>NC_047094.1:46572874-47172874 GCF_902459505.1 Geotrypetes seraphini | reverse complement strand
CGGGTGGGGACGGAGGGAATCCTCACGGGGACGGGTGGGGACGGGTGGGATTCCTCACGGGGACGGGTGGGACTTTTGCGGGGACGGGTGGGATTTCTGTCCCCGCGCAACTCTCTAGTCTCTGTAACAGAAATATCACCTTCCTCCTTTGAATTATATGGGGGGAAAAAAAACCAACCAAACAAACAAAGAAACTGTTGGCCTGAGAAATAAAGAGCCTAAAGAAGTTCAGCAAGATTCACAGAGGAGTCCCAAAGCAGGTAAAACTTGCAAGAGTACTGAAAGGTTGGTTAGCTTGAATGGTCTGTTTGGGACTAAAGAAAATTAGCAGATCAGTCCTAATTTTTCCTTCCTTAGTGCCCTCAGACATTCCAAATGTGCAGGATGTACCTGAGCAGTTATTTCTGTGTTTAGGGTGATCGTCTAAAAGAGCCCTTGCAGAAATTAAAGAATGCAATTTGCAGAGCAATGCCAGAGCAGATGCATAAATACCAGGAGGTGTGCCAAGCTCACACACAGGCTAAGTTTGCTAAGTAAGTGCTGGTATCTTACTGTTCATGTTTTTACTCTGTTCCCTTTACCATTATTTCTACCTTCATATGACCTGTTCCCCAATATGATTAGTATTGTATCTGACCTCTTCCCCACCACCCCAAGTAATGTTTTTGTTCCATAGTAACATAGTAGATGACGGCAGATAAAGACCCGAATGGTCCATCCAGTCTGCCCAACCTGATTCAATTTAAATTTTTTTTTTTCTTTTTTTTTTTTTTTCTTCTTAGCTATTTCTGGGCAAGAATCCAAAGCTTTACCCGGTACTATGCTTGGGTTCCTTCTTTCACTTTTGTGTTATTTGTACTATAATCCTTTCTCCCTCTTGTCTCCATCTTCCAGTGTTTATTCTACGCTACCATCTTCCTCTTTCATATTGTTGTTATCCAGTATTGGCTTTATTCTTCTTCCTTGTCTCATTTAGTTAGTTTCTGTCTTCCTCCTTCTTTTTTGTTTCTCTCCTCTAATCTTAGTTTTTCCCTCTCCTTAAATATTCATTTTTATCCTTTTCTTGAATTTCCCATGCCTATCTTGCCTTTATCTCCCTCTATCAGAGTTGCAATATGCTTTAATTACTATATACTATTTTGTCAGGTTGTTGGAAGAGGAGAAAGACAAGGAGCAGAGAGACAGAGTGTGCTCTGAAGAAGAAGATGATGAGGAGAAAGGGGGAAAGAGGATTATGGGACCACGAAAAAAATTCCATTGGAATGAGGAAATCAGGTAGGGTGCAGGGTGGCCTTAAGGATCAGGGCTGTGCATGGAAAATGATTTAGCTCATTTGCAGATAATTTGAGGATTTTCTTTTGGTTTTTTGTTCATTTCATGTGTTATAGATGTGTTTTAAGCACTTGTGTTGAAGGTGTGTCTTATGTGTGCCTGTTAAAAGCGTATGGTTAAAAGGGGAAAGCATATGAAGGGGCATTGAAAAGCTGTGCCCCAACCAGAGAACTCAAACATTTTCTTTCATCATGAATGAAAAAATGAACAAACCCCGAGCCAAGAACTTTTCAGCACCCCTTCGTTTATGTCCCAGAGATACTTGGTATTTGCATTTGCATGGGCTGCTGCTACTTCTCCGCCCCCTCCCCACCAAAAGTGGCAGCTGCTGCTACTTCTCCACCCCCTCCCCACCAATAGTGGCAGCAGCCCTGGTATTTGCATTTGCATTTGCATGGGCTGCTGTTAATTCTCCGCCCCTCCCCACCAATAGTGGCAGCAGCCCATGCAAATGCAAATACCAAGTATCTCTGGGACATAAACGAGGGGGTGCTGAAAAGTTCTTAGCCTAGGGCTCGTTCAATTTTCATTCATGATGAAATGGGATCAGGGGTACCTCACTTTGTTCTTCCTCGCCTCCACCTTCAGCGTCACAAGAAGTTTGGTCTATCCTGAGAAAGGCACCATAGCCGAACAAGAGCCATTCCCTCCTCAGCTGACCACCCCATTGCAACACTCGGAGGAGTACTCGTATCCCAAACTCCTCCAAAAGGTTTCCACTTTCCTCGGAGTTAACCATGCTGCTCTGCCTTCAGACAAAAAAAGACTTCCAGGTCATCCTTCAGTCCTGCCAGGTTCCATCAAAAGAAATAATTGCTCTTCCTGTACATCAAATCCTCCAGGACCTGCCACTTTCAAATTGGAAAAAACTTCAAACAGTTTCTACTGCCTCTAAACACTTAGAACTCAAATACAAAGTACAGAAGGCCCTTGGCCATGACCTGCAACAGTTGCCACAACATTCCATTGTTTCTAAATCAGTTATTAAAAAGACTTAAGATGACCAGAACCCAATTCATTGTCCATCTGGGAAGAACTGCTAACTCCTAGACTCATTGGCTGGAAAGTCTACCAGAACACTACGCTCTCTTCAAGATCATAGTCCATCAAGATCATAGTCCATCAACTCCAGGACTTCCATTATCATAATTCAGTTCTGCAGCAGTTTGATGTATCACCAGATGTTATCAAAATGCACCAGGTGGAGCCTGTTCTTGGACACAGGAGTTAAAAAAGTTCAGAAGCTTTATTTCAAACTGCATCAACAAACACTGGAAACAAGAGTCATCTGGAACCTTCTGATACCCAGGAGTACCTGGGAGCCCGGTTCAACACTGCTCTGGGGAAAAGTGTTCTTGCTGGAGTCTCAAAGGGACAGCTCTGCTCACAGATTCATAGTTTGCTACTGGATCCGAGGCCTCGGACCTGGGCTCATATGAGGCCACTGCAGGCCTCTGTTCTGAGTCGCTGGTCTCCAGTTTCCCAAGATTATTCCCTGAGACTCGGTTATACTCCTGCAGTCAGGGGCAGCCTGTCACGGTGGCTGTCACTGGAGAATCTGAGGTGCAGGATGCCTCTGGGATCCCTGCAGTGAGTAGTGGTGGTCTTGGATGCCAGACCTTTCTCACAAAAGAAAGGAAAAATCCAGAGGAGATCCATGCACGCATGACCTCAATTTATGGTGAGTCTGCCCCATCATCCTACAAATTAAAATTTTGGAGCAAGCAGTTTAAGTGACCCTCACACTGGATGGCCTGTGGCAGCAACTTCCACAGAAATGTGCAGGAAAGTTGAGGATTTAATTTTCTCAGACAGACGAATTAAAGTTTCCCAAATAACTGAAGTAATGGGCATCTCTACAGGTACAGTTTAGAAAATAAATCATGAAAGTTGGGCATGTCGTTAGTGAAAAATGGGTTCCAAAATTGCTGACACCATGTCAGAAGGTTACAAGGTTCCAGTGATGTAGGTAGACACAACCCATTTGTCTGAATTCATCTGCTGTGACTAAGGGAAAGAAAATTATCAGGTAAAACCTAATTTTACCTTCTTCCTAATTATAGTCAGTATTTGCCTGGTAGCTGAGGATCCTGGAATACATTTCACTATTTTGGGCTCCTTGTCCTGTGTTCCAAGGTTAGTCCCTCTGATGACGGAATCCCACTCGCAGCAATAATTTTTAGATTTGAGCTTTTATTTGTGCTTTAGAGTTGCTTTTTTTCACAAGTTACATTCACTGGTTCTAGTTCCACCTTAGTTCTTTTTTTTTTTGAGCATCGCAATGCTACTTTTCATAGAATCAGGGTTTTACATCTGGAAAATGTTTTATAAAATTATCCCTTATTTTTTTTAACAAGAAGGGCTGCTTGGAAATTGTCCCCAAGTGCTGCAACCTAGGAATAATGATCAAGATATCTTTACACATCTGGCAACAGATGGTGCAATGGTTAGGACTCTTTTTTTGGCCCTTTTAGGTCTGGTATCTTGTTTGTGACAGACATCCTCTGAACCGGTTGTGTTCTGTGGTGAGAACAAAGGACTATTCCAGTTAAGTTAGCCAGAACAGTATCAAAAGTACCTTCTTGTTTGCTTTTGTAGAAGAAAACAAGGAAAATTGTAGCTCCATAAAGAGCCAGCTGGGTAAAGAATGTAGCATGAATGAGGGAAAACTGAATGCTAAATCATTGTCACAAATGCATATCATGCACATGCTTTACCTTTTTCTGTCTCCTTCAGAAGCATTTTGTCTATCTCACCTTTTTTGTTCATCCTTCTCCCGACACATTCTGCTAATACAGGGAACTGTTTCTTCATGTGATGAAGCTTAAAGTGGAGCGCTACGAGTCAGATAAAAGCAAGTCTCAGGGCCTGGAGGATTATCTGAAGACATTTTTAGATACCGAGATCAAACTGCTCTGGCCAAAAGGGTGGATGCAAGCCAGGTGGGTATGTGCTAGCTCTGATATGCACAAGATAGCTCTGTTTGAAAAGTTAAGTGGGTGCATGTGTGTCTCTTCCCTTTTGCTATATTGGAGAGCTGATCACAGCTGGGTGGGAGACTGAGATCTTATAGCAATCAAATCTTATAGCATGCTGACTTGCTGCTCTTGTCTGTTACAGGATACTATTTAAGGAAAGCAGACAAGTTCATGCCCACCTGACATCGTTACCGTGAGTACTGAGTATGCCTTAGAAAACATTTCAAAAGTGGTCACTGTATATGACTTTTTTTTTTTCTTCTTTATTTCTTTTTTATAAATTCTTTATTGTTTTTCAAAGTTTAACAGTGCATTACAAATAATACAACATGGGGCGTGGCTTCGAGGCGAACGAAGATGGCTGTATGAGGAAACAGCTCCATGGTGACAGGCAGCTTGATTTTAAAAAATAGCGGTAAAAGTTTAAAGGAAAGACAAAATTAGTGAGAGAAAAGAAGTATAAGAATGGCGTCGGGCAGACAAAGTAAATCTTCCGTGGCTGGAGCTGGATCGGGGTCTGTTAAAAGATCAAAAATTGACTCCACTTCCCCGCAGATGGTGACGTTGCCAGCAGATGAAATTGATAACAGAGATCTTATGAGAGAAATACAAACGATAAAAGATATCGTTTTGGAAAATTCAAAAGACATAAAGGAGGTGAAAGGAGAGATAGTGAGTTTAACTCAAAGGTTAAATGCAGTGGATTTGAAAATGGAATGTTTAGAAAAACGGGTGGAAAAATGTGAGGAGGAAAAAGTACTGTGTAAAAAAGATCATAAAGAAATTGAAGCATTAAGAAGGGATTTTGTGGATTTGTCCAATAGTGCAAGAAGGAACAATTTGAGGGTACTTGGATTACCAGAGGAGATTGAGAAGGGTGATCCTATTACTTTTCTGTTAAATTTCCTACCTAAGATTCTACCAATTCAAAATAAGTTTCCGTTGGAGATAGAAAGGGCGCACAGAATTCCAGCAAAGAGATTAAGCAGCCAAAAGGGACCGCGACCTTTAATATGTAAGCTACTTACCAGCAAGTAGAGGAGATCCTGAAATTAGCAAAGGAACATAAGAATATGAAGTGTCAGGATGCAAAGATTTTTATAGTCCCGGATTTTGCCAAGGAAACTGCATATAAAAGAAAACAGCTATTAGAATTACGCCCACAATTGAGAGCAATGGGTGCCAGGTTTGGATTAGTATACCCGGCTATAATGCGGGTGACTCATAACAACAAAACTTTCAGTTTTGAAGAAGCAGGGAAGTTAAAAGAATATATAGATAAATTTGAAAGCCCGATGAATACCTAAAATGAAAATGAAGATATTAATGAGAAGTCTGTTAATGTTTTAATAGTGTGATGCATAGGTTATGTTTATTTGACTTTATTCATAGCGGGGTATTGTTTTTGAATATAAAACTGTCATTTTCCATTACTTGAGACAGTTGACTGTGGGGATTGGCAACATTCTGAATTGAGCTCGAGGCAATTTAAATATGGGGAGTGGTAACATTCTGGATTGAGCTTGAGGAAACTTAACTGTGGAGAATGGCAGCATTCTGGACTGAGCTTGAGGCAATTTGATTGTGAAGATTGGCAGCATTCTGGACTGAGCATGAGGCAATTTAACTATGGGGATTGGCAGCGTTATGGTTTGAGATGGAAGTAATTTAATTAAGGAGAATGGCATTATTCTGGACTCTGATTATGGTAATCCAACTGTGAAGATGGGAAGCATTCTGGACTGAGATTGAGGTAATGCAACTATGGAGATTGGCAGCGTTATGGTCTTAGATGGAGGTAATTTAATTGAAGAGATTGGCAGCGTTCTGGTCTGAGATGGAGGTAATTTAATTGAAGAGATTGGCAGCATTCTGGACTGAGCTCGTGACAATTTAAAGGTGGAGAATGGCAGCATTTTGGACTGAGATTGAGGCAATTCAGCTGTGGGGATTGGCAGTGTTATAGTTGGAGATGGTGATAATTTAATTGAAGAGATTGGCAGCATTCTGGACTGAGTTTGCAGCAATTCAATTGTGGGGATTGGCAGCATTCTGGACTGAGTTTGCAGCAATTCAATTGTGGGGATTGGCAGCATTTTGGACTGAGTTTGAGGAAATTTACCTGTGGAGATTGACAACATTCTGGACTGAGCTTTGTGGTCAATGGAATTGAGAAAGTTGCTGAGTGATCTGCTGGATGTAGATTGGTAAAGACAGTTTAACCCTTTCAGGACCAAGGGACATATTTGTCCCATAACTTTAAAATCCTATAAATTTTGATTGGGATAGTCTACAGTTCTAAATTTGATATGTACGGATTCCATAGGATACTGCCTTTATGTAAACAAACTGGTTCCGACATTCATTCATTAGCGTTGTTGCCAGATTGACGAGAAGATTCACTTGCCACACTGTCCATAAGCCAGAAGTGTGATTTTTTTTTAAAAAAAAATAATATTTCACAAAAAAAATCAATTTTTTGGCATCTGCAATCCCTTTTTACCATAAAAATGTCGTCAAAACCACAAAAATTGGCCTACGATCCTTATGGTCCTGAAAGGGTTAATGAAGAACGTCTGAATTGGAATAGTCTGGACTGCTGATCCATATAGAAGAGAGAAGATCATAGGTTTGATGTCTTCACATGAGAAATATGAATGATGATATATAAAGGCTGTCTAATTCTTGGGAAAATGGAAATGACTAATGTGTTAAATGATTATTCTAATTTTTGAAAGGGGTTGAAGGGTAAATGTAAAGGGTTATTTATATAAGTGAGGAGGGGAATAGGAGTTAGGATTATAGTATTTGAAAGAAGTAAAGGGGAAGGAAAGAAAAATAAAAGGGAGAAGAGAAAAGGAAAAAAATATAATAAAGGATATAAAAATGCCTTTGAAATTTATTTATAAGTTATTAATAGATTTTTTATAGAGTAATGGGGAAGGTTTGGGAAATACATATAAAAGATTGAAGTTTTTATTTCTTGTATGTTATATGAGATACTAAGGGTTAGATGGAAAAAAAAAGACAGGAGGAAAAGGAGAAGAGGAAGAAATTTAAAAAAAAAAAAAAATTAAAGGAATAGAGAAGGAAAAAAAAAAAATATATATATATATATTTTTTTTGTCTTTTCATTGCTAATAAGAAGTTATAGGGAAGCGGGTAGATTAAGTATGATGTTGCCTGTGGGGAGTTTTTCTTTTACACAGTCACTATGTGCGTTTCGAAGTCTTCATTTATGATGGGGGTGGGGAGGGAGGGGGATGGGTATTTGGGAGGGACAGAGAAGGTAGGGAGGGAGGGTAAGCTTGTATTTTGGTTTAAGGGAAAAGGAAAAGTTTATAATATATGTTTGAGAAGGATATATTTGTATATTATATTTTATTTATATAATGGGTTTTAAAATTTTTTCTTTGAACGTAAATGGCCTCAATCATCCAATAAAAAGGAAAAAGGTATTGTCATATATTAAGCAACAAAATATAGATATTTGTTTTCTGCAGGAGACACATTTGTCTGGAATAGAGTCTATGAAGCTGTCAGATAATTGGATAAAGCAATGTTTATATGCACCAGCGATAAAAAAGAAAGCAGGAGTAGCAATATTAATTAATAAAAAATGTCCAGCAACATTTAATATGGTTAAAGCAGATCCTCAAGGAAGGTGGTTACTTGTTGACATGAGCATGGGCAATAATACAATGGCGTTACTAAATGTGTATGCCCCTAATTCGAATCAAAGTGAATTCTTTAAATCTCTACAACAATTAATTTTGCCACTGGCTACTACTAATTTAGTGGTGGCAGGGGATTTCAATGCTGTTATAGATCCAATAATGGATAAAAAGCCTAGTAGAATTATGAAATCAATGGGATTAGATAATTTGATACAATCATGTAATTTAAAAGATATATGGCGTATTCTTCATTTTAATGATCGGGAATTTACATTTTGTTCACATGTTCATCAATTGTTTTCAAGAATTGATTATATTTTTGTTTCAGATCAGTTGGTACAGCAAGTTGTAAAAGCTGACATAGAATCAATAGTAATATCTGATCATGGTGGTGTGTGGATAGAAGTTAACTTAGTAAATCAAGATAATTCCAAACCTGTATGGAGGTTTGATAATACATTGATTGCTGATTCTAAATTTTGCACAGAATTTCAGAAAAAAATTAGTGAATATTTTTTGTTTAATGATTTAGAGGAAATGTCGATTGAAATTTTATGGGATGCTTTCAAAGCAACGATGAGAGGACAAATTATATCATATTCTGCATATAAAAAGAAACAACTAAGGAAGCAATTTGTAAGTTTGGAAAAAGAAATTAAAAATTTAGAATTAAAATTGATTAACAAATGGGAACAAGCTACATTTCAAATATTGTTAAAAAAAAAGTGAATATAATGAGATTTCCTCTGGATTAGTAAAGAAAGATATTTTTACTCAGCAAACGTTGTATTATGGTAGTGCAAATAAGGCTGGAAGACTATTGGCAAATTATTAAAAAAAAAAAAAAAGGAAGGAGAAAATAGGTATAATTAAAGATGAGTTAGGGAATTCTCATTCTCAAATTGGAAGTATATTAAAACAATTTTTGAAGTATTATAAGTCGCTGTATTCTTCTGAGTCTTATTTAAATAAAGAGAAAGATGGGTTGGATTTTTTGAGTTCAGTTGAAGGTCCTAAGGTTCCTGATCATATAAAAAGAAGTTTAGATGAACCTATATCACTAAAAGAATTACAAACGGCATTGAAATCCCTTAGAGCTGGGACCGCTCCAAGTGGAGATGGATTTACGGTAGAGTTTTATAGAGAATTTCAAATTTCCCTTTTACCTTATTTATTAAAATTATATCAGGATCAACTGAATAAAGGTTGTGTATCAGGCACTATGGCAGAATCTTTAACTATTGTTTTGCCAAAGCCAAATAAAGATCCAACATTGGTTTCAAACTAAAGGCCTATATCTTTAATAAATGTAGATGGTAAATTATTAGCTAAGATTTTAGCATTAAGATTGGCTAAAGCTCTTCCGCATATAATAGGAATGAATCAAACTGGATTTGTTGCTCAAAGACACTCTTCTAATAATACTAGACTGGCATTTCAGATGTATTATTTAACAAAACAAATTAATGATCCGGCTTTTTCGGTATCACTAGATGCTGAGAAGGCTTTTGATCGTGTAGAATGGAATTTCATGTATCAAGCTATGGAGTGGTTTGGTATTGGATCCGGATTTATACAAATGATTCAAACACTGTATAGCTCCCCAACTGCTCGTTTATACACATAAATAATAATTTTTCAGATGCTTTTAAATTGCAGAGGGGAGTTAGACACTGTTGTCCATTATCTCCTTTGCTCTTTGATATAGTTCTTGAACCCTTGTTGTTAACTATTCGACAGGCAAAGGACATATAGGGTATTCCATGTGCTGGAGTGGAATATAAAGTATCCGCTTATGCAGATGATATCTTGCTTCATTTGAGGAATCCGGAAACAACAATTCCATGTCTACTGGAGGTAATAGATACATTTGGAAAATTCTCAGGATACAAAATAAATTGGACTAAATCAGAGATTTTACCTTTAAATGTGCATTGTACAAAAGGTATACTTGATTCTTTCCCTTTTATTTGGAAAGAGGATGGAATAAAGTACTTAGGTATTTGGTTGAATAAAACACTCAAAGAGACAATGAGAATAAATGAAAAATTGTTATTACAAAAAGTAACAGAGTTGTGTGAGCAATGGAATCCTTTACATTTGTCATGGTGGGGAAGAGTTCAAACTGTTAAAATGATGATTTTGCCTGTAGTTTGCTATCAATTGGGAATGATACCAGTGTTTTTTCAGGGGTCTTTCTATAAAAAATTAAATAGTATTCTGGTTAAATTTATTTGGCTGGGTAAAATTGCAAGAGTGGCTCTAGTGTCTTTGCAAAGACCAATTGAGGAGGGTGGGGTAAATTTTCCCAATTTTTATAGGTATCATCAGGCCTATATCATGCGCCAAGGTATGTATTGGGTCCTCCCAGAGCTTTTGGAACAACTACCAGAGTGGTTACGGGTGGAGAGATCACTTATCTTTCCACTGAGGCTTGATCTTCTGCTTGGTATAAAAGTGCCTAGAATACGTAAAGACAATAGAGTATTAATGGATACTTGGAAAACATTAAGATTTGTAGACAAATTAACTACTGATTCTATTTTAAAATCGAAACAACAGACTATTTGGGTAAACTCCAAGATACAAATAGGCGGGTTTAAGGTTGTCTGGAAGGATTGGATTAAAGCAGGTATAAGATCCTTAACGGAAGTAATTGATAATGGTAAGCTGCTTGATTTTTCACAATTGCAACATAAATATGGTCTAAATAAAAAACAAAGTTATAAGTGGTTGCAATTGAAGCAGGCTATTCAGGTGGGGTTCCCTGAATGAAAATGTTTAAATGATCATTACAGCTTAGAATTCTTATGTTTCCAGGCAGATTTTCTGGGACACCAGGCCGCAAAGTGGTATAAAATTATATCTAATTATTTGAATAAGAAACCAAAAAATGGATTAAGAGATGTTTGGAGCATTGAGTTTAAGCATCAGATTAATGCATCTCAATGGCCACGTATTTGGTCTTGGAGAATTAAAGGTACGATGTCGGCATCTATTAGGCAAACATAGAGCTTTCTGCATTGTTGCATAGAGCATTCTGGACCCCTACTAGATTACAAAAATTAGATTGCTCTAAGTCTAATAGATGCTGGCATTGTAAAATTGAAGTTGGAACTTTAGACCATCTTTTATTTTATTGTCCATGTATTCAGGCATTTTGGATATCAATCTGGGATCAAGTTAACCTAATGATGGAGAGTCATGTGGCATTGTCCTATGACACAGTGGTTTTTGGAATGTGCATGAGGGCTAAATGCCAAATATCTGCAGCAATCAATAAATTACTGATGATTCTTACTGGTGTGGGAATTCAGCAAATAACGACTAATTGGAAAGACTGTTCTAGACTGAATTGTAGTTTTTGGTGGAACTCAGTATGCCATATGTATAAGATGGAAAGATTTCTTGCAGTACAGAGGGGGCATTTTAAAAGGTTTCAGGAGGTGTGGAGGCCATTAATTGAATATTATAATGATTAAGGTTTATTCTTTTTCCTTAGGGGATAATTTGTAGAAATGGGTGTGGGTGGGGGGGGATAGGATAATCCAATTAAATAGCGGTATATTTCAACTGATTAATGGATATAAGAAACATGGTATATATGTATGAATAGAAAAGGAAAGGGGGTAAAATTATTGGAAATATGTTGTTATGAAATATTAGGGGATATATATACTATGATGAGATATATTTGTTGTGCATTAATGTATATAATAAAATGAAAAAAGAGTTTGAGGAAGAAAGGGTGGGGGGAGGGATAGGTTAAAGTATGATTAATTGTATTAAGGAAGAGGGATATCTAAGTATGTATATGTTTGGATAGATTATTTTATTGGGATAGGAGGTGGGTGGGGGGAATTAAAACATATAATAATGTGTAAGAATGTCAAGTGAGTTATGTGAATTAATTGTAATAATATTGTACACTTGTTGAGAGAAATAAAAAGGAATAAAGATTTTTTTAAAAAAAACAATAAATAATATAACATAATAACCTTTTTGAGCAGCCAACGCTCTTTCCATTTTATACACATGACAAACTGAAGACCACCAAAAACAATAATTTAGGTTATTATAACAAATTTAAGGATGTGTGGGGACCTTTATTAAATTATAGTAATGAATAAGTTACACTTTTCCCAATCTTAATACACATGTGGATTTGGGGGGGGGGATTTCTTATTTTTCCATTAAGAATATATAGATGATTGTCATAAGATATTATTTTCATGTGGTATATATTAGTTGTATATGAATTTGGGAGGGGGGTGGGGGTTAAATCTTCTTGGTGTATGATATTGAAAATTTTTCAAGTGATGTTGTATTATATTTGGTTGATATTTACTGTACACTTGATGTAAGTTTAAAAATGAATAAAGAAATTATAAAAAAAAACAAATATAACATTAGAAGATTACATAAAATGCACCATAATACACAAATAAAATGCACCACAATACACAAATAGAATAGCAAAAACAACCATTTCCCCCACCCCCTCTCAATTATGAATATATTAAATCGTATTATTTCTATAGCATTATACTCAAATAATTAATTCCTCAAAATATCCTTCCCTCCCCTCCCCCACCCCACCCTGGATGTGTAAGGAAATCTAAGAAAGAAAAATACATTACTATTATTGCGTATTAACAAATGCAGTCAATGGGCTCCATATTTTATTAAATGCATTACTAAAACCCAAGCATTCCGCGTTCATTCTTTTATATTTGTATGTTACACACACTTGTCCACCAGAATGTGTAATTAAGTCTTGTCATGACATTTCCAGTTTCTCGTGATCATTTGAATAGCTATTACTGTCAGGATCAATATAAGACTGCTTTTGTATTTATCTAACACAGGCTTTACCTGTAACAACGTACCACAAATAATGGCTTCATATGATAAAGGAATAGATGACTCTAATATAAGATTGATCTGTCCCCAAATTGACCTCCAGAAATTAGGGGCTCCTTTTATCAAGGTCTGACATTTCATCACGCGCTAACCCCTGCGGCACACCAAAAAACTAATGACTCGTCAATGGAGGCGTTAGCGACTAGCGCAGCAGGCGGTTGAACGCACGGTATTCTGAGCATTAACAGCCTACCGCAGCTTGATAAAAGGAGCCCTAAGTATCATTGGACACAAATATAACAGATGATCCAACGTCCCACTCTGTGTATGTCTTGAAAAAAATCACAAAGCCCCCCCCCATCTTTCTTTACAGGACCAAGAAGAAAGTGATAGCAATTCCAAAACTGAAGGTGAAAGTGAGTATGGTTCTTAGAGGAGTTTGATTTGGTTATGTTTTGAATAAAAAGAAAAACCTAACAATCTAGCCTTGAATACAGATTTTTATTCAATCTTATTTACCTTATTTATTCAATCTTATTTACCAAATGTAAAACAAACATGTTGTTTTTTAATGTCAGAAATAAAGTGCATCAATTTTATTTATAATTAAGATATATCCATGCTTATAGTTCAGAAATGACTTGCCCTTCTCCAAACTCATTTCACAAATTAGTGACCAAGTAAACAACAGCAGAACTGAAGTTCATTCAAATCTGGGTTTTTAAAGAGATTCTGTGTGTAAGCCAGCCTCTTTGAAGATTCTTAATTCCTTCCTTGCAGAGAAAAGGAGTGGCATCAGAGATGGGGCTAGGATGGAACTGCTCAACTTGTGTTTGAAATTCTCATGTATGGTTTACTCTACAGACATTGCAGATGTAAAGTATTTAATGTGGTGGTGTTGTGGGGGCTGGGGGATGCTAAGAAATCCCCATAGCATCAAACATTACACAATTTTCTAACAGAAATTTTCACAGGCATGAGCATAACTGGGCACATTCACTGGATTGTGTGGTAATTCCCTTTTGAAAATTGGATTGCAGGAACCGTGGAAGAATGAAAATCGGCCTAATCCTGAAATTTTCAAAGAATTTTATAGTTTGTGTACCACAATTGGGATCTCTTTTTATTGAGATAGGGAATATATATGCATGTCATTTTGACATTTCCTGCATTCCTCTTTCAAAAGAAATAGGAAGCAAAATGATTAATGGAGAGTTCCAAGTTTCAGTCTTGCTAGGTAGAAGAGCTTTCTTTTACAATGTCCTAATAATGCTAGCCAGGACTGAGCTTTTAACTGACTGACTTTTAAATTTTGCAAGCCTCTATCTTAACATACATTATTCTTTTTTCCTTTTTCTTTTTCCTTCACAAGTATCTTCTGTTATGTCTCTGAAATGTGTATGCTCATAGGAGCCAGCTCTGTCGGAGCTTGAGCACCCCCCAATATTGAACAAACTTCTTGGCTTTGTCCAGGGAGAAGTCAATTCCATTGGATTTTAGCATCCCCAATAATTTTTAAAAGTTGGCTCCTATGTGTGTGCTTGACCCTGGGATGGAGCTATGACATTGAACTGTTGCTATATGGATTCCTCACTTTCCTTTTATGTTCCTGTGTTTAGGATTCCTCTTCTAAACTGGAAAAGAAAACATCACTACCCCTCATTCACTCGGGTTGTGTTAGTTCTTTGGCATCAGAGCAACAAAGTGCTGGTTGTATCCCTGGTACTACTGTCAGAGAACCCCAGTTGCTTAACACTGTACACTCTTCTGGTAGCATTCTCACTCCTACTGTCTACAACAGAGATGATTCACTGGATGAGGATCTGATTCATAACCCACCTTCACTAGAAACTGTGTCACAAGAGCTAGCCGCTTTCAGCAGCAAGGAGGGGGGGAGCCCCGATTTCAGTCCAGCAGTAATGCCAAAAGCCCCTTCAGAGAAGATGCCTAGCCTGACAACACTGGAGGAGAAGACTGCCCCAAAGCCCAGCCCAGCAACTCCAGTACCTTCACCCAATGGATCTCTACATACATCAATTAGTTTTCTGACTGAGCAGGCGCTAGCACTAGGTCAGGTTTCTCAGGAGAAGCAGCTAGAAAATTCAAATTATAAAGGGGTCTCTGGCCAGATTCCTGTTAGCAAGACACCACCTGAAACCAGTCCAGGTAAACAGAGTCTTCAGAAGATCACTCTTCAAGGATCAACCCCATTGCCTGCAACTCTGTCTGTGAAGCTTTATCACTTGAGCACCCAGCAGCAGAAAAATTTCTCTTCTAATCAACTTAACCATAGCAAACTGCAAAATCCCAAGATAGCCATATCTCCCTTGCCACAGCGTTCACAGCAGGTGAAATCTCCCCCAAAGACCCAGAGCTTTCCCTCAGTAGTAACATCTTTAATCCCATCCTGTGGGGGAGGTGCACAGACTCATAGCAACTCCCACAAAAGTCCCAGCTTCTCCACAAGTTCCAACAACTATCATGGTAAGCAATCTGTCAATTCCAGCTCAGGACAGTCCTACAAGGCTCCCTTTCAATCTGGCACGATTTCCAAGCACAGTGGTCCTTCCAGCAGTTTGACATCTGGAGTTTCCACAGTCCAGACCTCCACATCTGTAAATTCAGGACCTGGTACCCAGTCTCCCTATCCAAGCCAGGCCTTGTGCCATCAGCCCCCTGTTACCACAGTAAAGAAATCCCCAGTCTCTCAGAAACTGACACTAGTAGCTCCCCCAGGTGGAACAAATGGAGATGCTGGTGGAGGAACTCAGGGGGTGGCCAAGCTACTGACCTCTTCCTTGACATCTGCAGTGAACAACACTTCATGCACCACAACTATCTCGGTGAGTATTCCAGTGTGAAAGTAGTTCAGTTTGATGGGACTGGTGTCTAGCAATGCCAGTTCTGTTACATATACATAGGTGATCAATGCCAGTTCTGTTACATATACATTAGGTGATCAATCCTTGCTTGTGAACCACTTGCAGAAGGGTGTCAATCGTAACTTTCAGCTCCTCCTCCTTTATCAGTGGAGTATAGCTCCCTCTTCAGTTTTTCTTTTTGCAGGCGAACCTAGAAGAGGTGTTCTGATCAGATCTGTTCGTTTTTGGGGGTTTGTTTGTTTTTTAATTTTGTTTCTATTTACTCTGTTTTCGGGAGGCTTTGGTGCCAGAGGACCATATATTTGTGGCTACTCTGCCTGGGAGAGAATGCAGACTCTAATGGTGGACTGCAGCATGCAGGGCAACCCACAATTGTACCTGATGAGCCAGCCTGCATTGTGTTACTTCAAAGCTCAGAGTCCATTCCCCTGGTGGCCTGCATGCTTCTGATTTATTAGAGGCTTAAGCACAGGCTGTGGGGCCCCTTTGTGAATCCCTTTGGGTTTCAGAGAGCCAGCTGCATTTTATTCCCCCCCCCCCCTATTGGCTACGAGATTTGTGGGTTTTGAGCCTTCAGCTGGTTCCTGTCTGACTGGCAGCCTGAGGATTTCCTGGTCTAGACTGTACCACAAGAATTCAGGTTTTAAGTTTTTTATTGATTTTTTCATATAGCAACAAGTGTTATAAATTTTCCATACAATTTATCTTAACAATACACTTGATATTTCTATAATGTATTTTATATAAACCATATTTTATATTATTCTTATTATGAGTTTACATAGCATATAAATTGTAATGATTTTATCAATTATTTAATTATGAACCCTTTTCCCTCCCTTTATTACGTTAGTTTCACACAAGACTATCATCTAGTATGATAAATTATTTATAATTTATGATAAAGAGAATAAAAACCTTACCCCTTCCCACCCTCCCTCCTTTAACCATTATCTTATTATGGGAAAAAATTAAAATCAGTCATTGCAAAAATCTGTTAATGGTCCCCAAATTCTCTTGAACTTATCCATATATCCTTTTTGTGTTGCAAATGTACGCTCCATCTTTTGTTTGTAAATCTTTATTCATTTTCTTATGTTACAACAAGTGTTTCAAATAAATTCATTAGAAACTTGAATATACACACTTGATTAACTTACGGATTAATAACAATTTTAACATTTCTTTAGAAAATCAATATTAAATATAGTTATAATAATATGCAAGAAATATAAATTTATATAATTATTATTAAATATAATAATCCCCACCCCTCCCTCCCTCCCATCCAATCAATAATACATAAAATCAGCTTTATTGAGAAAAAATTCATTCAAATATTGATATAGTATGTAGTAACCAGAAATAAAATCCCACCCCATTTCCTTTTTATCAAATATCTTATCTTGGGAAAAGTTAATTATTCATTACAAAAATTTGTTAACGGTCCCCAGATTTTTTGAAATTTGCTTATATAGCCTTTTTGTGTTGCAATGGTGAGCTCCATTTTGTAAATATGGCATACAGTATTCCACCAGAAAATGTAGTTTAATCTGTCATGTTTTTTCCAATTGAATGTGATTTGTTGTATTGCTATTCCAGTTAAAATAAATAGAAGTTTGTTATTACTTGATGATATTTGACTTCTTGCTCTCATAGTTGTTCCAAATAATATAGTATCATATGTCAAGGCTACCGGATTTTCTAACATCCTATTAATTTGGGGCCAAATTGATTTCCAGAATGATAAGATAAATGGACAGAAGAATAAAAGATGGTCTAATGTCCCAATTTCAACGTGACAATGCCAGCATCTATTAGATCTAGAGCTATCTATTTTTTGTAAACGAACAGGGGTCCAAAAAGCTCTATGTAAAAGAAAAAACCAAGTTTGTCTCATAGATGCTGACATCGTACACTTTAAGCTCCAAGACCAAAGTCGTGGCCATTGAGATGCATTAATTTGATGTTTTATCTCAATGCTCCAAATGTCTCTAAGACTATTTTTTGGTTTTTTATTTATATATTCAGATATTAATTTATACCACTGTGCAGCTTCATGACCTGTTGAATTAATCTGGAAACACATGAATTCTAAACTATGATAATTAGAAAGATTTTTCCATTCAGGGAACCCTACCTGAATGGAATGCTTCAATTGCAGCCATCTAAAATATTGTGTTTTATTAAGATCAAATTTATGTTGCAATTGTGAAAATTCCAGCATCTTACCATTTTTTATTATATCATCTAAAATTCGAATACCTGCTATAATCCAGTCTTTCCAGATTTCTTTGAAACCGCCAATCTTGATCTTGGGGTTTAACCAAATCGTTTGAGTTGTTGATTTACTAATTGGAATAGGAGTTAGATTGCTGATATATCTTAAAGTTTTCCAGGTATCCATAAATATTTTATGTTCTTTGTATAGCCTTGGCATTTTGATACTAACTACATGACTAAGGCGTAAAGGAAACATGAGTCTCCATTCTAGCCAGAACCAATCTGGAATATTATCAGTGGGCTCTGGGAGGATCCAATACATACCTTGATGTAAAATATAGGCTTGATGATACCTATAAAAGTTGGGAAAATTTACCCCCCCCCCCCTCCGTAATCGGTTTTTGCAATGACCCTAAAGCAATTCTGGGATTTTTCCCAAGCCAAATAAATCTTGTCAATATCTTATTGCTCCATCTTATATATATGGCAAACTGAGTTCCACCAAAAATTATAGTTTAATCTGTCACAATTTTTCCAATTATGTGTAATTTGTTGTACTGCTACTCCAGTCAATATAAATAAAAGTTTATTGTTATTTGACGAAATTTGACTTCGAGCTCTCATTGCAGTACCACAAGAATTCAAGCAAAAAGTTTTCTATACTTCAGTCAGGCTGAAACAAAGCTGACACAGGTAGGCAGCAGCAGCACTGTGAGTACAGCCCATTATTCCCTACAAAAAAAATTGTAGGGGGGTTCTGAAAAAGTTGAATTTAAGGGTTTCTGGGGCCACAGATAGGGTCCCCCACCTCCACAATCAATTTCCCTGAGTTTTTTTTTCTTTTAACTTTCAGGAAAGCCCCCAGAGTCCACTTTTAATGCGATTTTGCTGGCGGCTGCCATCTTGGATTTTAAATTATCTTTTTTTTCTAAAGCCTATTTACCTCAAAACCCCTTGATTTGTCTCAAAATTGACTGGGATGGGTTTGAGCTGTTCTGCCCCTATATCTTGTCAGTTTTGGACATTCCTCAGCTGATCATCCAGCACAAGTACTGTGTGCACATGCATGGGAGGGGCTGGAACCTTGGGATTAGCCGCCTCCTGAGTCTTCTAGGGCTGGGGAACCGTGGGTTGAAGAGGGGGCTGTGTGGTAGGGAGAAAATCCCTTCCAGAGTCCTCAAATAGTGAAGGTGTGAAACTGCAGAGCCTAAGAGAAGCCAATTTGAGGTCCAGCAGCGGTCCTTGGGGCCTCCTGCTCAAGGATTTACTCCAGAATTTCTGAATCTTCTGTGGAAAGCTTTCTGACCAGCCCAGGATGCACTGCACTGCCTGGCATTGGCCCAGAGGAGACATGCCTCCTCCAGAGGTCTCTCCACCACAGAGGAAACTAATTCCCAGCCTGTGTGACTAGGTGGAGAAGGACTGGAAGGATTGGAGATCAGTCTCCATGTCTTTACTGTCCCAGGGCTCAGCTTCCTTCCTGTTTAAGTCAGCTACCGTATCACATGTCATTATGGATGCACTCGAGGAGTTGAAGTTGGAGCCTCAGCAGCCTTCCACCTCATGGTGCATAGTCACAAGCAGAACAAATTTTTTCCCTCGCATCTAGACATCTTGCTGATCACAGAGCAATGGGAGACTCGGAAGGCTCCCTGAAGGTGGGAAAATGTATATCCAAACCTTACCCTGTGTTCTGGAATTTCAGCAGCTGTTTAGTTACCTAAAGGTGGATTCTACTGTGGCTCAAGTAACTAAATGTACCTCCCTCCATAGAGAGGGGAGGAGTGA
This sequence comes from Geotrypetes seraphini, assembly GCF_902459505.1. Classification (NCBI taxonomy): domain Eukaryota; kingdom Metazoa; phylum Chordata; class Amphibia; order Gymnophiona; family Dermophiidae; genus Geotrypetes; species Geotrypetes seraphini. The sequence continues at coordinate 47,153,131 of NC_047094.1, read as the reverse complement.
TGTTAAAAAGATGTGCAAGATCGCAATGTGCACATTGCTCTTAAGAGGCAATTTGAAGCATTACCTTAGGGGATCAAAGCTGCAACGAGCCTTATTCTTGGCACGTGCTTACCACACCAGGTTAAGGCAAAGTCTGGCTGAGGAGGAAGATGTTTGTCCCCAGCTGGTGCTGGAGGGAGTAGATTATGTGGCAGACACTTTTTGACTAATAAATTAGGGAAACATTTATCTTCGATTTGGTGATATAAATCATGTATTTTGTTACTTTGTCACCATTTCTTATTTAAACTTCAATGAATATTTCATATAAATATCTCTAAATTTATATGTGAATTTTCGTGAAGTGCTCAGACCCTTGGCAACCAGTGCTGTGTTTTATCACTAAGCACTATTAGTTGAGGGTCTGAGCACTTCACGAAAATTTACATCTAATTTAGAGATATTTATATGAAATATTCATTGAAGTTTAAATAAGAAATGGTGACAAAGTAACAAAACAAAAGACACTATATGACATCATTAGAGTCATGAGCAGGGTGTCGGCATATGCTGCTGCTGCATGCTCTAGATCAGACAATGGACGGGTGATTCAGCTTCCAAAGTCACCTTAAGCAGATTGCCCTTCAAGGGGCAAATGCGATTTGGTAAGGGCCTTGATGACCTTATGGCCAGCGTGGCAAATCACCACCCCAAATCTCTGCCTGATTGCAGACCCACTGTAGGAGGCAGAGACAATTTTCATCCCCCATGACATTCCTTCTGCTCGGAGATCTTATCTGGGGTCTATACAGCTCATTCAACCAGAAGTGTGGCATCTGCATGTATATTATGTATGTTAACCTGTGACCTGTTTTGAGCTCGTTGAGGAGAATGGGATAGAAAATGAATTAAATAAATGGGTGGAGTCCTGGCCAGTTCCACCCGAAGAGATCTGTACAGCTGCTACTTGGTCTACTCTCCATACATTACATTACATTACATTAGGGATTTCTATTCCGCCATAACCTTGCAGTTCAAGGTGGATTACAAAAGAATTATCCAAGATGTATTACAACAAGAACTTACAAAAAAAAAAAAATTGGTTATTTTCAAAAAGAGTAAGAAATGGGTAAGGTTATTTGTTTGAGGTAGTTGGCTTTAATGAGAGGTGGAGTTTGAGACTTGCGGTATTTCTTTTTCAGAGTTTTTTTGAAGAGTATGGTCTTTTATTTATTTTCTAAAAGTCTTGTAGTCGAGGGATGCCGTCAGTAGATTGGCGATTTGGTTGTCTAGTTTGGCTGTTTGAGTGGCCAGGAGGCCATCATAGTTTTTTCCGTTTGACCTCCTTAATTGGGGGGTATGAGAATGGGGTGTGAGTTTTCCTATGTCTGGTTGCGGTGTTGTGGATGAGGCGGTTATTCAGGTAGTTTGGACTTTCACCGTATAAAGTCTTAAATAGTAGGCCGTAGAATTTAAATTGTATTCTTGCTGGGATCGGAAGCCAGTGCGATTGGAGATATGCTTCTGTAATGTGATCATGTTTCTTTAATGAGTAGATGAGTCTTAGTGCTGTGTTTTGGATAGTTTGTAGTTGTTTTGTTATGGTTGTAGGGCATGGGAGGTAGAGGATATTACAGTAGTCAAGTAGGCCTAGTATTAAGGACTGAACTATGAGCTGGAATTTAGTTTTCTCGAAGAATTTCCGAACTTGTTTCTCATGACTAAGAATGACTTTGTATTGTTTTATTGATTTGCGGTTGCATGGTGCAGCATCTGTCGACAGTTATTCCTAGCAGTTTTAGGGTGGTTTGTATGGGGTAGTTGATTGTGTTGATTTCAGTGTTGGTTATGGTTTGGTATTTTGTTGTTTTCTAGGAGGATGAATTTTGTTTTATCTGGGTTCAATTTCAGTTTGTGATGTTTCATCCAGGTTGCTATTGATTTTAGTGTTTGGTATATATATTATGTTCGTCATGGAGAGTTCAGGTTGATCGAAGGGTATGAGAATGGTAATGTAATCGGGTTATGCCTTGTTTGTCCAGGTGAGAGCTGAGGGAGGTTGTATAGAGATTGAAGAGAGTCGGGGATAGAGGGGATCCTTGGGGAACTCCGCAGAGGTTTGACCAAGGTTCAGATTTTTGTTTGTCTGATTTTACTCTATAGGTTCTTTATTTTAAGGAATCCTTCAAACCATGTGTATACTTTATCTGTGATACCTGTTGTATCCAGGATTTGTAGTAGAATGTTATGGTCCACCAAGTCGAATGCAGCGGTAAGATCTAGTTGTATGAGCATCATTTTTTTTCCTGTGCTGAGATGTCTGGCTGTGTCCAAGAGAGATTCTAGTAGTGTTTCCTTGCTGAAGTTGTTTCTAAAGCCAGATTGTGTGGGATGGAGTTTGTTATGGTTTTCTAGGTAATTGGAGAGGAATTTGGCAACTAGTCCTTCTATTATTTTGACGTAGAGTGGAATAGAGGCAATGGGTCTGTAGTTGGCTGTTTGGTCTATCGGTCCTTTGGGGTCTTTGAGGATCGGGGTGATGATGATTTCGCTGAGGTTGGTAGGATAGTGGCCGTTTATTAGCGAGATTTGTATCCAGTTTAGAAGAAGAGCGCGGAATTTTGTGCAGGATGTTTTTAGGAGATATGGTGGACAGTTGTTGAGGTCACAGGATGCATGGTCACAGGATGCATTCACAAAATTCTACAGAGTGGATGTAGCAGCTCGAGAGGATACCACTTTTGGGTCTTCAGTCTTGCAGGCAGGCTCATCTGTCCCGCCTACACATCTGGCACTGCTTTGGAACATTGCCTAATGTATGGACTCCTGTGTATATGGAACATTGCCTAATGTATGGACTCCTGTGTATATGGAACATTGCCTAATGTATGGACTCCTGTGTATATGGAACAGAATGACAGATTATGTTCTTACCTGGATAATCTTGTTTCTGTTAATATACACAGGAGTCCATACAGACTGTCTTTTGCATTCTGCAATTTGCCTGCTTTCTGCCTCAGACAATTATATGGTCCGGAACTGGAAGTCTTCTTCTGTCAGTTGAATGAACATGTATGATTAACTTAAAATACTGAGCTTTTGAGTTCCTTTTTGTGTTGGTGTCAGTTGCACACAGCAGGTTAGTTCATTGATACACCTATATTGCAAGTTCATGTTAATAATTCTTTTTCATGAGTTAGAGCAGAACAGAAATGTATGTTATTTCCAGGAAAATTCCCTGTACCCTTCCTTCTCTTTTCTATTGTTACAGTGGAGATTGATTGCTTTGGTACAAACTGAAGAGAGAGCTATACACTGTTGGTGAAGGAGGAACTGAAAGATGTGATTGACATTCTGCAAGTGGTTCATGAGCGTAGATTGATCACCTAATGTACGGACTCCTATATACATTAACGGAAACAAGATTATCCAGGTAAGAACCTAATCTTTCACTCTTATCAAGTAGCACTGTCATTCTTCTGCTCTGAAAGACGTATGAGGAGAGACTGGAATCCCTGAATATGTATATCCTAGAGCAGGGGTGTCCAACCTTTTGGCTTCCCTGGGCCGCATTGGCCGAAAAAATTTTTTCTGGGGTCGCGCAAACGCTGCTGCAAGACAGAGAAGGGAGCCAGCAAGACGGTAGACACCCGGGGGCAGCAGAGGAAAACACTGCATCGCCCTTGACCGGGGTCGCACAAAATACTTCACGGGGCCGCAGGTTGGATACCCCTGCCCTAGAGGAAAGAAGGGACAGGGGAGATATGATTCAGACATTCAAATACTTGAAAGGTATTAATGTAGAACAAAATCTATTCCAGAGAAAGGAAAATGGTAAAAAACCAGAGAGCATAATTTGAGGTTGAGGGGTGGTAGATTCAAGAGTAATATTAGGAAATTCTTCTTTACGGAGAGGGCGGTTGATGCATGGAATGCTCTCGAGGGTGGTGGTGGAGAAGAAAACGGTGATAGAGTTCAAACTAACATGGGATGAACACAGAGGATCTCTAATTAGAAAATAATGGGTATACATTGAAGCAACTAAAGCCAGTACTTGGCAGGCTTGCATGGCCTGTATCCCGTATATGGACTATTCAGTTGAGTATAGGCTGGGGAGGATTTCAATGGCTGGGATGTTAAGATGGGCTGGAGTGAGCTTTGATGGAGACTCTAGTAAATGGAACCTAAGCAATATCTAAGCAAAAAAGACCATTTAAACTAAATTAATTTATGGAGCATGTATGGTTGGGCAGACTGGATGGACCACTCGGGTCTTTATCTACCCTCATTTACTATGTTACTATAATGGGTGTGTTCCATGATATTAACTCTATGCCCACTACTCTCTCCTTCCCCTGTAAGCATGATTTGGGTACCAACTGACACTGCACCTGTTCTGCTATTTTGAGATGTATTACTGGGTATCACCTCTGGGTATAATTTATGACCAGATAAATCATACTCGTATATGTTAATTCAGAGTTATTGTCCTATAATACTAACTTTCTGAGAGGTCTGTGACTTGTGGATGTTACGTATCTAGATAACGACATCCATATGATACTCAGGATGATCAATTCTCACCTGTGTGTATGACTCATAAGTGATTTGAAATCGGTTAACCCTGCAACTGTGCTCAACAAGAAGGTACTTTATCAATACTATTTTCTAATGTGTGACTATTGTCTTTTTTTTTTTTTCCAAGGCTGTTAAAGGTAACAGTGGAGTAGGATTGCTTACCACCTCGCCTTCCTTAAGTGTCTTGTCTTCTTCCTATAAATCAACTGTTGCCAAGCTGCCAGGACCCCTGAATTCATCTCCAATCAACTTTTTGTCTCACATTCATCCTATGCGCTCCTTCCCCCTGCATGTTCTCTCGTTCAGCTCGGACACTTCGCCCAAAGCAAACGTGTCCAAAGATGCCATAGTCACAGGACCTGCACCAGGAACATTCCACCATGGGCTCTCCCATAGTAAGTTGCTACTCTTCTTTCAGCCTTTGCAAGTGCAGGTGCCAAATTATGTTGCATGTTGAAACAGAAGCTGCTTAGAATGAACTTTTCTTTTTGAATCTTTTTTTTCTTCCCAGTGTTGATAGGAAATCGGAGCTATCTGCTGTTCTGTAGTGAGCTGTATCTAGTGAGCATTTTCTTGGGACCCTCTCCCTCCCCCCTTAAACTTCTTCTTATTCTGTTTTGTTTTTAAGGTCTTTAAGTTTACTTACATTATAGTCCTTTTATTTATTGCCATGTCTGCAAAGTAATATGCTATACCACTGATATTCACTCTTTCTAGAAAGCGGGCATTCTCTTCTCTTTCTCTTCCTGTTTATTTGCTCTATCTGACATCTACTTTCCCTACCTTTTTGTGTAGTCTTGGATCTTTTTTCCTCCTTTTCTTCCAGTCAGGTGTAACTTCTTTCACAGTACTTTCACTTCTTTGGGGATGGTACTTAATCCTGGGAGATATGATTTGTCTTGCTTGCTGTGTTCATTTTTTATTTTGTTCAGCTGACACTCATGCTCTTCCTAGTCTTCACTTCACAAGCTGACATTCCTGATTCTACAAATTCCCCCCCTCATTCACAGCAGGGTCTTGGATGTCTTACCTGCTGACTTTCTGGCCTGAACAACATTCTAGATTTTTGTCCTAAGGTCTATGAGAATGGCCACCCGGATGGTCTCGGGACTCAAGGATCTCCCGTACGTGGAACAGCTGGATAAGTTGCAGCTGTACTCGCTCGAGGAACGCAGAGAGAGGGGTGACATGATCGAGACATTCAAGTATCTCACGGGCCGCATCGAGGTGGAAGAAGATATCTTCTTTTTCAAGGGACCCGCGGCAACAAGGGGGCATCTGTGGAAAATCAGGGGCGGGAAACTGCACGGGAACACCAGGAAATTCTTTTTCACTGAAAGGGTGGTTGATCGCTGGAATAGTCTTCCACTTCAGGTTATTGAGGCCAGCAGAGTGCCTGATTTTAAGGCCAAATGGGATAGACACGTGGGATCTATTCACAGAGAAAGGTAGGGGAGGGTCATTGGGGTGGGCAGACTAGATGGGCCGTGGCCCTTATCTGCCGTCTATTTCTATGTTTCTGTGTTCCTTATTCACAGCTTTTATTTTGAATTTAGTCCCTACCTTTTCAATAGTACCGTATTTTCGCGCAAATAACGCGCACCCGTATAAAACGCGCACACGGGTATAGCGCGCAGAAATCACGATGATATGTACAAAAACTTTGGTATACCGCGCTCACGGGTATACCGCGCATGCTGCCCGACGCTCCTTTCGCCCGCCCTGACTTTCCGACTCTCCGTTCACCCCCCCCTGACTTCCGTGCACTGTCCCCCCTTGAAGGTCTGTCCCCATCCTGAAAGCCTGATGCCCCCCCCCGACGTCCGATACATCCCTCCCCCCGAAGGACCGCCGACTCCCCAACAATATCGGGCCAGGAGGGAGCCCAAATCCTCCTGGCCACGGCGACCCCCTAACCCCACCCCGCACTACATTACGGGCAGGAGGGATCCCAGGCCCTCCTGCCCTCGACGCAAACCCCCCCTCCCCCCAACGACCGCCCCCCCCAAGAACCTCCGACCACCCCCCCAGCCGACCCGCGACCCCTCTGGCGACCCCCACGACCCCCCCACCCCCCTTCCCCGTACCTTTGGTAGTTGGGCCAGAAGGGAGCCCAAACCCTCCTGGCCACGGCGACCCCCTAACCCCACCCCGCACTACATTACGGGCAGGAGGGATCCCAGGCCCTCCTGCCCTCGACGCAAACCCCCCTCCCCCCAACGACCGCCCCCCCCAAGAACCTCCGACCACCCCCCCAGCCGACCCGCGACCCCCACGACCCCCCCACCCCCCTTCCCCGTACCTTTGGTAGTTGGGCCAGAAGGGAGCCCAAACCCTCCTGGCCACGGCGACCCCCTAACCCCACCCCGCACTACATTACGGGCAGGAGGGATCCCAGGCCCTCCCGCCCTCGACGCAAACCCCCCTCCCCCCCAACGACCGCCCCCCCCAAGAACCTCCGACCACTCCCCCAGCCGACCCGCGACCCCCCTGGCGACCTCCACGACCCCCCCACCCCCCTTCCCCGTACCTTTGGTAGTTGGCCGGACAGACGGGAGCCAAACCCGCCTGTCCGGCAGGCAGCCAACGAAGGAATGAGTCCGGATTGGCCCATCCATCCTAAAGCTCCGCCTACTGGTGGGGCCTAAGGCGCGTGGGCCAATCAGAATAGGCCCTGGAGCCTTAGGTCCCACCTGGGGGCGCGGCCTGAGGCACATGGTCGGGTTGGGCCCATGTGCCTCAGGCCGCGCCCCCAGGTGGGACCTAAGGCTCCAGGGCCTATTCTGATTGGCCCACGCGCCTTAGGCCCCACCAGTAGGCGGAGCTTTAGGATGGATGGGCCAATCCGGCCTCATTCCTTCGTTGGCTGCCTGCCGGACAGGCGGGTTTGGCTCCCGTCTGTCCGGCCAACTACCAAAGGTACGGGGAAGGGGGTGGGGGGTCGTGGGGGTCGCCAGGGGGGTCGCGGGTCGGCTGGGGGGGCGGTCGGAGGTTCTTGGGGGGGGCGGTGGTTGGGGGGGGGGGGGGTTTGCGTCGAGGGCAGGAGGGCCTGGGATCCCTCCTGCCCGTAATGTAGTGCGGGGTGGGGTTAGGGGGTCGCCGTGGCCAGGAGGGTTTGGGCTCCCTTCTGGCCCGATATTGTCGGGAAGTCGGCGGTCCTTCGGGGTGGGGGTGCGAGTGGTCCTGCCGGGGGGGGGGGGATGTATCGGACGTCGGGGAGTCGGCCGTGCAAGAGGGCTTGGGCTCCCTCTTGCTCCGATCGTGGATGCGGGTGCGGGTGGGAGCGCGTGCGAGCGGTCGTTCGGGGTGGGGGTGCGAGCGGTCCTGCTGGGGGGGGTGAATCGGGCGTCATTCGGGGTGGGGGTGCGAGCGGTCCTGCTGGGGGGGGTGAATTGGGCGTCGGGCGGGGTGGGAACTATGTTTTAAAACTTTTGTATACCGCGCTCACGCATATAACGCGCGAGGGGTATGCGCGGTAGGTAAAAACGCGTATAACGCGCGCGTTATATGCGTGAAAATACGGTAACTCAAGGAAAGTTACAGGAAGATCTCTCAAAACTAGAAACAGCAAGCAGACGCTCATATAGACACTTTATCCCTCGCCTGTGGAACCAACTACCTACTCGGATCAGGTCACTGGACTCACTAATGGTCTTTCAGAGAGCAACAAAGACCTTCCTTTTTACCAAAGATACTGGCTTCTTGTAAACTGACCCCTTTGAAAGCTTCTATCTGCATCCTCTTGCCCCTAAATAATTAGGAAACTGTCTCCTTGTATGCTTCTATCAGTATCCCCTCTTCCTTTTTTATTACTTTTGCCCTCTGTTGACCCTGTCTTTAACTTCATGTCCTCCTACACTGTGAATGTCCTTTTGTAACCCATTCTGACCGTTGGGAGGACGGGATAGAACTCTAAATAAATAAATGTTCTCAAACATAGAGCGAGAATTCCCCAGCCTGCACTGGGCCTCATATTTGGTGTGTGTTTGACATTTCCTTGTCCATGTCTTAAGATGCTTTATTCTGTACACAGGCTCTTAAAGGTTCATCAAATACTACAGTTTTGGGGGAGGGAAGGGAGACTTTATGAGAATTTTGGAAAGTAACTCCTGTGCTGTCTTAAATTATTCTATTCTTATTTAGCCCAACAATCTATCTAGATATATAAAATCGGAGGTATGTATGTGTGTATGTGTGTGTATGTGCCGCGATCACGCAAAAACGGCTTGACCGATTTGAACGAAACTTGGTATGCAGATCCCTCACTACCTGGGGTGATATGTTCTGGGGGTCTCGCGGCCCACCTGAACACGTGGGCGGAGCTACAAACAGAAAATCAGATTTCACCCATTCAAGTCAATGGAAAAAATGTAAAAAGCTGTGGGATCTCCAGTTATTTTACTTAGCAACCTTGACCCACCAAAACTTTGCAATGGCACAAGGCTTTGTGTAAAGAGGTTACTGGCCAATGTAATTGAAGCGACTATCTTAACCGGAAAGGGACAGGGTGAAACCATATTTATCCCGCGGATACCACTTATTCCAACAGATCTTCCTTTTCAGTTTAAGAGATTGCAAATTCCAGTGAGACTTGCATTCTCTATCACAATCAACAAATCACAAGGACAGACTGTGGAGTGGATTTAAGATCCCCCTGTTTTTCCCATGGACAACTCTATGTTGCTTGCTCAAGGGTGGGTTCACCCAATAATGTATATGTTCTTGCTCCTGGAGGTGAAACTAAAAATGTTGTTTATAATCAAGTTTTGTGTTAGTTGTATTGTATTCATTTTGTCAAATATTTCACATTATAATTTGAATATTGTACTTTTTATAAAGCTGTAAAAAAATAATTTAATTCACCACTATAAAGTATCTTTATTTGAATCCATTTACAGTGTTATTGCTATAATTAAATACCCGTGCAACGCCGGGGCATCAGCTAGTTTATTATATTTACAAGGAGGAGGAGTGGATAGAGTTAAACCATAAGATTCACGAGAGGTCCATTCCTTTTATTCTTTAGACTCTGGGACTTTGAATGAGTCACTGTATGTTCATGCGCCTTTATTTGCTTAACTGTAGTTGAGTAATGAAAATATTTATTCTTCCCCTTCTCATCTTTTTGGAATATACTGCCGTATGTAGTTCATTGCCTAAAAAGTGCTGCAAAGTCACATATACCTACAAAGTGCTTTGTAAAGAAAGGCACAACATAAACAGAAAGAATATTCTATTCTTATAATCTTCTCTTTTCTTAGTTTGTATAGCTTTTTTTAAGGGAAAAAACTGCTTTTTTAAAAAAAAAAAACCCAAAACTGAACAGTGTCTGAACAAATGGTTGTTTGGGGGTTTTTTTTAACAGTAGTTAAGTACAAATAAGCAGATGAGGTGAATTAATACGCCTACTACCTAACTGTCACTGTGCACATCCTTCCAGCGAGTCTGGTAATATTCCACCTGTTTGAATTATTCTTAGTCTATTACTGCTTTTTATAGAATACATATTCTCTTTGTGTGTGTTTATTGCCTTTCTTGCTTAATTTGGAGTTCCTTTCCACCTTATATCATTTACCCCCACCCCTTACAAAGCCACGCTAGCAGCTGCCACTACAGTAACTGCCCATGCAGATTTAAAGGGTTTTGGGGCTTTTACCGTGTGGCTTTGTAAAAAGGGTTGGGGTTAGTTTTTCATTCTTATGTTTTTAAAATAAATTTTAATGAACGAACATCCATAAATGAATTGACACAGAACAGTTGTCGATTGTTCATTTCCATATCAAACAGTCCCCCACCCTCCCCTTCAATAGGGGATCCCACCCACCCCTTCCCACCTCCCCTGTCCCTTACAGTGACAAGGAAATAATTCCCCCTAAACTTTGCACTTAAATGATTAATAGAAAAATCCAATGACGTTTTGTCTTATAGCTGTTGAAAAACCATGGAAACTTGAGTAGAATTTATAGTTCCTTCTCCCCACCCTGCCCCCATCCCCACCCCTCCTAATCTTCTACAGGAGGTACCAGACTCTTTCTTGTTGTAAAGAGTTCAAAATAAGACTACGGCCCCGTGTTATATGCTGTGTATAATTTCCCCAAAGCTTCAAAAACTTTTGTTTACGCTTTGTGGGAGTGTTTAGTTTCCTGTGCTTCCCATACCAGAAATTGGTATACCTGATTTCTCCATTGCCAATATTCTGGAGCTGCATTTCCCACCCATGACTGCAGAGCGCATTTCAACGCCAACAGAAACATCTTTTTCCTCCACAGGGAGGAAGCTTGACCCAAGATACCAGTGGATTGAGGGAGATTCAATAGAAATTGTTCTGGTGTATTTTGAATCATTCTTTCCAGGCTAGACAAATAATGACTGCATGCCCGAAATGTTGTACAGATGGACATTGCCAAAAAAAACATGATAAAAGGTATTATCTGTGTTCTGACATTTTGCACATAGGGAAGAGGGAATTCTTCCTGCCTTATAAAGTTGGTGCTGAGAAAGATGTGCTCTCAGGTAGACTCAATAAGTTTTCTCCCTAAGATCCACACTAGTGGTTGGCCTAGGATTCTGTTGAATCACTCTAAGCATATCCCAGTTATCAAAGCCATGTCCCAAGTCTCTTTCCCACCATTTGACCTCTTCCAAGCCTTTACAGGTCTCCAACACCATCAAAGCCTTATATAAACCCGAAACAGAGATTCTATCTTTAGAAATGTCATTATAGAATGTCCTTAATTTGTTTCCCTGATCATGCCTCAAACCCTCAATCTTTGGTGTTTGAATGTAGTGTTACACTTGAAAATAAGTAAATTTTGTTCCCCAGTTATCCTCTACTCACCTACGTATTTCTTAACAATTCAAAAGTGTACCATCTACTGTTAAGTATGTGTTCTAGATTCTGAAAGCCTGCCCCTTCCCATCTCAAAAACTCTGCTTTCTCCATGCCTGGCTGAAACATAAGATTCTCCCGAAGAGGCAGGTTACCCCTCAGTTTCGTAACTATCATCGACCATACTTACCTTAAGGGGTGCATGAGAATATTATAACAGAGATCATAGGCAGAGAAATATTATAACTGAGAAATAGGAATATTATAATAGAGAAATAGGCAAATGCAACAGTGAGAATAAGGAATATGAAACATATAATGCCTTTCACAATCCAGGGGAGTATAAAAAGATTCATCAAAGAGCCATAAGAACATAAGCAATGCCTCCACTGGGTGAGACCTGAGGTCCATCGAGCCCAGCAGTCCGCTCACGTGGCGGCCCAACAGGTCCAGGACCTGTGCAGTAGCCCTCTATCTATACCCCTCTATCCCTTTTTCCAGCAGGAAATTGTCCAATCCTTTCTTGAACTCCAGTACCGTAGTCTGTCTTATTACGTCCTCTGGAAGCGCATTCCAGGTGTCCACCACACGCTGGGTAAAGAAAAACTTCCTAGCATTCGTTCTGAATCTGTCTCCTTCCAACTTTTCCGAATGCCCTCTTGTTCTTTTATGTTTTGAAAGTTTGAAGAATCTGTCCCTCTCTACCCTCTCTATGCCCTTCATGATCTTGTAGGTCTCTATCATGTCTCCTCTGAGTCTCCGTTTTTCCAGGGAGAAGAGCCCCAGTCTCTCCAATCTTTCAGTGTATGAAAGGTTTTCCATGCCCTTAATCATTCATGTCGCTCTCCTCTGGACCCTCTCAAGTATTACCATCTCCTTCTTAAGGTATGGTGACCAATACTGAACACAGTACTCCAGGTGCGGGCGCACCATTGCCCGATACAACGGCAGTTTGACTTCTCTCGTTCTGGTCGTAATACCCTTCTTAATAATACCCAACATTCTGTTTGCCTTCTTCGCATTGTGCTGTTGACTTCGTTGTTGTGTCTACCAGTACACCCAAATCTCTTTCAAGGCTACTTCTCTCTAACACTAATCCCCCCATTTGGTAGCTGAACATCGGGTTCTTTCTCCCTAAATGCATGACCTTGCATTTCCCTACATTGAAGTCCATCTGCCATTTATTCGCCCACTCCTCCAGTTTGCTTAGGTCCCTTTGTAGGTCCTCACACTCTTCCGCATTTCTAACCCTTCTACAGAGTTTAGTGTCCTCCACAAATTTGATAATTTCACACTTCGTCCCCGTTTCAAGGTCATTGATAAATACATTGAACAGCAGCGGTCCGAGTACAGACCCCTGCGGAACTCCGCTCGTGACCTTCCTCCAGTCCGAGTAGTGACCCTTCACTCCAACCCTCTGCCTTCTGCCTGCCACCCAGTGTTTGACCCATCTGTGCACGTCCCCTTCCACCCCGTGGTTCCACAGCTTCCAAAGTAGCCGCTCATGGGGTACTTTGTCAAAGGCCTTTTTGAAGTCGAGGTAAATGATGTCTACGGGTTCCCCTTTGTCCAACTGACTGTTTACCCCCTCAAAGAAGTGCAGTAAGTTTGTTTGGCATGATCTTCCCTTGCAGAAGCCATGTTGGCTCGCTTTCATCAGCCCATTTTTTTCGATGTGCTCACAGATGCTGTCCTTTATCAGTGCTTCTACCATCTTGCCCGCAACCGATGTCAAACTGACCGGCCTATAGTTTCCCGGGTCTCCTCTTGACCCCTTTTTAAAGATAGGTGTAACATTTGCTATCTTTCAGTCCTCTGGGATTTCTCCAGTTTTCAAGGATAGGTTGCAAACTCGTTGGCGTATTCCCGCTATCTCATTTCTTAGCTCTTTTAGTACCCTAGGGTGGATACCGTCCGGGCCTGGTGATTTGTCGCTTTTCAATCTATCTATCTGTTGGAGGACATCCTCATGGCTCACCTCTATTGTTGATGAATGAGAGACTGACTGTAATAGTATTAAATACCAGTGGGGAGAGAGCAAATGACTCCTAAAAACGCTCAGAAAAGTGAAACTCTGAAAGGGAGGTGGATACCTCCCCTTGAGGCAAGAGTTTACCGTCCAATCATTGCATTTGCTTTGTAGAACATCACTTTCTGACCACTGGTAAAAACTAGTATTGTTTAAATAAACTCTGTTAGATTGACTAAAAAGTTCAAAACAATTATGCACAACTCCTGCTTGGAACGATGATACCATTCACTTATCTGTACCAACTTTAAAGTTTGTAGTTGTAAGGGCTCTTGGGGGTCTCAACGCGGCCCCGTTTTGAAAATTCTGCTTCAGGAGACCCAATGCTACAATGCTACACACTGTTAAACGTATCTGTCCAAGAGGTGATCGTTTGTAAAACTTCAAAAATTCCAGTCGTCTGGAATTTTTGAAGTTTTACAAACGATCACCTCTTGGACAGATACGTTTAACAGTGTGTAGCATTGTAGCATTGGGTCTCCTGAAGCAGAATTTTTGAAACGGGGCCGCATTGAGACCCCCAAGAGCCCTTACAACTACAAACTTTAAAGTTGGTACAGATAAGTGAATGGTATCATCGTTCCAAGCAGGAGTTGTGCATAATTGTTTTGAACTTTTTAGTCAATCTAACAGAGTTTATTTAAACAATACTAGTTTTTACCAGTGGTCAGAAAGTGATGTTCTACAAAGCAAATGCAATGATTGGACGGTAAACTCTTGCCTCAAGGGGAGGTATCCACCTCCCTTTCAGAGTTTCACTTTTCTGAGCGTTTTTAGGAGTCATTTGCTCTCTCCCCACTGGTATTTAATACTATTACAGTCTGTCTCTCATTCATCAACATAATTCCTTTTCTGACTGGTATTTATATTGAGTCCCTGTATGCCTTTTTAACAGAGTTTCACCTCTATTGTTGACAGTTTTTCTTCCTGGTCTCCATGGAAGATCACGTCGGGTTCTGGTACACTGGATGAGTCCTCGCTTGTGAAGACTGACGAGAAAAATTTGTTTAACCTGTCGGCTACCTCTTTTTCCTCCTTTATCACTCCCTTTCTGTCTCCATCATCCAAAGGTCCTACTTCCTCCCTCGCCGGTTGCTTCCCTTTAACATATCTGAAGAATGATTTGAAGTTTTTTGCCTCCCTGGCCAGCCTCTCTTCGTATTCTCTTTTCGCTCTCCTAACCACTTGATGACACTCTTTTTGACTTTTCCTGTGTTCTTTCCAGTTCTCCCCAGTTTGGTCCTTTTTCCATTTCCGGAATGATTTTTTCTTGTCTCCTATTGCTTTCTTCACCTCATCGTTTATCCATGCGGGATCTTTTGCTCGGTTTTTTTTGCACCCTTTTCTAAATTTGGGGATGTACATATGTTGTGCTTCTTGCACTGTGCACTTGAATAGAGACCAGGCTTGCTCTACAGTTTCTGTTTTTCTTGAGCTCTTTCTGAGTTTTTTCCTTACCATTGCTCTCATAGCATCATAGTTCCCTTTCTTGAAGTTGAACGTTGTCGCTGTGGTTCTCTTCCCTTTTGCTGTACCTACTTCTAATTTGTACTGGATCATGTTGTGATCGCTGTTTCCCAGTGTTCCTACTATTTCCACTTCCTTTTCTGGTCCCCCTAGTCCGTTGAGGATTAGGTCAAGAGTGGCATTCCCTCTTGTTGGTTCCTTGACAAGCTGATCCATAAAGCAGTCCCTCACAGCCTCTAAGAATTCTGTTTCCTTTGCACAGTTCGAGTTTCCAATACTCCAGTTTATCCCGGGGTAGTTAAAATCTCCCATTACTGTCACATTCCTTTTGGTGCCTTCCCGCCTCAATTCTGCTGCCAGATCTTTGTCGTTTGCTTCCGTTTGTCCAGGTGGACGATAGTATAGACCTAGTCTTATGTCAAGGCCATTTTTTCCGGGTAATTTTACCCACAATGACTCCAATCCTTCCGTTTTTGGTTCTATATCCACTGCGGACGAGGGAATGGTATCTTTTATGTATAGTGCCAGTCACTAATATACTGCAACAAGCAGGTCTGGTTATATAACTGAAAATTAGGGAGACCTATCCCACCTACTGCCCAGCCCCTTAGCAAAAGGGGCAATTTTATTTTAGATTTTTATAACTGCAACAAAATGTGTATATTAGGCTATAAAGGCCTTTCAAATCTTTTTGCAGGAGCCAGAGATGGAGAACCTGCAACACATAACAACCATCTCAGAAATATGATCATTTTGAATAATATTGGCTCAACCTAGTAAGGGTAAAGTTAAATCTCGCCATTCTCTCAATTGTGAAGTAGTATGCTCCAACAATTTATTAATGTTGAGAGAATAAATTTCACTTGGAAACATCATAAGTTGAATTTCCAGATATTTAAAAGATTGAGTTGCCCACATTAAGCCTATTCTTCAATTAAGATGATAAAGCTTCTGATTTATCTAGATTTAATTTAAACCCTGCAAAATCCTCATATTCTTTGAAAGTTTCCAATAAAACTATCGGTGATCTCAAGGTATCCGATAAGTGGACTAAAATGTCATCCACAAATGACGCTATTTTAAAGACACTGGATCCAATTTCTGCTTCCTTAATATCTGGATTGGCTAATATATCACAGACCAATGGGTCCAGAGTCGGAGCAAAGAGGAGCGGCAGTGGGGGCAGCCTTGTCTAATGCCTCTTCTCATCTCAAAGGGGTCAGTGCGACTATTGTTGATCAATAAATAAGCCCTTGGATTAGAGTATAAGGACCAAATCAGTTTTTGGCATCTGCCTTTAAAGTCGTATGTTTCTAAGATTGTAAATAAAAATTTCCAATGAACCCTATTGAATGCTTTTTCTGCGTCAAAGATAATTAACATGGAAGATTTACCTTTTCTCTGTCTGTACTCTAGTGATGTCAAAGTTTTTTATCTAAGGTTTTTAACTGTCGTTCGCCCTTGAATAAATCCTACTTGTGCCTCATGTATCACTGATGGCAGACTCTGAACCGTTACTTTTGCCATAAGTTTAACTTCAAATTTAAGTAAAGAGATAGGCCTATAAGACTGAAATTTACTTAAATCTTTACTTGGTTTAGGGAGAACTGTAATCTGAGCTGTGTTGAGGTGGAATGGTAAACGTACAGACTCACGGAGGCCATCATTTCCACCCAGCTCTCATCTTATCTAGAGAGATTCTCCTTTCTCCTACCTTACCAATATGGCTTCAGCCCCAACTTCAGCACCGAATCCCTACTGGTCTCATTAGGTGCATCAATTACACTCTCAAAATAAGTTTGCTGTCCTATTACAATTCGATCTCTCTGCAGCTTTTGATGTCGTCCACCACGATATTCTAATTTATCAACTTTCTGAGATAGGCATCAACTCCACAGTTTTAGAGTGGTTCTCGAACTTCTTACGTTTCCGTTCCTACACTGTCGACACAAATGGCACCACGTCCGCTCCTTGGAAACCGACTTGCAGAGTCCCGCAGGGATCACCCCTATCCCCTATTCTCTTCAATATCTACATGTATTCCCTGAAACTCTTCCATCTACCTTCCCTTGAAACATCCATACATATGCTAATGACATCGTTCTCCTTCTTGAGACAGACTCGAACCTTACCAACCTCTCTGAGAATATAACAGCTTGCATAATGAAACTCCAATCCTGGTCCCTCTCAGTTCAAATGAAATGACTCTGGCTCGGCCCAAAATTAGAACAGCTGCCTACCCTCTTTGCACTGCCCTCTGGCGCCACACTGCAGCTTGAGTTCTCAAGCAAAGTTCTAGGCATTATTATTGACTCTTCTCTTTCCTTCAACCACCACCTCAACTCCTTGGTAAAATCATGCTTTTTTAGCCTCCACATGCTGAAGAAAGTGAGATCCTGCTTCTGCCAACAACATTTTGCCATCCTTGTTCAATCCCTCATCCTTTCCAGACTAAACTATTGTAATTCCATCTATCTAAGTCTAACTAAAAAAAGTCTTCAAAGACTTTAACTAATTCAGAACACTACGGCCAAGTTGATCTTCGCAAAACGCAAATTTGATCATGTTTCCCCACTTCTGTCCAAACTCCACTGGCTCCCAGTAATTTCCAGGGTTCATTTTAAATGCGTCTGCCTAGCTTTTAAGATCCTCCTTGATGTTCAAGTGGTCCAATTAATAGTGTTTATTATGAATTCTGTACACTTGATGAAAGTTTAAAAATGAATAAAGAATTAAAAAAAAAAAAAAGATCCTCCTCGAGTCTTCTTGACACCACCAGGTCCACCCAAAAACTTAAACTATCTTTCCCTTTGCTAAAAGGTATCCTTTATGCGGGTAAATTGGGAAAATCTCTCCTCTTCAGAATCACAGGGCTTTGGAATAATCTTACTGCCCCACTACAGAATCAGGGCTCCTTCCAACTATTCCGTAAGCACCTGAAAACCAGGCTTTTCATAAAAATGTAATGCTCTCCTCCCCCCTGTACTCAACCTCCAAACCCATTATGTTATTCCTTCCTATATTAAGCTCTTGTAAACCGTGCCGAGCTCTAATTATGGAGAGGATGCGGTATATAAACTTAAGGTTTAGTTTAGTTTGATGATTGTGTTGAACATGTCTGTAAGAGGTTGTAGTATATCTCCTGCTAACAATTTGTAGAACTCCTACTCTATGTTCTTATGTTCTAAACCCATCCGGACTAGGAGCTTTGGCCAATGCAATCTACTTTATTGCCCACTCTACTACTTCAGCACCTAATAGGGTATTCAACAGCTTTCTGTCTCTGCTGTAATATGTGGGAGAGTTAAGCTTTCCAGATATGTGTTACTCTGTAGACCCTTATCCTCCAGCACCATATATAAGCTTGTGTAATAGGAATGAAATATATTTTTAATATCTGACTCTATATGGGTTAAAGTACCCTATTCATTCTATAGAGCCAAAACTCTTGCTGGACTAAAACTTTGAGACAGTAAGCAGAACATCCTGTTTCCCAACACTACAGAGAGAGATTTCATGTCATGTGAAAAAGCAGCCTGTTTTTTGCTGTAGTGATCAAGTTCAGGTCCATGATAAGCTGAGAGAAACAGCAGCAAAGGAGAGGGGGCAGCAGGCGTGCTAGGAGAAAACAGGGGTGGGTAGCTTAATCGTGTTAAAATTTATTAACGCATTAATATGTTAAATGTGCAGCCCTAGAATAAAACATAGCATCTTAAAATGGTTACAGTGTAAAAGGAAAGACGAGGGTTGGCTTGGTACCAGTGTTGTACATTTCCAAGTAGGAGTCCTAGGTTCAAGTTCAGGCTTTCCATTCCCAGAGCGAGCCAAGGCTGGAGATCCTGTAATGGTATTGCATAGAGCTTCCAGGGGAGGTACCACTGCTTAATAGATACGCCTTATTGCCCAATGAGACTACATTTTGTCTTTTTAAATCCTTGCATTGGATCCCTCTGGCATATGCCCAAGTCTCTAAATTTGCTTTTTGCTTTTAGGTTTTTATAGGGAAAGTTGGCACACTATTTGAATGAATATAGTACCCACTATGGGGGATAATGTTGTAAAATAGGCACTAACATTTAATGCCTATTAAATGTTTAGCATAGTGGTATATGCACATATGAGTATTTAGGATACATGTAAGCCAGGGATCTCAAAGTCCCTCCTTGAGGGCCGCAATCCAGTTGGGTTTTCAGGATTTCCCCAATGAATATGCATGAGATCTATGTGCATGCACTGCTTTCAATGCATATTCATTGGGGAAATCCTGAAAACCCGACTGTATTACAGCCCTCAAGGAGGAACTTTGAGATCCCTGATATAAGCTGTGTTCTGAGGGGAGATGCAGCATATGGTTCCTGACCAAAGGCTGCCATTGCAAAGACTGAGCTGAGGGAATATATATACCATAAGCATTTGTGCATTTGCTACTGGCCAGAACATGTTCTTTTTTATATATTATATAAAAAAGACTGGCCAGTAGCAAATGTGCAGATCTCAGCCATGGTTCATACTGTATTGGCATCCCTAAGAAGGAAACTGTTGGTTCAAAAATATATTATAAAACAGAATATACAGTATTGCAATAGGTCTGTTTTAAGCAGATCCTTAAAGCAGAATTTGTGTGTGTGTGTGTGTAAGCAGGATCATGGGACTCCTACTTAAGTATCACTGCCTTGCTTTCTATACCTTGACTAACTTCATTTTTGAGTAATTAAGCATTTCCTTTTAATATGATTCTCTTGTAGATGGTGCTCAGCTTCATGGAAAGGGGCCCAGCACACAGCAGCGAAAATTGTGACATCAAGAACTAAACAGCATCAGCCCCCAGCAGAAATAATATAAAGACTGGATGTTGAGTGCACCAGGACAGATCTTTTATCAAATGCATTCCTTCTGGACCAGCCAGTCCTTGGGAAGGTATGCAAAACAGACTGCTCTGTACTTAAACAGATAAATTAATGAATTAAATAAAGAGCACTTAATTGTCCCACTTGAATGCGGTGACCAGGTTCCTAATCAGCAAAATGTAAACGATATTGAAGGGATGTTGCTTCCTGGCTGTTTAAGGCAACATTTCTAGGCCACCTGAGCCTGGGAAAGGGGCAAAACATTTCTGAGGAACGTTGACCTTGATTTTTAATCTGATATTTTTTTGTCTTATGGAAGAGCATTTGCACTTGTCATGTTTTGAGCCATGTGCCTGACAGATAGCAATGGACTACACTACAGCTGTCAAGTAACTCTGTTCTCATGTACATAAAGCGATCATATTTTATAATTTTCCTTTACAAAGGGCAGTTGATAGAGGTGAAACATTGGAAGTCTGTATACCCACCAGCATATTATTTATTGGGCTCAGAAGCTGTATCTATTATTTGTCATCATTCAAATCCATTACATTGGTTAGGAAAGGATCTTTCTCAGCTTGTAGTAAATGATGGATGTAATTCTAGTGCCTTTAATGGTGGAGCAAGAACAAAGCATGCAATGGCCTTCCATGATTCCAGAAGCTCCTGCCAGAAAATTGTTTATGCACCCATACTCCTGTTTGACTTCAGATTTTGGATTTACTTGAGCTTCACATAATTACACTGCAAAAGCTGCATTGTCCAGGCTGAAAAATGGGATTTAGATACCATATTGCCATCACTAGAGTAGCAGCATCGGGTTCTGTAGATTCAGCTCAAAAACTAATATTTTAGGCAGGATTGAAGTTAGGCTTGAGGCGGCCCACTAAAGTCTTCCTTGCACAAGGTTTGGCTAAGAAGTGGTGATAAGTTACATATATGTGATTTGTTTGGTAATTTCTGCTTCCTTAATTGAGGGGGCCAAAAATCTTTGCATTGTAACTGAACTATGAAAATGGTTACAGCCAGAATACTGATGGGGAGGGGTTTTCTACAGCTGTTAATCTTTGACAGATGAAAGTGGACAGCGCTTGATTCTCTGAGGATATCTGTTAAAGAACATACACTTCTGTTTTTTTTAGTACAGTAACAGTGTGCAAAACACTTTAAAAAAAAATAAACCAATACATTGGCTAGTTAAGAAGGAACCTGGTCAGTCTATTTAGTTCTGCTGAGGTTCCTTCTTATCTCAAATGGTATCTTTTTGATATGGGAGCGTCGATGTATGACCACATAACCATGACATTGTCCTTACTGTTGAAGTAACACTTTCTGATGCAGAGTAATTTGTACTTGATTGGCAAAATTATTTGTCAGTAGATGACAACTGACTAATAACCAGTCTTTTAATATGGGTCTAAGTCAACAGCACTACTTGCAATGCCTTTTTTTTTTTTTTTTTTTTGGTACTGTAGTGTTTATAAAACTTTGGGAGCATTCTCTTGCATTAGATAATGCATCCTTGAAATGTGGCTGTCCTATTCAAAGCACACTATTTACTGCACTTTATAAAGTAAATTATGTGTCTCCACCTTCCACGGAGTACAGATTTCAGACCCCTGTAAAGATAAATGTGATTGCTTATTAATATCCAATCATTTCTATAATTGATTTTACCAATTACAATGATTTACTCTTGGATATGCAGTAGTGTTGGCAAGACTGCCTAAAAAAATAGTAGCCTATGGTTTTAACTCTTAAGTAACTTAAGTGCTTTTAGGAGACTCCATTTGTTTTTCTTGTTGAAATGATCTGTTGAAAAACCTTCAACCTGCAACCCCAGTTGTTGTTTTTGGGTTTGTTGGGGGGGGGGGGGATAGCGTCCTCATTAGTCTTGATTTTTATAAACCACAATTGGTGCTTGCTTCTCTACTTATTTTTATTCCTAGTATTTAACAGAACATGTTCCTATAATTGTATAAAAAGGGATGCTGCATCTTGATGCTGTGATTGGAAAAATTCTTCATTATAGAGTGGATGGCTGGGACCTGACCATCTTGATCTCGGCTATAGGTGGCCACCTTTGGTTTCAAATACTGCATCTACATCATGCCTAGTTGTTGCTGTCCTATGAGCACAAGCGGAAACCAAGAAGTTGGTGCCGCCTATCTGATTTGACTGGGACTATAAATCATAGTTACTTTATGCCAGCCTTAACAACATTTTCAGCAGTTCTTTATCAAAGGGTGTACTCGCCTATACAACAGTGATTTAGAAAGTAGCTCTCAAATTGCTAAATTAGTTGAGAAGCATATGCTGTTACGTTGGTACTCCTACAATATGAAGACACACACCTGGATTAAAATGCTGAACAAGTTCAAAGCAAATCCACTTAACCCAATACTATAACAGTTGTTACTGGGTTGAGTGGACTTTCTTTATAGATAAAAGGCACCAGAGCATGATATAGGCCTAGGACCGAGACTGCAGTTGACTGGTGCAAATGGAAAATCATGTCACGACTGCTTTTAATGGCTTTCCATTTGTAATAGAGTAGAATAAGGTTATCATCTCTCCTATACAGAACCAGTTTCCCCACGTGGTACATCTCAACATAACATTTCTACTGAATCTCAAACCCAAGAAACCTGTTGCACGACTGAAAACGAACCAAAGTACTGGATTATCCAGTTCTGTGGTCTTTACTGCTTAGCATTTAGTTTGTAATGGCTGTTTGTTTTGTAAATGCAAGCTGCAGTTTTTCTTAAAACTTGATTTGTAATGATGGATATGGGATGATAAATGAAATTCTGTTGATACCCTTGTACAGAGGAACTGAAATAAAATATTTTGAAATTTCCAACCTTACAGTTTTTATCCTTTTGAGCATAAGAGCAATTTCTGGATTGGGACAAAGGCTGAGATTAAAGTGATGGTAGATGGGCTTTATTTGTTCATAGTCTGTCCTATTATAATGTTTCCTTGTAAGTACTCTGTCTTAGTTCATAAGGTGTACTTTTGCTTTGAAACTACGTGGGGATTCGGAATGTAGCTGCTTTTTCTGCAGATAGAATTTCACTAGACAAATAAATGTGAAGATACATGTATATTTGAACCTCCAACCTCAACATGCCTGTGGGAACACCACCTTTCAGTTCAGCAAAAAGTACACACATTGTGGAACGCCAGTTTAACTAACATTTAGAGGGATTTTTCAGACTTCCTGCTTAGAACGGATGTGTACTCATTAGGCTGCCTTAAAAAATTTTAACACATTAATGCATATTATCAATTTTAGTTTGTTTGAAAAATAATCGCTGTTAAAATGAATATATAAAACTAATGGAAAAATCACCTGAAAATTGGGGAAAAATGAAAATGGAATCTTTGTGGCATGTGCATGTATCTACTGCTTTGGGTAAAAAGGCTTTTTATATGTGTTGAAAAATCATTTTGAAGATTATCCTTCTTATGGATATAGATAAATTAAAAAGTCAGTTGAGTAAGGGAAACTGCATTGATTGGTTGATTTGAAGAACAGAAAAAGTTAATGAACATTATGACTTAAGAAAAATGCTTCCCTGTCCTGTTTCTACTCTATTGCATGCCTGAAGTTCTACTTCTGGTTTTCACAAGAAACTCAATGAGACAATTGAAACAACCGATTTTATACATGCAACAAGGTATAAAAAGTACTGGATTATCTTGTTTCTTATGATATTGGATCAACTGGGAAAGGTTATTAGTCATGAATATAACATACAAATATGAAGGGTGAGTTTTAAACTGCTGTATCATAGAAAGAAAATCTAATCTGTTCTATGTAAATACAGGAGCCATTTTGGAAAGCTACCATGCTTGTAAATTCTAATGGCTCATTCAAAGGTAAGGGTCTTATACATGATAGAAACATAGGCCATATAGTCTTTATTGGCCACCATTTTCTAGCCAGTCTGTCCATCACCATCCATTATCTTCTCCCCACTTAGCATGGGGACAAGCATATAAGACAGGGATCTCAAAGTCCCTCCTTGAGGGCCGCAATCCAGTCGGGTTTTCAGGATTTCCCCAATGAATATGCATTGAAAGCAGCGCATGCACATAGATCTCATGCATATTCATTGGGGAAATCTTGAAAACCTGACTGGATTGCAGCCGTTAAGGAGGGACTTTGAGACCCCTGATATAAGATATCTTTATCTCTACCAGAAGGCTGTTCCCATGGATTTACCACCCTTTCTGTAAAGAAGCATTTGCTTAAATTACACCCGAGTCTTTCACCTTTATCTTATGCCTTCTCATTCCATTGCTTTCTTTTACTTGAAGAGACCTGCCTGCTCTGTATTTAAATGTCTCTATTATATTTATCATCTCCCAGGAGCTTCCAAAATCTATATATTCAAATTTTTAAGACTGTCCCAATATGTTTTTTAACAAAGACAATTGACCATTTTACTAGCCATCCTTTCAACCAACTCCATCTTGTTTATTTCTTTTGAAAGCTGTTGTCTCCAGAATTTACATAGTATGGTACTCTATAAATTTGGTCTTATCAGAGACTAAATCAATCTTCCTCAACCAGACACAGAAGAACCCATTCACTATTCTCTTACCCATCATCCAAAAATGTCAAACGAAAAAAACTTTATGACAATCTAATAGCCTCCAAAGCAGCTAAGCTGGACAGACAATTCACCACTCTGTTAACTACAACCACAGACTACAAAACCTTCAAGAAAGATATTAAAACCATACTCTTCAAAAAACACATAAAACCTATCCAGCACAACCAATCCCAACCCAACATCCAGTACTCTCTATTCTTCTATTTACCAAACATTATCTATAACCCCATAATTCACCCTTTTCTTATATCCTAAAGACTTCTACTTCCCACTGGTATCCTTAAATGTTTTATCTCATCGCTTATTCTATTCTTCAAAATTTGGAATGTAATTCTTGGTTTTAGTTTGGATGTAATCTACCTTGAACCGCAAGGTAATGGCGGAATAGAAATCACTAATGTAATGTAATTTATAAAGAGACACTATCACCTTTTCCCTGCTGACCATTCCTCTGCTTATGCACCCAAGCATCCTAGCTTGTGTTGTCTTTTCTACCTATTTGGCTACCTTAAGATCAGCAGATACGATCATCTCCAAGTCCTGCTCTTTTTTTGTGCACAGAAATACTTAAGGAAAATTGAACTTTTCCTTATTGGCCGATCCAGACTGGCCCAGACACTGACTGTAGGTTATATATGTCTACAAGCAGGTGGAGATTGAGAATACTTTAAAAAATTTTAAGTTTTATTCAAGATGGAGGAATACCTAAAGGAGTCGGCTAGATGGCAGCATATAGAAGTAGAAATATAAAGATCAAAACTGAAAGGAAATATTTATTTTCCTTAGATATTTGTGCTGTTAACAATAAAAGGAAAAAAAAAAGTCACTATGGTTTTTAAAAATGTAGCTAAAAAGATAAGAATGGCCATACTGGGTCAGAACAATAGTTCATCTAGCCCAGTTTCCTGTTTCCAACAGTGGCCAATCAGGTCACAAAAACCCAAATTGTAGCAGCATGCCATACTACTGATCCAGGGCAGGCAGTTGCTTCCCCATGCCTGTCTCAATAACAGACTATGGACTTTTCTTCCAGGAATTTGTCCAAATCTTTCTTAAATCTAGCTATGCTAATCACTGTAACCACATCCTTTGGCAGAGAATTTCAGAACTTAACTGTTCTTTGAGTAAAAAACAAATGTCCCCTGGTTTTTGTACTTTTTGAAACTGTGAAAAATTGATTCACTTTTACCCATGCTGTACCAGTCGGGATTTTGTAGACCTCATATTCCCCCTCAGTCATCTCTTTTCCAAGCTGAAGAGGCATGACCTCTATAATCTTCACTTACATGAGAGGAGTTCATCCCCTTTATCATTTTGTTTGCTCTTTGAACTCTTTCTAATTCTGCTATATCTTTTTTTTTTTTGAGATACAGTGACCAGAAGAACTGTGTTTGATACTCAAGGTGAGGATGCACTATGGAGTGATACAGAGATATAATAAAATATTCTCAGTCTTACTATCCCTTTCCTAATAATTCTTAGCATCCTGTTTGTTGTTGTTTGTTTGCTGCAGAAAAAAAATGTTGCTGCTGATGAACTACAAGAGGAAGGCAGGCAACAGTGCCTAGAACAGTCGTCTCAAACTCAAATCCTTAGTGGGGCCACATTTTTGATTTGAAGGCACTTGGAGGGCCGCAGAAAAAATAGTTAATGTCTTATTAAAGAAATGACAACTTTGCATGAGGTAAAACTTTATAGTTTTTAAATCTTTCCTTTAACAGTTAAAGGAAAGATTTATAAACTATAAAGATGCAAAATTGTCATTAACTATTTTTTCTGCAGCTCTCACATTTAATATCTTTCCTTTCTCAAAACTGACACATTTCAATCACTATATTGAAAATAAAATCATTTTCCCTACCTTTGTTAGCTGGTGACTTTATTTTTCTGTGCTTTTAACTATGTTTCCAGGGCCTTCTTGACCTTTGACTGGTTTTCTCTCTGTTTTCATTTTCTGCCTTCCATCTTTGGCATTAACTTAATATTCAATTTTTCTGCTTTCTTTTCAAAATCTATGTTTCCATGTCTTACCTTCCCTTCTATCTCTCTCTTCTTCTGTCCCTATTTCCATGGTCTGACATCTTTCTTTCCTTTCTCTCGCTCCCTCCTTCCTTCCTTTCCCCTGGTCTAGAATCTGTCTCCTCCCTCCACCAACTTTTTATTTCTTTCACCCTGCCCCCTTCTTTCTTTCTCTCTCTCTCTCTCATGCCCCCTTTCTTTCTATATGTCTGTCTTTCTCTCTCTCCGTGTTCCCTTTCTTTCTTTTTTTCTTTCTCCATGCCTGCCCTTTCTGTCTTTCTCTCTTCATGCCCCTTTCTGTCTGTGTCCCGTCTCCCTTCTTTCTTTCTGTCTCCCTGCTCTCCCCCAAGCCATCACCATTGGGGAACAGGCCAGCGCCGAGGTCTTAGCTCTCCCTACTTATCTTCCCCAGCGCGGGACCGACCAATTCTCGCCACCTGATGTCAATTCTAATGTCAGAGAGGAAGTTCTGGGCCAGCCAGGCTGTGATTGGCTGGCCTGGAACTTCCTCCCCGATGTTAGAATTGACGTCGGGTGGCGAGAATTGGTTGGCTCCGAGCTGGGGAAGATAAGCAGGGAGAGCTAAGACCTTGACGCTGGCTTGTTCCCCGATTGCAGTGGCTTGGGAGAGGGCTTTGAAATGGGAAGGGAAGCAGATTGGGGACCCCTGCTTTAGGTGAGCCACGAGTCATTTGCTGACATGTCCAATTACAGCAGTTGCGGTCTGTACATGATTATCATCTCCACAATTGGAAAACTTGTGGAGAGGACAGATCACAGACCGCAAAATAGTCCCTGGGGGGCCGCGTGTTTGAGACCGTTGGCCTAGAAAATGTAAGAGAATCTTGAAAAGTAGTAAGGAAAGCAAATACACAAATGAAAGAGAAAATATGATTCCTTAATACAGTAAGAAAGGCGATCATGGTTTCTTTAAAAGACCTGTTATTGACAGTAGCCAGAGTGGCAGTGTAAAATTCAAAAGTGATGGGTGGTAATATGAGGGTCATTTCATAAATAATGCACATTAATTTTTTTAATTTACATGTTTTGGGGGTTTTTCTTCCAGGTATTTCTTTACAATACTTCAATATAGTCTTTGCAATGACTGAGTCCCAACGTCCGGGAAGCTTTATTATTCCATCCAAGACACCGTACTAGCGGAAGAAAGCTCTTCCAGAAATGCAAAACAATGTCCATGCATAGGTTTTTTCAACTTTGGAAAAAGGTTAAAGTTCATGTCTGGACTGTAGGGCGCATGAGGTAACACCTCCCAGACATATTTGCGTAGCTTTTCAATGATGACATTCCCTATGTGCAGGTGAGCGTTGTCATGAAGAATGAGTGGCCCAGCCAAGAGCAACTGAGGTCTTGTTTTGTGCATTTTTTGCAAAAAAATCACAATAATACACTGCTTTGGCACTTCTTCCACATGGAACTTTGTGATGATCATGCCTTCATGATCATAAGCAAAAATCATTTTGATTGAGCTCGTCAAAATTTTTTTGGTCATGGGGAAGATAGCTCTCCACTCATCATTGAAAAGCTACGCAAATAAGGCTGGGAGGTGTTAAATTACATTAATAGGCTGCAGGGATCAGTCTTTTAGACAGTTTTGTAAGTGCTATTGCAGAATGGCTGTCATGAGGTGACTTTAAAAAATAGAAGAATCCTGGAATGCAGAAAGAGGATTTAAAAAAGGTTTGGATATTTTCCTGAAAAAAGTCCATACACCATTATTAAGATGGATTTGGGAAAATTCACTGCTTTAAGATAAGCAGCGTACAATCTGTTTTACTCTTTAGATCTTATTAGGTACTTGTGACTTGGATTGGCCATTGTAAGAAACAGGATACTTGGCTTGATGGACCTTTTGTCTATCCTAGTATAGCAACACTTATGCTTTTTTTTTTTTTAAATGTAAGTACAGTATTTATATACCTCTTATAATCTCAGATACTCAAACATTTGTCCCTATCTGTCCCGGTGGGCTCACATCAAATGTACCTGGGGCAATGGGGGATTAAGTGACCTGACCAGGGTCACAAGGGGCAGAATGGGATATGAACCCACAACCTCAGGGTGCTGAGGCTATAGCCCTAACCACTGTGCCACACACTCCCCTCTTGTAAAAGGAATAGCCAGTAGGATAAAGGAAGCAGTAGCGTGTAAGTGGGGGGGGGGCAGACCACCCTAGGTGCCATCTTGGTGGGGGGCACTGGCATCTCTCTGCCCCCTCCCTTCAACCTCCATACCTCTTTAAAATTTTTGCCAATGCGAACAACTATGCTAGTCTGCTCCTCATACCAGCCTGGCTCGCTCTGAAGTCACTTCCGGGTTGTGGGGCCAGGAAGTGACATCAGAGGGAAAGCCAATACCAGCAGAAGTTGCTCATGTTGGCAAATATTTAAAGAGGTACAGGGATGGGAAGGGAGGGCATGAGTGTGGCAAGCAAAGTGTGGATGAAGCAGGGAAAAAGGGGCAGTTGGTGCAGAAGTGGAAGGGGGCAGAGAGGAGGGCCCTGGGCACCTCCTACATTCGCTACACCACTGGTCGTAATACACGTATGTAATTTTGTAGACAATATCTTCAAAAGAGGTATATGCTGGATGTAATTGATTCAGTGGTGGCTACCAAAATGGTAAATGGCCTTCATCATAAAAAGAGGATAGACTTAGATCTAACACCTGAATTTTGTATAGGTCGTCCACCATTGAGCATGGATCCCACATGTTTGTAATCTAATTAGGTGCTAGTAATAATTGGTGTTTAAGCATTTAATTGGCAGTAATTAGGACATGTCCTAACATCCTGTTCTATAACTTGCATGCCTACATTTCATAGCATGCAATTCAAAATGGTGTGTGGCCGCTGGAGGTGTATGAGCAGGTCAAGGTGTTGCCAGCAAGTGGGTGCAATGTTCTAGGATAGCTGCATTTATATCAGCTTTTGGTAGGCATAAGTGCTCATGTCCAAAATTAGACTCAATGCATACTGAGCTCGTATTCTGTAAAGGTGGGTCCACACCGAGCACCTTTTATAGCAGTGTCTTGCAAACTAGCCGGAGCCGCAACACTCTAAATGAAGGGTACCTGGAAATGCATGGATGTCAATGCAATGATGTCACGTGCATGTGTGGCATCATCACACCGACATCTGTGCAAGCACAAAGGCATTGCAGGCAGGCTCTGAGCCCACCAGCGTGTGTGTGTGTGGGATGGGGGGGTGCTCAACAGGAGAGGTGCTGGCACTGGCTGACTGTCTACAGGACTTGCTTCTCTCCACAAGAATTTTAAGTTTCAAGTTTATTTAAGTCTTAATATACCGCTTTTAAAGTGGTTTCCAATTAATCCAAAGCATTAAAGTTTAAAATATAAAAATATAACATAAAGGGAGCAAATGCACAATTACAATACAGACGCAACATGATACATATGGGCAAATAAGGAAGAATACATTGCTTAAAATAAAAGAAAAGGGAGGAAAAAAACAAAAGGTAAAAAAGAATCCTTAATGTAAGGCCTGTTGTCTGAGTTTTTTGAACAACAAAAAAAAATTTTAGTGCAGAGTCTAATAGCAAATAATCAAACATATGCCCAGCACAACATCAGTCTTTCTAAATTTTATCAAGTGAGAGAGCATTTTAAATCGCAACAGGTTGATGTTTAATTTATCATTTCCAGCATTCAAATATCCTGTGTTGGGCTGTATGAAACCATTCATAGGATCACCTCACAGCCACCCCATTCCTTCATTGGGTCTCTTGCCTTCATGTAATTTCTTGCAACAGCTTTTCCAACTTTATCATAAATCAAATTAAAGAAAGAAAAACTTAACTTTCATTACAGACATTTCACCGGACCACTGCCTGCACGAGTCAATCGGCGCCTGCAACTCACGGCACAGTTTGCAATTCATTGCTTTACAGAATAATAGCTTAGCATGGATCATAATGATGCCTATCTTTGGGTAGCATTTCTTAAATCTGGTCCTAAATGTGTACTATGGAAGAAAGGTGGGCTTTTCTACCTTGGAGGTTTTGAGGTATTTAAATGTCTCAGGAAGTGTGCACCCTTCAACTGAGACGTCTAGGATGGGAGTCAATGGGAGAGATCTGAGAGCAATCTAAGGAAGTATTTCTGTACAGAAAGTGTGGTTGTGAAGATGGCATCTGAAGTCCAGAAAGCATAGAAACACAGATGATCCAGGGAATATGAAGATCTAAGTGTAATTTCATGCAAGTATCATCCTCAATCCCCATCCCCAAAAGGTCTTGCATTGTCCTCTTCCCCCACCACCAATGTCCAGCATTGCTTCCCCAGTTCAGCATCTCCTCTCTTCTATTCCTACTCAGAGCTGCATTGCTATTGCTCTCTACCATGCCATCCTTAATGAGTGGCTGGTGCAGGGGTTGCACCAAACGGCCATTCACTTTGTTCAAAGACCATGTAGTGCTGGTCTTTTCATTACCCTCTTTGTGACTTGTTACCAAAAGTGATTTACTCTTTATTACAGGCTTCCTTGTCACCCTCTGAGATCACAAGTTAGAGACCTTTTGATTGTTGCTCCACTTTGTTTGGTCACTGAGGTCGTAAATCAATCCCAAATGTTTCAGGTGGCTGGACCTTCATTGTGGAACTCAATTCCAGACTCTATTCATTTGATTTCTGATTTTTTGGCCTTCCGGAAAAGTTTGAAGGGGTTTTTTTTTTCCCCCCCCCGATTGGCCTTTTCAAATCTAGGCATTGTGTAATTTTAGCAGTTATTTATCCTTATTTGTTTTAAGGAGCAGGGCTTGGTGTATTGTACACTTCCCCCTCCGTATTTGCGAATTCCATATCTACGGATTCGCGGTTTTAAACCACAAAATTCATTTTCATTTTTCAGGCTATTTTAAGCCTTGTAAGCCCCCCTTAAGCCTTACCTGGTGGTCTAGCAGGTTTTCAGGCAGGAGCGATCTTCCCACGCTCCTGCCCCGTGCAGATCGCTCACAGGAAATGGCTCAAGAGACTACGGGAGCTCAAGGCAGCCATTTCCTGTGAGCGATCTGCACGGGGCAGGAGCGTGGGAAGATCACTCCTGCCTGAAAACCCGCTAGACCACCAGTTAAGGCTTAAGGGGGGGATTTTGAGGGCTTAAAATAGTATGGGGTAGTGGGGGTTAGGGGCAGAACCAGCCCAAATATTAGTCGTGGTTTTTAATATTCGCGGGCCAGCTCTGTCCCTAACTCCAGCGAATACGGAGGGGGGTTAGTGTATTGTGGTTTGTTGAGTTTTGTTTTAATTATGTATGTATTGCTGTCACCCGCATAGTTGCTGGATATGCGGGCTACAAGTGTTTTAAATAAATAAAATACATATTTCAATCTGGAGACATTTCTTTTTGTGCTGCTGAAGGTCAAGTACTGAAGTTTTCATTCTTATAGCACAGGAACCTGTAATTGGTTCTTATATAAAAACAAGAAGACATCAGATTAAGAAGACAGGAGCTGCATTAAAACCACCGCACTTATTTTATTTTTGTACTATAAATAAGTTTCCCTTTCCCTTGCATAGGTTAATGAAAGATATACGGAAACTCCTTGTAAATTTAGTCAGTGTACACCAGAATGTGAAGACATAAGAAAGGCATTAGAAAGAACATCATTTTACCTCTAATATGTACAATTAGGAGGTCAGCTAGACTTTTTCTTAAGGCATGTTTGCGAGAAACTAAAAGTTTACTATCAAATCTTTCCTTTTCTATATCCTATAGTAATCATTTTGCATATCTCATAAAACACAATATGAAAACAATCTAATTCAATCCAGTGCTTGTTATATGTCCAGCCGTTCATTTCGCTAAGTTCCCATGGTATATGGAATGTTGGTGGCAAAGGAAGGAAAACCTTTACTACCCATTCATGCAAATAGGTCTTTGATTTTTAAATGTGTGTGGCTTGTCCTCCACAGAGGCCACTGACTTCTGCACAGCTGTACACTAATCAGGAGATCATTTAGAAACTTGGAATTCTCTGGTGCAGCATAAAACTTGAGTGACACAGTGCTATATCTGGTGCTGTTATGTCCATGAATGTGATGTTAGGATTTTGATAATTTTTGCCTTAGCTATAGGCTGCCTCTCACTAAAAGCAAGGGTGTACTGTAGACAATCAAAGTGACCTAAAAAAAAACAACAAAAAAACCTGCCAGGAATGTGCTGAGATCTGAACATTTGTTTTCCAATATACTTCTGATCCATCATTTTCAGATGAGCCAGTTTTGCCTGTTAGTTGTATATGTTTTATGTAGGGAGCCACACCTGGGCTCTCTGCAGATTTTCCAGGCAAATGGTTACAAGTTTGAGCACATGAATCTCCACTTGAGGGTTGGCAGTGCTTTCCATATAATGGACAGAACAAGATGAGTGAAGCACCAAAGCATTGGATAATGCAAAGAGCAGAGCTTCAGGGAGATGAAACACTGCAACACTTATTAACTAACATGTAAAACTGCTGCATCGAGTGTTTTATCTTTTTACTATGTCCATATAGCCTGTCAAATACTTTTAGATGACCATAGAACTCTATTTTTTTCCAGATACCAAAAGTGCAAACTCCTGGATAGACATTTCTTTGTTGAGGTATCGATCATATTGTTGCTTGGTTATCCTTCCACTTCTTAGAGAATCCTCAATGTTGAATTTCTTGCCTGATTTTCTGTCATGAATCACAGAGGACTCACCATTAGGACCTTTTATAGTGGTTTCTTCCCAGTCGCATTCCTGGTTTTGCAAGTTAACAAACATCTTCCAGTCAATGAGCCCAAGTTTGTGGGCTGCTTCTGGAGACATCTCTCTCCCAGTGTCAGGATCAATGACTACAATGGAGCGGCGCAAATGGTTTTCTCTCTGCTCCCTCTTAAATTTCACGTTACTGAGGCGTGTCTGTAGTTGTTCAATTTCAGCATCTTTGTCTCGAGATATTTTCCTCAGGTCTTCCAGTTCTCTATTTAAGGACTGGAACCTTGAGTCCAAATTTACTCTGCTGTCAATCTGTGTCATATTTCTTAAATCTTGAGCTTCCTTCACAGTAAATTCAATCTCCGATTGTAGCCTTCTAGTTTCTTGTTGAAGGCTTTGCTTGTCCATCTGCAATTTGTGGACTTCTTCTCTCAAGTACTCTAGTTCTTTGTTAGCTTTGGAATTATTGAAATCAATTTCTGACATCTTTGCTTGAAGTCGGTCCACTTCAGCATCCCGTTCTCTCTTACGTCTGCTCTCATCTTCCAAAGTGCTTTTCAGTCTTTGAATCTCATTTTCTGTGTCTGCATCTTTTTCCACTTCAACTTTTTCTGTAAAGACAACTTTTTCCTTGATCTCCAATTTCTCCAGGTTAATGAGCTTCTTTCGTAGTGCTTCAAGTTCAGTTTCCAGCAATTGCCTGTTATGCCTTTCCTCTTCGACTTGTAGTTTGAGGAGACTGTGTTCTTTCTCTTGTTGGGGATCTTGCTGAAGGACTACTTTTTGTTTCAGAGTCACTTTTTCCTTGGTGTCACGCTCTCTTTGTTCCAGTTCATTAAGCCTGAGTCTCAGTTTCTGGATCTCTAGTTCAGCCTCTCGGCGAGCCTGTCTCTCCCTCTCCAGTTCTTCCAGTTGACGCTCCAGCTCAGATTTCCGCCATTGAAGTTTACGCAATTCTTCCTGCAGGGAATCTTTCTGTTTTAATTCATTATCAACAGCTTTAGAAAAAGAATTAACTTCAGATTTCAGTACATGGTCTTCCTCATACTTCACAACTTCTTTCTTCACCACTTTCTCTTTTACCTGAGCAAGCTCTCTCTCCTTCTGTCTTATTTTGTCTTCATGTGACAATCTTTCCTTCTCTAAGTCCAGACATTTCTTTTGTTCTTCAGATAGTTTTGCTCTCAATGACTCCACTTCCTCTTTGGTTTTGGGATCTTCACGATACTGCAAAACCTCTTTCACAACTTCTTTGACCTGGACTTGGGGTTGGGCATCTTTCCAAGACTGAATTTCTTGCTTCAGTTGAGTCATCTCTAAATCTGATCTTTCAATGTGTCGTGTTTTGTCAACAATTTCTTCCCGTAGTTGCTCCAGTTCTTTCTGAGTCTCTGGATCTGTCTTATACTTGATAACTTCTTTGATCATTTCTTTCACCTCCACCTGCGGGCCTCGTGTTTTCAAAGTTGTAAGTTCATTCTGAAGAGTCACCACTTGTTCCTCGGCACTTCTGTATCGTCTCTCATGTTCAATTAGTTCCATGCGAAGGTTAGCAACTTCACTTTCAGCCTTAGGATCAGGGCGAACAATTTCACGCACTTTCTCCTGAACATGAACCTTGGCGTTTTCCTCTTCCAAATTCTGGATTTTACGGATTAGTTCATTTTTTTCTCTCACAGTGCTGCGAACTCTGGTTGTTTCTTCATCATACTGACGTCTCAGATCAGCCATCTCCCTCTCAGAAGCTATGTCTTTTTCTACTTTCAGTACTTCTTTGACTGTTATTTTGCCCTCGGCCATTACCCGTTCCTTTTCCAGACGTTTCAACTTCTCCTGTAGAAGATTAAGCTCTGCTTCTTGCTGTTTCCTCAGTGTAGTCTCCCGCTCCATATTCTCTTGCAAAAGTTTATACTCTGTGGTGAGCTGAGGGTCATTCTGCAGCTTGACCACTTCTTTCTCCATGATCTTTTCATGTTCTTTGTTCTTTTCATCAGAAAGAACCGCTATGCGATTCCTCAGAAGGTTGATTTCATTCTCTCTAGTTCCTTTCTGTCGTTTCAGTTCTTCCAACTCCTCTTTCAGCTTCAAAACTTGCTCATGCTGATCTCTGTCCATCTCAATCCGAAGCACCTCTTTAACTACATACTCTTGGCCTCCATCCTTCTGCTCATATTCAAAGGAGTGAACTCTTACTTTGAGCGATTCTAGCTCATCCTGTAGCATTTTGTTATTTCGCTGTTCCTCTGCCACTTTTTCCTGGAGTTTGTGGTGGTCTTCATCAAGCTGTGGATCAGGAACTTTTTTCACCAGCTCCTTTTTCACGACAGTCTCCTGAGGCTTTTGGCTCTGGAGGAGAACAATTTCATTTTGGATGGTGTCTATTTCTGTTTCCAGTTGTTGCCTACGCTGAACCTCATCATCCAACATGTTCTTAATTCGCCAGGTTTCTTCAGCTGGCTTCTCAGCCCTGCTGGTCTGCACACTTTCTTCCATGACTTCTACCTCTGGTTGCTGCCAATAAAAATAAAAAATACAGATATGGTTAAAAAGGCAGAGTGGGGAAAAAATTCATTATTACTGTGCAATAACTGTTCCATTATAATCTAAATTTTAAAGATAACTTGGTCAGTTGAGACTATTCACTCTTAGGGCTTGTTTTACTAAGCTGCATTAGCGGTTTTAGCGCACGCTAGACGCTAACGCTAGCATTGAGCTGGCGTTAGTTCTAGCCATGTAGCGCGGGTTTAAGACGCGCTAAAAACGCTATCGCAGCTTAATAAAAGGAGCCCTTAGTTTCCATATCAAATATTGTCAGTAAAAATGTCTACATTGCATGAGCCACATTTTAAATGATTAGCTTTTCCTAGCTTCTTTTAACCATACAACTGCAGGGCGGGGCACTCTTTCTCACTCTTATTGTTCTGTCTGCTCTGACTAAATACTCCTTTTAGACGGAGTCTCCTGTGGGACTGAGAAACATGCTTTTCAATATCATAATAAACACAAAAGTAAGAGGCACATCTTCATTTCCTCATTGCTAATTACTTTTGGTTAATACAAAGCTGTTAGCACATTCTTTGTTTCTATTTTGTACCATATGTAAGGTTTTGCACGGGGTGTTACAACAGACAACCCTCTAAAATGTCAGGTGGAGACCCTACAATGTACCAGAGGTCCTGGGTTCAGTGCCCTCATAGGAGGTTCAGCAGGAAGTGAAATTAATGACAATGATAGCCCAAAGTGGTTACACAAAATATATATTGTATAGAAATAGGCTTAATATAACAGAGATGCAATATTTAGAAGAAAGATGCATTGGTTGATGGTTGAGTAGAGAATAAATTTTAAAGTGATTACATTGACGTCAAATTTTAAAGTGGTTACATTGAGATACAGTGAGGAGTGTGGCTGTGTCTTCGTGCTGCTCCCGGGCCCCACATTGTAAAACCCTTCTTTACCCGACTCATAGAAACATAGAAGATGACGGCAGAAAAGGGCTACAGTCCATCAAGTCTGCCCACTCAGCTTACCCACCCACTGTCTATGCCCTAATGACCCAATTTCCTTATCTTGACCCTTGTAGGAATGCCACATGGACTCTACTGCTTCTTATTGAACTGGATTCTCCCTCTCACGTCATGTTCTTTGCATGGACAAAGTTTTGTTTAAATGAGGAGCAGGGATGTCTGGAAAAACGAAGAAAAAGCCATGATGGGACGCTCCCGACAAGATGGCGGATCCCTCCCCAGTGCCGGCTAAGGAGTTCACAGAGAAACAGCTGGCCCAACTAACTGCAGCGGTGACTTGAGCACTAGAATCACAATTAATTAAAATGTCTGAGCAACTTGGGCATCTGGAAAACCTGTTAGCAGATACAACACGGTGCATGGGGGAATTGGAAAAACAAGAGTATCAGCGCTGGAGAATTCCACTGCCAGAAGCCCACCTGCACTTGTCACGCTCGAGACCCAATTGGCAGCCAAGCTGGAAGATCTGGAAAATCACTCCAAGAGAGAGAATCTTCGATTTGTGAGCCTCCCTGAGAGCGTGGGGTGAGAGATAACATGGCAGGAGGGAGTAAGCATCCCTCCTGCCAATTTTCTTTTGTGCGGGGAGAGGGAGATACCATGGAAGGAGGAAGTGGGCATCTCTCTTGCCAATTTTCTTTTGCAGAGGGGGTGGGGTTGGCAGGAGGAAATGGGCATTCCTCCTACCATTTTTGCTGCCGCGGGAAGGGGGGGGTTGGTTCGCAGTGCCGGTTCCTCAGGGAGGTGTGTGCTTTTTTCCCTTTTTTTTCTAATAGGGCAGATATTGTTTGTGTGTTAAAAAAAAAAGGGTTAAACAAGTAAGCGACTGGTCTTGACCAGTCGCTTTTTTTGGTTCGCTAAAAGCGATCACTTATTTTAGTGCATCAGGAAGCCATGTTAGAGCATCAAACACTCTACTAGTTTACATGGCATTTTAATATTAATGAGCTTATTTGCATGGTCAGATCGGAGAATGAGTGATTGTGCAGAAAACCACACGGTACACCATTTCAGGTCGGCAAATGCGATCGTCGCTAAAGCTGTTAAAACAGCTTTGGTGACAATCACTGGCTTAAGTGCATCTGGGTCTCTGTTGGTTCCTTCCACTGCCTGGCTTGGTAACAATTAGGTATAGCTGTGGCACAAGTACTAATTTTTCCATTAGCATGCCCATTAAAAAAATTAGCATATGAGAACTTACCGACACTTGTTTTATAGATAAGTGCTAATTCTGCGGCAATCATCGTATGTAGATGTGTTAACTGATTAGTGCAGAAACACCCACTCTCTTTGCTGGACATGCTCCCGCCGCAGAAAAATAAAATTATTTTGTAGCATGTGCCAATTTGGTTGGTATTTACTGCAGAATGTCAGAGCATGTCCTGCCGTAAGGCATTTTAAGCTGCAGTAACCGTGAACTAGTACTTACTGCAGCTTAGAAAATGGGCCCTTACGCCTTGGTCCACCAAAGAGGCCATGTTCGGAGTAGCTTACCGGTCAATGTCCTTACCTGTCGCAGAAGATTCTGTGCAAACTCTAAATTCTGTAGCCTTTGCTTGTTTACGGCATTCACCTCGGTAAACTGAGCGGTCAAGGCAGTGTTCTGTAAAAATCAGAGAGTTTTTTTATTTTAGAAAAAAAGGAAGGCATACCTAAGGATGTACTTGAGAAAACTGTTAAAGGACTACGACACAGACACCATAATTATGTGACTTTACTATCTATTGGATTTTGAGCAAGGCTACTGATTCACCAGGATCTAAACGGCAAATTATATATTACTTGAAAGCGCAGCGAGCTTGGCGAATGCGGCTGTGCTCTTGTTAATCTATGCAATAAGAGAAGATTTGTGATAGCACTGTTGCACCCAAGGCCAATGGCGTAGTTAGGGGGCCCGGGGGAGGGGGGCAGCCCATCCCGGGTGCGGTCTACCAAAGGGCGCAGCACTCTCTCCTCCTCTCCCGCACGCCCCTTGCTTTCCCCTGTACCTTTTTTACTTCCCCAGCACGAGGTTGCTGCCCGCATCGGCATCAGCGCTCTCTCTGACGTCACTTCCGGGATCCGAAACCTAGGAAGTGGCGTCAAAGGCTGAGCCGACGCCAGAGAAGTTAAAAAGGTATGGAGAAAGAGAAGGGGGAGGGGCACCGCTCACCCTTACTGCGCCACTGCCTGAGGCTGCTGATTCCTTCTCCCCCCATCATGCCCGACCCTCTGCTACAGATGATCAGGGCAATGCTAGAGGCTGGCACCTAGATTTAGGCATAATAGCACTTATTATGCCTAACAGTTGTGTCTTCAAGGGCTTGACGCTAGCATTCAAATCCTTGCACAACATGGCACCGGGCCATGGATTAGGGGACACTCTATGAAGGAATTGGAGGACATTTTTTTTCACTCAGAGAATAGTTAAGCTCTGGAATCATTGCTAGATATTGTGGTAAGAGCGGATAGTGTAGCTGGTTTTAAGAAAGGTTTGGACAATTTCCTGGAGAAAAAGTCCATAGTCTGTTATTGAGAAAAGACATTGGGGAAGCATGGAATGTTGCTACTCCTTGAAATTCTAGAATCTTGTTAGTCTTTGAGATTCTGGAATGTTGCTACTCCTTGGGTTTTGGCCAGGTACTAGGGACCTGGATTGGCCACCTTGAGAATGGGCTACTGGACTTGATAGACCATTGGTATGACCCAGTAAGGCTATTCTTGCGTGACAACCATGCTTCCTCTGCACATGCCAAACAGGTCCCTTCGATCACAGGATGAAATATGCCTCAAAACGCCCCCTGATCATTCCTTTCAACTGCAAACGACGTTCCTACTCCCACTTCATACCGTGCCACTGGAATCAACTGCCCCTGTAGATCAGATCCCTTGAAGGACTCCTCAACTTTAGGAAAGCAATAAAAACATACCTTTTCACCTAAGTCTCCCACGACCAATAGATGACAAAGAAATTTATATTATTACAAGACCCTTGATAGGTGTTGCTTTAAGTTAAAAACTTGTATTGAGAAATTTTGCACTGTAACTATGACTAATTCAACCTGTAAACTGTATATTATGGATACTGGTATTAGATCCCTAGTATGTGTCGAATTAGGATAACTTGTACCTGAAAAACTTCTACTGTAACTATGACAAATTGTAACCTGTTAACTGTATATTGTGTATGTTGACCTGTGACCCGTCCTGGGCTCTTTGGGGAGAACGGGATAGAAAATGAAATATATAAATAAATTTATGCACAAGATTTGTCCCAGTTATTGAAGATTACTTGCATAACCTCTAGGCATTATTCTGCAATTGGTGCATGCAAGTCCCTTACCTTGGATTGCATATATAGCACTCAGATTTAGATGTGTTTCAGAGATGCATGTGCAACTTAATTGGCTAATAAGCTGTTAACATCAATAATTGTACGCTAATAACCAATTAAGCTATTAGCACCAATTAGGATTTGTGCACACATCTGGTTGTGCTTGGCGCCTAAGTCAATTGCGTGCATGAGTGGGTCATGAGAATTTCAAAAGGTTTTGTGTAGTGTTATAGAACATTGGGTTTCTGTGCTCAACTCAGGACCTGGGATCTACACTGGGTTTCGGCAGGCATAGACTGACACTTAGGCCCAGATTCTCAAAGCAGCGCCGATTTTCTAGGTGCCGGTAGGTGCCCATACCTCTGTTAAAAACACCAGCCCAAATGGTGTTTTTTAACCGAGATTTGAGGCATATACAACGCCTACAAAATTAGCACTGGAATCGCGCCTGCGTAGGCACTTTAGGCGGCCGAACACCAAAGTAGGTGTGGCCAACACTAGAAGTGGCATTTGGTGGCCTAAAGCACCTACATAGGCATGATTCATTGAAGATAGGCGACAGAAATGTAGCATCAGAAAACCCTGGCCTAAATTTCCAGTACCCGTCTTTCAGATCGGTGTAATTCTGACACAGACGTTGATGCATGATTGGCACATGATCAGCGGCCGCCAATATCAGCACTGGTTCAAGAATCTAGGCTTAAGTGCTATTCTATAAAGGGCGTAACTTAGATCGGTTCCTTTATATTTAAATCATAGTAACATAGTAGATGCAAATTCAACTAAGAAAGCATCAACCAACCCATCTAATCGCCCCAAACCCCCCACCCACCCAGAGAACAGCAGTAATAATAAAGTCAAGCTAAGTATGCAACGCTCATAGTATATACAAAAGCAAACTAATATCTGTACCAAATTTTGTTTCTGATACAAGGAGTCAACGTTATACAGAATGGTGTCCAACATTGTTCAAAAAGACGACCTGCTCAAGTGTCCAAGTCTGGAATAGCTCTACGCTCCCTAGATCGGTTCCTTATATCTTGTTTAACTGCACAACCTGCCTTGAGTTTAGTCACCCAACTGTATCACCCTTGTCCCCATCTAATATCTACACATGGTCCCTCTGCTATATGATAAGCTGTATTGTAGAAAAGCATTAACGTCATATCTGTTATTTGAATGTTTTTTGTGCTTATTAGATGTTTTATAAGTATTAGGCTGATATCGTATTATATTGCTCTTATTTGAATTTCAGTGCAGTTCATAAGTATATTTTTTAAACTGTTTCATGGTAGTCCTATTATTAAGTTTCAATTTGCTGATTTGAGTTTACCTCATTCATTGTATTTATGTTCATATTTGATTATTTTACTGCTGTTAATAAAATTGTTATGTTTTATGTTGAATCGCCCTTGCCGTATACTGCCTTGAGTGAGGGAATCTCTTCAGAAAGGCAGTTAATAAATCCCAATCAATCAATAAATCTGTAAAGGAGTTGGGGGGGGGCATGTCACCAGACAATATTTGAAACTTATAAAATACTTACTATCATTTGCTTGCATTGTATGGTACATTCTGGCATTGCCAACTATAGACATGATGTTGGTTGATGAACCTAACTTTTAGTATGCCAAAAGAGCTTTGCCTTAGTATTCCATAACAGCTTAGCTGTGCCTTTAAGCAATTACAGAATTGATGCTAGGTGTACCCCTTTGGAGCACCTAATACAAAGTACCAGTTTATTGAATTGTTCCTTTCTGAACTAGCTTAAGTTCAAACAGGATGTAAGCTAAGTACATAGCTCAAGATGTTTCAGAATCAACTAAGCCCCGAAGTCTTGTTATCAAGCTCATTTCATCAGTTATAGCTTATCATACATAAAATGTAGCCTTGCTCCAAAACAGAGGTTCCCAACACTGTCCTGGAGGCC
Source organism: Geotrypetes seraphini (assembly GCF_902459505.1). Taxonomy (NCBI): domain Eukaryota; kingdom Metazoa; phylum Chordata; class Amphibia; order Gymnophiona; family Dermophiidae; genus Geotrypetes; species Geotrypetes seraphini. The sequence continues at coordinate 47,111,271 of NC_047094.1, read as the reverse complement.
AGTCGGGTTTTCAGGATAGCCCTAATGAATATGCATGGAGCAGATTTGCATGCCTGGCACCTCCATTATATGCAGATCTCTCTCATGTATATTTATGAGTGAAAACCCGATTGGGCCTAGTGGTCCTTCAGGATAGGGTTGGGAACAACTGTTTTAAAAGAAAAGCATGCTATATAACAGAGGTGCCCAAAAGGTCGATCACGATCGACCAGTAGATCGCAAGGGTAGCACGCGTTGCCTTTGCATTCTCCCTGCTTCCCCGATGCTGCAAAAGCCAGGCGTATGCAGCCACTGCACAAGCGCCAGGCCCACAAGCCTTTCCCTCCCCCCCCTGTCAATTCTGACATCCGGCGAAGAAGTTCCGGCCCAGCCAATCAGTGCCTGGCTGGCCTGGAACTTCCTCTCCAAAGTCAGAATTGACGTCGGGGGAGGAGAGAAGGCTTGTGGGCCCAGCGCTTGTGCAGTGGCTGCGCAGGCCTGGCTTTTGCGGCAGCAGGAAAGCAAGGAGAAATCAGCGGCGGCAGTGGCTTGTGGGGGCAGGGAGAGAGAGAAAGAAAGAGGGGGCAGGGAGAGGGGAAGAAAAGTTGGGGGAAGGAATGGAGTATGTCAGGTAGCAGGGGGCAGGCAGGGAGAGAGGAAGAAAAAGTTGGACTCTTGGAGGGACAAAGAAGAGGGAGAGAGAGAGATGTTGGTTGGGGAATGAAATGAGGTCTGGAGGAGAGGAAGCATATAGGAGGCAGAAAGAAGGGAAAAAATATTGGATACACAGTCAGAAGGAAGTGCAACCAGAAATTCATGAAATCACCAGACAACAACGGTAGGAAAAATGATTTTATTTTCTGTTTAGTGATAAAAATGTGTCCATTTTGAGAATTTATATCTGCTGTCTATATTTTGCACTATGGCCCCCTTTTACTAAATCGCAATAGCGGTTTTTAGCGCAGGGAGCCTATGAGCATCAGGAGCAGCGCGGGACATTCAGCGCAGCTCCCTGCACTATAAACTGCTATCGCGGTTTAGTAAAAGGGGAGGGGGTATATTTGTCTATTTTTGTATAGTTGTTACTGAGGTGACATTGCATATTTTAAAGTCATATGCCTTGACCTCTTTGAAAAACAAAACCTCAAATATAAATTATAATTAACATTTTTTCTGCGTACAGTGTGCTTTGTGTTTTTTTAAATTTTATTAATGGTAGATCATTTTGACTTGGTCATTTTCAAAGCAGCTCGCAAAGCCCAAAAATTGTGGGCACCCCTGCTGTATGACAACTTCAGAGAACAACAACAAAAAATCCATTACCTCATCTTTTACTTTAGCAGCTTGCGACTGGATTCTTGGTCTCTTGTTAAGATGCCTGTTCTGTCCACTTTCTAGGTCAAGGATGGACCTCAGCTTCTCAGTTTCAAACTCATAGTCCTAAAAGAAACGATCACAGGTGACCAGGGTAGAAACAAGCAAGTCTGAAATAATCGCGGACTGCGGCACCCTTCCTCACTCTCATACTTCCTTAAGTTCTGCCGCTGCAGCACTTGTCCTACAGGCCTTATTTCCACCCAGCATTATGAAAATCTTTTCCCTTTAGCGCTATTCTTAAGATTCTCCTACAAGAGCAGGTGACTGAAAACCCATTTCACTTATGGATACTTCACCCCTTCAGTTAGGGAACATTCTATTATCCTGACTCCCACAGTTAGAACTCTCTTTTTGCATGTCACACTGCTTCAACCATTAGAACCCGCTTTTTCACCGTTTGCCAAATTTGAACCATTTCAGCCCTGCTAACTAAAATTGTCATTTGTACTCCTCTAGATGCCAGTGGCATGGCCACGTCTAGGCCGAGGCCCACCCATTTTGGTCTCAAGACCCACTCAACAGCAGCACTTCTACATATAGCTACTGGGGCTCTCAAAGACTTCCGAAACTTATCCTGCCATGTGCCTTTTAGAGAGCTGATCTTCGCCGGCAGCAAGCAGCGCGATGCTGCTCGCACTAGCCCCATTGCTTTTCTTCTCACATATTTCGCCTATGCGGAACAGGAAGCTGCATCAAAAGGAAGGCTATGGGGTCAGCACGAGCAGCATTTATCAGTCACACGGCTGCTGATGATCACCTCCCTAAAAAGTATGCAGCGGCGGGCTTGAGATGCTGGAGTGCTGGTGGGATCAGGGCAGCTTGAGACACCGGGGTGCCAGATCGCCTGAGACACCAGAGGGCTGGGGGCATGAGAAGGAGAGATCTGCCTACCCGACTTGGGTCCAGACCCACCCAAAACTGGGTGTCTGGCTTTGCCCCTGCTACATGCACTTGTAACTAGCAGACTTGATTATTCTAATGTACTGTTCATTTAAACTGAACAGTCAGCCCTTCAATATCTTCCAAGTAGTAAACACCCCAGTATTCATCATCTTCACCATGTGTGATACAATAACCATGTTATCGCCCTGTGGTTATCCCGCTGGTGGTTTGTAAGCTTTAGAGCAGGGGCTCTGAACCAGTAGTGCCCACACCCCTAGAGTTGCAGGAAGATATCAAACAATTTGTGGGGCAAGGTTTTAAAATCTAAAGCAATTTATTGAAACTTTCTAGACCAAGGGTAGGGAACTCCGGTCCTCGAGAGCCGTATTCCAGTTGGGTTTTCAGGATTTCCCCAATGAATATGCATTGAAAGCAGTGCATGCAAATAGATCTCATGCATATTCATTGGGGAAATCCTGAAAACCTGACTGGAATATGGCTCTCGAGGACCGGAGTTCCCTACCCCTGTTCTAGACAGAGGGAAGGCAGTTATTAGTCATATAACCATGTAATTTTAGTGACATATTAGCAGTTATCACTGTTAGTGGCTAACAGCGACTAACAGAGCTGTCAGTAGTCACTAGTGGACACACAGTTTAAGAAGTGAGTGTTTCATTGATCAGTTGAAGCCAAAACAGATTAGAACTACTGCTTTACATGAGTAAATGCAAGACAGTAGTTACCACATTCAAGCCATGTAAGTTGGTCAGTCTGCAATCCTTCAGTGCACTTATTGCCCTCACCTAGTATCTGTATTTCTTGATTTTTTGAATATCAAGAAGCAGCCTCAGCTGCCCTGTCAACTTGTTCCATAATAATGCACTTGCAGCTGATATTATAGACGCTCTCGTATTAGCATAATGTACTTTTGCTAACTCACCTATCAATAATCGAAACATTCCATCTGATCTAAATGATCTAGAAGGCTGATAAAGGTTCATCAGTTGTGTTAAACGCCATGGAGCATTATAATGAATAACTTTAAAAGTCAAAACCAAAACCTTAAAGACAATATGAAATTTAATGGGCAGCCAATGGAGTTTCCTCAAACATGGTGTAATGTTCAAACCTGCTTCTGCCACATATCAACTGTGCGTCCACATTCTGGATAACTTGTAAAGCTCTGTGTCATGTTGATAGAATGCCTAAACAAAGTGCATTACAGTAATCTAGTTTTTGGATCACTATTGTCTGAACTAGAGAATGACACGGTGGCGGTTTACCCGCGGCTACTGCGTTTAGCCGCGGGTAACCCGCCAAAAACGGGGAATGAAAATTAGCAGCCTCTGCGGGGACGGGGACAAGGCCATCACCGCCCCGTGGAGCGGTGAATGGTCTTGTCACCGCAGTGAGGCATAAAGGATCGTGCGGTTTCCGCAGCCCCCACCCGCCCACCCGCACGCCGGCTCGATCGTTTAACCAGCTTCCTCTCTCCACCTCAGTTTGCCGGCTTTCTTTTTCGGCGACTGGAACGCTTTCAAAAGAGCCGCGCATGCGCGGCTGCTCAGTATTCAATCTTCTGCTCTGACCCAACCGGAAACAGGAAGTTGCAGCAGAGCAGAAGATTGAACTTTGAGCAGCCGCGTGTGCGCGGCTCTTTGAAAGCGTGCCGGTCGCCGAAAAAGAAAACCGGCAAACTAAGGAGAGCTGGAGAGCAGTAGCGTACCAAGAGGGGGGGGGGCGGGAGGGGGCGAAAAAGATAATGGCGCTAGGCCTTGGAGCACCGAGGCAGACCGCTTCTCCCCCCTCCCAGCCGAACCCCCACTGACCCTCCTATCTCTCCCCCCCCAAGTGAACCTTTCCGACCCTCCCAGCGAAAGCAGCAAACCTCCCTCCAGTAGCGTCGGCTTTCTCCTCCCTCTGCCGCATCACTGATGACGTCATCAGTGACATGGCAGAGGGAGGAGAAAGCCGCGAAGGAGGTTTGCTGCTCTTGCTGGGAGGGTCGGAAGGTTCACGAGGTCTGCCTCGTGCTCCATTACCTTTTTTGGGCAGCAGCAGCGTTTACAATTCGCTGCTGTTGCCGGCTTCGGACCTTGTTCTCTGCCGGGTCCTGCCTACTTCCTGTTTTCATGAAGACAGGACCCGACAGAGAGGAAGGCCTGAAGCGGGCAACAGCAGTGAATTGTGAATGCTGCTGCTGCCCGATGAAGTTCAGGACATCAGGACATCGGGGAAGGAGCAGGGAGAAATCAGCTGCTGGCTTGGGGGTGAGGGTAGGGAAAGAATCGTGGAAGTGGAGAAATTGGCACGATGGCTTTGTGGGGGCTAGGGGGAGAGAGAAAGAAAGGAAAAAATAAAGAGGGGGGCCAGGGGGAGAGAGAAAGAAAGGCAGAAATAAAGAGGGGTCAGGGGGAGAGAGAAAGAAAGGCAGAAATAAAGAGGGGGTCAAGAGGGAGAGAAAGAAAGGCAGAAAGAAAGAGGAGGGCCAGGGGGAGAGAGAAATAAAGAGGGAGGCCAGGGGAAGAGAGAAAGAAAGGCAGAAATAAAGAGGGGGGCCAGAGGGAGAGAGAAAGAAAGGCAGAAATAAAAATGGGGTCAAGGGGGAGAGAAAGAAAGGCAGAAAGAAAGAGGAGGGCCAGGGGGAGAGAGAAAGAAAGGCAGAAATAAAGAGGGGGGCCAGGGGGAGAGAGAAAGAAAGGCAGAAATAAAGAGGGGAGCCATGGGGAGAGAGAAAGAAAGAGGGAGGGGGCAGGAGAAGAAAGAAGAAGGACCAGAAGAAGGACCAGAGACTCATGAAATCACCAGACAAAAAGGTAGGAAAAATGATTTTATTTTCAACTTAGTGATCAAAATGTGTCCGTTTTGAGAATTTATATCTGCTATCTATATTTTGCACTATGGCCCCCTTTTACTAAAACGCAATAGCGGTTTTTAGCGCAGGGAGCCTATGAGCGTTGAGAGCAGCGTAGGGCATTCAGCGCAGCTCCCTGCGCTAAAAACCGCTATCGCAGTTTAGTAAAAAGGGAGGGGGAATATTTGTCTATTTTTGTATAGTTGTTACTGAGGTGACATTGCATAAAGTCATCTGCCTTGACCTCTTTGAAAACCCGCGGAATATAAATGATAATTAACATTTTCTCTGCGTACAGCGTGCTTTGTATTTTTAAAATTTTATTGTTGGTAGATCATTTTGACTTGGCCACAAAGGTAAGGGGGAGGGAGGGAGGGGAGCTGCTGAAAGACATCTAGTAATCCTTGCAGGCTTGACTGTGCAAGGAATTATTTTTGTAAAATCATGTTTTGTTATGTGACTGGCATTATCTAGACTTTAATTTCTATGAATGAATAGAATGAAAATGATATAAAATTACTTGCTTGCGGGGACCGCGTGTTCCGGCTCACACAAGGAAGGAGGGGGTGAAAGGGAAAAAGTTTTTCTTCCTTGGAAATAGATTCTGAAGTGACCTCATCAAAGAAGACCAGCACCAAATGTACAAGTAATCCCTTAAACAATGTCAAAAGAGCCCAAAATAGAAAACTGCTACTGCCTTTAGACTTCATTATTGAAGGAATCAACTTGAAATCATAGAAGAGACAGGAAAAGGTTAAATGCCTCATGGAATCCTCAGGTACAAAACACAAACCAAATTGTGAATGAAATCAGAGTAGACAGTAAGAATTATAAAATTGATGTCATTATCCATCTGGAAAAAAAGGCGTACTAGAAATAATGCCTCAGCAATACAATTTTCAGAAGTTCTATTTGCTCATGGTAAGGGAGAAGCGAGACTGCTAGTGATGGTGGGGGGACTGATAGAAGATATGAAAGAAGGGTAGTAGAAAGGAACAGATGGTAAAGGAGGGAGGGAAGGGTGGTGGTGGAAAGGAATAGAACAGACATTGAAAGAGGGTAGAGAGGAACAGACCCTGAAAGGAAATGTGGAAGGCAGAGTGGGGAGAAGACGCTGGAAGGGAAGAAGACAGATGCCAGACTATGGGGGAGCGGAGGGAAGAAGATGGGTGCTAGACGGGGACGGTGATGGGGCGGTGAATGGGATGGCAGTGGCGGTGACGGGGCGGTGAAAGGGATGGCGGTGACGGTGACGGGGCGGTGAAGGGAACGGCGGTGACGGGGCGGTGCAGAGGATGGTGGGCTGGGGACGGTGCAGTGACGGGGACAGATTTTAACCCCGTGTCATTCTCTAGTCTGAACCACCACACAGAAGTCATATCCTGACAACATAGGCTTTAATCTACTCAATAATCGCATTTGGAAAAACGTAGATTTCACCACTGCCAACACCTGATCTAGTGTCCTGTGCCTATTGGCAGTTGTTTTTTTGTTCAGGGACCGTCATTTCACCATACCTTGGCAGCCTGTTGATACTGCTGAGCATTGTTAGAGACTTCCTGAACATCTTGCTCCCGGCCAGCAATTTCATTGAGCAGGAACTGTACAGTTACATAAAGAAATGATGATATATTAGTAAAAAAGCAGAAAGTGCTATAAAAGGAACCTATGTTGCATATATTTATAAGCTGTAAAACAGAAACCCTGAAAAGAGATGATCTTTCTTATACACATTTGCTGCCTTCAGGATCCCACACAAACTTCCTTTTTCCACCAAGAAGATGGGATATTGTACACCGCATTGATTCTTTGTAGAGAATTGCGGTATATAAGACACTGTATTGTATTGCATTCTTATGTTTTTTTATGGAGGAAATTGTATCATAGGTTTTCCATATTTGAAGGCCATAAAAGTAAAGTGGGAGAAATCAAAACTAGACCACTGTGGGTGTTTAACCTGCTCAGCAGCAGGTATGAATTATAGTTAGTGCATGAAGTAAGTACATATGCGTGTGTATTTTATTTTATTTTTTTATTTTAAATCTTTATTGATTTTTAATCTCAAACAGTGTCATACAAATGAACAAATAGTAAGTATTACATACATTACACTAATATCTGTACAGGTAACATATATATCATTTTATTTAAAAAAAAAAAAAAAAAACACACACATAAACCACAACAACTCCTGCACGCCACCATACTCAGAACACACCTACAAATGTTCTTGTCACTGCGTATATTTTTAGACATTCTAACTTCTGGAGTAATTTTATAGAACTTGTTTATGCACGTACCCCCCTCTTTTACTAAGGCGCACGAGCCGTTTTAGCACGCACCTTAGTAAAAGGGCCCCCATAATGCCTTTATAAAATTAACTACTTTCTCTTTCAGAGACTTCCCAACACAAAACAAAAATTGCTATAGAATTGGGGTTTTTTGGGAGGGGGGTTCTGCCCCTTGGAGGGACTGATATTTCTTTTAACTCACTGTCTGACTCATCATAAATGGTACCAATTAAAATACTTTCTGCAAGCTAAAATATTGACAAGTTATTGCTTTCAATGTGATGATATGAGTGTAGCAAGTGCACTTCTCCCTTCATATTCACTGTGATAGGGGATTATTTGCTGTTTTCTATTAAAAACCATTGTGAATATGGTGAAACCGCGAATAACATGGTGGGAGATCTGGCCTGTTTCTGAAGGAGAGGCAAAACATGGTGAACAAAGTGCTGGGAATCAGCAATTTTCTCTATAAACGCTTGGAATCAGCGATTTCTCTATGCAAGCTGATGTAATTTTGGGGGGAGGAGCCAGCAAGCTAAAAACCATGAATAATCGAAACCGCAAATGCTGAAACCAATAAAGAGGGAGAAGTGTATTTGTCACACAATGGGGAGGATTTGGGTGTAGCTCCTCTATACAATTAGGAGTGGGAAGAGTCGATCATCCTAGCCTGCTCTTCAACTTTAAAACAATGTTTCTAAGCAGAGTCATAGAAAAGGGGCTGCATCACTGATGTGATGCATCTAAGAAAGAGGAACAGGCTGAATTGTCAGTGGTAACACACAGAGGCAGAATTGTTACTGCAGTCTGCCTGGCTAAATGGGTGAGTGGCGATCCACTGCAGGGAGCTGACTTCTACAGCGAAGGCTCTGCTTTTAAGTCATTTTTAAGAATGGCAGGAAACAAATAATGGCATGTAATGGTAATTTCTCTTGTTTCGAGTAGGCACAGAGCTTCAATATTAGTTTTATTTAATTATAAACCTGGTAACCTGTACCTGGTAACCTGGAGCACTGTTGAGTGATGAAAGATTTTTTTGGGGGGGAGTCATACAGAACTGGAAGCCCCAGTTGCTGGCAGATCAGCACTGACAGCGTAGGCATTCGCTACCCTTTTATGACTGGGACAAAGTGAAAGCGAGTCTTGGAGTAGCAAAGCATGCTCCATCACTAACTGTCTGGAGCTCCTCTGCATCCAAGTGAAATTGTACAGTGGTGCTGGCAGTCTAAAACCATGTTATTGTGAGATATTAATCCCATCCTGCTTATCTGATTCATGGCTCAATGCAGTCTGTTGCTTTCTGGCCTTGAGATTAGAACAAAGTACCTCTTATGACAGCATGAAATTAGACCATCAGAATTTGATACTGAATGTGTTTAATCCACCCCAAGCACCGTTGCCTTTATTTATGATCAGTTTTTATAAATAAGATTTAAAAGTTTCTAAAAGGTAGTGGCTTTTGTAACAAGCTCAATTGTGGTACTGATACTGGGATAAGCAGTTGGCCAGCAGACAGGGGTGTGGACATACCTCTCCGAATCTTTAAAGCTCCTCAGCTTCTGGACTCAGATTTGATTTCTGGTGCAGAAAACATTGTTTAGAATGACCTACATTACCCTTTGATTCTTCAGTTTTGTTTCCACTTGTGAGATGCTGTCAGTTTCCCGTGGTTCATAGCTGGGGATACTGGAAAGCCATCTGTTGACATTCTCGTAGCCATTACGGTAGTTAGAATATGCAGATTTGGCTTTTTGCAGGTTCTCTGTCCTAAGGAGATAAAGCATAATAATCATATTTCTGGTGCACAACCTGAGCAACTCAATCTCTTCCACATTTCTCCATCTCTCCATTTTCTACAGCTGCTGCTCCTCCAAAACCTTCCCTTTACCTTGTGTAGCTATCTACCAGGACCCCCTTTACAGCTGTTTTGTCAAAAATATCTGATATTTTTTGACACATGCCTGTTCTGAAGCTGTTGTTTCAGGTTCTCACAGCGCTGATTCAGCTTTTTCACCTCGGCCTCCTGGCGTTCAATATCAGGACAGTGCTCCTGGAACTGTCCTGCCAGTGTGCTGCAGCAATTCTGGCTTCTCTGTAGATTTTGCTCTGCCTCATTAAAGATGGGTTTCTTGGACTGCAGATCTGAGCCCATGGCCTACAAGACATTAATAGGAGAGACAAGGATTTGGAATGCAACCACACTTTGGAATAAGCACAACTATAAATTCTCTCTAGGACTGCTCAGTTACAAGACTTTGCTCTTTCATTACCAACTGAGCCAAAAATTGCTTGGAGGAATAATCTAGTAGTTAGTGCAGTGGGCTGAAAACCTGAGGAATTGGATTTGATTCCCACTGCAGCTCCTTGTAACCCTAGGCAAGTCACTTCACTCCTTTTTACAGGAAACTGCACTGGTTTCCAATAGAAGCCAGGGTTATAGTCAAGTTTGGATTACTAATGTTACAAGGTGCTGTTTGGTCCCAACGCTTTCTATCCTATTTCACGTTCCCTTCTGTTAAAGAAAGTCGATATAAAATTTTTTTGATAAGACTACTCTCGTTATCAGGCTGCGATCAAAGACAAGGAATTTAGTCGGCTAATAACTAACGCTACATCGTACAAATATTTCAGGAAACTTTTGAAAACCTATTTATTTGATAAATTTCTGTAATACATAATTATGACATATGAATTTGTTATTTTGTAGTTCCTGAGATTGTCTCAGATTCTTAAAGTCGTGAACCACATTGAACTATAATAGCTTATGCAGTATATAAATGATAATGTAATGTAAAATGGTAATGCAAAGATTTAAAAAAATGTAAAAGAAACCAAAGTGTCAGGCTCAATAAATATATTCCCACCACCACTCCAGTAAACCTTTATCTTCTGTTTTTATTCACCTTCAGTTCGTGTTGCTTCTTATCTAGGGCATTCAGATCCTCTGGAATTGTATCATCATGGGCAAGTTTGTTTTCATATGTGGCCAGCAGCTCTTTACCCTTCTGAAGGCTGTTCTCCAGACGGTTTGCCCCCTCGATCCTACAAAGACAGGGAAGATTAATTATCCACTTCTAGAAAAGTCCAAGGGAATCTTGTTTCCTGCACGAATTGGTGACCTACTTCTCCTGTGCAGAGGCCAGCAGCTGGTTTACTCTGTTGTACTTCTGCTTGGTGTCCTCCACTTTGCTTTTTAATAAGGGGGCGCCACTGCTATTAGGAACAGCACTCAGGTAAGCTTCACACTCTTGGGTCCTCTTGGATTTTTCAGGCTCAATACGATGGACATCGTTAGTAATATTCTAAAACAAAGCATAAGTATCAGCATCCTGTAGCCTAATATTTAAATGCTATGATGAAGCGTAAATATAAAGGAGATACAATCATCTATGGATTTGTCGGTACTTGGAGGGCCTCAGAAAAAAAAAGTTAATGTCTTATTAAAGAAATGACAATTTTGCATGAGATAAAACTCTTTATAGTTTGTAAATCTTTCCTTTTGGCTAAGTCTTAATAATAATATTGTAATTTATAACTAGAGAGACATATGATCAAGAAACTGTTTTATTTTACTTTTGTATCTGGCGGGCCGGCCGTAAGTTTAAAACCACTGATCTATGGTCTGACCAAAGAGACAAAAACAAACACCTCTAAATCCTGACTGAATTCTTCAAGCAAACAACTACAACCTCAAACCCGCTTGCCCTGTATCGGTAGCATGGAATATTGCTACTCCTTGGGTTTTAGCCAGATACTAATGAGCTGGATTGGCCACCATGAGAACGGACTACTGGGCTTGATGGACCACTGGTCTGACCCAGTGAGGCTATTCTTATGTTCTCTTCACTTTGAAAATCTACTGCAGTATAAAGATAAAACCTCAGAGAGAGTGCCCCTTATAGTGACATACAATCCAGAGCTGGAAAAAAGGACTCGCACAAAGAGGAAGAATTATTGAAAGATTCTCAACATTACCAAAGCTGGCTTTCCAACAATCACCAAATCTGAAACAAAAATGAATGAAAAGCAAGCTCCCAACAGAAACTTAAAAAGAAGAGAATGGCACAAATCCCTGCAAATTGTACCAACACATATCACGGGATTCCACAGTTACCATATGGGAAAAATATTTAGTATAAAAGACTCCTATTCATGCTCTTCCTATACTTTAGAATAAAATTAGTATATTACATTCAGTGCAGAAAATGTGAAGAAGGTTTCAATGTTGGACATACAGGCCAGATGTTAGCCAAGCAGAAGGTGACCAAAACTGGGTTTTTCAGTTTTGGTTGAAACTGAATCTGCAGCTGAAATTCACTGACTAGGCCATTAGGCCACCAGGGCTTCTATGATAAGCCCATGAAAAGCATACAGGGAAGTAGGAAGGCTGCACTATTGATAGTGGGGGGGCAGAGAGGGGTGCCGCTTTTGAGAAGGAGGTTCAGTTTCAGCTAAAAATGTATCAGCATTTTGGACATAACCAAAAACACAGCCAAATCCAAATTTCAGGCCAGTTTTGGTGCTGAAGTCAAAACTGAACCCAAAGTTTGGTCAGCCACAAAGCAAACCAAAGTGACACCTCTGTGAGAAAGCACTTTTCCAGACCAGCATTATATCATTGATCTTATGCACAAAGAAAAGAAGAATCCAACGTAATCTGCAATAAAACAAGCAGCAAGCAAAAAACAACATACAAACTGCAGATTATGTACAAGATGCAAGCGTAGTTTATTAAACCAATAAAAATGCAGTAAAATATACAACCTTATACCAACCAAGGGACCCGACACGGTCCATGTTTCGGATAACACGCCTTCCTCAGGGGTCCATGGTGGTTAAGATATGAAACAAACCGCACAAAAGATATCAAAAGCCTATGTGAACTGAATGTTGAAAAGCATATACTACGCAATGGATCCCTTAGTTGGTAATAAGGCTGCATTTTTATTGGTTTAATAAACTGCGCCTGCATCTTGTACATAATCTGCAGTTTGTATGTTGTTTTTATCATTGATCTTATGGTCAGAATCCTATGAGGAAAGTTTTAAAACCATCCAGCAACGTAAAACATTTGAAATGTAAAACATTTAGGATTAAAACTATAAGATATTTTGCAATTAACTCAAGAGAACTTTAAAACCTGGATTCCTATCTCATTATAAAACATAAAAATGATACTGCTTTATCACCTTCTAACCACCTATCTACTGTAATTGCTGCTCTAGCCATGCATTAGACAGAGGCTTGGGGGAAAAAAACATCTACACAAAATGACATCACTGCTGTGAAAAGCCTTTGAAAGAATATTAATAATAATAATAATAACAGCTTATATACCGCAATACCGTGAAGTTCTATGCGGTTTACAAAAATTAAGCAAAGGTACAAATTGATTGACTTTAAGAGGGGAGGAAGAAAGAGGGTTAATAGGACAGGAAATCTATTTTTGAGGAGAGAGTGATCAATAGAACAAGTTAATCGCTATAGAGGGAAGAGAGAAGAGAGGATCAGTTGTCTAGAGACTTTAGGAACAGGTGTGTTTTCAGACGTTTCCTAAATTCCTCATAAGTAGTGGGCGAAAGCAATTGTTCTAGGTCTTTACCCCATGATGCTGCTTGGTGCGAGAGAAGATGTTCATGGTGTTTTTTCAGTTTACAACCTCTTACTGTTTGAGATGAAGACAGATCCTGTATTAATTACTGAACAGAGCTGTATTTTCCCTTTCTTTCTCGGTACACATCAGTTAACTGCAGAGCCACAGAAAAATGTTTTGGAAACTGAGACAGGATGTCGATCCGGCACCCTCCCCTAAGAATGCTTAAGCTTTTACCAGAATAACTAGTTTAAGGATTTGATTGTGACATCATCATAATGTCATCCAACAACATCCAATCACTTTACATTCACAGTGACTAAAACATTAGGACAATTTGTCTAATATACGAGGGTTCTTCAAAAGATTTCTGCACTTTCATAATTTTACGCTCAACCAAACACATCCTTTCCTATGGCATTAAGAGGTTAGTAGGATGCTGGGAAAAATGTATCGCAAACAGGGTGATTATGTGGAAAAGTGATATAATTGGCTTTAGAGATATGTAATAGTGTGGAAACTTTTTGAAAATCCTTCGTATATTGTATAAACTAACTTTCTGGTGGTTTCAAACATTTAGTGGTGATAGTAGTAGCACAATTGTTCCCAGTTGGTGACCATCTCAAAGAGGTGGTCCTTTTTGCCAAAGCTCTGATTGACCATTTCTTATGGACAAGAGAGATATGCTCAGGTATCTGAAACATTCTCTTCAGCTCTGCCCCACATTTCCATCACCTTTAAGTCCTTTAGGCGCTCTGCGCTGTCCTGGACTGCACGCCTCTGCTCCAGGGGAGGGCGCAGGCGGGAGGTGATTGCTTTCTCTTGTTTGTCTAGGTCACTGTTCACTTTGTCCAGGCCTGCAAGCAGCTGTCTTCCCTGCACATCTTGAGCATCTGGAAGAGGAGCAAAGAAATGATGAGAGTTAAGGATGGGCACCTGTTTCAAACAAATGTTATTCGCCAATGAGAGTGCACTGCTTATTCTTCGGATAAGCAGCATAAAACCTGTTTTATTACTTGGGATCTTGCTAGGTGCTTGGGACCAGGGTTGGCCACTGTTGGAAACAGGATGCTGGGCTTGATGGACCTTTGGTCTTTTCCAGTATGGTTATTCTTATGTTTTATGTTCTTAAGTACAGGATAATCAAGCCATTGTGACATCACTGATGAGGTTGGCTTTTAGGCATTGGTGGAATGAGGCATTATGACATCACAATCTCAGCTCTGGAATGTTGCTATTTGGGTCTGCCAAGTACTTGGGACCTGGGTTGGCCACTGTTGAAAACAAGATACTGGGCTTGAGAGACCTTCAGTCTGTTCTAGTATGGCAATTCTTATGTTATGTTAAGTTTATTTATTCAATTTTCTATACCGTTCTCCCGGGGGAGCTCAGAATGTTTTTACATGAATTTATTCAGGTACTTGAACATTTTTCCCTGTCTGTCCCAGTGGGGCAATTGGGTGATTAAGTGACTTGCCCAGGGTCACAAGAAGCAGCGTAAGTTTGAACCCACAACCTCAGGGTGCTGAGGCTGTAACTTTAACCACTGCACCACTCTCTCAAAACATTGTGACCTCACTGATGAGGTTGGCTTTTAGGCATTGGTGGAATGAGGCATTATGACATCACAATCTCAGCTCTGGAATGCTACTACTATTTGGGTCTGCCAAGTACTTGGGACCTGGGTTGGCCACTGTTGGAAACAGGAGACTGGGCTCGGTGGACCTTCAAACTGTCTCAGTATGGCAATTCTTATGTTCTTATATGTTTTCTCCTTAAAATATGCTGGTTTTGATTGTATTTGGAAGCGGAAGGAAGCCCCTGAAAGCCTCTAACCACTTGGAGAGACAAACAAACAAGTGCAAGTCTGAGCCAAAAATGAAAGCGTGCTCATGTGCCTGTGTTCTGTGCTTAAGTGAAAAAAAAAATAGACTTATGTTTAACCCTTTCAGGACCATAAGGATCGTAGGCCAATTTTTGTGGTTTTGACGACATTTTTATGGTAAAAAGGGCTTGCAGATGCCAAAAAATTGATTTTTTTTTGTGAAATATCATTATTTTTTTTAAAAAAAATCACACTTCTGGCTTATGGACAGTGTGGCAAGTGAATCTTCTCGTCAATCTGGCAACGACGCTAATGAATGAATGTCGGAACCAGTTTATTTACATAAAGGCAGTATCATATGGAATCCGTACATATCAAATTTAGAACTGTAGACTATCCCAATCAAAATTTATAGGATTTTAAAGTTATGGGACAAATATGTCCCTTGGTCCTGAAAGGGTTAAAGGAGCAGAGGAACATGACCCATGTATGCATCACTTTTGGGTTTAACCGCCGCATGCGAACACAAGCCGCGCTTAGTGCGAAACTCTTGTTCGCATGCACCAGGCACATTCCTCCCCCTTACTTTCGGTCTCAGTGTGCACATTTGCATTCAATTAGTGATGAGCTTCAGGGAGCTGTTTTTCGGCACTGTTCTTGCACTCTTCCCAGGTGAGATTCACTATTGAGCATCGACCCATGGGGCATTCAGGGTATATGAATTACGAGTTACAGAGGTGGCACTTATCCCTGATGTTTTTATTGTTTGTATGTTTGTATTTTTTTTTAATCAAGTTCAACGTGTTTCTTGGGTGAATTTGCTGGAAAAATAAATGTTGTTGGTTTTCTGTGATTAGAAATTAACAAACAGCAATTTATTTAAATTGGTTTTGGGCCCGGTGACATCTTATGTTACTTCACTATAGTAGGTCTTTGATTATGAGTCAATTTTTGTTTATTTTCGTACCCATCCAGGGAAAGGGGGGGGGAGGGATTTCTGTCCTAATTTAGACTTTTGAGTATGTACACCTGGGGAGGATGGGAGAATATTATTGATCTGAATAGGGTTAATGGGAAAATCTAAGCTTCTGTGTTTTATTGATTAAGAATTGGGTGGGGGGATAAAATGGTTGGTTATGTATATTTGTAAGTTAAATGTGCTTTTATTGACTTATTACATGTTATAGATTGTGTCTTGCAGTATTGATGTTTGGAAAATCAATAAATATATATATATATATATATTTTTTTTTAAGAAATTAACAAACAGAATGCGAGACTGATGTAGAAAGCTACTGCGAGTCATACCAGGTGGTTAACAAGAAAGTTTCTGACTGGTTGAGTGAGGGTGTTGTGTGGAAATCATGACCACATCCTGCATTAAAATGAAAGGCGATGCGGTCGTTACCAATTCCATAACAATGCAGTGGAAAAAAAAATGGATTTTGACATTTGCACAACATCAGTAGTATTTTGTAAGGTTTGGGGCAGTGTAGAAGGATTGGTTGAGAGGGGAGAACGATAATAAGGTAAGGCAATAACTGGTGGGATGCAAGTAATCCCTACCAATGGTCATTCTTTGAAATGACCTCCCGCCTGCAGACTGATTTGTCTGGATGAAATATCTAAGTGCTGATTACATGTGATATGTGCCCCACTACTTCCAGCCTTCTCCAGGTCAACGAAGTCTCAAAGTCATACTCCCCAATCTGCCTTACTCATCTCCAAGCCATTCTTGCATGCAGCCCGGGCAAGGGGGAAGGTTCTGCGGTAGCAGGGCCACCATTGGGAGTCTTATGGAACCCGCCACACAGGTTAGAGAGGGAGGGGGCCCGAACTTGGGACATAACATGGAAGGAGGGAGGGAAAGAGATGCTGAAGTGGGGACACTGCTCATGGCTCACCCGGAAGCCTTCCCTCTGATGTCAGAGGGAAGGTTTTTGGGTCAACTGTAGCTTTGTGAAAAAGTGCCGCTGTAAAGGAGGCAGGGAGCACCAGTGAGGCAAGTGCCAACAAAGTCAACTGCGGTGCAGCTGCAAGAGGGGGAGGCGGGGAGCGCCGGCTGCTAGTAGGCTTGGCCAGGGAATCACTGATATTCTGAGGGCAAGTGCTGGCAGAGTCAACCGCGGTGCAGCTGCAAGAAAAGAACCAGCGGCTGGAGAGGAGGCGGGGAGCACCAGCAGGCAGAGAATCGCTGACATTCAGAGGATAACTTATTCTGAAAGTTTCCCAGCTGAAAGAAATGATCTACATATTGAATTTGTACGCTCAGCTCAAGTTAGGGAGCTGAGAGTCCTTGCTCTGAGGCAGGCAAGGTTGCAAGCAACTAGAGTGGGAACATTTTCTTGTGTTGATCCGGACACTTGGACTCGTATTCCATTTCCATTAGAAAGCAAAAAGATGCGACTGTTTTTAAGAAGTTTTTGAAGAGACATCTTTTTTGCAAAATGAAATATGGGTGCTGAGCACTTATCTTACCTGCTGAATTTGTATGATATGTGGATGAAATTTATATATGTCTGTATTTATAGTTGTTTGTAATATTTGTGAATGTAGCATTGTAATCATCTTGTTAAAGGTGGGGCTATAACTAAATAAACTATAACTGTCACATCCTACCAATTGTTGCCCTACCAATGGTCGCTGATCCGGTTGAACATAAGAACATAAAGCAATGGGTACCTAACAGCATCCCCTTTCCCCTCTCAATGCGCCCACTGTGCCCCAGACAGCTTTCTGCCATGGTCCCTGGTATTTTATGACTCCCTTCCCCCCCCTGACTTGACCCAACCCTCTTCCCTCCCAAATTGGGAAAAAAAAGGTCCCCTTCCTCTGTCCCTTCCCTTGCTCCTTCTCCTAACTTCAAAAAGAATTCCCTGGTATCTATTGTCTCCCTCCATCCCTCGACTTAAAAAGTTTGAATCTCTGGTTTCTAGTGGCACTCCACATCCCACTCCTCTCCCAGGCCCCCCACAAGCCCATCCGAGTTGTATGTTAAAGAGAGGCAGGAGTGCTGCCGCCATCTTGGGATGTATTACGCAGAGTCAGTATGCAATTCAATGGAATTTTTCCTTTATTTGGCAGACTGACCCTGCCTGGTGCATCCAGGATGCACCATGCAAGGCTGGGCGCTGCCATTTTTTCAAGATGGCCATGCCAGAAGCAGGAGTAAATGGACATCATCAAGGTATGACTTGGGTGTGCTTGGAGGGGCCTTGGGGAGGACATGAGGATGGGGGTGCTATTAGATACCGAGGACTTAAATTTTTTTATGTCAGGGGAAGGGAGGTTAGGAAGGGGGCCATTAGATGCCAGGGAATCAGGCCAGCAATATAGAGAGGGAGGGAAGAAGGGTAGCCACTGGACACCAGGGTGTTTTAATGTCATTTTGTTGGGGGGGGGGGGGCGGTGATGCTAAGTGACGGGGAAAGTGGGGGGGTTAATATTTGGGGGTGGGGAAAGTGGTAAGGTTGGGTTGGACAGGAAAGGAAGGACATTGGGTTGGGTGCAAGGGGATGAAGATCAGGCCAATGCAGCCTGCCAGCAATCTTTTTTTAAAATGTCACCCTTACTCGTCGAAGCTCATCACTAATTGAATGCAAATGTGCACACTGAGACCGAAAGTAAGGGGGAGGAATGTGCCTGGTGCATGCGAACAAGAGTTTCGCACTAAGCGCGGCTTGTGTTCGCATGAGGCGGTTAAACCCAAAAGTGATGCATACATGGGTCATGTTCCTCTGCTCCTTTAAACATAAGTTTAAAGTCAGTGCATGGGCCAATCACTGCTCAGCCACTAACAGGAAGGGGGACATCTTGCATGTTTAATACATATTGTATTTCTCAATATTTTTGTCTTGCTAATTTTGTGGTAGAAGCTGAGCAGCTTTCTGCATCAGCCCCTGAGGGAAAGAAAGTGAAATCTTTTGCTTGTATGAAAGTTTATTTTAACTGTACTTTTCTGTGTAATAATTCTGAACTCACCCTGCTTGTACATATACTCAGACATTACATGACCTATATAAAATAAGCTCAGTGCCTTCCCAAATTCTAATTGAAGGAGAATCCAGGAAAAAGAAAGGGTCACTTTAACCAAAGAGCTGTTGTTTACCTTCACAATCCCTTTGAAACAAGGCACACATGCAATCAGAGAACATGTTTCAAATCATCCTTTGAATGAGATCTATTTGAGATGTTTTAATATTTTTAAATCAAAGTTTCATCTTCGCATTTATGCAAGGCCTCTCTTGTTGAAACATTACACAATGTTTATAGGTGGATAGGGTTACCATATGGCTCCAGAAAAAGGAGGACGGATTGAGACATCCGGGTTTTACTTCTGTTGCTTTCAATAGAAGTAAAACCCGGATGTCTCAATCCGTCCTCCTTTTTCTGGAGTCAAATGGTAACCCTATAGGTGGAGAAAGCTGCTTATTACCCATAAGGCTGGCATCTCATTTTCCCTGCTCATGTTACACCTGTGCAGACGAGCGACAGAAAGGACAATCGGCTCTGGAAGGGCCTACCTCCGCCGGTGCTGGTATCATGTCTCAGATCTTCATAACGCTGGGCTAAAGTGTTCTTACTACCAGCCACCTTCTGTTTCACACTCCGGTGCTGACTGGCAATGCTGCAAATTAGAAAAAGGAAGAATCTTTGGGGGCCGTCTTTATTGTGCTCTTTGTTTCTGTCTCGTGGCCATGCTAGGATCCTTTTAGTATTTTCCCTTTTATGTTGAATCAATTTTTATTCTCAAACAGAAATCCAACCAACAGAGAACCAGCAACCTTGAAGCAATAGCTGAAGAAAACCAATTACAAAGCAAACGGACCCAACATCTCGTTCCCGAACCCCCGTCTCAACCCCAGCCCCCCCAAATCCAGAAACAAAAGAAAGACCACAATGCAGTAGGCTTGGACTCTTATAGCCCACTGCCGATGAATGATACCCGAACTCCAGCGCCCCCCCCCCCCCCTAGTATTTTCCCTTTTTAATAATTTTTCCACACATATGGAAGTGGAGAAAATTTTTACAAAAGGGAGTCAAGAAATGCCTGAATTGACAGCAAAATAACAGAAAATTTAATGGAATGTGATGAAACTTAGAATGTGGGAAAACCCAATAAAAAGACACATCCAGTTTGAAAATGGGCCAAATCATGCTAAGAATTTAAACAAAAATAAGCTCCTCCCTCCCTCAAAAAATGCCCCAGTGTATTTCTATGGGAGAAGGAGTTCGAGCTTCTCCCAAACCTTCAACCTGTTTACTCCCACAACTGCTCCAGCCCCAAAACTATCCCTGCACCTGGCCCCACCAACCCATAAACTGCCCCAGCCCTAAACACAAATCCCCACAACTGTGCCACCATCCTACAAATTGCTCCACCCAAAAACCTACCCATACAGCTTCTCTACTACTTTCCAAATGTTCCCATCCCCCAAAACCACCATCCTGCAAACTGTCCCCCTCAAAAATTATCCCCCAAGAAACTGCTTCACCCCCCTCCAAAAAAAAAACCCAAGTGCTCCACCAACCTACAAACTAGCCCATCCTCAGAAACTAACCCCTTCTAACTGCCATAACCTTCTTTCACTTTGGAATTTCCCTACTGCCCCACAAACTACCCCTACCCATGACTACTCCAAGTTTCAAGTTTAATTAGGTTTTTATATACCGCCTATCAAGGTTATCTAAGCAGTTTTAAAATCAGGTACTCAAGCATTTTCCCTATCTGTCCTGGTGGGCTCACAATCTATCTAACATACCTGGGGCTATGGAGGATTAAGTGACTTGCCAAGGGTCACAAGGAGCAGCATGGGGTTTGAACCCACAACCCCATGGTGCTGAGGCTGTAGCTTCAACCACTGCGCCACAAAACTGGCTCAACATCTACATCCACATGTATATAAATGCACGCACATGCAGAGGAGTCAGAAAAAATTCCATACTCTGCCTGCTTTCCCCACTTGTAATAATAGCTTGGTTTTTTTTTTAAACAATATTTATCTCTTTCCTCAATTTTTTGCATATATGTGTTTATCTAATATAATAAAACCCTAAGCCGTGCATGCGCACTCCCACCTGCGTGCTCCTGTTTTCTGTGAGCTGTAGGGCACCGCAGGTAGGAGTGTGATGCGCGCGAATCTCTCTCTCTCTTTCTTTCTTCCCCCCGAGGCGGATGTCGGCCGCCGCGGCTGTTGGCAGCTGAAGACTGCGGCAGCTGTAGGCCGCGGTGGCTGTCAGTGGCTGCAGGCTGTGGCGGCCAGTGGCCGCCGCGGCCGAGCACGGAGCACGGAGCCACCAGCAGCGAGTGGCGGTCAGCCCGAGAAACCCCTGACAAAATGAAAACCGGAGGACTGAGACAGAACAGAAATAGTACCAAGACAGTCAATTAAACTACCTGAGACCATCCACAATTATGAAAAGAAGATGAAAGATGTTCATGGATTCCAGCTGGAGCAATTATATCCAGCTTTAAAATAGGACACCAGATTAATAGTTGCACAGGGAAATGGAGGGAGAGGGAATGCTGCGGCTGCCGCACAGGGAAGTAGGGAAGGAGATAGGAAGAAAGACACAGGGACAGGGGCAGGGAGAGAGACAGAAAAACAGACAGACAAAGGGGGCCACGGAGGGAGAGAGACAGAAAGAAAGACAGCAGGATGAAGAGAGACAAAAAGAAAAAGACAGGAGTAGGGAGAGAAACAGAAAGAAAGACAGACATATATTCTAGCACCAGCAGGAGGAAGGGAGATAGAAAGAAAAGAAGAAAGACACAGGGACAGGGAGAGACACAGAAAGACAGACACACAAAGGGGGCCAGGGAGAGAGACAGACAGAAAGAAAGACAGCGGGACAGAGAGAGACACAGAAATAAAGACAGACAGACATATATTCTAGCACCCGTTAATGTAACGGGCTAAAATACTAGTTAATTTATAAACGTGTCACGCAGTAAGCATGTGAATATATACTCTAACTGCATAGCCTATCAGTGGCGTAGCTGGGGTGAGCGGCGCCCTTCTCTCTTTTCTACCCTCCCCCTGCCGCACGCACCCCTTCCTCGTACCTTTTTATCTTTGGCACGAGCAGCCACGAAGAAGCTGCTCGCATCAGCTTTGGCGCTCTCTCTGACTTCACTTCCTAGGCGCCAAAAATAAAAAAGGTACGGGATGGGGGGTGGGGTTTGGATAGCAGGAGCGGGTACCAGCACCCTGAGGAAGACCACACCCAGGGTGGTCCGCCCCCTTCCCCCTGGCCACCCCCCTTTACTACGCCACTGTAGCCTATTAAAGGAAAGGAAATGGGCCAGGGCTGCTCATTGATTGTGGCGGTATAGAAGAATAAAGTTATGTTATTGCATTTAGAGTGTAGTAAGACCATCTATGCTGTCAGCTCACTGACCGCGCGGTAGAGTTTTTCCTGTATGGGAAGATGCAGGGCACACTCTCAGCAGTTAGAGCACAGCCTGGGCACTTAGGGTCCGATTCTATAAATGGCGCCTAACTCATAGGTGCCTCCAATATTTTCTCTCACAGATTTTGAAGTCGGATGACAACAGCGACCTCGGGGGACCCTTGATACAGCAATGTATGCGAAACATGTCGGGTCAGACTCCTAGGTTTTGGCTTTAATATAAGCTAAGTACAAATACACTATTTAAGCACTTTATATTTATACTAGTATTTTAGCCCGTTACATTAACGGGTGCTAGAATATATGTCTGTCTGTCTGTCTTTCTTTCTGTGTCTCTTTCCCTCCCGCTGGTTTTCTTTTTGTCTGTCTCTCTCCCTGGCCCCCTTTGTCTGTCTGTCTTTCTGTATCTCTCTCTGCCCCTGTGCCTTTCTTCTTTTCTTTCTGTCTGCCTTCCTCTCGCTGTCTGGCTTTCTTTCTATCCATCTGTCTCTCTCCCCCCCCCACTTCCCTGTGCAGCAGCCACAGCAGCATTCCCTCCCCCTCCATGTCTCTGTGCAGTAGCATTCCCTCCCTGCCACTACTTCCCTGTACAGCAGCATTTAGATTCCCACCTTCCCTGTGCAGCAGCCACAGCAGCACCAGCATTCCCTCCCACCCCACACCACTTCTCTGTACAGCAGCAGCGTTTCCCTTACCCCCCCTTTCCCATCCCTCGGTCTTGACTGCTCCCTTAGTCCCTTGCCGCCCCCACCCTTCCCTTCCCGCAGTCCGACCATCTGTCGATTCCAGCAGCGTGTATAGCACTCTACACACGCTGCTTCGGGGCCTTTTACTGCCTTGATTTACTCTGGCACGTCCCTGATGACATCATCAGAGATGCGGCAGAGCAAATCAGGGCAGTAAAAGGCTCCGAAGCAGCGTGTGTAGAGTGCTGCACACGCTGCTGGAATCAGCTGGTTTTGAGTCGGGACCGCAGCATCCCTTCGCGGCTGGAGTGTTTTGGGCTTCCCTTCCCGCCCCGCGAGGTGTCACCACGGCTCCTCTCTATCCCGCCAGCGTCGGAAGCTTTCTCAGACGCTGGTGCGGTTGGTGAGAGGAGCCGACACGGAGAGCAGGAAGTCCAGCGCTGGCGGCGAGTGGTAGGTGCTGGAAAGTAAGGCTGGGGACTCGCGCATGCGCACTCCTGCAAGGCCACGGACCTACATCTCACAGATCAGGGAAAACGGAAGCACGCAGTTTAATGCGCATGCGCGGCTAGCGTTTTATTATATAGGATATATTTATTAGAGGAAATGCTATTAGGCAACAAAAAGACTTTTAGATAATTTCACCACATAAAAAGCAGAACAAGGAAAAGTTCACTATCAATAAGATGACAGCCGATGATGAGGCGCCACGTAAAGCTTTCCGCAATTTGAAAAGTGGCTTTGCAGTGGAGTGGTGGGGCTGAGGCTTCCCTTTGAGATTTATTAGTGACGTTAACAATATAGAGTCCAGGAGGTAAACGCTTATATCCAATAGAAAAGTGGCACCTATTGCATGTTAATCAAAGTTTATGTTTATTAAAAACTTTATCTACCGCATAATAGCCAAAAAAGGATCCAAAGTTAGGCGCCATTTGTAGAATCAACTTAGGCGTCAGTATATTAAGCCAGAGTTTTCTTGGCCTAAAGTATATGCACCTACTGGCACCTAACTGAATCCACAGGCAAACTCTGCCCCAAATATACCCCTAACCACACCTACTTGCCAGCAAGCACCTTGGGGTATACATTTCTGCCGTCATACTCTATGTAGGCGCCTACTAGCTAATTTTTTTTTTTTAATCATTTTTTAATTGGGTTTTAATGGCGTTTTCAGTTATTAGTGCCATTTAAGCCAATTTAAAAAAAAAAATTAAGTTAGGCGCCTGATCTAGGCCTCTAACTGAAGGCGCCTTTTATAGGATCAAGGCCTTACCACACAGTACATCAGCGCTTATCAAACAAACATTCTGTGGCTGCAACCCCATTACCACAGCCACAGAAAGCACACAACCCCTGAAGGCACAGACCATTGACATCTCTATGGCGGGCCTGCCCAGGTCATGATGCCAAACATGATTTTGTGAACCCATTTGGGGGGGGGGGGGGTCACAATCCACAGCCTGGCAACCTCTGTGGTAAATACTAAACTTTACTGTGCTTTAGTAAAAGGGGCCTAAGGTTTTCTCCCCTCCTGGTTTTGGTCCTTCCTTTCTTTGGGCACCAGCTGATTCTCCCCATCAAAACATACCTGTCCATGAGAGAGATGGCGTCAGGGTCTGTGGGGGGGATCATAAAGCAAACAGCAGGGGCATCCAATTTCTTCCCAGAACTGTCCGACACTTCCCACGTCTCACCTTTGTTTCTGTTTAGTGTGTATTGGGAACCACGGGAAATTTTCCCCTAGCAAAGGAAAATATTTTCAATAAGAGAACAGCATCTTGGGTAATAATTAGTCAAGGGATATTCACTACAGGCATGTGTCCCCATCCCCGTGGGATCTCAATTTCCTGTCCCCACAAACTCTGCCTCTGTCCTGTAAGATTTGTCCTTTATCTGTACAAGCCTGAAACACTTTAAAATCATAATTGTTCAAGGCTTGTGTGGTTAAGGCTGAGCTTACAGGAATGGAACAGGGAGAGAAATTATGAGGACGGGATGGGGATATTGAGATCCCGCGGGGACGGGGACAGGATCGGGGTCAAATTTGTCCCTGTGTCATTCTCTAAGGCTACGGGGGACAAAGTATTATTACTAGTTATTTATATAGCGTCAATGGAAGTTGGCTAAAGTGGTTTACATTCAGGTACTCAAGCATTTAAGAGCTATTTGGCAGGAGAAAAAGAACTAGTCACCCAAGTGATTTGCGCCTGCCTAGAAATAGTTATAACGCGGGAACAAGAAAGTATGTAGGAAGTTTTTATTTCCAAATAAAATCTCCACATTAACTTTCACTCCTCCAAACTTACTGTGCCACTTTTCTCACGTTATACCATGCATACATTTCTACCACATCCAGGGAGGGAGGAATTTACTTGCAAAAAAACTTTTCAGTTATCACCCCTGTGGGATAAGGTGTTGGAACATTCAGTGGAACAAAAGACAAATTCTTAACTGGGTGGGAACAGAAAGAGAAATGTGCATTAATGAATGAACAGGACTGTAGAGCATGCCTTGATATGCTCACCTCCAGGCATTCATACCCAAAACAAGTGTATCTCTTTATCCTCAGCTCCAAAACTGCAACTTGCCTTCATCCACTCATCCCAAATCTACAATGTGCTTCCACAAAGTCACCCCTCCAAAATCTACAGAATGCAGTCATTCAATCACTGCTCCAACTGATGCACACACAAGCCATATTGTGGATGTTTTTTGATGAATATTTCAAATTACAGGTAGTGCCCTCTAATACAGGCTTTTTGGAGGCGAGTGTGGAGTTTTCTATCCTCCCTATCTATCTCACTACCTGCCTGTTCCCCGGATATTGCTCTTTTTTATGCTGGAGCGGCTCTCTCCAGTTGTTCTGGTGGGCAGAAATTATTGGTGTTCAAGGCTCTGCTCTTGGCCAAGAGGGCCATTCTGATATTCTGGTGAGCTCCACATGCTCCCTCTTTTTCTCAGTGGCAAATGTTCCTTTACGAGTTGGCGCTTGTGGAGCGTAGGATGGTGGGGACCCGTGATGAGGGCAGGTGGACTAAATTTCAAGAAGTTTGGGAGGGATACTGGTTGTCCCTTTCACATAGGGAGAGGAGTATGCTGCTGAATAGTTAATCTTGTGGGATGTGCTATTAATGGGTGGGGGATCGTCTGCTACTTCCCCTAAAGCAGGGTACGATAGGTCTCCTGCCATGGTATCTTTTCTACAGTATCCTACCCCTTTCTTTTGTCCTTTTCTTTTCTCTCCTTGGGAAGGTTGTACACCATACGGGTCTGGGTTGGGGAAGGGGGGGAGGGGGGATGGGTTGGGTGGGGTTTTCTGCTGGGGGGTTTTTTGGGGGTTATAATAAAACACGGTATTGGGCTTGTGTGGAGGTATGTTCACCCGCTTTTGTGGGTACTTTAGATGTGTCTGCATTTTGGTATTACAGACGTGTATCTGTTTTCCGTTGTACTATGTTTCATTGTCTTTGCCCAATAAAGAAATATTATATATATAAAAAAAAAAAATTACAGGTAGTCGTCGGCTTACGATCTATGCGACAGACTTTATGACGCGTTTCCCCAGCTCATACTAATTACAGTACTGTACAGTATTTTTTACCCCTCCCCGCGTACCTTTTCCCTGGTGGTCCAGCGGTGTATCCTGCCTGAGCCCCTCCTGCCGATGTCAGAAGCCAGCAGCACACCCGGGCCGGCACGCGCAGGAGCAAGGTTTCAGAACTCCCGCCCTGCGCCTCCCATTGCCGCGAGAACCACACGTCCCATGAGAACTGGCGGCAGTGTTTCAGTCAGTGGCGCAGGGCAGGGCGGGAGTTCTAAAAGCTCGCTCCTGCACGTGCCAGCCCGGGTATGCTGCTGGCTTCTGACAACAGCAGGAGGGGTTCAGGCAGGATACACCGCTGGACCACCAGGGAAAAGGTACACGGGGAGGGGTGTAAAAAATAGTTAATACAGTACTGTATTAAAATAGGCCGACTTACGACTGAATCAACTTACGACCTATCAGTCGGAACCGATTGCGGTCGTAAGTCGACGACGACCTGTACTGCATTAATTTTCCATGTTGCAAGCGGACACTTACAGACACTTGGGGCTCCTTTTACTAAGCTGCGATAGCGTTTTTAGCATGCGCAGAATTGCCGCGCGTGCGGCTAGAACTAACGCCAGCTCAATGCTGGCGTTAGTGTCTAGTGCGCGCAGCAATTTAGCACGCAGTAAGCGTGCGCTAAAACCGCTATCACAGCTTAGTAAAAGGAGCCCTTGATAGATTCTACAGTGATCAGGTCATAATAATATAGACACAGTTTGTATGGATCAGCGATTTTTACGTTTCCATTTGCTGGGTGGGGGTGGCTTCTCTTTGGGTTTTCTTTTTGTTTGCCATTCTATACCTGTGCCATTTATGTGTCTACTTGTGGAGAGTGTATTTTTCTTGTGTATATGATGCCTCTTTGTATCTGTGCTTTTGATATTCTTGTTGTTCCTGTTCTTCGGTTGTACCCTTTCTAATAAAAATGATTACCCAAAAAAAAAAAAGAGTGTCTAATAGTAGCAGAGCTGGACACTTCTTCAAATAGAAGACTATAAGGAGGCTTGATCTTTTCATCCAACTGATCAATCCTACCTTGCAGGAAAGAGTGACAGATCACTGTTTAGACTGAGGAATATGAGGAATTCTTGCCAGAGAGAGCTCTGTTACTCGAAGAGCTACCCAAAATGCAGAAAGTCCAGGACCCAAATTAGGGATAAGATGGTTAAGGTTAGCAGAACTTTATTGCTATTTCACAGTCTGGTTTCCTAAAGAGTTACCTGCTCACAATCAAAGTCACAGAGTGCTTCAGCAGGAATGGGCTTCAGGGGTGTTTCCCGGCGATATTTCAGCGGAATCACCTGGTGACTCCGGTTCTGTAGTGATTTCACCACCTCATCGTATTTATCTAAGGCTTTCTCTTGCTCCTGACAGAAACAATAAAGGCCATCCATAAACAAAGGCTGATAGGGACAAATTAGAGAGAAGACGGTCAGCTACAGGTAAAGCTAATGAGAATGGCATCATGCACAAACAAAATTAGGGCAATCCATATTGTCAGACAGAAAAGGATGATTATTAGACAAAATTGTTGGATTTCTGTATCTTCTGTGTTGCATCTGTTAATAAAAATTATTTGAAAAAAAAAAAAAAAAAATGAGGACACAGGGAGAAAAACAGGCCAACATGCAAATTAGGCAGCAGCTAATTACCATGGGTTGTACCATGCTGATGATGTTTATCTGTCAGACACTGGGAACTACATATTCAACATGACATTGAAGGATACAATCGATAGGGAGGTGGGATGAATGAAAGCAAGATCACAGCTTCATTTTGGAGGGATCTAGGGGAGGGAAATCTCTTCCCCTAGGCTGTAGCAATTCCTAGAGCCAAGAACCGGGATATGGTGAGTGTCGCACTATAAGCAAAGGAGGAAAGCCCCATCATTGAAGGATGGGTGGGAGCACTATAAGAAGGAATGTGGACTGGCTTCAGACAGCTGTGCTAACTGTAGGCCGAGGCCTGAAAGAGGTATAGTTGTTGAAGAATGCAATTAGTTTGGGATATGATGTATATATATATATATATATATATATATATCAATGCTGTGATAATGTATGCCAGAGACTAGCGTATGGGGGTTTACTAATTGGTAGTGGAAAAGGAGAGGAAGCATATAGCTGTCTAGGTTAGTCAGTAGTCAAAGACAATTCTCTTGAGCAAAACAATGCATGAATAAAATAAAAAAAATAAGACAGAGGTAGAGCAAGTCAAGCAGATGCTGGTGATACACTGCTAAGAGTTTTTAGTTTACTATTTATAACCCGCCTTCACACAAGTCACATATCTAATAAGGAAAAAAAAAAAAAAAAAAAATCAACAAATGCAAGCACACAGGTTCCAAATATATAAAAACAAACTAAGAACCAGGAAAAGATTGTCTCAAAAGGCTACAAAGAAATACATCCAGTCCTGTCCAACCAAAACAACAAGACATTGGAAAAGCTTGGTACAACAAACAAGCTTCGGCAATTTCTTGAAAGAAGCAACAGTTTTGAGGTTTTGAGGTTGTTTCAATGGCAATGCCAGTTGGTTCCATTCTCGAGGCTGAAAAGTTGTGAGAGAAAGCCTCCTGCATGAAGGCAGAAAGCTTTGAAAACTAGGGCTGAGCACAGGAAAAAATATGGATTGTTTTGGCTTTTCCCAATTTCAAACATTTTTTAGTTCATTTCATACATTTGTACTTAATAAAATAATTTGTTATAACATGCTTTTGAACTTTCTAAGGTACACAAATTGATGTTAAATGTGTTAATTTGGTGGGTAATGTGTTAAATTGATTTTATGCTCAATAAATTTTCAGGCCTCCTAACAAATAGAACACATACTGTCATTTAAATGGGAGTCTGACTTTCCACTCACATCTAGGTCACAAAGAAGAGATTCAAGCTGGTACTTGTCCTTGAAATCAGGGTTGTACTTCTGATCCAAATCTGTGTTGACCTTCTTCATCAAGTCTTGGACATCTTTCGCATCCCTATGGAACTGCAATAAAATTAAAAACAATGAGTTGATATTTGAATGAGGATCACCCTACTCAGGCCTAGGCTAGACCTTCACGGGATCACAGAGTCAGGAAGCAATTTTCACAGGCCTGCACTACCTAAGCAGTAATGCAGAATGATATTTAATTTGAATATATCAAACATGGTTTAAGAGAATTCATGGCCTGCAAGAAAGTGAACCAGATGATCTTCAATGAATTTCATTCTTTCAGAATTCTGCAAAGCTTTTGGTGGTTATATGAGTTTGCGGACACAAGACGCCAATTGTCAATGGGCCTGTGCTGGGAGTTGGGGAAGGGGGGGGACAGTAATATAGAAAGAGGGACGAGGTAGAAGATGGATATTGGGAATGCCTAGTCTTTCAGAAGCCTCCTAGAATCTTTTGCATCTAAAGAAGTTCGAGATTGTCACCAGATTGTTATACTGTTAACGGTTAAATAAAAGTCCATTATATTTATTTATTTATTTAAATTCCATATACCACCATGGCTCAAAAAGGATTCTGGGTAACTAATCCAGTATGAAGAGTAGGGTTACCAGACATTTGGATTTCCCCGGACATGTCCTTTTGAGGCACTTTATCTGGGTTTTGAAAAGCTTCTCCCATCTTTGTGATGGGCAAGAGGGCATCCACGCATGTGCGGATGCTATACGATGACATCACGGGCGAGCGATGTCATCGTGTCGCATGTAGGGATGCCCTCTTGCCCGACCAGAGCAAGCAGTATAGGCGGAGATAAAGGCAGGACTGGGGCGTAACGAGACGGGGATTGGCAGGCCTGGGGGGCAGGTCTAGGGGTCCAGATTTTACAAATGTAAAATCTAGCAACCCTAATGAAGAGTGAATTTCATTTGTATACTTTTCCAGTTTTATTTTTAAACACATATAGAAAATTATGGGATTACTAAATTCTCCACAGAACCTCTGTCGCTGAGCTTCGGAACAAATCCTTGCACAGGACCAAAGCTGCCTTCTTGGCACCACTAGTGTTTTCAGTGGAGAAGTGCTGAACATGAAAACGCCCACAGGAAGTGGTACACAAGTAATCTCACTCAACCAGTTTATCTTCCCTCTACACATTCCCACCCCCACCCAGACCCTACCCTTCAGCCATTTCTCACCACTTAATACAGTCAATTAACCTGCTCACATGTACTACAGACTCAACAGAAATACCTCAAACATTCTCCTGTTTCAGTTAAAAGAAATTTCTGTCAAACATCTGTTTGGATGTCACAAAGGAACATTCACTTTCCTAAATCTATAGCAAAAAAAACTCAGATATTGTGAAGATCAACAATAGTTGAACAAAACACTTTCACAATAATGAAATGCACTGTGTCAGATGGTATATCAGTAGCACCACAGCACAAGCCAAAAGATCATTTCTAACGGAGGAAAAAGCCTCAGAAGGGGGCCCTCCCACCTCCACAATGGTGGAATGGCGGTGGTAGAGCGCTCACTTCACTGGCTAAAAAACCTCCTTTGAATGAACCAAGCACTGTGCTCTATTGGATTTAACTTTAAAAAATATATATTGTTAATTATAAGATAGATGAAAAATTCAACTTATCTTGTCTTTCTTTGATCGGTACACCAATCAATTGGTGCTTGGTTCATTCAAAGGAGGTTTTTTAGCCAGTGAAGTAAACGCTCTACCACTGCCATTCCACCATTGTGGAGGTGGGAGGGCCCCTGTCTGAGGCTTTTTCCTCCGTTAGAAATGATCTTTTGGCTTGTGCTGTGGTGCTATTGATATACCATCTGGCACAGTGCATTTCATTATTGTGAAAGTGTTTTGTTCAACAAAGGAACATTCACAAAAGACACAATGATCAAGGCCGAACTATTTCAGATGTGGCTTAGACCTCCAAGAACAGCCACAAGCCAAAGGGAAATTGGAGGAGGGGACTGGAAGAGGTACTACAGTCTAGGAGTTGCCATACTGATGGAAAGGGAGTTACCCCCAAGCAGATGATTTGCACACACAACTTAATTTTTTAACAAGCCTATTTGATGCCAATAATTAGTAATTAACTACTCATAATTTATGCTAATTGGAACTAATTAGACATTACGTGCACAACTCGGTAAGTGCATTCTGTGAAGTGTTGCTCATCATTTCTAGTGCATAAATCTGAAATGAGGGCATGGCCAGGGGAGGAGCATGGGCCAATCATGGTGTCCCTAAAATTTATGCACACTGTTAAAGAATATGCCCAATGCATGCACAAGTTAGGTGCAGCTATTTAGGACTGATTTTCCTTGGCTGACATGCAGTGGTGCTTAGCGCAATTCTGTAAGGTCTGTATACCTTTTATAGAATCATGCTAAGTGCCATTCTAGTCGGTGCCAATTTTTTGGGGGGAGGCAATATATAGAATATGGCTCTTAGGGCTAGATTCACTAAGCAAACCAATCGTGTACCGATCGGTTTGCGACTCCTTTGCGACCCCTTTCACTAACCTCTGTGCCAATCCGATTCTGATCTGTGCAAGCAAATGAGGGGAAATGGCATGCAAAGTAGACAGGAATGGGATTCACTAAACAAATCTGGGACACCGACTAGGCTGGCCAATCAACAGAAGAAGCGACTGCTGGGGACCAGTCACATACGTCCCTGCCGACTCTCCTGCTCTATTGCTGCCCTGCGCTCTGCCCCAACTTTCCTGCCCCAAATCTCCTGCCTCGATCTCTGCCCCGAGCTCTGTCCCGACTCTCCTGCCCAGATCTCTACTCTGAATCTCCTGCCCCGATCTTCCAGCCCTGCTGTCTGCCCTGAGTTCTGCCCCAGCTCTCCTGCCCCAACTCGAGCCCGTGGTTGTAACCCGCTTAAACCCACGGGTTAAAACCACGGGCTCGCGAGTAAAAAGTTTTTTTTTAATCCACAGACATCAAGCGCATGCGCAGACCATCTACAGGCAAAGTAGATGGTCTACGCATGCGTCTGGATCACTGGCGAGCGATCCATGAGGTCGGTGGGGGGCGTTCCTCCGATCTCCCCCTTTTGAATACAGGCACGTTGGGAATCAGTTGGCCTGCATTGGATCGGACATGGAGCGAACTGACTCGGCCAGGTTATAGAGGGTCAAAGGTTATAGAGGGTCAAAGGGTCATGGATCTGATACACTGTCTTCCTGTGGATTCTTATAAACAAAGGAATTACAAGCAAACAAGTTTTAATAGAACAGCCAGAATCATCCTAGCAAAATGCTGTGCACGCACAGGCATCCTGTGGGTTTGTCCCTGGAGAGAAACTTGGCAGCTCCTGTTAGTTACCTGATGGTAATCCTCCATGTACTTCAGGTGGCTTTCCTCACAGATCAGCAGATTTAGGTACTCCTTCCAGTCAGCATGCACGGCGTCCATGTGGGCCTGAAACACAAGAAGGGCGTGAATCAGAGCTGCAACAGGACTGAATGAGTTTCATCTGTTCACTGCTGTGGGCCAAAGATCTTATTATCTTTGCAAATTTCTGCAGGCAGCACTGAGATAACCAGATAAACATCTCCATAACAGTAATTTTTCCTATCCGTTTGGGGTTATGTAGAAGGTACAGAATTCATTTACCACAACACCTTTTCCTGAATATTTTGCACTTTAGATGGAAGAAACTATAGGACTTACTTTTGTGAGATGTTGATAAGCATCTGGAAATGCAGGCAGGGGGTACACAGGGCATATCTCGATGGGATATGCATGGGTAATGGTATTTGTGGGACATGGGGAAGAGATTACAGGCCATAGCTCTATGAGGTATCCCTTAACATTTGATGGATACCAAACAGTTGGTACTTCTGTGGGAAGTTGCTGTGGATTGAGAGGTACAGGGAAGTTGGTAGCAGACTTAGCTCTGTGGGATGTTCTTGCATAGTGGGATATCTTATCTCTTTGGCAAGTTCCTAGGTATTTGGGATGTAAGGAAAGATGGAGCAGGATTTACCTCAATAGCATTTTTGCCAGGATGTCCCACTTCCACCATTGTTTCTCCCTCCGTGTGCAATTTGTTGACGATGTCTTCTTTGGGTTCTAAGTTCCGATTGATGAAATTCTAGAAGCAGAAAGTATAAATTGTTTGTTTTATAAGTGACTAGTGCAGTACTCTGAAACGTTTCTTTCAAAACATTCCCTTCTTTAATGAGGAGAGGAGTGTTCCAACATAAAATGAGCCTGGAGAAGGCATCTTCAAAGATTCTACCCTGCCATCAATAAAACGGTCTCCTCAGAGTATCTCAGTCTGTTTCCACAATCCTCACAAAAAAAGCTAGATCACTGTGAAGTACTTGTTGGGCAAAGGATGGAGTCCCAAAGTACTCTCATTGGGCGTTGCTATTCCTGAAGCTTTAGGATAGGAGACAGGGTTGTGTGTATTTCTGATGGCCAGGTTCCTGACATTAATAATGCTGTCAGTTCACTAAGGAGAGGTGATTTAAATATGTATATGTGTGTGTGTGAATTTGTATTAAGAAGGTGACCAAATCTATACCTCATACAGTCTCCGCCGGCTGGGGTAGTCTAAGTTCTGGTCACTCCAGTCATACTGCATGCGGTCCTTTGCCTGTTGATCCAGCCAGAAGAGCTCATTCGTACAGCGTTGCATGTAATCGTGAAGGGAGTTCAGATCTTGATGCCGCTGCTGGGACCCAGACTAGAAGAGATGTTAAGACAAACAGAACGTATTCTAAGTGGATGCATGGCTCAGTGATCTCACTATGAATATGATTAATCAGCTGTCTTGACTGAAACAACATTTTTACAAATGAGGTAATCAATTTTCACTGCCTTCCAACTAGATGAGAACAATTCAATTTTCTAATTAAAATCCATTTTTCCTTAATTACTTATGAGGGACTAGGTTTAATAAGTTTGAGTTTGGGCCTGACAGTGTTTAGACTAAGTCTAGCATACCTGAAAATAGAATCCTAGGAAAATGGATATGGGTATGAATTATTGGGAAGGGGATAAAGAGATAGGGATTATTACGATAAGGGTTTTGATTTGGACTGGTCATGAGGGTTAGAGAAAATGGAAAAAAAATATATGCCTCGTGGTATTTTATGCTGGATTCAAAGCAATTTAACTAACAAGAAACGGCTCTTGCTGGTTAAATCGCCTAGCCAGGGCTAACCACCAAGTGCGGCCTGTTAAATCACTTTGAATATTGATCCCAAAGTGTGGTTTTGGACCATTACACTAGTATTCTTTAAAGAAAAGTAGGCTCCAGCTAAACATGTTGTAGGCAGCCCTTTATAGAAGTAATCTCTAACTGGACAACTTTGGTTAACTCTGACTAAATGTTCAGCCCAATCAATTTAGCCAACCAGGGTTTGTCATGTAGCAGACTTATCTCTGTGGCTGATCAGGGCTGAAAATGCACCCCAATAATGCCCCAAATATCCTTTCTTTTTATCAAGCTAAATTTTCAATGTGCTACAAATTGCCTACTTAAAATGGAGCCAATCTGTATTGGGGGGTTGTAGAATTTTTAACAGTGATGCCTGTCTAATTAACTCCTAAGCCTTTTTACTATGTCATCTGTTTTTTTTATAGAGTATTAATGGTATCACTGGGAGTTCAAGTTTGGTGAGATAAGCTTTGATCTGGGAATTTACTCTAAGGATAAACTACTGGTAATTATTTTACCTTTGGAACAAAACTTACTGAGATTCAGCTGGACAAGTATTTCCTTCTGAACTGGGGCCATAATTAATAGTGGGAAAGAGGGGTAGCCACCTGGGCCCACCCAAAATTCTCATGCACTTGTTATGGCTGTTGGGGACCCTCAAGCCCCAGTTACATTTATTAAAATCAACAATTGTCCAACATAATCTCTTGATCAAAAAGATCATATAAGGTCCCAATATAGGAATCCCAGGAAAGTCCCGACTAGGATCCAAGTTTATTTTATTATTTTTATTTTATTTATTCAATTTTCTATACCGTTCTCCCAAGAGAGTTCATTCAGGTACTTTCGGCAACAATGTCGCCTTCTTAAGGGGACAACAAATTAACTGGAATATAGTAGGACAAAACATAACAGATATAAAAACATGTACATCAATATAAATCATTAAGTTAGAATGATCACTGGGGTATCACGATATGAACATATTTCTCTGGTGTTAAAACAACTACATTGGTTACCAGTTACTTTTCGAATTGAGTATAAAATCTTGACAATTATTCATCAAGTGATGTACGAGGCAGCACCTTGGTATCTGACACAAATTTTGAAGAAATATTTGCCAACTCATTCCTTGCGATCACAGTCAGCAATAAGATTATCCATTGAGTCAGTAAATGAGATACACCATACGAAAACTTGATCAATACAACTATTTCGATGGCTGGTCCACAGTTATGGAATGCTTTATCCGGTTCATTAAGATTATGTAAAAACTTGAAATCTTTTATTTTTTAAACTGTTAAAAACTCATTTATTTTTTAAGGCATTTTATCCCCCTACATTTACAAAACCGCAATAGCTGATTTTAGCGCAGGAGAGCGTGCTGCATGCTCTGTGCTGCTCCCGACGCTCATAGGAACTCTATGAGTGTCAGAAGCAGTGTAAAGCATTCAGCATGCTGGCCTAAGCTAAAAATTGCTATGAAAACCAAAAAAACTCTGTGGAGTGACGATGTTCCTAAATGGACTTTATTTGAAAGAGTCAAAGTTCCAAAGGTACACCAAAATCATCCACATAAAATAATTTCATCCACATAAAAATAAATTCATCCATATAAAAATAGATTATCCACATAAAAGCCTTAAAGGACCTGGTCCGCGTTGCGACAAAAAGTCTTCTTCAGGGGTCCCTGGGGGTCCTATAAAGGTGAATACGTGGGAAACAATTGTGTGGTGAACCGGAAGTAAGACACTGCTTGCGTTTGGGGGTCAATTCTTTTTGGTTTTTGCCTGTTGCTAAAAATTGCTTTCGCAGTTTTGTAAAAGGGGGAGTGTTATTAGAATACATGATCTTTGGAGCAGATTCTTTGAATTGTAACTTTACTTGTTTTAAAGATAGTTTGGCAGCTAATCGTTTTATTGATGTGATAAGTTATGTTTTATTGTAAACCTCTTAGGTTTTAAGCGGAGTAGACATTTTTAAAATAAATACATTCTGATACCATTAACTTATGAAGCTATAAAGCACAGTTACTTACCGTAACAGGTGTTATCCAGGGTCAGCAGGCAGATATTCTTAACGCATGGGTGACGTCACCGACGGAGCCCCGGTACGGACACTTTTAACTAGAAAGTTCTAGTTGGCCGCACCGCGCATGCGCGGGTGCCTTCCCGCTCGACGGAGGAGAGCGTGGTCCCCAGTTAAGATAAGCCAGCTAAGAAGCCAACCCGGGGAGGAGGGTGGGTCGTAAGAATATCTGCCTGCTGTCCCTGGATAACACCTGTTACGGTAAGTAACTGTGCTTTATCCCAGGACAAGCAGGCAGCATATTCTTAACGCATGGGTGACCTCCAAGCTAACAGAGAGGGAGGAGGGATGGTTGGCCATTAGGAAAACAAATTTTGTAACACAGATTGGCCAAAGTGCCCATCCCGTCTGGAGAAGGCATCCAGACAGTAGTGAGAAGTGAATGTGTGAACTGAGGACCAAGTGGCAGCTTTGCAGATCTCCTCGATGGGCGTGGAGCGGAGGAAAGCCACAGAAGCAGCCATAGCTCTGACCCTGTGGGCCGTGACAGCACCTTCCAGTGAGAGACCGGCCCGAGCATAACAGAACGCAATGCAGGCAGCAAGCCAGTTAGAAAGCGTCCGTTTAGAGACAGGGCGACCTAGACGGTTAGGGTCGAAGGACAAAAAGAGCTGAGGGGACGAGCGGTGAGCCCTGGTACGGTCCAGCGTGTGTAATGCCTGTTCCCCAGGATGAGAATGGGGCTTTGGGAAAAAGACAGGTAACACAATGGATTGGTTGAGGTGGAAGTCCGAGACCACCTTGGGAAGAAATTTAGGATGGGTACGCAGAACTACCTTGTCATGGTGAAAAACCGTGAAAGGTGGGTCAGCGACCAGTGCATGTAGCTCACTAACCCTCCTGGCAGAGGTGATGGCAATGAGGAAAAGCACCTTCCATGTCAGAAATTTGAGTGAAGTTGTGGCAAGAGGCTCAAATGGAGGTTTCATGAGGGCTGAGAGAACCACGTTCAGGTCCCAGATGACTGGAGGAGGCTTCAGCGGTGGTTTGACATTGAAGAGGCCTCTCATGAACCGGGAAACCAGGGGATGAGCCGTGAGAGGTTTTCCGAGGATAGGCTCATGAAACACAGTGATGGCACTGAGGTGGACTCTGATTGAGGTAGATTTGAGGCCAGCGTTGGAGAGAGAAAGCAAATAGTCCAGTATAGTTTCTACCGCCAATGAGGCGGGATCGTGATGATGAAGTAGACACCAAGAGGAGAACCGGGTCCATTTCTGATGGTAACATTGGAGGGTGGCCGGTTTCCTGGAGGCATCCAAAATACGACGGACAGGCTGAGACAGGTTCTCTGGAGAGGTCAGCCCGAGAGAAACCAAGCTGTCAGGTGGAGCGAGGACAGATTGGGATGCAGTAGAGACTGATGCTGCTGTGTAAGTAGAGTAGGAAACACAGGAAGAGGAATGGGCTCCCTAGAGCTGAGCTGGAGCAAGAGGGAGAACCAGTGTTGGCGAGGCCACCGAGGAGCGATGAGAATCATGGTGGCTCTGTCCCTGCGGAGTTTGAACAATGTCCGCAACATCAGAGGTAGTGGAGGAAAGGCATAGAGGAACCGATCCGTCCAGTCGAGCAGGAATGCATCCGGGGCCAGACGGTGAGGAGAGAAGAGTCTGGAACAGAACTGGGGCAGCTGATGGTTGTGAGGAGCTGCAAAGAGGTCCACTTGCGGAGTGCCCCAGCGCGCAAAGATGGAGCGGAGTGTGGGAGGATCCAGAGTCCACTCGTGAGGTTGAAGGATGCGACTGAGATTGTCGGCCAGGGAGTTCTGTTCGCCCTGGATATATACAGCCTTGAGGAAGAGACTGTGGGCCGTGGCCCAGGACCAGATGCGGATGGCCTCCTGACAGAGGAGGGGAGATCCGGTGCCGCCTTGCTTGTTTATGTAGTACATGGCGACCTGGTTGTCTGTGCACAGAAGAAGGACCTGAGGGTAGAGAAGGTGCTGGAAGGCTTTGAGAGCATAGAACATGGCTCTGAGTTCCAGGAAATTGATGTGATGTAGACGCTCCTGAGGGGTCCAGAGACCCTGAGTGCGAAGATCTCCCAGGTGAGCTCCCCACGCATAGGGGGAGGCATCCGTGGTGATGGTCATGGAGTGAGGGGGCAGATGAAAGAGTAGACCCCTGGAAAGATTTGAGGAGTTCAACCACCATTGAAGAGATTGCTGAAGAGACGATGTCACAGAGATGGGATGAGAAAGAGGATCCGAGGTCTGTGACCATTGGTTGGCTAGAGTCCACTGAGGTGTCCTGAGGTGGAGTCGTGCCAGAGGAAGTACATGGACCGTCGAGGCCATGTGGCCTAGGAGGACCATCATCTGCCGAGCTGGGATGGAGTAATGAAGGAGCACCTGACGACAGAGATGGAGCAGGGTCCGTTGTCGGTCGGCGGGAAGAAACACCCTCATCAGAGTGGTGTCCAGAACTGCTCCAATGAATTGAAGTCGCTGTGTGGGAAGCAGATGCGACTTGGGGTAGTTGATCTCGAACCCCAGGAGATGGAGGAAAGAGATGGTGTGTTGTGTGGCTTGCAGCACAAGCGGAGACGTAGGAGCTTTCACCAACCAATCGTCCAAGTACGGGAACACCTGGAGGTTGTGAGACCTGAGGAAGGCCGCCACCACAATAAGGCACTTGGTGAACACCCTGGGTGATGATGCGAGGCCAAAGGGTAGCACTTTGTACTGATAGTGGCGGTGCTGTACCTGAAATCGGAGGTAGCGACGTGAAGTCAGATGGATTGGAATGTGAGTGTAGGCCTCTTTGAGGTCTAGGGAACATAGCCAGTCGTGTTGAGAGAGAAGCGGGTAAAGCGTGGCAAGGGAGAGCATTCTGAACTTTTCCTTGACCAGACACTTGTTGAGGTTCCGGAGATCGAGGATGGGACAAAGGTCTCCTGTCTTCTTGGGAACCAGGAAGTTGCGGGAGTAGAATCCCCGACCCCTTTGGTCTGGGGGTACCTCTTTGATGGCATTGAGAAGAAGGAGGGATTGGACCTCCCTCAGGAGGAGGGGGGATTGAGAGGAGTGAGAAACGGACTCTATGGGAGGATTGTCCGGTGGAAGAGTTTGGAAATTGAGAGAGTAGCCGTGGCGAATGATGTTGAGGACCCACAGGTCTGATGTGATGGCCTCCCAACGGTTGAGGAAGAGTTGAAGACGTCCTCCTATCGGCTGAGGAAGAGGCAAGGATGGTGGGAGACTGGCTATGCCCTGGAGAAAAGAGTCAAAAGGGCTGAGATGGTTTTGACTGCGGGAGAGGCTTGGTCGGTGGGTGAGACTGTGAACGTGCCTGAGTCTGATGCTGCTGACGAGGCCGGCGAGACTGTTGTTGCTGAGGCGGGTTGAGAGGTCTGGCCGAGAACCTGCGTTGATAGGAAGACTGCTGTTTGTAGGGGCGAGCAGGAGGAGTTTTCTTCTTAGGTTTGATCAGGGTATCCCACCTGGTCTCGTGTGCCGAGAGTTTCTGGGTAGTTGAGTCCAGGGACTCCCCAAAGAGTTCATCACCAAGACAAGGTGCGTTGGCTAGGCGGTCTTGGTGATTAATATCGAGGTCAGAAACTCTCAGCCAGGCCAAGCGCCTCATGGCAACAGCCATGGCAGATGCTCGAGAGGTCAGCTCAAAAGAGTCATAAATGGAGCGCACCATAAATTTCCTGAGTTGGAGCAAACTGGAAAGTTGTTGTTGAAAAACCGGGACCTTGCGTTCAGGGATGTACTTTTGGAAGGAGGAGAGTTGTTGCACCAAATTCTTCATATAGAAGGAGAAGTGGAAGGTGTAATTATTAGCTCTGTTGGCAAGCATGGAATTCTGATAAAGGCGCTTGCCAAATTTATCCATCGTTCTGCCCTCTCTGCCAGGAGGAGTAGAGGCATAAACACTGGAGCCCTGGGTTTTCTTTAAAGTGGACTCCACTAGAAGGGATTCATGGGGTAGTTGAGGTTTGTCGAACCCCAGGATAGGAATGACCCTATATAAACTATCCAGTTTTCGAGGTGCACCCGGTACCGTGAGAGGGTTTTCCCAATTTTTGTAAAAAGTTTCCCGTAAGATGTCGTGGACGGGTAACTTTAAAAATTATTTGGGGGGTTGTTCGAAGTCCAGGGCGTCAAGGAAAGCCTGGGACTTCTTAGAGTCGGACTCCAAAGGGATAGATAGAGCTGCCGACATTTCTCGTAGAAATTTTGCAAATGAGGACTGTTCAGGTTTGGAACTGGTATCGACCATCGATGGTTCCTCGTCCGTTGATGAAGCCTCATCATCGGTACCGGGTGGGGATTCTTCCCATAAGTCCAGGTCCCTGACGTCGGTATGTGAGGGTCGGGACGGTGGTGCGGATGGCTCAGTATGGCGAGTCTTAGAGAGGGATTTGCCAGAGCGCATCGAGACGGTACCGGGGGAGGAAGATCGGTGCCGGTCCTGGTCTCGGGGGGACTGGTGTCG
Organism: Geotrypetes seraphini; assembly: GCF_902459505.1. Lineage (NCBI taxonomy): Eukaryota > Metazoa > Chordata > Amphibia > Gymnophiona > Dermophiidae > Geotrypetes > Geotrypetes seraphini. The sequence continues at coordinate 47,070,118 of NC_047094.1, read as the reverse complement.
GTCTCGATGTCGGGGAAGGTCGGCATCAGAGCGTGGTTGCACCGGAGGATGAAGTGTTTCAGCCGCGAGTACCGGCATGGAGGTGTTCAACGGTACCGATGGTGTCGACACCGGTGGTGTGGTGCGAGGCTCGGGCCGGTCCGGCACCGAAAGGAGTGGGGCCAACAGTGTGGGCAACAAGTGCTGGAGTTGTTGTTGTAGTTGCTCCTGCAGTTGGGTTTGGAGTATGGCCGCAATGCGGTCGTCCAGAGGGGGCACCGGTACCGCTTTTTTCTTTTTCGGTACCATAGGTGCCGCTCCATGCCCCGGCGATGAGGAGGCCGATGACGAGGCACTCACCGAAATTGGGGCGGAGCGTTTGCGGGGTCGGCGTGATGCCGGGAGGACCGGCGTCGCCGGTGTGGCAGGAGGGCACTCAAGGGAAGTGGAAGGCTTCTTAGCCGGCTTACCTGGTACCAGCGACCCCGAGGAAGGATCAGGCAGTGTCGAAGTAGTCGGTGCCGACTTTTGCGATGCCGTTGACGGCGCGGCTGATTCCATGGCAGATCCGGTGCCGAAAAGAATATTTTGTTGGATCTGTCTATTTTTTAATGTACGTTTTTTAAGAGTAGCACAGCGGGTGCAGGTGTCAGCCCAATGCTCTGGACCCAGGCACTGTAGGCACCAATTGTGCGGGTCAGTGAGAGATATCGGGCGTGCACACCGCTGGCACTTCTTAAAGCCCGGCTGAGGGGGCATGAAGGGAAACACGGCCTCCGCAAAATCAAAACCGGAGGCCTGTATGGTGACAACAGGCCCCGCCGGGGCCGGTTCGAAAAATAAAGAGAAAACAAAGTTTTGTGGGGTTTTTTTTGGAATTTAAAACGAAAAAGAAACCCGAAGGTAAAAGAAGAAAAAGGAAGACAAAAACGCGAGCGGGAAGGCAAAATCCGATATTTCAACGGCCGTTGAAAAATACATGCGTCTTCTTCGCTCCGCGGAAACGAAGAAACTGGGGACCACGCTCTCCTCCGTCGAGTGGGAAGGCACCCACGCATGCGCGGTGCGGCCAACTAGAACTTTCTAGTTAAAAGTGTCCGTACCGGGGCTCCGTCGGTGACGTCACCCATGCGTTAAGAATATGCTGCCTGCTTGTCCTGGGATAATTTGTGGTACTTTATTACATGTTAAACCTTCTTTGGATCTTTATAAAAGCTGATTTTTCTTAATAATGACAGGAGTAGCCATTCAAATGACAACACGCAATTGGAAATGTTATGATCGACTTAATTATACTTTCTGGTGGGCAAACTTGTGTTCTAGTTATAAATATGAAAGAATGGCATCATTTATTGAGTCACAATAGATGTCATGTACCTTTTCTTTTTATCTGACCTCCTTACACATCCAGGGTGGGATGGAGGGTGGTGAGAAATGTATTATTGTTTGTTATTCCTATTTTATTTATTGTATGGAAATTATAAATGTATATCTACTTTTATTAGTTAAGGGGGGAGGGGGAGAAAATGAGTGTTTTTTGAATTATTTGCATATTTAAAGTGTGTTTCTTGATTTGTTTATGTTTAAATTCATTATATTGCACTATTTATATTTAATGCTACTGAAAGACTCTTACCTGCAGTTTCTGATATTTCACCTGCAAGCTGCTGATATACTCCTGAAAAATAAAGAGAGACATGTTATCGGAAGAGTAAGATTTAGTGGACGAAAGAGAGATCATGGAATGTTCTAGTAATAGAGGGCTTTCTCAATGCCACAGCTCTTTATATCCTTCTTCCTCTACCCCCTCCTTTTGTAGCTATTGTCTTCTGCCCTTTATTGTGCTGGCGTTCTAATTTCTTTTCCTCCTTATTCTGTTTTTATTGATTTTATTATGAACTTCCTTGATGTTTTCTTTTTACGAAACCAACTCAATAACCCCAATTATAGCACTGTGGTACTTCAAGACACAAACATTTTTGCTATAAGGGAGAACAGGATAGGGGCAAAAATTCCTTGGCACTACACATTTAAGTACACTAAATATAAAGAAAGTAATTAAATATTATTTAAATAAATAGTGAAAGCAGGGCCCTCAATATATCATACTGAGTAAACCATAAACCATAATTAAGAACAATGCCTGATAACCAAACTCCAGGCCGGAATAAGGCACCATATCATAGTCAGAACAATATCAAAGTAACTTGCAAACATCAGCACACTTTTCTAAATTCCTTCCAAAAGCATTCTGGGAGCGTGGTCCTGCTTGACTTTACCAACGCAGGGTAAACATCGAGAAGGAAGTTGAAAGAGTATAAGAAAAATGAGGCCAGAGAATTGGGTCAACCTACACTAGACACCTGGGAAAGGGGACAGTACTTGTATACCGCCTTTTGGTGGTTACACATTCAAAGCGGTTTACATATAATACAATAACTTTTTTTTTGTGCCTGTGGCAATGGAGGCTTAAGGGGGTGGATAGCGATCCCATTGCTATCATTTATAACTCATTACAGATCCTAGGTGTGGCCTTCCAGTAGCTACTACACTGGTCAACTCACAAGTGTGCCGGGGAGAGGGAGCATCATACCTTGTCTCCTTCCGTACTGATGTGAGGTCCAATGGCTTTCACCTCGTTGTTGAAAATGCTATGTTCTTCCAGTTGACCTTCGAGGTTAGGCAGGTCATTTGCGAACCCCCTGTTGTTCAAAACTTCCTGAGCAGCCAAAAGAGAGAAATGTGTCATCTGCTGAGCCAGGAATCTGCATCTTCAGCATGCAGAATATGTGTCTATGGATGTGTGTATTTAATTATCAGTGGGGCGGGGAAGAAATATGTACATATTTCTCCTCCATTAGCAGTATGTTTGTAGGGGTTGGCAGGTTCTGAGTGAAGGAACCTCCCTCCATCTATTTATCTTTGATCAGGTGGATGGGTGAGTGGGTATGGAAGGGAATAGAGGGCATTGCCCCAGGTACATTAGATAGATTGTGAGTCCACCAGGACAGACAGGGAAAATGCTTGAGTACCTGAATAAATTCATGTAAACCGTTCTGAGCTCCCTTGGGAAAACAGTATAGAAAATTGAATAAATAAATAAATATGAGTGCATACATATGGCAATATTCAGTTTTGGATTAGGAATTGGTTATCAGAAAATAGAGGGTAGGGTTAAACAGCCATTTTTTTCAATGGAGGAGGGTAAATAGTAGAGTGCCGCAGGGATCTGTACTGGGACAGGTGTTATTTAACTTATTTATAAATGATCTGGAAATTGGAACGATGAGTGAGGTGATTAGAATTGCAGATGACACTAAACTGTTCAAAGTTGTTAAAACACATGCAGATTGTGAAAAATTAAATTCAAGTTTCAAGTTTATTAAAATTTTTGATTAATCGCTTAATCTTGCTTCAAAGCGATGTACATACATAAAAGAAAATATTTAAATTACAACTTTAAGATAAAATTGCATTTTTAAAATTAACAATAAAACATTAATTAATATATAACTATTAAATAAAAAAAACAAACAAACATGAATGAAGGGAAAAAGGGGAAGTGAAATACAATTTATAATAGAAAAGAAGGTAGGGAAAAACATAAGGATGGGAGTTCAAAGAATTGTCGAAAGCAGCATTATTGAATTCAAGGGAAGAACTTGTTAATCAAATGCATCTTTAAAAAGGAATGTTTTTAAGTTAATCTTAAATTTCTCAATATCATGTTCTTTCCTTAAATATATTGGCAGAGAATTCCAAATTTGTGGAGCAGTAACAGAGAAGATAAATTGTCTTCTAGTATTAATGATTTTGAGAGATGGAATTGTTAATAAATGCTGTTCGTTGGATCATAATGTTCTATTTATAGAGTAGGGAATTAGTGTATTAAAAATAAATGCAGGTGTTTTAAAAAACATTGCTTTAAAAGTGAGTAGGCTTAGTTTATATGTTATTCTATGGGATACTGGAAGCCAATGAGCTTTCTTGAGTAGAGGTGTTACGTGATCAAATTTTTTTGTCCTTGTTAGTAATTTAATTGACAGACCTTAGAAAATTGGAACACTGGGCATCCAAATGGCAGATGAAATTTAATATGGACAAATACAAAGTGATGCACATTGGGAAAAATAACCCAAATCATAGTTACCAGATGCTAGGCTCCATATTGGGAGTTAGTGCCCAAGAAAAAGATCTGTCATTGTAGAAAATACAATGAAACTTTCCACGGCAGTGACCAAAAAAGCAAACAAGATGCTAGGAACTATTTAAAAAGGGATGGTTAACAAGACTAAGAATGTTATAATGCCTTTGTATCGCTCCATGGTGCGACCTCACCTTGAGTATTGCATTCAATTCTGGTTGCCTTATCTCAAGAAAGAAATAGCAGAACTAGAAAAGGTGCAAAGAAGAGGGTTCATAGACAACAACGCGGAAGACAAAGGCGCGCGCCGACAACTGAGCGCAAGATGGAGGCGCGCGCCGAAGAAAATTACTGTTTTTAGGGGCTCCGACGGGGGTTTTTGTTGGGGAGCACCCCCAGTTTACTTAATACAAATCGCGCCGCGTTGTGGGGGCATTGTGGGGGGTTGTAACCCCCCAAATTTTACTGTAAACTTAACTTTTTCCCTAAAAACAGGGAAAAAGTGAAGTTTTCAGTAAAATTTGGGGGGTTACAACCCCCCACAATGCCCCCACAACGCGGCGCGATTTGTATTAAGTAAAGTGGGGGGGGGGTTCCCCCCCCCCCGTTGGAGCCCTAAAACAGTAATTTTCTTTGGCGCACGCCTCTGCGCTGCGCTCAATTGTCTGCTTGCACCTTTGTCCCGGCGCGTTTTTGACCTGACACCAAAGAAGAGCGACCAAGATGATAAAGGGAACGGGACTCCTCTCGTATGAGGAAAGACTAAAAAGGTCAGGGTTCTTCAGCTTGGAAAAGAGACGGCTGAGGGGAGATATGATTGAAGTCTACAAAATCCTGAGTGGAGTAGAATGGGTACATGTGGATTGATTTATTATACTGTGTCAAAAATTACAAAGACTAGGGGACACTCAATGAAGATACAGGGAAATACTTTTAAAACCAATAGGAGGAAATATTTTTTCACTCAGAGAATAGTTAAGCTCTGGAACGCTTTGACAAAGGTTGTGGTAAGAGCGGCTAACTTACCTGGTTTTAAGAAAGGTTTGGATAATTTCCTGGAGGAAAAATCCATCGACTGTTATTGAGACAGACATGGAGAGAAGCCACTATTTGCCCTGGGTCGGTAGCATGGAATGCTGCTACTTTTTGGGGTTTTGCTAGATACTAGTGACCTGGATTGGCCACTGTAAGTATGAGCTACTGGGCTAGAAGGACAATTGGTCTGACCTAGTAAGGATGTTCTTATGAGCAGACTGAGATACTCTTATTTTCTGTATCAGTAATGGTGTGCATGTTTATTAGTAGTCTGGAAGTGCGGTGGTGATCAGTGCTAGAGAATGACACGGTGACAAAATTCATCACCGTTCCCGTCTCCGCGGATAACCGTGGGAAATAATCCCATGTCATTTTCTAGTGTCTATTTCAACCTCGGTCCTTCTACATCAGCATTCTTCAAAGCAAAGCTTGCGGGTCAGTGGCTGTGCTTATGTGAGCCAAGGATAATGAAGCCATTGTGACATCACTGATGTGATTGACTCTTAGGCACTGGTGGAATGAGGCATTATGACATCACAATATCTGCTCTGGATACCAGAGACTGTCATTCTGTAGTGTCTGTTTCAACCTCAGTCCTTCTACACCAGCATTCTTCAAAGCAAAGCTTGTGGGTCAGTGGTTGTGGCCATTCATACTCTAATTCTTCCCTCTCTCCTTACAGAATGACATGAAGATTGTTTACCGCGGTTATCCGCGGGGACGGGAACGGTGATGAATTTTGTCACCGTGTCATTCTCTAATCAGTGCTATAGGGAAGGTGGTATTTGGGTCTGTGATGACAAAAGGAAGAAAGGAAACAGATACCTGTTTTTCTTCAATCATTTTACCCCAGTTGACATGAGGAGCAGTAATTTCGGGGCTGATGTTGTAGATCTGACCATGTTTAATGCGAAGATTTCCTAGTCGCTCCTTCAGCTGCCGGACGCTGCAGAAAAGAGACTCCAGATTATTCACAGGAGTTGCAAGAAATCCATTCACAGATCTTCCATGAAGGCAGACTTTATCCAAGAGTCTCAATTAATCAGTAGAAAACAGAGTTTGTGCACACCTCATTCTGAGATCCAGCTATTGGATTTTTATTCACAGGAATCTGGAAAAGATCTGGCTGTCCCTTCCCTTCAAGCAATGATCCCAAAATCGAAGCTCAAACTATTCACAAAGGCAATAACCTCTAATCTATTAGAAAAATTTCCTACAATATTTTGTCTACTGGATTAGAGATTATTGCCTTTGTGGATAATTTTTTGAGTTTGGATTTTGTGATCATTACTTGAGATTAATTAGCTTTATTACTAGGAAATTAAGCCCCCCTTTTATCAAGCTATGATAGAGCGTTTTAGCTCTGGCTGGTGAGGTAAATGTTCCGACACTGATTCAATTCCTGTGAGCGTTGGAGCATTTACCTTGTCGGCCAGCGCTAAAACGCTCTACCGTGGCTTGATAACAGGGGGCCTAAGTTTGTACTGGATGCTATTATTTTCTTTGTTCTCCAGTTACATCTCACATCGGTCCCACCCCTCCCCCCCCCACCTGAATGCTCACTGAAATGGCCGTGTAAAAACCAGAGCCAATGAGTGCATCATACTAAGTCTACCTGTAGATCCCTAATGATCTTTTCACAAGATTCAACCGAGTGACACCTTTACTTTTCCAATTTCTTATCGAATCCAATTCAAGACTGCAGTATGTCCAAAAATGGGGTGGAAAAGCAGGTGTGTCTTATGGATTGAATACACCTCTCCCCCCCCCCCCCCCCCCCCCGCCCTCGGTACCTTTTTAAAGTAGCGGCGGTCCAGCGTGGTCTCCTGCTGGACGGCTGCCTTTCTCCTTGCAGAGCGACGCACAATGCAGGAGTGCAACCTTTGCGCTTCCTGCCTGGTCTCGCGCTGCTCTGTGATTGGCTGCAGTCAGTTCTCGCTACTTACTGCAGAACATTTGGATTTTTTTCTTCGTTTTTACCCATTTACTGTAGACAGGGACCTAAGGAAGGCACAGTGACTTGTCCAAGAGTATCTTTCAGGAGCAAGAATGGAACCCTGGCTTCGCTAGCTCTCAGTCACTTCCTCTCCCCATCCTACGATCGTCTCAAAAGAATAAGAGCAGCATACTCACTCTTCAGCAATCATGTCCCCCTGTGGGTGGTTCAAACGTCGGGAATGCTGAGCATCTGTCTCCAGCACAATGATCAGCTTCTCCGATTCGGACAGAGTGTTTGCTGCGCTCTCCCGATACTGCACAGGCTGAGAAGTCTTAATCTTTTCCAGGTCCTGGAAAGGCATGGCAGGGAGTCAGGGTGAGAAGCTGTAGCCCAGCATATGCACTGTTATAAAAGTTATCACCCCCCCCCCCTCGCACAGACTGACAGACACAAAAGATATACTTGCAGAATTACCCCCTAATATCGGTGCTAACAGTTGTGCCACAATTACACATGCAAATGTTTAGAATAGTGGCACACACCCCAGGATTCTAGAAAAGTTGCCCAAATTTGGGCACAGATTCCAAATTGGAAGCCAAAATTAATTAGTTCAGGATCCAATGCTTTTAATATTGGAGCCACAAGCACTTTATTGTCACTAAACTATGATTTGGGCACTGATCTGGCTAGGCACTATTCTGAAACAATTAAGTCTAAATTGGATTGTATGCAATTCAATAGCCATGGGAGAGGCAGGGGTGGGGTAGGGACGTTCACAAAAGATGCCCTGATGTTCCAGATGTTCCAGAATAGCAGGGGATCCACACCCAATTTAGGCACCAGGATTCGGTTGGCGTAAGCCAGGGGTGCCCAAAAGGTCGATCTCCCTGTTCCCCGACGCCATAACAGGCCAGTAGTGAGAGAAAGATATGGCAACAGAGGGTTGGGGAGAATCTGGAACTACAGAATTTGATAGGAGAGAATAGAGGAAAGAGGGTCAACTGAGGGAAGGTGGGGTGCGTCTCTAAGTTGTTTAGCAGGCCCATTAAAACTGGAGGAGGAAAAGAGGATCAAGGACGAAGGAAAGAATCTTCAAAGAGGAAGGTTTCAAGGTTAGATTTAAATTTCTGTAAAAAGGTCTGCAAATGCAAATGGAGCGGTAATGAAGTAACTTCTATAAGTTACTCTCTCTTGGACTTGATACCACCTTTTTCTTCTGTTTTTCTTTTTACCAGTCATATTTTATAATGTTCTTTTCTATCTTTTTGTTAGCCTGTAAAACCACTTTGGTCTGCTAGTTTAGTAAAAGTGGTATAGTAAGTACTTGATAAACACAAGAACCTAAATATTAAGCACATGTTTTCTTTCAAGGAAAGCAGGTGCTTATGGTCCTTTTATTTAAGGGGTGGGCAAGTACAGTCCTCGAGGGCCACAATCCACTTGGGTTATAGACTGGGCTCCTAATAGGCACCCAGTTATAGAATGCCCTCTTGTGGGGTTACCTTCTAATTGAGCTGAGATGAAAAAAGTACACACAGCCTTTTCCTTCTGCAAATGGAAGTGTATGCGTAGTGGTTACAGCTACAGCCTCAGCACCCTGAGATTTGTGGGTTCAAATCCTGCACTTCTCCCTGTGACCTTGGCCAAATCACTTAGGGCCTCTTCTATTAAACTGAACTAACAGTTTCTAGCGCGGAGAGCCGCGCTGAATGGCCTGCGCCGACGCTCATAGAGTTCCCATGAGCGTCGTCAGGAGCAGTGCAGGCCACTCAGCGCGGCTCTCTGTGCTAAAAACTGCTAGCGAGGTTTAATAGAAGAGGCCCCTAATCCTCTCAGGTACATTAGATAGATTGTGAGCCCACCGGGACAGATAGGGAAAATGCTTGAAATACCTGTATGCAAACCACTCTCAGTGTGGTTGTATAACTGCAAAAAGGTGGTATACAAGTCCCTTTCCAAATCCCTAAATGTACAAATTTGATAGACAGAATACAGAACATAAACTAGACTACGCTCTCTATACACTAAGAATATTCAGGCCCCAGAGGAAATAAAATATATGAAACCAAAGATATATAAATGAATGAACGAAAGGAGCGGAGTCCTCAGCTGAAGGCGCAATGTAGATACATTAAATTTTGGACACTGTTTTTATGGAGGGGATTCACTTTGGTTTACCAACAACAAATCAGCTGATTATTTCTTTATGGCACCTCTTGCGGACTTACAGCAGCTCCTACATTTAAGATAAGTAATATACATCTTCTTACTTGTCGAACAATTGTGAAATATCAAATAGGTAGGTAGGCAGGCTGGTCCAATGATGTGTGGTACATTATCTATTCTACATAAATACCGTTGCGGGAACGTAGGGTGTTTTACTGAGCACTATTAATATTTATTAGAGTTTTGTTTTTGTTTTTTTCTTTATTATAAGATTTCTTTTTTGTTGGCAATGTAGATACAAGCATGTCCCTCGTCTGACTGAGTCACTAGAAGCCTAACCCTCTGTATACATCAGGGGTGTCAAAGTCACTCCTCGAGGGTCGCAATCCAGTCGGGTTTTCAGGATTTCCCCAATGAATATCCATGAGATCTATTTGCATGCACTGCTTTCATTGGTATACATACTGCTCCATACTCCAGCACTTCGCTGCCACACATAGCATGCCCAGACTCCAAATTCCATATATTTAAACCTCCGTGGATGAGAACATTCACATACAGGAGATGATGATAATATATTACATTACTACAGGCCAACACACAACATGCCTATACTGGATTAAAGATTTCATACAATATATACACAATGTACTATACTATGATACTTGCAACAGAATAAATTGACAAGTTGCCCTGTTTCATTCCTTCATCAGAAGCCCATAACACCATATCTGTAAATCTTTAACCCACAACCATCATTCCAAACATACTAGCTTTGGACTGATGGTTGTGGGTTAAAGATTTACAAATGTGGTGTTATGGGCTCACGATGAAGGAAAGAAATGGGACAACTCATTGAGGCACATCAATTTATGTTGTTGAAAGTATCATAATATAGGACAGAATATGTGATGGGCATCTCTCCCGCTGCATCACAACCCAGGGGTTTGGTTTCCAGCAGTCTGTGACACTGACCGGCACCCCTGGACCAGTCGATTTTTTTTTAGTTGCTAAAAGCTGATGCCGCTTTTTAAAAATGGCTCGGCATTTTTTTTTTTTAATTCAATATTCTTTATTGTATTTTTACATCTTGCAAAAATCCATTGACCTGTTATAACATTACGTCATTTTTTTAAAGAATCTACCGGAGGGCTAATTTCAATGTTGAAGAGCCCATTTGCATGTCAGTGTCGGAGACTTCTAGAATCCTCGCTAAAGAGAGAGATAATCCCTTTTGATAATCCGTCGCTAAACTGCTTACAGGCTAAACTGCAGGAAAACAGTTTAGCGACTTGTTAAAGTTTTGAGAATCTGGGCCTAAGTGAATTGTAATGTAATTGTAATTTTATTTCTTATATACCGCTAATCCGTTAGGTTCGAAGTGGTTTACTGAAAATATACATTAAGGATACAATAAGATAAGATAGGTAAAGACAGGTACTTTGAAATTCTCTTACTGTCCCGAAGGCTCACAATCTAACTAAAGTACCTGAGAACAAACAAATTAGCAAATAATAGAGGTAAATAAAGATAGAGGGAAAAAAATGAGATATGAAGCATCCTAACAAGAATACATTGAACTCTCAATGCCACACTTTTAAAGCAAAATGTACATTCTAAATAATAATATAATGGAAAAAACTAAATTAAATAAAAATATAATTTTAAGAATTAAATAAAATATAGAAATGAAAAAAGAAAGAAAAACATTAGAAGGAAGGAAAAAAAGGTACAGGAAAGAATATGAATTGAATGGAATGAGAAACCGTTAATAGAATACTAAGGAAATTTAAATAAAAACTAAACAAATAGAAAAAAAAGAAAAAGATATAATATGCACGATGGAATAAACTTGGAAGGACTTCATTTCATTATTGCCTTTACAGAATTGTCCTTTAAGTTCCCTTCACTGTCATCAGTGCAAAAACTCACAGGACACAGAGGGACAAAGTCCTCAAGTATTTTGGATCTGGATTTAAGACATAATTACTCACTTTTCCCAAATCTTCACAAGGTGTATCAGTTATTTCCCTTTCGCAGAGGGCTTACAATTTAACCAGGGGTGAGGAATGAGGGCAGCAATCCGGTCAGGATTTCCCCAATGAATATGCAAGAGATCTATTTGCATGCACTGCCTCCACTGTTTGCAAATAGAGCTCATGCATATTCGTTGGGGAAATCCTGAAAACCCGACTGGATTGCGGTCCTGGTTCCCCACCCCTCCTTACCTGAGCATGTCCTAAATAGAAGGCGGTAAGAGCTCCACATTATTTCTTTTTTGCAGGTCTCATGCGTAGAATTACCAGACGTCTGGATTTCCCCGGACACGTCCAGATGGCTTTTCAAAACCCAGCACTTTGGGTTTTGAAAAGAATTCGCGTTGGGAGGGGGCATCCGCGCAATGCGGTGACATCACGCGCATGCGTGGGACATCATCGCATCTGCGCATGTGCAGATGCCTTCCTGCCTGAAAAAACAGGCAGCGGGGGGCGGGGGCTGGGATGGGGCGGAGCTGGGGCATAACGGTGCAGGGATGGGTGGAACTGGGTGTTCCTGGGGGCGGGTCCAGGAGTCCGGATTATACTGACGTAAAGTCTGGTAACCCTACCCATGTGCTAATGGAAAAGTTAGCACAAGACCTGTAAAATAAAAAAACAAAAACAAAACAGCTCTAAATACTGGTGCGTTAAATCAGGGCTTAGCGCATGAGAAAGTCCCACGTTAAGATGCACGAAACCCAGATTCTAATGCCCTATAGTATAAATGACTCTAACCCCCTCCCCCTTTTTTTTATGAAGCCACATTAGGATTTTTTTTATCACTGGCCGCAGTGGTAAAAGCTCTGATGCTCATAGAATTCCTATGAAATATAGAGAGTGGCGCCACTTTGAAATACAGTGGTACCTTGGTTTACGAGCATAATTCATTCCAGAAGCATGCTCTTAAACCAAAACACTCGTATATCAAAGCAACTTTTCCTATAAGAATTAGTGTAAACTTGAACAATTCGTTCCACATCCCCAAAATCTTAGTTACCATTAGGGACGCCTCCACCGCCGCCTCCCATCCACACGGCTCCTCCAATTCTCCTCCTCTGCTGCTGTTCGCTGCCTCTCACTGCGAGTGGTGCTGGCTAAGCAAACGCCGCCACCGCCGCCACAGAGCCCGACTGGACACTGTTGGCTCTGCCGCTCCCGGACGCTGCACCCCCCCTCCCCCCCCCGGATGCCACTACCCCCTCTGCTGGGACTCTGAAGTGCTGGCTCACTCCTGCCAGACGCACCCCGACTCCCATGCTCCACCCGAGGCCACCGGCGCTTCTGTAGCCTCTTCCCCTCCCCTCCCCGACTGGCCCTGTCCTTACCCCTGCACCGCCGGTGATAAAAGTGCCTGCCGCCGGTCTGCTGCTGAGCCTTGAGCATTTGCGCATGCTTAGGCCTTCTGGATCTCACCCTCTCCGAGATTTTCATGAGAATCTCGGAGAGGGTGAGATCCAGAAGGCCTGAGCATGCGCAGATGCTCAAGGCTCAGCAGCAGACCGGCGGCAGGCACTTTTATCACCGGCGGTGCAGGAGTAAGGACAGGGCCAGTCGGGGGGGGGGGGGGGAAAGAGGCAATAGAAGCGCCGGTGGCCTCGGGGGGAGCAATACTGTTGGTTCCTGCGGTCGGGTCGGGTGGGGGCTCGCAAATCGAGTCAATGCTCGGTTTACGAGTCAAAAGTTTGCTGAGTGTTTTGCTCGTCTTGCAAAACACTCGCAAACCGGGTTACTCGTAAACCGAGGTTTGACTGTAATTCAATAGGAAGAGTGATAAGGAAAAATGTTGCAACAAAGAACCACTCTAGATGATACTTATAAATAATACAATAAAGCTAATATGAATAAGATTTATGAAAAAATGTTTTTATGCTCAGAATCACAGAGGGGTGACTGGGGCGAACCCCAGAAAAAAACCACCTCACCGCCCAATCATCGCATGTGAAAAAATGGACAGCCGGTTATATCAAGTCTTTTAAAGATGTAAATCATAAAGAGCCCTGTGAGGGCTAAAAAGGTCTCTTAAGCAACACGCATAGAATGATTTAAAGAACTCAGCAAACTTATCTTTTAGCTTGCAGGTTCCGACGTGCACGTTTCGCTCCTGCCTCAGGGAACCAACGGTAGTATGTCGAAAAATACTCATGCGATGGGCATCAAAGATTCAAAAATAGCGTCTGTCTCACTTGAAAAACGGAGAACTTTCACACAGCTTGTTTCTTTACATCTTTTTTCACATGCGAAGATTGGGCGGTGAGGTGGTTTTTTCTGGGGTTCGTCCCAGTCACCCCTCTATGATTCTGAGCATAAATATTTTTTTCGTAAATCTTATTCATATTAGCTTTATTGTATTATTTATAAGTATCATCTAGAGTAGTTCTTTGTTGCAACATAGAATTCCTATGAGCATCGGAGCTTTTACCGCCACGGCCGGTGGAAAAAAAAAAACCCTAACGCGGCTTCATAAAAGGGGGGTAAGTTTGCACCTGAGGTGATGGAGGGTTAAACGACTTGCCCAAGGAGATGCAGTGGGATTGACAGGACTTCCCTGGCTCTCAGCCCACCTGAACGTTAGGTTACTCCTACGGACAGTTGGGCCTACTGGGTAATACGGTGTCAGGTCAAAAGCACGCCGGGACAAAGGCGCGCGCAGACAATTGAGCGCAGCGCGGAGGCGCGCGCCACAGAAAATTACTGCTTTTACGGCTCCGACGGGGGGGGGGGGGGCGTGGGGGGAACCCCCCACTTTACTTAATAGAGATCGCGCCATGTTGTGGGGGGGTTGTAACCCCCCCACATTTTACTGAAAACTTCACTTTTTTCCCTGTTTTTAGGGAAAAAGTTAAGTTTACAGTAAAATGTGGAGGGTTACAACCCCCCAAACCCCCCACAACACCGGCGCGATCTCTATTAAGTAAACTGGGGAGGCTCCCCCACAAAAAAACCCCGTTGGAGTCCCTAAAAACTGTAATTTTCTTCGGCGCGCGCCTCCGTCTTGCGCTCAGTTGTCGGCGCGCGCCTTTGTCTTTCGCGGGGTTGTCTATGAACCGGGTAATACGTACTCTCTGCAGCTTGTTGTCGGTGTCCACGATGCTTCTTTCCACCTGGTCAGCATTTTTCTGCAGTCGCTCGATGAGCTCTGAAAGCTCCTTGTTGGTACTGCTATAGAAAGAAAGAGAGAGGGATGGGGTGGTCAGGAGCATGAAGCATCTTCACAAAACACAGTGGTCGGGTTCTCACATTTCAGGGACTCCACCCTATTACTGCTGGCAGGTTCCCACATCCTATTCGACTTGCTTCCGAGAAGCAAATGAAATGAATTAAAAATCCAATCTGGGAGGTAAAATGTATGCAGTGGGCTTGCCCTCCAGCCAGCTCCCAAGCGCCTTGTTAGCTGATGACTCATTTTTGCCTTTTGTACAACTTTCAACTATGTGCGTTTGTTGCCAAATAAGAGAATAACGTGGGGTGGGGAGAGCAGGAAGGTGGCAACTTTTCAAGGTACAGTGGTGCCTCACACAACGAACTTAATTCGTTCCAGGAGCAAGTTTGTTATGCGAAAAGTTCGTTATGTGAAACGCGTTTTCCCATAACAATACATGTTAAAAAAAATAATTCGTTCTGTAGCATAAAATATGCTAAGATGACATAAAAAAAGATAAATTTTTTGTTATTATTTTTATTTAGATACATCTAAAAACATAATTGTTTTTTAAAACAACACACATTTTTTAAATTTAAAGACAGACTAAGTAGAGTCTAATTTTACAGTGAGAGAGGGCAGAGTCTCAGCGGCAAAAACTGGGACTTAACTGTTCATTTTTTTTTTTTTTTCTAGCATCGGGGAAGCGGCGAGAGTAGCTCCGCCCCCCCCCAACGCATCAGCAGTAGGCGCCGGGCCCCTGCGAGCCGACGGTCCGCCACTGCACAGGGAGCCAGACGGAGAGAGGGCAGTTAAGCGCAGTGCCTGCGCGGAAGGATGCAGCTCGGGCGACTTCGTTGTGTGAAACGAAGTTCGTTGTAGGAAGCAAGACATGAAGTTCATTGTGCGCAGCGTTCGCTGTGCGAGGCGTTCGTTATGCGAGGCACCACTGTATATCAGAGGAAGAAGGGTGCACAGAAACAGAAAGGCACTACCCCACTAAATTGAGTTTCATCGGTGCAAGAACTTGCCAGCAAGGGGTGGGATATCAGGGTACCAGATTAAATAGGCTGGGGGGAAGGGGCTTCCAACAAGATGGAAGACAATGAAAGGAGTTCTACATGCCAAGGAAGTGTTTTAGTATCAGCACAGGGGCAGTGGAAGAGAACCTTTTGCACAGGGGGCTGGAGAGAACCTGAGGCAGGTGGAGTATTGTCTAAACACAATACAGGAGCTCTTTGCACTAGAGAATGACAAGGGGACAAATTTCTCCCCGTCACCACAGGAACTCAGTTTCTCTATCCCATCCCCATCCCATTCCTGTAAGTGCTGCCTTAACTGCACAAGCCTCGAACACTTCTGATTTTAAAGTGTTTGAGGCTTGTGCAGATGAGGACGGAGCTTAGGCATTGGTGGAATGAGGCATTATGACATCACAATCTGAGCTCTAGAATGTTGCTACTTATGATTTTAAAGTGTTCGAGGCTTATGCAGATGAGGACGGAGCTTAGGCATTGGTGGAATGAGGCATTATGACATCATAATCTGAGCTCTAGAATGTTGCTACTTAGGATTTTAAAGTGTTCGAGGCTTATGCAGATGAGGAGGGAGCTTAGGCATTGGTGGAATGAGGCATTATGACATCACAATCTGAGCTCTAGAATGTTGCTACTTAGGATTTTAAAGTGTTTGAGGCTTGTGCAGAAGAGGACAGAGCTTGCAGGAATGGGGCAGGGACAGGAAAAGAACTTGCGGGGGTGGGACGGGAAAATGAGTTCCCCTGGGGATGGGGAAAATTTGTCCTCATGTCATTCTCTACTTTACACAGAGAGATGGGGATGAATGCAAGGGAGGGGGGATGAGAGATAAGAGGCATCCTCAGCTTTAGTGGGAGGAGTAGAGCAGAGCTCACTGAATTTTAAACTTGTTTACCAAGAAGGCAGGGTGGAATCCTTCCAGCTAGATAATTAGAAAATGCCAAGTAAATTCTTCAGGAGGCAGTTCTACATACATACAATTCCTATGAAAATTTCTGCAGCGTCCGGACTGACTGATATATTTCCTTCCCATCACTGAACACAGTCCCAGTCTGTCTGTTCCCTTTTCTCTCTACCTTACCATCCCTGACAGCTGCATTAAGTTTTTCACTGTTCAGACAATTCAAGTGCAAGTTCAGCCATTCTCCTGTGTTTTTAGAAAGGGGATAATTTCTTTTGGTTTAAATATATTGATTTTTTTTTCCACTCACTGTTTCTTTAACAATTGCTTTCATTCACATAACAGATTTAAAAACAAAAAACTAGTTTTTATAGGCCAGCACTGGAAATGTAGACTGGTGGAGTCCTCTGCTCTCCTGTTTGGGTCTTCCGGCAGGATGCGGTTTATCTCTAGGATTGCAAAGATTCCTTTATAAAGCTGGGACCGTAGGGAAGAGAGTGATCTTGCTTAGAGAATGACAAGGGGACAAATTAATTTTGAGGTGTCCTAGTCCTTTTCAATTTTTCCGCAAATCTTTAAAAACTTTCCTATTTGCTAAACACTTCGGACATTAGTCCCATTGAAATTCTTGATTGTTTACCTTTTTAGTATTTTTTAATTACTGTTAACCGAGTCGCACTTCCTTTGTTGATGACCCAGTATATAAAGCTAAGTTTTAGTTTAGTTTAACTCATTTTCCCATCCCGGCGAGTTCTTTTCCTGTCCCTGCCTCATTCCTGCAAGCTCTGTCCTCATCTGCACAAGCCTCAAACGCTTTAAAATCATAAGCAGTAACATTCTAGAGCTCAGATCGTGATGTCATAATGTCTCATTCCACCAATGCCTAAGCTCCGTCCTCATCTGCACAAGCCTCAAACGCTTTAAAATCATAAGCAGCAACATTCTAGAGCTCAGATCGTGATGTCATAATGTCTCATTCCACCAATGCCTAAGCTCCGTCATCATCTGCACAAGCCTCAAACGCTTTAAAATCATAAGCAGCAACATTCTAGAGCTCAGATTGTGATGTCATAATGCCTCATTCCGCCAATGCCTAAGCTCCATCCTCATCTGCACAAGCCTCAAACACTTTAAAATCAGAAGTGTTCGAAAAGAAGAGACCTCAGTACTGGGGAACTGCACTCGGTCAACTGGCAGTATAACCCCGGGCTGACAACTCATAGAACACAACGTGCCAACTAAAGCCTAAATGAGTTTGGCCCGTACATCATATTATCTCTTCCAATATAGAGTATACTCATATTCAATACGTGAAAAAACTTTGTTAGACACACCATTAAAAGTGCTCTCTTTATTTGAAGGAATTAACGAATCTAATTCAAACGCTATTCTTAATATTCTTTTGCCGCTCCATGCTAGCAATAGCAAATAGCGAACACAAAAAATGAATGCCCAAAAAAAAACCTCAACACGTAAAACAAGTTCAAACTTATCTGAGTCCAAAGGATAATAGTCGCTGCCCGACAGAGCTCCGTTTCGTTGTCTTCCTCAGGAGCAGAAACGGATTTATCCTTTTTATACCAGTAACAGGTTGTAATACATCTTTTAAATCATAATAACCTGAACTGGGCTAACATGAAAAATTAAGTGAAGTAAAGCTTTCTCAGCTTTCTAGTTTTTGGTTGACCACTGATGCACCTCAGTGGAGTGTATGGCGCACTCGTATGATAGCGCTCTTGACACTGGAACGGCAGGGTGTTAAGCCCCTGTCTTCCTCTAAAGGACAATTGTTTCAACATGCTTGGGAACCTTTCTGGGACTCTATGCCACACAAGCAGAGTTCCGAACTTTCTTTCATTTTGGCCCGTAGTCATTGCTTTGTGCTTACTGGGTGAGTGTGGGGTGGTTTTGGGAGGCTCGATATGGGTTTGCTTGAGATTAGAGAATGACACGGTGACAAAATTCATCACCGTTCCCGTCCCCGCGGATAACCGCGGGAAATAATCCCATGTCATTTTCTAGTATCTATTTCAATCTCAGTCCTTCTACACCAGCATTCTTCAAAGCAAAGCTTGCGGGTCAGTGGTTGTGGCCATTCATACTCTGATTCTTCCCTCTCTCCTTAAAGAATGACATGAAGATGGTTTCCCGCGGTTATCCATGGGGACGGGAACGGTGATGAATTTTGTCACTGTGTCATATAGAGAATGACACGGTGACAAAATTTATCACCGTTCCTGTCCCCGTGGATAACCGCAGGAAATAATCCAATGTCATTTTCTAGTGTCTATTTCAACCTCGGTCCTTCTACACCAGCATTCTTCAAAGCAAAGCTTACGGGTCAGTGGTTGTGGCCATTCATACTCTGATTCTTCCCTCTCTCCTTAAAGAATGACATGAAGATGGGTTCCCGCGGTTATCCGTGGGGACGGGAATGGTGATGAATTTTGTCACCGTGTCATTCTCTAATTCTCTACTTGAGAGATCTAAAATAATAGAAATGTTGTTTTGGACTTTGGGGTTGTACCTAACTGCTCTGTTCCTGTATATTGTGGTCAGCTCTTCTGTCTGTCATTATTGCTCTTGTGACTTCTCATTTCCAATAAACATGATTTTTAAACATAAAAAAACAAAAACTTAAATATTTGCCGTGGAGCCCTGCAGGGTAATATCTTAGGAAAAGAAACATTACCCTTTCAAAACTGAATAATTAAATATGTCAGCTTTTCAATACAGAAAGAACTGTCAGGCTCTCTCTCCACCTCTCAGCTTCGTCATTCACCTGCCAAAGAGCTTCTAAGAACAGAATACTTAACCTGAAATCATATAGTCGCAAGAGTCTTAAATGCATGTTGGATTTATTTATAGCCATCTCTGAGGTGGAACGCCTGGTGTTTAACCTACATAACGAACCAACTTCCCATCACTGTTTCTCTGAGGGTCGTCATAGAAAACACCAGTTTTGGATAATTCTCTCATTAGTCCACTAAACAGCACTACAATCTGTACGTTTCTAAGGAAATGAACTCCTGCCTGGATCATTCCTCCAGATCCGCAATTCTCATTTTTACCATGGTGGCTCTTTTCCTAATAAAGACAGTTTCCCTTGTTCTTTAAGGAGAAAGACCGATGATGGTAAGAGATCAGGGGAAGCACAGAATGCTGTAGAACAGGGATGTCAAAGTCCCTCTTCGAGGGCCGCAATCCAGTCGGGTTTGAAAGCAGTGCAAGCAAATAGATCTCATGCATAGTCCCGACTGGATTGCGACCCTGCTGTAGAACAACTGAAAATAATTTAGGGTTAGTGTGTCTAATGGAGAGACCTGAGAACTCATTATTTGTCTTCAAAGCTGGCAGGGTGCAGTGAGCTGCGTGATTGGATCTAAAGCAGGATTAATACCCTGCAATTACAGACGTATTCCAGTCTAAAATCAAAGGCCAGCTGCCCACTGTGCCATCACAAAGAAACTGTAGCACCAACACAATCTGCTCTGCTTATTTTCCGGCTTACCGAACAGTTAGCCACATACACCCACGTTTACAAAGAGAGGTTAGGAGGCATTGAACTCATAATGAATATTTTATTTTCTTCATTCAAGCCCTACACTAAGGCATTGTGTGGCATTCATTCTGTATCACAGTTATACTCACATCAGCCCTCCTCCCTCACCAGCCTCGCATTTTCATGAAACAGATAAAAAGGCGGCTGCTGTGTCTCGCCCTTGGTCCCGGTTCACCACTCTCTCCACTGAAAAGGTTGGCCTAGTCTTTGGAAAGAAGAGATGGTGGCGAACTGGTATCCCAGGGCAGAACAGACCAGTAAAGAAGGTGGCGCAGAAGCTTTTGCTAACACTGAGCAGGTTTATCCCAGCTCTACCCACAAACTGGATCCATTCCCTGTATCAGATTTTGTAACTGGTTTACATTACAATCTAAAGCAGTGATTCCCAAATCTGTCCTGGGGAAACCCCCAGCCAGTCAGGCTTTCAGGATATCCATAAATTATATTCATGAGCGATTTGCATTCACCTCCTCCACTGCAAGCAATCTTTTTCATGAATATTTAGGGTTTTCAGACGTCCTGATTTCCCCCAGATATATCCTCTTTTCAGAGGACATGTCCGGGTGTCCGGACAACTTTTCAAAACCCGGCACATCATCGCGTCACACCAGCGCATGTGCAGATGCCCTCCTGACAAGTGGGGCGGGGGGCACAATGGGGTGTGACTCGAGCGGGGCGGGGGGCACAATGGGGTGCGACTCGGGCGGAACTGGATGGAGTGGGGCGGAAAATCTAGTAACCCTATGAATATTCATTATGAATATCCTGAAAATCTGACTGGCTGGGGACCCACTGATCTAAAAAAACATACTGAAGGGGACTGGCGGGTGGGGGAAATGGTTCAAAACAGTGACATATACAGAAAGCCAATTTTGGATGGGTCTAAGTCTAAAGCAGGTAGACATGAAATTTTCTCTCCACCCCCACCCCCCTCCACTCCATGCCTGGGTTATTTTGAGTGTGGAGAAGAGAGTGAGAAGCTGCTTATGGCCTCCCAGTGAATATCAGTCCGGGGTCTAGTCCCAGTCAAATACGTAAATATCGTTTATGTAGGAGTCCCAAACCCTATCTGAGCATAAACCACGGGGATTACCCACTACACCTACTTGAGTAGGTACAAGGCTGCTGTACCCTCCCCAACTCACCCCTGCATGCCCCCTTCACTTCCCCCGTACCTCTCGGTGTTCACCGTCATGACCAACACAGTCAACGGGCTCCTCGTGACCGCGTCCTCTCCCTCTGTCACTCCCTATGCGCGGCAGCTGGAAGTGACAACAGCAGGAGCCGGCAGGGTCGCGAGGAACACGTTGACGCTGTTACTCGTGGCAGTGAACGACTAGAGGTAAGGAGGAAGGGAAGGGGGTGCGTGCATGCGGCAGGGGGAGGGGTACCAGCGTCCCCACCCTGAAGGCCCCCATCCCCCTTATTACACCACTGGGAAGGTGGGAATGTCTCACTTCTTCTATCTGACCTGTCATAGTTTCTTCTGCAGTGACTCAGTGAAAGGGACAGAGGTCTGGAAAGCTGGTCACACCATTTACTTTGTGATCGTTATTTCTATATTTCATTTCAGAGGGTAACAATTATAATTTTTTGAAAGCCTCTTCCACTATTTTATGGCTCTGTAAATCAGAGTCCTCTTCTCAGGACCCCTACCCCGGCAGTTCAGTGATATGTGGAAACAAATATAGCAGAAAGAGCTTTTATTCCATGACAACATTTACAAAGAGATGCAGGGCTAGGAACGGAAGGGACGATGCCAGTATTAAGACACAGACTAGCTAATCCTTTGAACTCTACTGCTATATCAAGTCCTCATAGTTTTTAAAAGGGATGCCTGCTGATACCTGTCATTGTAAAATGAGACGTTTCTGGGTGCCGCACCTGCTCAATCTAGGAACCAACCAACCACCCATTAATGATACGTATCATGTATACTAGAACTAAATACACACAAGATAACATAACATCTAGACCGCATAACCAACAAAAGTTCTATGCGGTCTACAAAATATTATCAAAAGATACAATAGAAAATATAGGAGCAGAAATTTTAGAAAAAAAAAGAAAATTTTCAATTATGTTCTAAATTATTCGTAAGAAATTTTGAAAAGTTGGGATGTCTGTGCCATAAAGTTGCTTTTGGATTAGCTCCATCATATCCATCATATCATATTTCTTAAAGCACCTTATAAGAATAGAAGGAAGTCAAATGCTCTGTTCGTTTTTCCATCAGTTAAAGCGGTGCTCTCAAACTCAAACCCTTTGCAGGGCCACATTTTGGATTTGTAGGTACTTGGAGGGTCGCAGAAAAAATAGTTAATATCTTATGAAAGAAATGACAATTTTTCAGGAGGTAAAACTCTTTATAGTTTATAAATCTTTCCTTTTGGCTAAGTCTTAATAATATATTGTCATTTATAGCTAAAGAGACATATGATTAATAAACTGTTTTATTTCACTTTTGTGATTATGATAAACATATCGAGGGCCTCAAAATAGTACCTGGCGGGCCGAATGTGGCCCCCGGGCCGCGAGTTTGAGACCACTGAGTTAAAGGATGTAAAAGTAAGAAATATCTTGAAAACACGCTGGCCTATCAAGCAGCACATTATGACAAAGATTTTCAACAAGATAGTACAATGGTGATAAATACTCAGGTACATTACGTACCTGCTCAAAGAACACCTGCCCACACTTTTCACACTACCCACAGGCGATACACTACAGCTCACGTTCTCATGCAAGGTCCTTGGTATCACTATCGATTCCTCTCTCTCCCTCAATGACCACCTCAACTCCTTGGCAAAATCATGCTTTTTCAGCCTTCACATGCTGAGGAAAGCTAGATCCTACTTCAGCCAACAACACTTTGCCATCCTTGTCCAATCCATCATCCTCTCCAAACTAGATTACTGCAACGCCATCTACTTAAATCTATCAAAAAAAAGTATTCTAAGACTCCAGCTAATCCAGAATACTGCAGCCAAACTGATCTTCTCAAAACGCAAGTCTGACCATGCCTCCCCACTCCTTGCCAAACTTCACTGGCTCCCAATAATCTCCAGAATCCATTTCAAATGTTCCTGCCTGGCTTTCAAGATCATTCACGGAATCCTGCCTCCTCTTATCCCCACTGTCTTTCAACTCCTCCAGTCCCGACTCCTCCAGAACTGCCCAAAGGCTTAAACTAGCCTTCCCCTCTCCACGCGGCATCCACGATTCAGGCAAATTGGGAAAATCCCTTCTCTTCAAAATCACAGGTCTTTGGAACGACCTCACCACCCCGCTGCGGAACCTGAGCTCCCTTCAGTTATTCCGCAAACAACTGAAAACCTGGCTTTTCAGCAAATTGTAGCTCTATCCTTCCCCCCTTTCTCTCCCCCCTTCTACACATAAGTTCATGTCATCCTTTTTCTTCTTCTCTACCCACTATTTTAAGTTCTTGTAAACCGTGTCAAGCTCCATTCTCATGGAGATGATGCGGTATATAAACTTAAGGTTTAGATTAGATTAGATTAGATCTTAGTTTGTACCCAAGGCAGCGGAAAACAAATTGACTTGTCCAAGGAGTGCGCCCAAATAATAAATAGTGTTGAATTTAACAACTATGACCGATTCTCCTGTAAGTGTTGTTAAGGATCTTCAGACTGCCACCCGAGTAGCATAACTTGCGGTGGTGCAAATCCTCAAGAATCCCAGCCTATTCTTAATGTTGCAGTCTTAATATTTTATACTGCTAATGTGCAGATACATAACTTATGTCTGCCTTTTCAAACTCTGCCGCTGCAAATATAAAAGTGATGTATCTCCCCCGACCTTGATAAATGTGTCGGCAAGGGGATGAATTATGCACAAGCTAAATTATAAAATTATATTTATTCTATATCTGCACATTATCAGTATAAAAATAAGACTGCAACATTAAGAATTTCTTGGATAAGAAATCGTTACTAAACTAAACTAAACCTTAGGTTTATATTACATACTTTAATCCAGGGATGTCCAACCTTTTGGCTTCCCTGGGCCGCACTGGCCCCCAAAAATGTTCCTGGGGCTGCACAAACGCGTAAACGCTGCAGCAAGACAGAGGAGGGAGCCGGTAAGATGGTAAACACCCGGGGGCAGCAGAGGAAAACACTGTATCGCCCTCGACCAGGGCCACACAAAATACTTCATGGGGCCGCAGGTTGGACACCCCTGCTTTAATCCATGTTTTTGTTCTATCTAAGTTGGATTATGGCAACTTGGTATATGCGGGAATAACAGTTGGGAAACTGAAACGTTTACAAATCGTACAAAATGCGGCAATTCGGCTGTTAGGTCACGCATACATCTATGATCATGTAACTCCATTATATTTGACATTCCATTGGTTCCCAATGGAATTTAGAATTAAAGTTAAAATCCTGATGTTGGCACCTAGGGCATTATTTGAGTTATAACCATTATGGGTTCCTTTTACTAAGGTGCGTTAGGGCCTTAACGCGCGGAATAGCGTGCGCTAAATTGCCACCCGCGATACACCTTAATGCCAGCACTGAACTGGCGATATTCTAGAAGCATACTGTGTGGTGTAGCGCACGGTAATTTTGTGCATACGCTAAAAACGCTAGTGCACCTTAGTAAAAGGAGCCCTATATCTCTCTAATCTAGTGTTATTTTACACACCTAGTCGCTCGATGAGATCTTTAAATGACAATAGAGTAGCTGTTCCCCATATCTCAAAGGCTCATCTTGCCTCAACCAGAAATGGTGCATTTTTCTACTTGGTTCCAATATTGTGGAACAATTTACCAGTAGAGTTAAGGAAGGAAGAATCATTTCAAAATTTTAAGAGACATCCAAAAGCACATTTTTTTTCACATGGCTCTCCCGAATTGAATGATGGAACGGGGACTGTAATCTGCCTTAATTTGTACTGATTCGTATTGATTTGGATTTATTTCCTATAACAGTTTCAGTAGATATGTTTTAGAAATGTTAATTTCTTTGATGCTCTCAAGCTCTGCCAGTGGCAGATCTGTGAAGTGCGCTGTGCCGGGAGATGTATTAAGACCTGCACTAAAATATGACCGTTTGCTATCAGGCCACTTCAGAGACTTTTCTATCTCTTAAATTTGTTTTATTTTATTTTTAATTTTTTTATCTTCTTTCATTATTTCTATTTCTTTGATTATTGATCTTGCAAATGTATTATATGTTGTTATTACATATTTTGAGTTTATCAGTTACTTTAGCTAGATTGTGAGCCTTCGGGACAGATAGGGTTGTTTTTCTCAAGTACCTAATTTCATTTTAGTTTGATACTTTGTAAACCGCTTAGGTCAGTAAAATGCAGGAGCGGTAGATCAAATATTAAATAAACATAAACATAAACATAAATATTATTTTAAAAAATATAAAACAACTTTAAAACAAATGGCGTAACTAATATGAGAGAAGTCAGACTAGACTGACATGAAACGGGTAAGTGGGGAGAAACTTTTTTACTTTTCACTTTTTATTCTATATATTAAATATAAATTTTATTTGTTACCCTTCCTATTGTTTTTTCCTTAAATGTAATTAAATTAAATTAATAATGATTGTAACCCTTTAAAAAACCTTCCTTAGCTTTGAAATGATATGTAGAAATTATGTATAGCAATGTCTGTAATTATATTGTTTGTTATATTTGTCTCCCCAACTGATTTTTAATGAGATTGTACATCGCCTAGGAAATGTGATAGGCGATTAATCAAATTTTTGTAATAAACTTGGAAACTTGGATAATACAGTTGATATAGGATAGAGAAACAATTAAGGAAAGAACAAAAGGTAGGGGGAAGCTGAAAATTGTTTCTTTTGAAAGACTGATGGGTGGAAGTAGTTGGCCAGAGCTTGCACTGAAGGAAGATTGGCAGAGGTTAACTCTGGTTTCTTTGAATTGGGGGCTAAGGATTTTAGGATTGTATTGAGAACAGCAGGATTTTTAGCCTTAATGATTCGAGATGAATAGAACAGTTTTTCGGTTTGGTTAATTTTCGCTTTATAAAAGGAAGACTGAGTGTTAAATTTGGTCATTTTAAGTTAACATACGGTTATTTCCATCTTCAGTTAACAAACAGAGTAGATTTAGTTCAGCATACATTAGAATATATATGTTTGGAAGTGAGTGACTGGATTTATGGGAAGAGCTAAGTTTTTATTGCTTTCCTGAAGTTCAGAAGCCCTTTGAGGGATCTGAGGAGGCAGTTGATTCCAGTAGCTTGGTAGGAAATGGGAGTAGGAATGGCATCTGGCTCTCTGGAGTTGGAGGGCACGACCAGGGGGTATTCGCAGATGTGTTTTCTCCTGGGAGCGGATAAACCATCTCCTAGCCTATGACCCATATGTAGGCTTTCAGCAATCTTGGATTCATAGGTTGACAGGCTTAGAAACTGGCGCAGCATCAAAAGAAATAACCGAAACGGGAGCTCACTGACTCTGTGTGCCCTTGAGCTTGGTAAGATGTCTCTCTGTGCCTCAACCACAGATTCCCTATGTGATGGTGAATGGACAAGTACAACTCACAGCGCCTTGGTCATTTATAGAATTACCCACTCAATGTATATAATTAAGTTCTGGAATTCATTGTCAGAGAATTAAGTAAAAGCAGTTAGCATAGCAGGGTTTAAAGATTTGGACAAGTTTCCAAAAGTTCATAAACTATTATTAAGGTGGATTTGGGAAAAATCCACTGCTTGTCCCAGGATCAGCTGCAAGAAATCTATTTTATGCTTTTGGGATCCTGTCAAATATTTGTGATCTGGATTGGGTCCTGTTGAAAACAGAATACTGGACTGGATGGACCTTCAGTCTGTCGCAGTATGGTGGATGCTTATGTATTTATGTCTTTGTACAGAAAAATCATTCATAACTTGCACCAGAGGTGGTTATTTATAACTCAGGGCCCCTTTTATCAAGCTGCGCTAGAGCTTTTTAGCGCAGGCCAGCACTTACCTTGCCGGCCCACGTTAAAAACTTTTAGTGCAGCTTCATAAAAGGGGAGGGAGGGGATGTTAATTTAACATACTCCATAAACCTTGAAAATTTGGGCATCTCTTTTTTTTCTCTAATGAGACCGTTCCTGGCACAGTCTTCTACAGATGATCTGTGCAAAATCCTTCAGGGGCATCTACAGATTTTACCAAGACTTTAGTAAATGACTCAGATTTCCTTGCTTGTGCCCCTAACTAGCAGCAGTATCACAGCATATAAAGCATTTGTTTTGTTTCTTGGTGAGCTGTTTCTTGGCTGCTCTTCTGGAAGCTCGAGGCTTGGACGCTGAGCAGCTATGAAATGATGAGGAATATGTGGGATGTTTCTTATTAAACATGTTGGCATTTTCCCTTGTTTTTACATTGTGATATTGTTTGTTTACTTACAAGTACAGTGATTAAAAACAGAAGTTTGTGCTGGGGGTTTGGGGGGTTCAAAGATTACTTAGAAAAGGAGGTCTCTTTGCTCCCATCATGCACCCCTGGAGAGTAGGTATTTTTGGAATACCTTACCACATCCTGTGCTGCAATCCTGCTCTGCAGCTCCGTGCCCCTCTGCCAGGCTGTACCAGTTGGGAGTCTGATAGGATACATTTGAGAGCAAGTGTTAAGAATGTTGGGGGTGTAGTAAAGGTTTGTGTAAGAACTGCTGCATCCTATCAGACTCCCAACTGGTACAGCCTGGCAGAGGGGCACGGAGCTGCAGAGCAGGATTGCAGCACAGGGTGTGGTAAGGTATTCCAAAAATACCTACTCACAAGGCAGGCCATGCTGTACTGTACAAGCTTCACAAGGCAGGCCATGCTGTACTGTACAAGCTTCACAAGGCAGGCCATGCTGTACTGTACAAATATGGCTAGGGAGCCCTGAAAAAATGTTTTTAATGTTTTATTTGTGCAAATTTTCCCATTACATAGCCAAAAAACATTTGAATGACACCGAAATAGTCAATAATGTAATGGAAAAATAACCAAGGAATTTAATTACATTCATTTTAGCTCACAATATTTTCGACAAAGAAAGGAACAATAAAGCAAGAAATAACCAGAATTCAGTGGCATAGTAAGGAAAGGCAGACCACCCCGGGTGCCGTTTTGGTGGGGATGCAGGCACCTCTCCGCCCCTGCTCCTTCCCACCCCTCTCCCGCTGCACATGCACCTTCACGAACAGCAGCTCCAACCTGCAACTTCCGCCGGCCCCAGCTCTCCCTCTGATGTCACTTCCTGGTCACAGAACCAGGAAGTGATGTCAGAAGAAAAACCGAGGCTGGTGCAGGCAGCAAGTTGGAGATGCTGCTCATACCGGGGAAGTTAAAAAGGTATGGGGGAAGGGGCGTGCATGCATGGTGGTGGGGGATGGCACCACTGCCCCGGGCACTTCTCACCCTTGTTGCACACCATTGCCAGGGTTGATTTAAGTATGTGGGCAAGCAGGATAATTGCCTGGAACATCAATGCCACACTGGCCACCTTTAGGAAAGCAGTGGAAAGTGGATATCAACTCTGACCATATTGGCGTAGTCCAGGCAGTTCTGGTACAAGTTGTTAGTGGAGAAAGGGCAGACCTGAAAGTTATGTGGGTTTGGGGAAAAGGTTTGACTTTCAAAACCAGGTAAGGGTTCCAAGGATATAGTGGGTAGGGTGAATGAACAGAACATAGAAAGTGATGGCAAATAAAGGCCATATGGCCTATCCAGTTTGCCTGTCCATACCATCTACTATGCTTCTCACCCCTAAGAGATCCCTATGCTTTGTTGAATTCAGATCATTTTCATCTCTTCCACCTCCACTGGGAAGCAGTTCTAAGCATCCTCCACCCTTTCCATAAAGAATGTCCTTGGATTACTCTTGAGACTATCCCCTTTCACCTTCATTCTATATCCACTGGTGAAAGATATATTAAGGAAAAATTGTGAGGAAGCAGCAGGTGGGTATTCGGATGGGGTTGGATGTCAGGGAAGAATTTGCAAGGAATGCCATTTAGACAGTAACACGGAAAATGATGACAAAAAAAAGGCCTTCATAGTCCATGCAGTCTGCCCAACAAGGTGGCCAGAGTCACGTCCGCCACTCTTTGTAGGACCCAGTCACTCATGTTCAAGTGCCGGTTGTGAAGTCGGCACCACGCCAACCATATAGGCAGCCACACAGGATGAGAACGATACATGATTTATCAGTAGACAGGAAAACAACACATCAATAAAATACAAAACAGCAAGGGCAGAAGATCTCAAGAAATCTTTCAGATCTGAGGCATCAGAATGCAGAGTTTTTGAGGGGGTGCGGAAGAGCCTTGGTGAGTGAGTCTTGGACACATTTTGTAATGCCTGTACATAAAGATAGATGGGGAGAAGGAGAACGGGGAGCGGAGAATGGTCATAAAATAAAGCAAAGGAGAAAAGGTTAAAAGAGACAACTTGATGATAGAAACATTTACACACACACACCCTATTTTTTACAAAACCGTAGTGTGGTTTTAGCGCCGGCCACAGCGGTAACAGCTCCGACGCTCATAGGAATTTTATGAACGTTGGAGCTGTTACCGCCGTTAAAAAAAACACGCTACGGTTTTGCAAAAGGGTGGGTGAGAAATGAAAACACGCAAAATGAATGCAAGAGTGGAGAAAAGCAAAGGAGAAAGCGAGTTAGATCTAATGTGATGTAAAAAGAAATAAACAACAGAAACAAGGAAACGAGTCTTAAAGGATAGATCAACGTGGGAAGATCAGGAAACCTGTAATTACCAGGTTATTGACTCATGTTTATATGTGGGTCCTCTTTTTTTATTTGTATGGGAAAGATCTCTGGATGAATTGAAACTCAAACCGCAATAGACTTGCTTAAGGGCATTTCAAAATGACAAACAGCCTCCTAAACCCCAAGGTGGTCCTTGAAAGGACTGCTTCACCTGTCAGCTGTCAAAATTCATAGGGTACGATTTGTAACAGGATTCCAGGCTCACTAAAGAAGCTCAAGTCTTACCCCTGACAGGGGTAGGGAACTCTGGTCCTCGAGCGACGTATTCCAGTCAGGTTTTCAGGATTTCCCCAATGAATATGCATTGAAAGCAGTGCATGCAAATAGATCTCATGCATATTCATTGGGGAAATCCTGAAAACCCGACTGGAATACGGCTCTCGAGGACCAGAGTTCCCCACCCCTGATTTATATAATCTCTATCATGTCTTTGACAGCACTGCCTTTGCCACTGTCATGCAGGTATGCACGATTCCCCTCTTGGTAACAAACTCAATTTACATTAGAGCAGGGGTCTCAAAGTCCCTCCTTGAGGGCCGGAATCCAGTCGGGTTTTCAGGATTTCCCCAATGAATATGCATGAGATTTATGTGCAAGCACTGCTTTCAATGCATATTCATTGGGGAAATCCTGAAAACCCGACTGGATTCCAGCCCTCAAGGAGGGACTTTGAGATACATGCATTAGAGTCACCACCACCAAATTGATCAGCTGCAGTTCATTCAAAAGCACTGTGGCTCAAATGTTGCCGAATGCCACACCTATCTTAAGATTTCTGCTCTAGCTTTCAAAACACTTCCAAGCCAAGTTCAGAACCCTGGTGACACTCTTTAAGGTCTCAAAGGGCTGGCCACTGCTCCATCTCAAATATCATCTCAACCCTTACTGGTTAGGAAGGGCTGTGTGGCTCACTGGTTGAGCTGCTGCTTCTGCACCCACGAGATTGAGATCAAATTCCAGTGCTTCTCCTTGTGACCCTGGACAAGTCACTCAGTGGCGGACTCTATGGAAGGGGGGGGAGGGTGCACCTTCAGCCCCCATGAATAGAGTGCTAGATTGATGCTTGGACTAACCAGGTCTAGATTAGTCAGATCAATTTCCGGGATTAGTTGCAGTTTGGGTTTCATTGGTTAGTTTTCCTTTGCATTAACTATGTGGGTTAGTTTTCCTTTGAATTAGCTATGCTGGGGAAGTATTGCTAGCAGTCAAAAAGTTGGGGTTAAGATAGGTTATGTTCTTCTGTATATGTATTTCTGACTGATTTTATTTTTGTACTGCTTTGACTTGTATTTTGTTGTGAGTCTTTTATAAATAAACGAACTTTCCCAGGATGCACCAGGGAGGAGAAGGCCCATTTTGAAGAGGCGGGCCAGCAGACCGCAGGGAGTAAGTATCGCTCTGGTCAGCCAACTAATTCAAGGTATGGGGGAGAGGGGTCGAGGTAGGGGGGGTGTTATGTGGCAGCGGGAGAGAATGGGTATCTTTCCTGCTGCTGGGGGGGGGGGGGTTGTCTGTGGCAGGAGAGTGTGGGCATCTCTCATGCTGCTTGGGGGGGGAGGTTGGCTTTTTAGCAGTCTCTGACACTGCCATGCCGGAGTTTTAAACAGTGCTGTCACTGTACCGGCACCCCTGGGCCTAAGGAAAAGAACGCCCTACACAAATTATGTTCTTCAGACAATTTAATTTTGATTGTATATGAAAGGCATGTGAATGAATAGCAGCCAAGGTGCAAGCCTTGACAACTGGCATGTGGCTTATGAGTTTCAAGCTTGTGCCAGTTCATCTTCTTATATACAGTATATGAATTCACAGGAAGCAGAATGGGGTGGGCCAGCATTTTGTCCCAAGCATCCTCTGCAAAGAGGAACCTGGGGTGGGGGCAGGGCTAGAAAAACTGGTCCCTGTCTTTATCCATTGAATAAGGCCCAAACTAGGCAATCTTCATATCCAAACTTATGCAGTGCCACAGTGTAGCGTAATGCTTACTCAACCAGTCTGGAAACCATAATGAATTATACTTTGAACTTTGGTTTTGTGTGAAAGTTTGGTCAGAACTGAGCTACGTCTTACTCATCATTTTATTAACTCCATCTCGGCTGCATATATACAACTGCAATACAAACTGGTGCATAACTTGAGCAAAAAAATTTTAATTCGCAAAAAAACTACGGTATATACAGTAGACTGCTAACTAGAACTCAAGCAACCAGCAAAAAAAAAACAACAAAAATCTAATAAATATTGTTAATACTTAAATAAAAATGAAAATAAAATAGACATCCACCTGTCCAACCTACTGATCACAACATCAGACTAAAATACCTTTAGAAGAGAAATAAAGACCTTGCTATTCAGGACAAATGCCGTATTTGATCATTTCCCGGATCCTATAACTTTCTGATTAAATAACAAACATGTAAAGTTGCCCCTGTCATTTGTTTCTAATCCTGTAATTCTCCTGGATATGTCCAGAATACCTCTTTTGTAATCCACCAAGAACCGCAGGGTAATGGCGGAATAAAAGTCACTAATATAATGTAATGTAAAAATCCATTTCTGGCAGAAATTTAAGTGTAAACTTGGCACACCACACCTGAGTACACCCATGCTTTGCCCACCACTTGTCCGGTAGTTCGTCAGGAACAGTTTATGGTATGGCATAGTATGGGGTATAGTATTAGTTAGGCCTATTTTTAATAGTAACTCTCAAGCAACCAGAAAATGCATTTTATCTGGCATCTATCGATCCCCATAGGTGCCGGTTAACTGAGAGTCTATTGTATACGTTTTCAGATCCTTAACTGATGTCTACTTGCCCTATCATGTTCCGTGTAAGGCAAACAAATTTGATCAATTAGATTCACCTAGGGACCTTATAAGGACTCTTAAGGGGTAATCATGTACATTTTAATATTCTTAGCTGCTCTAGAATTTAGAACACCCCTCATCTACTTTCCCTTTCTGTTTAGGTTGCTTCCCCAGCTGTGCTATATGTCCACTTAAAGTTAGCCTTCAAAAACACAGTAGCCTAATGGTGACCGAAAGCCTGGGGAACTAGGTTCAAGCCCTGCTGAAGCTCCTTGTGACCCTGGACAAGTCACTTAACCCTCTATTATCCCGGGCACAAAACACAGATTGTGGCCCAACAGGGACAGAAAAAGTATCCGCACACAATTTATATACAGTGGTACCTTGGTTTACGAGTGCACCGGTTTGCGAGTGTTTTGCAAGACGAGCAAAACATTTGCAAAATCGGCGCCTCGGAAACCGAGTGTGGCTCGATTTATGAGCGCCTCCCCCCCCCCCCCGGCGATCTGGCACCAGAACGTGGACTCGCAGGCCTTGAGCATGCGCAGAAGAGGAGGCCGATCTTCGGGCACCGGCACCAAGCACAGGACATGCCAGTGTCGGTGCCCAGATGACGGTATGAAGCGGCGGGGGGGGGGGGTGCCGCATCGCGGGTGGGAGGGTGCCGGATCACAGGGGTGGCCTTCAGGGAGAGCAATGCCGGTTCTCGGGGGGGGGGGGGGGGGGGGAACGTATCAAAGCAAGTTTCCATTATTTCCTATGGGGAAACTCGCTTTGATAAACGAGCATTTTGGATTACGAGCATGCTCCTGGAACGGATTATGCTCGTAATCCAAGGTACCACTGTACTTGTATACTGCTTTGGTTGTACCCACAGAAAGACAGTATATCAAATCCATAACCCTTTAATCATGAGGGTCTGCAGAAAAGGGATGGGGAAGGAGTTTATCTCAGGCCTTTCTCATTAGTTCAAGGTTACATTCAAGTTTAGTAGGCATTTACCTGTCCCTGGAGGGCTTATAGAAATCCCTTTCTCCCCTTTGGAGGAGAATGTGGCCTAGTGTTTAGATCTACATCCTCAGTACCCTGAGGTTAAGTTCAAACCCTGTCCCCATGTAACTCTCTGAGGCAATAAGGAGTTAAGTGATTTGCCCAAGAAAACAAGGCCCTACAGTAGCAGCAACAAAATAAAAACTGAGCTGGACTCAGTGGCGTAGTAAGAAGGGGGAGATGGTCTTCCTGGTCGCCAGCACCCGTCCTCCTCTCTGCCTCCCCCCACTACCATGAGTACACGCCCATTCCTTTCCCGTATACCTCTAACATTCCTGGCACGAGCAGCAACCCCAACCTGCTGCTTACGCCAGCGTCAGTTCTTCCTCCGACATCACTTCCTGGACCCGTGCCTAGGAAGTGGCATCAGAGGAAGAGCCGAAGCTGGTGCGAGCAGGTTGGGGCTGCTGCTCGTGCCGGGAACGTTAAAGAGGGACGGGGAAAGGGAAGGGGCGCACGTATGCGGCAGGAGGGGGCAGGGAAGGAGCGGATGGGGTGGGTGGGCGGAGAAGAGGGAGGGGCGCCTCTCACCCTCACTACGCCACTAGCTGGACTTCCTTGGTTATCAGATTGGTGTTCAACCACTAGGCTACTCTTCCACATCCAGTTAAGATCAGCTTCTCCATTATTTAAGGAAACCCTAAACAAGTGCTAAAACATATACCTACAACTCAGGCCATAGAGGCAGACAACTATAGATGAGTAAATCCCAGTTCTATTTCCTGGCCTTCTCAATCAAACTAGAGTCTCATTTATTATTGCACTTCCCCCTCCCCATTTGCGGTTTCCACACTTGCGGTTACACAAATTCACAATTTTTTTTGGGGGGGAATCCCATATTTTATCACATTCTCGACGCTCTCCTGCCTTCCTCCCGGCATCCCGGCCTTACCTAGTGGTCTAGCAGGCTTTCGGGGCAGGAGCAATATTCCTACGCTCCTGCCCCGTGCAGATCGCCAATAGGAAATGGCTGCCGTGAGCTCCCGCCATAGTCTCGAGAGACTACAGGAACTCACGGCAGTCATTTCCTATTGGAGATCTGCACGGGGCAGGAGCGTAGGAAAATTGCTCCTGCCCCGAAAGCCCGCTAGACCACCAGATAAGGGGGGGGGGGAAGGTGGGAGGGAAGCGGGGGTGGATCAGAGTCGGACGAGAAGATATTCAAGGTTTTTCTCCATTCACGGTCCAGCTCTGCCCCTATGCCCCGCGAATACCAAAGGAGAAGTGTATTTTGCGCCTCAAAGGAGGTACAGAGTACACACCTTTTGGAACTATGCATGGAAGAAATGCAAGGGAAAGATCTGGTGGTTTTGATTGTTTTGGGAGGTTTTTTGGGGGGAGGGGTTAAATAATGAGAAGTGTTGCTTAAATAATTTCAAGCAGAAGGTAATTATCAGGGATTAGAAACATGTTTATTTTTCTGAGATCTCCATCTTCACACCCAGTTTTGTTCACAAGCCAGCCAGGGGGAGGGGAAAAGTATTCCCTTTCAAAACAAAAACACAGTGGAGACTCTTGTATAGACCTGTGGAAAGTCTGCATGTTGCCTTTCAAATCTGTCCTTTATTTTTAGCTGCAGCCAAAATACAAAAAAAAACAAACAAAAAAAAACCTGATCCTCTTGCTTTGAGCACTGCCATCTTGAAAGGAGAGCATTCACCTGTTGCAGAAAGCACCTATCCATCCTGGCTTTTGCACAGTCCTTGTGGTGGACATTATGAGGGATAACTTTATAACAGGGTGGCAAGATTAATAGGGTAAGATGGTATTTATCTAATTTTTTTGTAAAGACACAATGCTGTAGAAATCTATATGTATATTAAATAGTACCACAATCCTGTACAAATATTGCTTAGGTTGTGAGTTATACAGAATACCGCGGTCAGGCTTATTTTTGGTTTGAAGAAATATGGCAATCTAACTCCCTTTATCGGGAACTGCATTGGCTGCCGGTTGAGGCATGTATTATTTTTAAGTTGGGTTGTGTCTATTATAACGGGCTCCTTTTACGAAGGCACGTTAGCGGGTTTAAACGCGCGTAACTTTTCATCACGCGCTAACCCCCGCGCTAGCCAAAAAAACTATCGCCTGCTCAAGAGAAGGCGGTTTAGAGCGCGTTCTTAGGCGCATTAAACCGCTAACGCGCCTTCGTAAAAGGAGCCCAAAGTCTTGTTGGGTCAATCTCCAGCTTATTTGATTAATTCATTTTCCTTTTCTACTCAAAAACATTCACGTGAAGCTCACGCTTTTTTTTTCTTTTTCCATCGGTGAAGGATTGTAAGTTCAAACGATTTCATGAACGTACGCTTTCATATCAGGCTGCCAGTTGGAACAAAGAATTCAAACAACTATCTCTTAAATCTATCAAAAAAAAGTATTCTAAGACTCCAGCTAATCCAGAATACTACAGCCAAACTGTTCTTCTCAAAACGCAAGTCTGACCATGCCTCCCCACTCCTTGCCAAACTTCATTGGCTCCCAATAATCTCCAGAATCCATTTCAAATGTTCCTGCCTGGCTTTCAAGATCATTCACGGTAGCAGAACGAGACTTGGGGGTGATCGTCAGTGAGGACATGAAGGCTGCCAGTCAGGTAGAGCAGGCCTCATCCAAGGCAAGACAGATCCTAGGTTGCATACGCAGGGGTTTCGTCAGCCGGAAGCCAGAAGTCATTATACCATTGTATAGATCCATGGTGAAGCCCCACCTGGAATACTGTGTGCAATTCTGGAGGCCACATTATCGCAAAGATGTGCTGAGATTGGAGTCGGTTCAGAGAATGGCCACCCGGATGGTCTCGGGACTCAAAGATCTCCCGTACGAAGAACGGTTAGACAAACTGCAGCTATACTCGCTCGAGGAGCGCAGAGAGAGGGGGGACATGATCGAGACGTTCAAGTATCTCACGGGCCGCATCGAAGCGGAAGAAGATATCTTCTTTTTCAAGGGACCCACGGCAACAAGAGGACATCCGTGGAAAATCAGAGGCGGGAAACTACGAGGAGACACCAGGAAATTCTTTTTCACTGAAAGGGTGGTTGATCGTTGGAATAGTCTTCCACTGCAGGTGATTGAGGCCAGCAGCGTGCCTGATTTTAAGGCCAAATGGGATCGACACGTGGGTTCTATTCACTAAGCAAAGGTAGGGGAGGGTCATTAGGGTGGGCAGACTAGATGGGCCGTGGCCCTTATCTGCCGTCTATTTCTATGTTTCTATGTTTCACGGAATCCTGCCTCCTCTTATCCCACTGTCTTTCAACTCCTCCAGTCCCGACTCCTCCAGAACTGCCCAAAGGCTTAAACTAGCCTTCCCCTCTCCACGCGGCATCCACTATTCAGGCAAACTGGGAAAATCCCTTCTCTTCAAAATCACAGGTCTTTGGAACGACCTCACCACCCCGCTGCGGAATCTGAGCTCCCTTCAGTTATTCCGCAAACAACTGAAAACCTGGCTTTTCAACAAATTGTAGCTCTATCCTTCCCCCCTTTCTCTCCCCCCTTCTACACATAAGTTCATGTAATCCTTTTTCTTCTTCTCTACCCACTATTTTAAGTTCTTGTAAACCGTGTCGAGCTCCATTCTCATGGAGATGATGCGGTATATAAACTTAAGGTTTAGATTAGATTATGTCTTTCTCATATCTGGAATTTAGAAAACGTTTCAAAATGTATTTATTTTCTAGATTTTTGGGTAATTAAATTCCTTGATGATTGCTCGGTTGTAAGTAGATGTAATCTTTTGTAAACCGCATAGATCTGCAAGGTAATGTGGTCTAGAAGTCGATTTTTATGTTTATGTTTCATTAGGGGTGAATTCAATAAAGGCTGCGCAAAGCTGGGTGCAAATCACAGATCACAGAAATGCATGACCTTTCATTTCTTAGCATTAAATTTTAGCTGCCAAATTTCAGGCCATTCTTCAAGCTTCGCTAGGTCTTTCTTCATGTTATCCACACCATCTGGGATGTCTACTCTATTGCAGATTTTAGTATCATCCGCAAAGAGGTAAATCTTACCCGACAGCTCTTCTGCAATATCGCTTATACAAATGTTAAAAAGAACAGGTCCAAGAACAGAACCTTGAGGCACACCACTGGTAACATCCCTTTCCTCAGAGCAATCTCCATTGACCACTACCCTCTGTCGTCTTCCACTCAACCAGTTCCTGACCCAGTCTGTCACTTTGGGGCCCATCCTGAAGGCACTCAGTTTATTTATTAGACATCTGTGTGGAACACTGTCAAATGCTTTGCTAAAATCTAAATACACCACATCTAGCACGCTCTCTCTATCCAATTCTCTGATCACCCAGTCAAAGACATTGATCAAATTTGTCTGACAAGACTTACCTCTAGTGAGTCCATGTTGCCTCCTGTCCTGTAATCTACCGGATTCCAGAAACTTCACAATTCCATGTTTTCAAAGTGTTTCCATTAATTTGGCTATCACAGAAGTCAAACTTACTGGTCTGTAATTCTCTACTTCTTCCATACTTCCACTTCCACATACTTCCATACTTCCACTAATTAGCTAATTAGGCAATAATGAGTTAACAAGCACTGTCTGGCAGTCAGTAGCAGTTATGCACTGACACACCTCTATTCTATGGAATTAATTATTCCCTCAGTCCAGTTATTAAAATCTTAGGAGTATATCTTGACCAAAATGTACGGCCTCTTTTACAAAGCTGTGTTAGCGGCTGCCCTGTGCTAACGGCCCTGAAGCCAATAGAGATTTAAAGGGCTTCGGAGCTGTTGCCGTACAGCAGCCACTAGCGCGGCTTTGTAAAAGAGGCTGTTATTATTCGATGCTCAACTTGATGCTTTAGTAAAGAAAAGTTTTTTCACACTATGGAAGCTTTGCACAATTAAATCTTATTTTGACTTTTCATCTTGTAGATTAATTATGCAGTCCTTGGTTCAGAGTACTTTAGACCAGTGTTTTTCAACCTTTTTACACCTATGGACCAGCAGAAATAAAAAAATTATTCTGTGGACCGGCTGTTGAAGAACACTGGGCTAAGTCATGGGCCAGACCCCGCCCATCTCTACCCAATGTCCACCCCAGACTCCGCCCCCATAATAGTACTAGTTGCACCTTGCACGTCCCTTGCCTCATCTGGAAGCCTTCCCTCTGACGTTGCAACGTCAGAGAGAAGGCTTCCGGTTCAGGCGCAGGATGCCCGTAGGAGCCGCTGCCCGTGGCTTTGTGCACTGAATCGGTTAGAAAGAGGGAGCTGGCTCGAAGATAACGCCGCATCGATCGCACTGTGGACCAGCGGTTGAAGAACATTGTTTGGGGCGTCATGCACATGCTGGCTCTGTGGACCGGCAGGAAATTTCTATGGACCGGCACTGGTCCATGGACCGGTGGTTGAAGAACACTGGGCTAAGTTGTGGACCAGACCCCGCCCATCTCTACCCAATCTCCACCCCAGACCCCGCCCCCATAATAGTACTAATTGCACCTTGCACATCCCGTGCCTCATCTGGAAGCCTTCCCTCTGACGTTGCAACGTCAGAGAGAAGGCTTCCGGTTCAGGCGCAGGATGCCCGTAGGAGCCACTGCCCGTGGCTTTGTGCACTGAATCAGTTAGGAAGAGGGAGCTGGCTCGAAGATAACGCCGCATCGATCGCACCGTGGACCGGCGGTTGAAGAACACTGTTTTGGGCCTGATGCACGTGCTGGCCCTGTGGACCAGCAGGAAATTTCTGTGGACCGGCACTGGTCCATGGACCGGTGGCTGAAGAACACTGCCTTAGACTATTGTAACATCATTTATCTAGGTTCTTATAAAAAAAAAATCTGCTTCTTTATACTGCTTCTGTAATGCAGAAGTCAGCAGTGTGCCTCCAGCTGCTGACCCCAGGACTCTTCATCCGTGCTCAGCTCTTGTGCAAACTGAGCATACATGAGAAGTCCCGACAACGATATTGTCGCAGCACAAGGAGGCGGGAGGCTCAGGAACTGCATTTCTTTGGCTAGCAGGGCTTTGACAACCCCACCAGCCATTTAAGGGGGTGCTGCAGGTTTGGAGGGGACCCAAACCCAACATGAGGAGCTCAGACTCCCAAGGGCTCATTGGTTAATACCACCGGGAGGTATTTTGCTGCAGGGACACAGCAAGGAAGAATGATCATCTGAGGCAGCAGTGAGGTATTCTTAGAGGTGCTCAGAACTGTGGATACCCGGCAGCGCTATATGTTTATTTATTTTATTTATTTATTCAATTTTTCTATACCGTTCTCCCAGGAGAGCTCAGAACGGTTTACATGAGTTTATTCCCTGTCTTTCCCAGTAGGCTCACAATCTATCTAATGTATCTAGGGCAATGGGGGGATTAAGTGACTTGCCAAGGGTCACAAGGAACAGTGGGGGTTTGAACCCACAACCTCAGGGTTTGTGAGGCTGCAGCTTTAACCACTGCACCACTCTAGAAATCATAATGTAGCAAAAGTGAGCCAAGTATAGAATAATCACACCATTGTGACATCACTGATGAGATTGGCTCTTAGGCATTGGTGACATCACAATACCAGCTCTGGTTATCAGAGGCAGAAACTTTTCACACTATTTATTCAATTTTCTATACTGTTCTCTCAAGAGAGCTCAGAATGGTTTACATTAATTTATTTGCGTGATCAAGCATTTTTCCCTGCCTATCCTGGTGGGCTCACAATCTAACGTACCTGGGGCAATGGGGAATTAAGTGACCCAGACTTGCCCAGGAGCAGCGTGGGTTTGAACCCACAACCCCAGGGTGCTGAGGCTGTAGCTTTAACCACCGCGCCACACTCTTGTTTCTTGCTCTCATTCCTCATGTTGCTTTCCTGGCGAGGTAACTCTCGGGTAGGGCTCTGCTGTTTTGGTTGGCTTACTTGCTATGTACAGTTTACTTTTAAGCTGCTCCCACCCTGCACAGGCAGGCATGGAAATGATCTGGGGGCGTTTTCTACAGTGAGCAAGTAGTGACGCTCTCTGCACTACATGCAATGTGTCTGTTTAGAGTGAGGAGAGTCTGTAGTAAATTGTTTCCATAGATACTGAAGACTCTATCGTATGTATTACTAGAACTTATAGAGACATTAAAAGAAAGCTCCTGAATTCATGATTTCACAATGACCTGCTGGGCTGCATTTCTGTTATAGAAAATGCTCTGTCAGGCACTCCAGTGATGGAGCTGCAGAGTTAACAAGAAATTATGGCAATATTAATAGACATATGTTTTGTGAGGGTTTTAATTATGGCTTCCCGGCATCTTAAATATGTGGTCTGGGAATAATGCTCTGTAAAGCATCTTAGGGGCAATAAACCAAAAGCAAAAAACATCTGCAGAAACCTCCAGGTCCAGAAGGCAATAGTGCCTGAATAGGACAACACCATACTATGAGTTACAGACAAAGAGTATGCAAGCTATTAGCATTCACCGAACCAATGCACATAAAGCCCAGAATGTTTAGATTAGGATTCTTTTAAACCAGTGTATCGCAATCTGTGTGCCACCCGAGATTTCAGGTGTGCTGCGAGACGCTGGGGAGGAGGAGAAGCACCGGCTGACTGCCTACAGGATGTGCCTCTCGCAACGAGAGGATGAAGCCAGCGTCTCGCCTTCTCTCCGTGCCTCTTCCCTTCCAGCACTCCCCCACTGGCGTCGACATCCGCGTGCTTCCGGATGCCCTCGAGCCGCAGCCCCCACATTTAGGGTGCTGCGGCTTCACAAAGTTTGCGAGACACTGTTTTAAAAAGTCCTTCAAAGCGCTCGTATTGTCCAAAAAAATTGCCATCTCATAGCTGTAATCAAACAGGAAAAACGTGTAAATTTCCTACTCGATTATGGCTGTGAGATGGACGTTTTTGCACTGAAAATATCCAAAACAAATACATTTTTCAAAGTGAAACATCCAACTTTTGAACGACAAAAAAACCCCAGGAACATGAACACCTGTCTGGCATCATTTTCATGGGAGAGGCCTTAAACAACTTGGGCCAATCATAGCCTCAGGCCTCTTCCAGGTGAATCCCAGGATGCACTGGGGAGGGGAAGGCCCATTTTGGAAGACACGGGCAAGCTGGGTGGAGGGAATCTGCGTCCCTCAGGTAATACACCTACATAGAGGAAAGGGGGGGGGCATCAGAGGCAGGGAGTGTTATATAGCAGTGAGAAAGAGTGGGCATCTCTCCCGCTGCAGGGCGGGGGACGGGCGGTGGTTTCGTTTGGCAGTGGGAGAGAGTGGGCATCTCACTCATTGCAAGGAGGGCGCTTGTGGTGGGGAGATTGGGTATCTCTCCCGCTGCAGGGTGGGGGTTGTTAGTTGGCAGTGGAAGAGAATCAGCATCTCTCCCGCTGCAAGGAGGGTTGGTGCCGCTGCAGCGGGGGTTGTTTATGGTGAGAGAGATTGGACATCTCTCCTGCTGCAGGTGGGGGGGATTGTTAGTTGGCAGCAGGAGAGAATCGGCATCTCTCTCACTGCTAGGGGGGGGGTCGCCGCTGCTGCAGGAGGGGTTGTTTGTTGCGGGAGAGATAGGCAACCCCCTCCTTGCAGCAGGAGAAAGGAACGTTTTCTAGACAGGTTCAAGAGCAATATAAAATGCTTTCTTTTTAAGGATGCGTTCGATCTTTGTCTCTTTAAGATAGATTAAGCTTAAAACCCCGATTTCTGATTCCTTAAGCAAGGACAAATTTCCAACTAATCTTATCTCCATTGAATAACCTTTTTCTTTCTTAAAACCTTACTTTATGTTTTTCAAATATTTGTTTCTTTCCTATCTCATATTTCTCACCACCTTTCCCAATGGCACTGTAAGTCATGTATGTTAAATCCATGTCTTATATATTTTACCTGCCTGAATATTTTAAACTTTTATTTTGTACATCGCTTAGAAGTTAGATTAAGCGATTAATCAAATTTTAAATGAAACCTGAAGTTGTCGCTCATTAGAATCTCAGAGAGCAGGAGCCAGAAGGCCTTCAGCATGCGCAGATGCTCAAGGCCCAGCAAGAGGCAGGCGGCGGGCTCTTTGGGCACCAGCACGTCCTGACATGCCGGTGCCCGATCGCCGTTAAGGCTTAGGCAGGTGGGGGGGGCAATGCCAGTTCACGGGGGTGGGATGGGCAAAGCCGGTTCACGGGGGTGGGGTGGAAGTGCATCACTGGCCTCAGGGGGGTCTTTTCCGAATATGGTGGGGTGGGGTAGAAGCGCGCCAGTGGCCTCGGGAGGGGGGTCTTTTGGGGATATGGAACGAATCATGCGAGTTTCCCTTACTTTCTATAGGGAAACTCGCTTTGATATACGAGCATGTTTCTGGAATGACATATGCTCAAAACCAAGGTTCCACTGTACTTTGAATGAACTATAAAAGTACATATAAATTGGGGGAAAATGTCTCAGAAGTCGCAAAGCAATACTGCCACAACCCCCCCCCAACTTTTTTTTTTTTTTTTTTTTTTTAGAAATCACCCCAAAGGTCATGCAACAGCTGCTTATACTACTTTCCAAATGTGGCTGTGTGTGGCGTTAACTCAAGTTTCTCATGATAAAACAGCAATGCAGCAGCCCCCTCCTCAATTTACTTTGTCAGCCCCTTCCTCAAATTTACTTTGTCTCCCCCCCCATGATGATTATGAGAGTTCAAGAAGGTAACTTCAAACACTTTATAACTTCTTTTTCCTCAGGCATACCCAGTGGTGTAGTAAGGGGGGGAGAGGGGAGTGGTCCGCCCCAGGCACCATGTTGGTGGGGGCACCTTTACCCTTCCTCCTTTGCACCCCGCCTCTTTCAACTCCTCCCCTTCCCTTCCCCTGTACCTCTAATTGTTCGCCGAAGCGAGCAACAACTTTAACATACTCCTCGCAACCGCGTCGAATCTCCTACTGACGTCACTTCTGGGTGCTGCGCATAGAAGGTGACATCAACGGGAGAGACAATGGGGTCGTGAAGACTAGGAGCACATTGAAATTCTTGCTGCTCGCAGCAGTGAACTAGAGGTACGGTGGAAAGGAAGGGGGCTGTGTGTGGGTCAGGAAAGGAACAGGGGGGTGTAGACAAGGGCATAGGAGAGGCACCACCACCCTGGGCACCTCTCACTCTCACTACGTCACTGGACATATCCGTAAGAACAAAAGGGAAAGCATGTAGAACAGTATTCCCCCGAAATTCACGGGGGTTCCACTCCACGAACCCCTGCAAATTTTGAAAAACCATGAATATAGTTTTTATAGGCAGGAGAGGGCAGCTGGGGCGCCGGCAGGTGCAAAATCACTCGCGGTATGCTCCGACCGCCTCTTCCTGTTGCCAAAGCCAGGCTACATCAATCAGGAGCTGCTTTGACACGCAGC
Source organism: Geotrypetes seraphini (assembly GCF_902459505.1). NCBI lineage: Eukaryota > Metazoa > Chordata > Amphibia > Gymnophiona > Dermophiidae > Geotrypetes > Geotrypetes seraphini. Next base: position 47,026,204 of record NC_047094.1, on the reverse strand, counting down.
TCCTGATTGGTGTAGCCTGAATTTAGGACAGGAAGAGGCGGTCAGAGAACACCACGAATTAGTGAGTCCGCAATTCGCGAACCGTGAATTCGCGGGGGAACACCGGATTGCCGTGCTTCTCTGCCGCTAGGAAGCAGTGCACATCAAGTTTAATATAATTTTGATAAAATCGCTGATCTGGAATTGCTAAGCGAATAACAATCTAATGATTACACAAATTAAAACAAGAACTAGACAAATAAAACTAACAGGGCTACATGGCAAACTGGTACATAGGGAAATAAAAGGGGGAAGAAATGCAATCTCTGTAAGGAAAGAAACAAATAAGGTAAGTACATCAGGGAAAAAGGGAAAGAAAGAAAAAGGAAACAGAACAAAAAGAAATAAATGACGGCCACTATATCTAAAAAAAAATTATAGCAGAGTTGCTAAAAAAAAAAAAGAAAAAAAAAAAAGGTTAAAGTTTCAAGTTTATTATTATTTCTTGATTAATCGCTTTCTCTAATTCAAAGCGATGTACAAATCAAATTTAATTGAAAGAAAACAAACAAACAAACAAAACAAACTGTTGGGAATCACAATGCTTACAAAGGTTAAAACTTATTATACTACATTGGGTAAAAATAGGATTATAAAATACATTCGTTATATAAAAGATTAAACATAGGAAAACACATTAGGAGAAACAATAAATAAAAAATCAAGAGTTAAAAGCGTCATTAAAAAGAAATGTTTTTAATAGTGATTTAAATTTTACCAAATCTTGATCGTTCCGTATAAAAATTGGAAGAGCATTCCAGGTTTGAGGGGCTGTTACGGAAAATATAAATTGCCGTCTAGTATTAATCAATTTCAATGAAGGTACTGTTAATAGGTTTTGATCAATTGATCTTAATGTTCTAATTGGATGGTAAGGTATTAAAAGTTTATGAATAAAAGCAGGTGTCTTATATAGTAGTGTTTTAAATGTAAGTAAACAGATTTTATAAGTTATTCTATGGATGACAGGGAGCCAATGTGCCTTTTCTAGTAGGGGAGTGACATGATCAAATTTTTTAGATTTAGTAATAAGTTTTATAGAGACATTCTGTATAATTTGTAAACGTTTAATTTCATTTAATGCAATACCTCTAAAAAGAGAATTACAATAATCTATTTTTGATATGACTAATGAGTGGATAAGGATATTTAAAGATTGTGCATTCAGAAATTTTGAGATAGATCTAATTTGTCGTAATCTATAGAATGAAGTTTTAACAATATGACTTATATGGTCATGAAAGTTTAATTTAGAATCAATAATTACTCCTAATATTTTCGTTTTGTTAACTATCTGTAAAGGAATATTTCTTATGGTACAGAAGTCCTAGGAAGAAAAGCTGCCCTAGAAGATTTAGCAACTTTTGACATCTCTTAGGTATAATGGAAGGGCATTCCAAGTCTGCGGTGCAATAACCAAAATTATGCTTTGCCTGCATGTACCAATAATTTTTAATGATTATACTGTTAGAAGATGTTAATTCATAGAATGAAGTATACGTGTTGGGGTATACGGAGTTAGTAAGTTATGTATGTATTGAAGCTCCTAAATTTATTTATTCAATTTTTTATACCGTTCTCCCAGGAGAGCTCAGAATGGTTTACATCAGTTTATTCAGGTACTCAAGCATTTTTCCCTGTCTGTCCTGGTGGGATCACAATCTTTCTAATGTACCTGGGGCAATGGGGGGATTAAGCGATTTGCCCAGGGTCACAAGGAGCAGCGTGGGTTTGAACCCACAACCCCAGGGTGCTGAGGCTGTAGCTTGAACCACTGCGCCACACTCTCTGTGTTTTGAATGTCAGTAACTTGTAGCAAACAAAATGATTTCATCAATAGATGTCTTCTTACAGAGCAACCTTTAAAAAGCTATAGAGTTCATTCAGTAGATTTCACAGAATACGGTATACAACAAAATGAATGAAATACACATCTGAATCACTAAGAATCAGTCCAGTACAGATGGGGATTGCATGATGGGGTTGAGCTACCAGGAGTACGGATTTACCTGGCCACATCCTCTTTTTCGAGGATGTGTCCAGGCGTCCGGACGGCTTTTCAAAACCCGGCACTTTGTCCGGGTTTTGAAAAGCGTTGAGATGGGGGCTGCATCTGCAGGGCATCTGCACACGCGTGGATGCGATGTGGTGACGTCACCTCCATGCATGCGATGTCAGCCCGTCACATCTGCAGATGCCCTCGAGGCGTGGCACCAAAGAGACGAGGTTTGTGTGGGGCTGGAGTAGGGGGGCGGAGCAAGGAAAGGCTGTGGGCGGAACAGGGCTGTGGCCGGAACGAGGTGGGGGCAAAATGGGGCAGGGCCACATGTCCTCTTTTTTTCGACCAAAAATCTGGTAAACCTATGATGCGGTGTGTTTGCAGAGCACATCTCATGGAGTAAATTGTTAGTCCCTGTATGTGCATATTTATTGATTTGATTTCCATCCCATCCTCCCCAAGGAGCTCAGAATGGGTTACAGGTTAACATACATTATTTATTACTGGTACAATCCACTGTGTTGGCCCAGTTGGACTACTGTAATTCTATTTATTTGGGTATTAAACAGGGCAGCTTAGATTGTCTCCAGTTAATACAGAATACAGCGGCCAAACTTATTTTCAGTCCATCATAGGATACAGTTCATGTGTGCACGTGTGGATTTCAAACCCCTTTATGGAATTTTTGAGTCTCTGATTCCCCTTAGTGGGAATTCCTTTAGATTCTGCTATTCAAGAATAACAACAATTCACAAATTAGCATTTCCTTCTCTAAAAGGTATTAAATGCACTTGGAAGCTTAGTAAATCTTTTACTTTTAAATTGGTGAGAATTTGGAATGGACTTCCAGATTCTCTAAGACTGGTAGATCAATTATTTCAATTTCGTATAAAAGTTTAAAAACCTGGTTGTTTTCACAATAGTTAATTTGATTTTAGCTGTCGTACAGTAATTTTAAGCAATTCAACTTACTTTTTTCTAACTTTTTCCATCCATGTAATCTAACCAATTTCTGCTTTTATCCCACAGTTTTTACTTGTTATGTTTCATTTTTTAATGAACTGTAAACCAAGTCAAGCTCCTTAGGGAGTAGATTCGGTATATAAAATGAAGATTAGATTAGATTCTGAGAAACACAATGGAAGATTGGAAGACTGGGCAAGGAAATGGCAAATGAGTTTTAACACTGAGAAATGCAAAGTCATGCATGTAGGGAAAAAGAACCCGATGTTCAACTATAAAATGGGGGGATCATTGCTGGGGGTGAGCAACCTTGAAAGAGACCTGGGGGTGATGGTGGACACAACATTGAAACCGTCAGCACAGTGTGCGACAGCCTCAAGGAAAGCGAACAGAATGTTGGGTATCATCAAAAAGGGTATCACGACCCGGACGAAGGAAGTCATTTTGCCACTGTATCGGGCAATGGTGCGCCCACATCTGGAGTACTGTGTCCAGTACTGGTCGCCGTACCTCAAAAAGGACATGGCGGTACTCGAGGAAGTCCAGAGAAGAGCAACAAAACTGATAAAGGGTATGGAAAACTTCTCATACGCTGACAGATTGGAAATGCTGGGGCTATTCTCCCTGGAAAAACGGAGACTTAGAGGAGACATGATAGAAACCTTCAAAATCATGAAGGGCATAGAGAAGGTGGACAGGGACAGATTCTTCAGGCTGTGGGGAGCCACAAGTACAAGGGGGCACTCGGAGAAATTGAAAAAGAATAGGTTTAGAACAAATGCTAGGAAGTTCTTTTTCACTCAGAGGGTGGTGGACACATGGAACGCGCTCCCGGAGGCTGTGATAGGCCAGAGCACGCTACAGGGGTTCAAGGAGGGTCTGGATAGGTTCCTGAAAGAAAAGGGGATTGAGGGGTACAGATAGAAGTGGAGGTAGGTTACAGAAATAGTCAGAAACCACTTCACAGGTCGTGGACTTGATGGGCCGCCGCGGGAGCGGACCACTGGGCAAGATGGACCTCTGGTCTGACCCAGTGGAGGCAACTTCTTATGTTCTTAAGATTAGGTTTCCACTTTCGACATGTCTGTCTATACTTGTGCATTTGTCTGTGGGTGTACACTTTGTGTGTGTTTCTAAGCAGCAAGAGCTGAACTCTCTTTCCCATAGAAAGAAACTGATCCATTTTTTGGAGGGGGTGGGTGAGACTTTTTGTGTAACTCCCAGTCCTATATGGTCCGTTTTCAAACGCAATGGTCCCGAGATTCAGCCTATGAAAGTCAGGCCAGCTACCCTCCACAGTCGGCAGCAATTCCGGATATTCAATGTCAGGGCCATATCCAGCATTGAATTTCCAGGGTAAAATTTGTCACCATGGATTTGACCGGCCAAGTCAATATTCAGCAGCTTTATAGGCAGGTATATCTGGCCAGGCGCCTTAGCTGGCTAGTCGCTGAATTCAGGCAGCGACCAATTATATTGCGTGACATAGACAGTCACTGGGCTTTGCTTCGACCCGGATATTCAGTGGAAGATAACTAGGTATATCCCATCGAATATTGGCAGATAGCTGACTGTCTGCTATTTGGCCAAATAGTGCTTCATACTAGTCAGAATGTGTTCCCCCCCCCCCCAAGTTCTTCCTTCTTTCCAAATCTGGTCCTGTTCCATTACATTCTCTGAGTTATTTTGTCTGCATAATGGACAGACATTTTCTACCCCTTATGTGTAATTTCTTTCCTCCATTGGGTAGAAAAGAATATACACGGATATTTTATGTAGGATGCTGCAATTTTTTGTAACTAGCTGACAAGAGAAAAAGATCCCACTCCCCAGCTGTTCGTCAAGTTGCTTTAATCTTAGAGCAGGTATCAGCTTGCACGACACATTCCTCCTAGCAGCTGCTCTGTGTCAGAAATGGAAGCTATACACTGGCAGCACTGGTGTGGCAGAGGCACAGGCAGACTGCCCTTGTTTCCAGAGCAGGCAGGCATCATGACTCTATACAACAAATAAAGGAAAAATATAATATATATTTATATATACTGTGTTTCCCCGAAAATAAGACAGGGTCTTATATTAATTTTGGGTCCAAAAAATGCATTAGGGCTTATTTTCGAGGGATGTCTTATTTTTTTCATGTACAACAATCATCTCTCCCTTCCCCTCCTCCACCCCAATTCTTCCTTTTTCCTTCCCCCCATCCTTCCCCCCTCATGTGCACCATCTTTCGTTCCCTCTCTCCTACCCCCCTGTGCAGCAGAACCCCACCAACCCTCCCACTGTGAGACTGACATACCATATCTTCTAGGCCTCCTAAAACAGCAATAGCAGCAGCGTTCTGAAAGGACTGCTTTGCAGTCTTCTCCGCTGGGGCCTTCTCTCTGCCCCGTCATTGATGATGTCATCAGTGATGCAGCAGAGGGAAGGCCCCGGCAAGAAAGGCCGCAAAGCAGCCCGTTCAGAGCACTGCTGCCGCTGCTGTTTTAGAAGGCCTCAGAGCGGAGGTATGTCAGGTCTCACCAGGGTAAGGGGGTCACTGAATTGACGAGTCCTATTATTTTCAGTATGTACTTATCTTCCCCTCCTACTACAGATGGTGGGCAGAAGCCCAGAAATAGTGGAAGCCTGGATTTCTTTTTTTAACTAGGGATGGAGTTGGAGAGTGTCAGGGACATTCAGCGGGGGCTGCAGGATCAATCTTAACTAGGGCGTATTTTCGTGGAAACACGGTATCTGCCTCCTCTGTAAATTCAAGGCTCTGTGGGGGGGAAGAGGGGCGACTGAAGAATATCCAGATTCTTTCTGAAGCAATCCTGCAGCTGATGTTTCCTTGCTGGGTTAATGAAGTCCAGAAGACTCATTAATCCTACTGCTTACATGTGCATTTGTACTGGAGGAGGAGATGTAAGTAAGCGTTTGCAGACATGATCCAAGGAGTGCAAAAGCGTTCACTTACTAATTACATTTCTGTGTAAACAACTCATACATTTTAAAAAAGTAAGCGTAACTACTTTATACCTCTGTAAAACTCTCCCCTTTTGCTATTGTATTCTTTAGGGCACAGCAGCATAAATATGCAAATTGAAGCAACAGGACTGACCCCCCCATCCTGCTAAATCTGTTGAACCAATTTGTGTACTTCTGCTGCTAACCCATACAGGTATTGTTCTATTGTGTTATTTTAACAACAATGACCCTTTTAATGCATTATCTTAAACTTCATGCTGCAGTGTATCAAAAGACAGCCAAAAAAAGTGTTAAAGATCCAGTTTTTAGTACTTTTCCTCTTCATTTTTTAAATTTGGGATCGTTTCTTTTCTTGTTGATACCTGTTAAGGTCTGAGCTTGGCAAATGCGCATCGGATTTGGAAGCGACTTCCACATTCATTTGGAAAATCTTCATCTACGATGTTTGCCAAAGAAGAAAGATGTAGGCAGTGTCATAGTAAAGGGGGAGGGGGGCTTGACCGCCCCTGGTGCCATCTTGGTGGGGGCGCTGGCATCTCTCTACCTCCATGCCATGTTCACACCCTCCCGTACCTCTTTAAATCTTCGCCAGCGTGAGCAACTACTCTGGCCTGCTGCTCACGCCGGCCTGGCACCCTCTGAAATCACTTCCAGGTCACAGGGCCAGGAAGTGATGTCAGAAGGAAAGCAAATGCTGGCACGAGCAGCAGACCGGAGAAGCTACTCACACTGGTGAAGACTTAAAGAGGTACAGGAGGGCGCAAGCATGGCATGAGGGTGCAGAAAGAGCGGATGAAGGCCTTCTTATACAGAAAGAGTAATTCTATTAAAAAGTGCCTATTTTATAGCTTCAAAAAAAAGCATCTACTTGGAGCATATTCCATATAGAAATGTAGCACATACTGCCTTTTAGAGAATAGAAGTGTAGTAGCGCAAATACAAAGTTGCGTACCTGGCGGACGGGAACCCAGGCTGAATCACTCCCCTCTCCAGGCAGTAGGGAGGGGGGAGCATGGAGAGGCTGTGGAGCCATGGACAACCTGTGCATGGTCATCAGCTCTGCCTGCCCCCGCCCCCCTCTGCATCAAACTTCCTGTTCTGGGGATGGGGGCCAGCAAAGCCGGTGGCCGCGCACAGGCGGACCGTGGCTGCTCCAGCACCCCCAAACCTCCTGCATCTGGGGCAGATCACGCCCACTGCCCTGCCACTGCAACACCACAATGACTGTCTTCTGACGTTCCAGGAAGGAACGTCAGAAGGAGAGCTGAAGTTGGCGCGAGCAGCAGGTAGGAGATGCTGCTCACTGCCGGTGAAGATTTGGTGAGCAGAGAGGAGACGTGACAACGCCCACTGCCAAGCTGAAGCCCGGGGTGGTCAACCCCCATCCCCCTTTCACTATGCTACTGCTTGCAATGAGCTTGGACGTAGATACCATACAATACCTGCTAGCACAGTGCAGTTAATGCCACCTGAATAAGGGTAGCTAACTGCTTCACGCTATTTGCAATGCATCTCATGTGAAGCAACAATATTTCTTTTGTGTTAACTGAATGGGATGACCCCAGTGGTTTGGCAAGGGTAAGTGGCACCTGAGGTAGTGGTGCCCCCCCCTTCCCTTCCCCTGTATCTTTTTAATTTTCCAGGCTAGACTGCCCACATCGTGTTAGCTCATCACTTCCTAGGCACGGGGGCCACAGAAGTGACATCAGAGAGAGGTAACACTGACGGCAAGTTCATAATGGGGCGAACGTCAGGGGGTTGGGAAGGAGAGGGCAGAGAGGAGTACGGGTGCTTGCACCCTTTACAAAGACCGCACCCGGGTGGGAAACCCACCCCCCACTGCAACCCGCTTATTAAGCCAGTGGATGACCCCCCTAACAGTTACTTAGAGGTTTTCCAGTTACTGTGCATTAATTTTAACCAAATCTTACAGCACTTTAGTAAATAAGGCTCACAATGTGATGTGCTTGACTGGTGATTAATAAAGCACCAGGCTACGTATCGTGTCTGGAAGGGAAAGAATGTCACTTAGTCGGCTTAAAAAGGATCTAGGTGCTATTTTGAACCACCATCTTTGAATGCTGAGGCAAATTCAAATCCCAGGCATTAAAGGTCAGAAATACAAAGCATTTCCTGCTCCCGACCAACAACAGGAAAAAGGCGAAGCTAAATGATTAAGTATTCTAGTTTGCACATATTGAGGGCCAAATTCCTAGTAGACAATTGCAGGGTATAAGAAACAATATAATATGATATTCAAAAAGAACGTCTGAGTCCGATTTGGGCATTTCCCGCAAGACGTCCATATTCAGAGGCTCAGAAATGTCCATTTTCGAAAGGCGACCCAACCCGCTAGACATCCACAAATATATAAATATTTTTTTTAAATCGTCTACTTGGACATCTTGGCTGACAGGACGTGCAAAAGATGTCCAACTTTAGGACACCTAACTTTATACCCCATTTTCAACCACAGAAACCTCCAAGTCCAAAACATCCAAACCCAGACCATTTGGATGTGGGAGGAGCCAGAATTGTAATGGACTGGCCACATAGACATCCCAACAGAACAGTGGGACACTTTAGAGGGCACTGCTGTGAACTTCACATAAAGGGTGTCAAATATACATTGCACTCAAAATACTCCTAGAATTGGCTAAATCCCCTTGTGCCTGAGCCAGAAGTCTGTGACTGCAATGAGCACAAGAGCAATAACAATGAGCCCACCATGAATCATGGGAACCTTTTGGCTCAGGCTAAGTCTCACAGGTGACTAGCACCAGACGTACGTCTAAATGAGAATTGCCTCATACATCATAAAATCTATGACCATCTCCCATAAACAAAGTAATTCGTTTCAAGTGAAAAAATACATGCTTATAGTTCAGGAACAAGGGGAACATGAGGACATAACAAACAAATACCCCATCACAGACTAAACAAACACAATAAATATAATAAATTATGAAAATTAAGGAAGATATGTGAAAAGTGGTTGAAGATTTACACATGCATAATTCTAAGTTTCAAGTTTGATAAATACTAAAACATTTAAGTTAATAAGTTAATGTATAACATCTAAAAATTGATCAGAATAAATATGAAATTCCATTAAAAAGATTTTGTTGTGCAAATTGTGCTAGATGTGCAAATCTGCCCAGACCCTGAGAAACAAATAACTACAGTGCAATAACAAGTTATATGCTCATGAAAAGTGCCAGTGCCAGCACCAATACAAAAATTTCTACCTATAATAGCAGCAAAATCTTACTGGTTAGAATAAAGTGCAATAACTTGAGTACCAATACTGAATTTCAAACATTCAAATACAGATGTAAAAAATATATATAAATATCACTCATATGACCCAACTATGGTGGCTAATAAAGCATCGGTACTATAACATATAACTATAACATGTAACCAGGGGCTCAGACTATTACCAACCCCACACATATACACACACAACACCACTCAAACCAAGAACATATCGTCATTCATCACCACTCGACAGAGCTCCGTTTCGTGTCTTCATCAGGAGCAGGATGCCAAATAATATAATATAATGGCCCAGTGGGAAACACCGACAACCAAATTTCACAGTTAGTCGGTCCAAAATTCAAAACCAAAAATCAAGGAAAATAATCAAAGCTAGCGTGTACAAATCAAACAACGCTGCGATTGAGAAAAAACATGGCATCTATGGGGTTTAAGAACGCCTCGGAGAGCCAGCCGTGGTTGCCCCCACAAACTGCGTGGTGACGCAAAAGAACGGCACCCGCAGAGGGACAAACATAATGAAGGCAAAAATATGTGCCATAAGAAAAACGTATAAAAATGAATGTAAAAAATTATATAAAAGAAAAAGAAAAAAAGGGGAAATCATATGATAGACCAATCCATGTAAAGAACTGACCAGACAGGTATGAAGTTAACGGGTAAAACATTTATCCACATTTTCATTTAACCCATAGGGTTTAACGAAAATGTGGAGGACGACGGTAGGCAGCTTCTATATGATGGGGGGGAGGCTGTGGGAGTGCGAGCGGTCCTTCGGGGTGGGGATGTGGGTGCGTGTTCGAGCGCGAGCGGTCCTTCGGGGTGGGGGTGCGAGCGGTCCTGCGGGGGGGGTGAATCGGACGTCGGAGGGGGCATCAGGCTTTCAGGGTGGGGACAGGACTTCAAGGGGGAGAGGAGAGTCGGGGCGGGCTAAAGGAGAGTCGGGCTGGCCAGAGGAGAGTCGGGGCGGGCTAAAGGAGAGTCGGGCTGGCCAGAGGAGAGTCGGGGCGGGCTAAAGGAGAGTCAGGCAGCGACGGGAGAGTCGGGGCGGCATGCGCGGTATAGGGGTGTGCGCGGTATATAAAAATTTATTTACATAAATTACAGTTTCCCGCGCGTTATACCCGTGTGCGCGTTTTACACGGGTGCGCGGTATATGAGTGAAAATACGGTACTGTTTCTTTCAGTTCTTTTAGGAAGTCAATCAAAACTTATCTCTTTGACAAATTTCTCTGACCCCAACTTCAACCCTGATGTACTTCCAAAACATTTCCAGATAAACTTGACTAACCTTAACATGCCAATGTAATTTTGAAAGTTCTCTGTAATGTCGCTGTCTGTATACAGTCTCTTCCCCTGTAAACTGCTTTGAACTGTTTGTGGTATGCCAGTATATAAAAATAAAGTTATTATTATTATTCTTTGTGTGGTAGGAGAGTGTTAGTGACCACTGGGGAGTGTGTGTTGAGAAGGTCATTACTTAATCCGGTGACGGAACTAAATCGCGCGAGACAACGGCGCGCCAACAACTGAGCGCAGACAACTGAACACAAGGTTGACGGCACGCCGAAGAAAAGCACTATTTTAAAGGGCACCAACGGGGGGTGTGGGGGGGGAACCCCCCACTTTACTTAATAGATATTGCGCTGGCATTGGGGGGGGGTTTGGGGGGTTGTAAACCCCACATTATACTTAAAACTGAACTTTTTCCCTAAAAAACAGGCAAAAAGTTTGGTTTCAAGTATAATGAGGGGGGTTACAACCTCCCAAACCCCCCACAACGCCAGCACGATGTCTGTTAAGTAAAATAGGGGGGTTCCCCACCAACACCCCCCGTCGGAACCCTTTAAAATAGTGCTTTTCTTCGGCGCGCCATCAACTTTGCGCTCAGTTGTCAGCGCGCCGTTGTCTCGCGCGATTTTGTCTATGAACCACTTAATCCATCCAGTGGTCATCTGGTAAGTTTGGGTACCTTTGTGGCACTTAGAAGCTTCTAAAACAAGACTAGCCCAAAACGTCTAAGTTCCATCTAGGATGTCTGGTAGCGCAATAGAAATAATTAGTAATAGTAGGAAAGGTTCAATTATCGCCACAAGACATCCAAGTCTAACCTGCCCAAAGCCTGCCCATATTACACCTCCCAAAATGCCCCTATACCTCTAGACACAGATGTCCAGAAAACCAGCTTTGAAAATTGGCAAAATTCCCAGTGATTAAGACATCCAAGTGCCGACTTATGATGGTCTTGCCTTTCTGGATCACTCAAAGTGGACCAAGATGGCACAAGATATACAATCAAATGTAAAAACATTCAAATAAGTAAATATAAATGAATACATTTGAAATTTCTTTTTAAAGTGCAAAAATAATATTAGCACAATTAATTTATTTATTAGCATAATCAATTTATTTTGATACACAGCACCATAACTAGGACTTTCTGAGCAGTTTACAATGATTAAAATTACAAATACCAAACTCCTGTATCGAGCACTCTTGATGGGAAATCCGCTGCTGTCCTTACACTTTAAAACAGCCCTGCACAACATACGGCTCACAGGCCACATGCGGCCCAAAACGGCTCTCACTGTGGCCCGGCCCAATATGGTTCTCACTCCGCGCTCCTACTCTTCCACCCTAGTCTCATCTTTAAAAGTGCCGCCGCCGCTTATCGAGGACCAACAAGCTAATTACGGCAGCCTGCAGAGCGAACCTAGCAGGCTGCCATCAGTCTCTGCACACGTTCCCTCTGCCATGGTCCCGTCCCTCCTCTGACATCAGGAGCAGGACTGCGGCAGAGGGAATGTGTGCAGAGACTGACGACAGCCTGCTAGGTTCACTCTGCAAGATGCCGTAATTAGCTTGTTGGTTCTCGATAAGCTGCGGCAGCGCTTTTAAAGGTGAGACTAGGGGGGAAGAGCAGGAGCAGAAGCGCAGAGTGAGAGCTGTATCAGGCACGGCAGCGGCGGCAGTCACAGTGTGGAAGACGACCTCGCTGGGTGTGGAAAGCGGCGGAGGTAAGGCCCTACCGTTGCAAGGGCCCTGGCGGGATGGGGATTCTGGGGAGGGTAAGCAGAGGGAAAAGAGATAGAGACCTGGACCCAAAGGGGATGGTGCTGGATTGTGAAAGAAATGTTGAATGCACAGTGAGAAGTCCAACCAGAAACTAATTAAATCACCAGACAACAAAGGTAGGAAAAATTATTTTATTTTCAATTTAGTGATTGAAATGTGTCAGTTTTGAGAACTTATATTTGCTGTGTGTATTGTGTGTATATGAAAAATGAAAGGAAAAAATTGCATTACAATTAGTAAAGGGGGCAGGATTTGGGGCAGAGCTTGGGTGGGTTTAGGGCAGAGCTTGGGAGGTCTGTGGTTGGGGGTACTTAGCTTGAAGTAGTTGAGAAACACTGCTGTAGGCAATCAGCCGCCCGCCAGTGCCTCTCCTCTCCTGACCTCTTCCCTGAAGGCACCCCCTACTGGCATCTCAGGGACTGTCTGGAAGGCCCTCTGCGCAAGCGTGGATATCAACGTGATGATGTCACACATGCACGCGATGTTATCACGGCACCGTCCGCGCACTTCTGGGTGCCTCGAGCCGTGGCGATTACCTGCGGCCCTCGCTACATTTTCAGACTTCGTTTTGGCCCCGGATGATTTTTGAGTTGTACAGGCCTGCTTTAAAATAATTCATTTATGGCTCCCTCTCAATATAAGCCCAGTTATGTTAGCTTCACTAACTGGACAGCCCACAAATATATGAAATTACAAGAGCATCAGCCAAACCTTAAGAACAGAAATCACATCTCAGGATGGTGGTGTTATCATACTAATTGAGATCACACTTGCAGCATTTTGTGCAGTTTTAGCCTCTGTCTGAGCTGAAAAGTATGGTGAAGAGCAAATAAAATTCAATATGTAGCTCATGTGGAAAGTCCAGGGCCGCTAGGATACCTTATCTTAAGTGGAAGAGATATGAAAGAACTGTTTCATTTTAATCACGTTTTATTTGACTGTGTTCATATTTTGACTATGTGATCTTGTACCCTGCCTGGAACGCTGGAAAGTTGTGGGCTTAAAATATTTTATGTAAATAAAGAAACACCACATAATTACCATTCCACTCATAAATAGCAGTTGAGCCCTGATTCTATATATGTCACCTGCAAAATCGATGCTGACTAGTGTGGCGTTAAGTTCGATTCTATAAAAGTTAGAAAGAGCAACTTTATTAGTATCCTTTGTGTTTGAGCAGGATGTCAATGCTATATTCAGATTATGTTTTTGGGCAACTCTCAAGTATTATGCTACGGTAGAAAGGTTTGGATATTCCCAGACGTGACTAGACAAACACAAGAGCGAAGAAAATTGTTTCTCGCAATGAGAACTGAAACGGTGTCTCGGGGGGCTTAATTTCTTTTGGCCTATCCATGCAAAATGTATGATCAAATATTTAGGGGTAAAGTATGAATTTTTTGCCCCGGAGCAATTAAGAGCATCTATAGATTTGAAGAAATTGCTAACTGGCAATGTTTAATTATTATGAACAGTTATTGTGACAGTGGGATTAACTGTTAAGTCTTATTTGTATATTTATTTCCGCAATAAGTTTCTCTTCATTTCTTTTGCCTGGGCCCTCCCCGGCTATAGTGGTGTGATGAAGATTTATTTTTTTTTTTTTCCTTTTCTTATACTGTTCAAGTATCATAATTACTTTCTGTAACAAGAATATTCTTGTGAATTATGGTTAAATGGCAATAAAATATAATTTTTTTAAAAAAACAACAAAACACTATATAGAACAGGGGTAGAGAACTCTGGTCCTCGTGAGCCGTATTCCAGTCGGGTTTTCAGGATTTCCCCAATGACTATGCATGAGATCTATTTGCATGCACTGCTTTCAATGCATAGTCATTGGGGAAATCCTGAAAACCCGACTGAAATATGGCTCTCGAGGACCGGAGTTCCCTACCCCTGATATAGAATCATGGCCACCTAAGAAGCCTTAGACTAGGGGTAGGGAACTCCGGTCCTCAAGAGCCATATTCCAGTTGGGTTTTCAGGATTTCCCCAATGACTATGCATTGAAAGCAGTGCATGCAAATAGATCTCATGCATAGTCATTGGGGAAATCCTGAAAACCCGACTGGAATACGGCTCTCGAAGACCGGAGTTCCCTACCCCTGCCTTAGACATTGCTAGGTGCCCTAACTATAAGGAGTCTGGCCTATATTTATGCCTTATATATAGGCCAGGCTTTTCCTGGCATATATGCCTGTACCTAGGTTGTGCAAACAATGGTATCTAACTCAAAAACACGCCCAAGATCTACCCCCTAACCACACCCACTTTTAGGTGCTTTGGACTAGGCATCAACCTTTTACAGAAATGCACTTTCCAAGTTCTATGCCTTTCAATTACGTCCAATTAACACCAATTATATGTTAAGTGCCAATTAGCCCATTAATCAAGTTAGGTGCCTTCCTTGGTTAGGCGTACCAATGTTGGTGCCCAACTTTAGGCGGACTTTATAGAGTTGGGGGGTTAGTGTGTTCACATACCCCCTAATTCTGTAACGTGCATGCACAATTCTATAAACTTGAATATTGAGTTGCACATGCAAATTATAACCTAAGATCATTTAGCTATTACCTGGCATTAGCCACCAATTATTGGCTATAATTAGCAGTAATTAGCAGTTGTGTGCATAACAAGACAAAGGGATTGAGGGGTACAGATAAGAGTAGAGGTAGATTATAGGGATGGGATTAGAGGTAAGTTATAAAATTAATCAGGGATCAATGTTCAGGCACTAGGCCTGATGGGCCGCCGCGGGAGCGGACCGCTGAGCAAGATGGACCTCTGGTCTGCCTCAGCGGAGAAAACTTCTTATGTTCTTAACTGTCCTTAATATTCTATAAATGTTGTGGGAAAATCAAGAACTTATCTATATTATGATTTTGCTGGTATGTAAATATATCTTGCTTTATTTACATCCTTATATCCATATGCACTGACCTTCTATCCATATGCACTGGCAAAACTTTTACTAAGGTGCGCTAGCATTTTTAGCTGCAGATTAGCGCGCGCTGCCCCCCCCCCCCCCGTGCTACGTGTAAAAACTAACGCCAGCTCAATGGTGGTGTTAGCGTCTAGCGTGCGGAACAATGCAGCAGCACACGCTAAGCGCGCGCTAAAACCACTACTGCAGCTAAGTAAAAGGAACCCTAGGATTTTAGAAAAATTTCCAAGAAGGCAGATTTTTGGCTCAGTGGAAACGATACTAGAAAGTGAGGGAGCGAGTTTGGACAGTGCTGCTACAAACAGAACTTGGATTTTGGATTATTAACTCGGATGCAGAGCTTGTAATATAGCATCAACGAGTCAAGGGCATATCAACTGGATTATATGGTCAAGCATACTTTGGCTTGGCTTTACTGATGGCACCAGGGGACAAGCGAGTGGGAGGAGTTTGGGTGATTTATCATCGCTCTAAGCTTTTGTTGGTTGTTTTTTCTTGTAATAATAATAACAACAAAAATTGCATGGGCAAAATCCAGAGCATGCAACTGCAAGAGGGCCTGGGCCTGGGAGAGGCATGTCAGGCTACAGTCTCAGCACCCTGAGGTTGTGAGTTCAAAACCACGCTGCTCTTTGTGACCCCACCAGGACAGACAGGGAATAATGCTTGACAACCTGAATAAATTCATGTAAACTTTTCTGAGCTCCCCTGAGAGAAAAACTGAATAAATAAACATGTTATAGAGTACTAGCATTTACAGGTCTGGTATTGGGGGCAAACAAGGCAGCTGTCCTGGTCCCAAAGTTCCAGGGGGCTCCCATGGACTTGGATGTCCTTGCCTTCTCCTACTCTGTTCCGAAGCGGCACTCACCTTTGAAAATGCAAAGAGGGCAATACCACGGCAGTAATTTTCTAGTGCTGTCCCCCTGCCACATTCCGCCCCACTCTGACGCAACTTCCTGTTTCCTTTTGGGTGGACCTTGGCAGGAGAACAGTGCTAAGGAATTTGTGTGAAGCACTAGAGAATCACTGCCATGCCAGTGACCCCTTTCCATTTTAAGTCAGAAAGGGCCAATATTCTGACTGGCGGGGAGTCACGAGCGGTGTGCCGCAGGGATCGGTGCTGGGGCCGCTACTCTTCAACATATTTATCAATGACCTGGAAACGGAGGCAAAGTGTGAGGTTATAAAATTTGCAGACGATACCAAACTCTGCGCCAGAGTTAGGACCAGGGAGGAGTGTGAGGAACTGTAAAGGGACCTCGATAAGCTGGAGGACTGGGCAAACAAATGGCAAATGCGCTTTAACGTAGATAAATGCAAGGTCATGCACATAGGGAAAAAGAACCCGTTGTTCGAGTATAAAATGGGGGGGGGATTGCTGGGAGACACCGGACTTGAGAGAGACTTGGGTGTGCTAGTGGATCCATCCATGAAACCATCTGCACAGTGTGCAGCAGCCTCGAAGAAAGCCAACAGGATGCTGGGCATCATCAAGAGGGGCATAACAACCAGGACACGGGAAGTCATCATGCCGCTGTATCGAGCGATGGTGCGCCCACATCTGGAATACTGCGTTCAATATTGGTCACCGCACCTCAAGAAGGACAAGGCAATTCTTGAGAGAGTCCAAAGGAGGGCAACGAAACTGGTAAGAGGGCTGGAAAACTGCCCATATGCCGAGAGGCTGGATAAACTGGGGCTCTTCTCTCTGGAAAAGAGGAGGCTCAGGGGGGGATATGATAGAGACCTTCAAAATACTTAGGGGCATAGAGAGGGTGGACAGGGACAGGTTCTTCAGACTAAAAGGGACGACAGGTACAAGGGGGCACTCAGAGAAACTGAAGGGGGATAGGTTCAAATCAAATGCAAGGAAGTTTTTCTTCACCCAAAGGGTCGTGGACACATGGAATGCGCTCCCGGAGGAAGTGATCCGGCAGAGTACAGTACAGGGATTCAAACAGGGATTGGACGGATTCCTGAGGGAAAAGGGGATCGTGGGGTACTGAGGGAGGTGCTGGGGTGATGCATAAATGTAGACAGCTCACCAGGTCATGCAGGTGCAAGGCCGGAGGGTTAGGACTTTGATGGGAAGATAGGACTTCGATGACAAACCTAGGGGGCAAAGGGGGCCCCTTCTGGTGATTAAGGCAGGTCATGACCTGTTGGGCCGCCGCAGGGGCGGATTGCTGGGCGGGATGGACCTGTGGTCTGACCCGGCAGAGGCACTGCTTATGTTCTTATGAAGGGGCTTTCAGAACAGGGTGGGGAGAAAGGAAGGACCTTCCGGCCCATGGGGCGTATAGATGCAGTGATTTTTTAATGATGGGAGGGATGGTGGATGGGAGGGCATATGGTGGACCTGGAGATGGAAGTGGGGAAAGAGGAAGGGAGGGAGGGAAGGAGGGAAAGAGGAGGAAGGAAGAGATGCTGGATGAGAGCGCTTTTGGTTGGGGGGAAAATTAGGGGAGGAGCAGGAAGGAATGGGGGGGAGGGTCCTCTCTAATTTCTGCCCTGTGCCCCAGCATGTCTAACAATGGCCCTGTGGACCAATCACTGAACTGACATAAGTGTTTTAGCCTAAAGGCACATAAATGTTGAGTTATGCTCTATTCTATAATGTGCACCATTGCTGTTACAGAAGTCACACTTAATGTACATCATCCCGGCACCTAATTTAAAGATTAGACAATCTGTAGAACATTACCCTCTTATTGTCTGCCTAGCTCCTCTGTGTTGTGCACACTGCAAAAGCATGCAATGCGCCACCTAGTGTAGGAGGAAGATGGTGCATGCATTGAGGAGACAAGCACATCAGTGTGCTGATGCTTCTCCTGTTTTCATCCCAACATTTCTGATGAGCTTTTCCACTAGAGTGGGAGTGTGTGGTGCAGTGGTTAGAGCTACAGCCTCAGCACCCTGAGGCGGGGGGGGGTTTCAAATCCCATGCCGCTCCTTGTGACCCTGGGCAAGTCATTTAATCCCCCATTGCCCCAGGTATATTAGGCAGAGTGTGAGTCCACTGGGACAGATAGGGAAAAAAGCTTGAGTAACCTGAATGTAAACCACTTAGACTATAAGTGGTATACAAATACTAAAAATAAATAATAGTGGATAAATCTCTGATCTGCCATTTATTTACTGATGTATTTAGAGGGTAATTTTCAAAGCCACCTACAGACAAGGGCTCTTATAAAAATGCCTGCCAGTATTCAGGCAATGTTAAATGCTTAGAGCCTGTAAAAATGTTTATAGTTTATAAATCTTTCCTTAATTGCTTCTGATAATTTCAACTATACACAGATGAAAGCAGTGCAACATGCAGAAAGTGAAAAACTATCAAAGTATATAAACTGCAAGAGACAAGATTTTGGACCAACTATTTTGAGGCCCTCAGTATTCTAAAGAATGATTCTTTATGGAAAACTTGTGCCTTAAGTGTCCGGAGGTCACATCCGCAAGCAACCGCCTTCAGCTCTTACCTCCTTCAGCACTGGACACAAACACAATCTGCACTGCCTCCAACCATTACGCCAATGGTTACCTTATGTTTGGGAACGTTGCCCGCCTCACTGCTGAAACCTCACGCAAGTCGCTTTCATATACGTAATTGTAAAGTGGAGAGGACAATTTGAGCTTTTGGATATCGAGATGTCTTTTTTTTATTGATTTTTCTGAAAAGACAGTGCAGTTATTCTGTTATGCTGACTGTGTTAGTGCTTTACTATGGAAAAAAGTATCCGATATTTAATCATTAAGGGCTCCTTTTACTAAGCTGCAATAGTGGTTTTAGCGCGCGCTTAGCACATGCAGAATTGCTGCGCGCGCTAGACGCTAACGCCAGCATTGAGCTGGCGCTAGTTCTAGCCGCATAGTGCGGGTTTAGCGCGCGCTAAAAACGCTATCGTAGCTTACTAAAAGGAGCCCTAAGTGTGTTTGCAGACACCAGCGTGCCGACAATCCACAGCTGACAATTTGGCGGAAGAAAGAAGTGTGCCGTGGGAAAACTTATTTTTAAAGAGCTCCGATGGGGGTGGGTGGGGTGGGAACCCCCCACTTTACTGCTCAGTGTTCGCGCTGCCGTTGGGGAGGGTGTGGGGGGTGCAACCCCCCACATTATAGAGAAAACTGAACTTTTCCCGAAAAAAATCAGAAAAAGTTTCAGTTTCTCTATAATGGAGGGTTCCAATCCCCCCCAAATCCCACCCCCAACAGCAGCACGAACACTATGCAGTAAAGTGGGGGATTCCCCCCAAACACCTCCCGGAGCTCTTTAAAAATAAGTTTTCCCGCAGCACGCTTCTTTCTTGTGCCGAACTGTCAGCGCTGGATTGTGGGCGCACTGGTGTCTCTCGTGCCACTGACTATGAACCGTTTGCACTATTTATTTGATTTTCACTATACATCCCCCTCCCCATTCGCGGTTTCGGCAATCGCGATTTCACATATTCGTGATTTTTGGGGGAGGGTGGAAAAAAGAAAAAAAAAAACACTGTTTAGCCTTCCCCCCGGCATCCCGGCCTTACTTGGTGGTCTAGCGGGCTTTCGGGGCAGGAGCGATCTTCCTACACTCCTGCCCCGTGTAGAACGCCAATAGGAAATGGCTGTGGGGAGTTCCCGTCGTAGTCTCGAAAGACTACGGGAACTCACGGCAGCTATTTCCTATTGGCAATCTGCACGGGGCAGGAGCGTAGGAAGATCGCTCCTGCCCCGAAAGCCCGCTAGACCACCAGGTAAGGCCGGGATGCCGGGGGGAAGACAGGAGGGAGGCGGGGGTGGGTCAGAGCCGGACCCCAAGATATTTGTGGTATTTCACCATTCGCGGTCCGGCTCTGCCCCTATCCCCCGCGAATCTGGAGGGAGAAGTGTACACATGTGAAGACTCCATGATGGTGTGGTGCGCTGGGTTGCTACCCGTGCAGGGGTTGTAGGATTGAACGTTTCACATTCACTTGACTTATCAATCCACACTGAGGTCTTCTCACTAAATTATTTATCTAACTTTATATTGTTCACAGTTCATGCGCTTCACAGCTGCAAAACAGTGATATTCTAGAACCTTTTTTTGTCACTTTTTCTGAGCTGTTCTAGTGGTTTTTGGGGGGTATAATTTGGGCATCCATCTGTCTTTTTCAAACAGGCTCAAAATAAGCCCCTACCTTTATCTCCCAACCTAGGTGCCCTATTCCAAAATTACCCTCCATATGCCTCCCCTGAATGTTAAAGCAATGTGCCTCAAATAAGAACAAAAGAAATTCGGTAAACAACATAATATGCTAAGCAATGATGCAATTCATTAGCTAACTATAGCAAGGAGCAATAAAAACCAAGAGAATCTCAAACAGCAGTAAGATGGGTAAAAAAAAAAAAAAAATACAATCAGTTAAGCTAGTTGCAGAAGCAGTCAGAGAAGTTCACAGAAAAATGCAGCCGCATCAAATCTAATCTCAGTCACCCTTTGCCCACAGTTAGACAACATACATTTGTCAGCATGCAAAAAATCTGGAGGACCTGTGCTATACAACTCTGGAAAAAGGAAATTTAATTTGATGCCAATGCGGAGCTTTTCCTGTTCGTGTGATTAGGTTATGGAATATGCAGGCTGATGAGTCAAGTCTGTGCCTGCAGCCCCACTGGAAGCGCCGCGCTGGCTCAAATCGGACAATTTCCGACGCACACAAAGTGGTGATGAGCACAGTGAAGGAAACGGCACTGCCAAAATCAACCAGAAGACAAAAAGCAATGAAAACACGCTCTCCAGATAAGAACTATGTAAAAAACCATGCATCCTTAGATCTTTCTAGCAGCAGAGATTCAGGGTCTGTTAGTTACATGGAACAACTCTCAGATGAGAAAAGGTTAAAGAGGATGAGCTATGGCAGGGGATCTCAAAGTCCCTCTTTGAGGGCCGCAATCCAGTCGGGTTTTCAGGATTTCCCCAATGAATATGGATCGAAAGCAATACATGCACATAGATCTCATGCATATTCATTGGGGAAATCCTGGAAATCCGACTGGATTGCGGCCCTCAAGGAGGGACTTTGAGACCCCTGAGCTATGGTAAAGGTCTGTAAATTCTTGAGTCAGTGGGTGAATATGAATTGATTATTTACTTCTCTCAAAAAGTGCAAAACCTAGGGGGGGACACATCATGGAGTTACTAAGTAGCAGTGGTATAGCCACGGGTCACTCCCACCCAGTAGCTGGAGGGGAACCCCAAGCCCCACCGGCTAAAAACTCCCAAAATCTCTCCTGCCACATACCTTTTAGACAGCTGATTTTTGCCGGTAATACACGCTGCTTGCACCAGCCTCACAGCCTTCCTTCTGATGCAGTATTCTGTTCTACATAGGTGGAGTACATGAGAAGGAAGGGCAAGTGTGTGCACTGTGTAGCATGTATCAGTCACGCTGCTTGCTGCCAACGAAGATTGATTCTCTAAAAGGTATGCATCAGTGGGCTTGATACACAGGAGTGCTTTAGGGGGGGAGGGGGGAAGGGTGCAGCTTGATCAGATTGGATAAAGGCAGTTTGAAAGACCAGAGTGCTGGGGACAGGGGCAGGGGTGGATCACTCGAGCGGGAGAGATCTGCCCACCCGACTTGGGTCCAGGCCCACCCTTGCTGTAAATAGTTCTATTAAAAAGAAACTGGAGAAAATATTTTTTTCACTCAGTGTATAATTGGAACTCATTGCCAGAGGATGTGGTGAAAGCAGTTAACATAGCTGTGTTTAAAAAGGGTTTGGACAAATTCCTGGAGGTGAACTCCATAAACTGTTACTAATGTAGATCTGGGGAAAGCCACTGCTTATCCCTGGAGGAAAGTAGCATGCGATCTTACTACTTTGTTGGGATTATGCCGGGTTTTTGCGACCTGCACTGACCACTATCAAAAGCACAATGTTGGGTTACATGGTCATTTGGTCTGACCCAGTGTTGGAATTATTTTCTTATGTAACCTACTGATCCGGGTACTAGATGCTGTTACTCAGATACGTAGTGCTGACTAGGGCCAGTCAGTAATTTTCAGTGGCATTATCCACAGATGGGCCTGGGTGGGCCTAGGCTCACCCAGTTTGGGCTCTGGCCCACCCATAATTCTAGCACCTTTGCTCTGGCTGGCTGGAATCCCCAGCTGGAAGAGATCCTTCGGCAGCCAGAACAGTTCATTCTCCTACTTGCTACAGCTGAGGGCACTGTCCACATGTTGCCGAACTGCCCCCCTGCACATGCTCAGTTTTCAAAATGGGGACATGGCCATGGGAGAGTCATGGCAGATTGGGGGAGGGGTTTCCCTGTAATTTATACGCAATTATAGAATAAAGAGTATCGAGGCCTAATTTAGGCGCAATGATTTACACCAAGGTTTAGTTTAGTGCAAATCCTCATACCTAAAGTTAGTCGTGGTTCCCAGTGCCAAGCATTATTTTATACAGTGGCGTAGCAAATGGGAGGGGACGTTCTGCCCCTGGCACCATATTGGTGGGGGCGTCGGCACCCCCCCCTCCTCTTCCCAGTCTTCCTCTCGCCATGCGCCCGCTCCCTTCCCCCGTGCCTCTAGATTTTCACCGCCGCGAGCAACAACTTCAACGCGCTCCTCACAACCGTGTCTTCTCTCCTGCAGACGTCGCTTCCAGGTGCCGCACATAGGAAGTGACATCGGAGTCGCGAGGATCACCATGAAGTTCTTGTTGCTCGTAGCAGTGAACAACTAGAGGGGACGGGGCACCACTGCCCTGGGTGCTTCTCACCCTCGCTACACCTCTGATTCTATAAGTGGAACCTAACTTTCTAAGCGCTGTTCATGGAATTGCACTTAGCGTATTTTGTAATCAGCATAGGCTTTTGATGCCGCTTATAGAATTCAGTCCTATGTAGCTTTATATGATAGACTCCAAGAACCAGCCCTAATTACAAGCAAATGCCAATGCATATATTTACATCTGCTCAGAAGTTGTGTCAGTGTGTGCGTATACACTGCTACCTCCTTAACAAAAAGTTCATAGACCATTATTGAGATGGTTTGGGGAAATCCACTGCTTATTCCTAGGATAAGCAGCATAAAATCTGTTTTACTACTTGGGATCTAGCTAGGTGCTTGGGACCTGGGTTGGCCACTGTTGGAAACAGGATTCTGGGCTTGAGGGACCTTCAGTCTGTCCAAGTATGGCAGCTCTTGTGTTCTTATGTGAGCCAAATAAAGAATAAGCAAGCCATTGTGACATCACTGGTGAGGCTGGCTCTTAGGAACTGGTGGAATAAGGCAGTATGACATCACAATCTCATCTCTGGAATGTTGCTACTATTTGGATCTGCCAAGTACTTGTGACCTGGGTTGGGGCTTGATAGACCTTTGGTCTGTCTCAGTATGGCAATTCTTATGTTATGTGGTTTTATACAAGGCTTCTTAGGTGTTAACCCAGCTTTATAAAATTACCAATAATAATCCTATCTGCAGCCAATGCTGGGTTCCACATTCAAAGTTACTGCTTAGGAAAATTGTGATCATCATAAAGCCTCTATATGGATCCACAGTGCAACCACACCCTAAGTATTGTGCACTGTTCTCTCGTCTCAAAAAGGTGCAGCAGCACTAAAAAGATTCAGAGAAGGGCAACAGAAACGATAAAGGGTGTAGAACAGTGGTTCCCAACCCTGTCCTGGAGGATATGCATGAGAGAGATTTGTATATAATGGAGGTGTTAGGCATGCAGATCTGCTCCATGCATATTCATTAGGGCTATCCTGAAAACCTGACTGAGAACCACTGGTGTAGAATACATTCGTTATGAAGAGAGGATAAACAGGTCAGGGCTCATCATCCTGTAGAAAAGACAACTGAAAGGGGATTTGATAGAGGTTTATGCAATTGGTATGGTAATGAAGCAAGTCAACAGGGAACAGTTATTTAACCTCTCAAATCATAATAGGAGACACTCCCTGAAACTCTCTGATGAGATTTAAAACAAATTTATTAAAGTTTTTTGTTTTTTATTAGCAAATGAACAATTTTAAAGCTGTGGAATTTGTGGCTGGAAGATGTAAATAAGAATAGTTGTATAGCTAGATTTAAGAGATTTGGATAAGTTTCCAGAGGACAGGTCCATTAACTATTAGTCAGATAGGCCTGGGGACTGGCTTCTTTTATGTCTGGGAATGAGCACCAGAGAAGGAATCTCCCCGTTAGGAGCTGTTGGGTATTTTCAGGTCCCCCAGATTAGTATCTGTGGCAGACGGGATGTGGGGCTCCATGGTCCATTGTTCTAACCCAGTATAGCACTCCTTATGTTTCTATAGGTCAACATACATGAAATCAAGAACAATTAAAATATATTCCACTTTTATTTTATGTATCAGGCTCAAGATGGCACCCGATAGATAAAACTAATAACACCAATATCTACTTACAAACCAAAACCCCGCCCTGCTAAATCATCCATCCTCCATAATCCCCTCCCCCCACTACACACCAAAATCCCAGCCATCCCTCACATCCTGGTTAACAACTATTCAAAGCCCTCCCTTTAAATAGTGCAGTGATTAAAGCTACAGCCTTGGCACTCTGAGGTTGTGGGTTCAAACCCACACTGCTCCTTGTGACCCTGGACAAGTGGCTTAATCCCCCCCATTGTCCCAAGTAAATAAGATAGATTGTGAGCCCACCGGGTTAGACAGGGAAAAATGCTTGAGTACCTGAATAAATTCATGTAAACCACTCTGAGCTCCCTTGGGAGAACAGTATAGAAAACTAAATATAATCCATTTTGAAATTTCATGGAAAATACCCCTCCCCTAGTGGGTATAATTTTTAACAGGACGCATAGGTTGTGAAGTGGGGAGGGGGAAGTAGGTACCTAGTGTATGTATGCCCATTTTATAAAGACACTTTCGGGGCAACTCTATAAACTGGTGCCTAGAGGAAAGTACTCCTTACACGTCAAGTCGCGTTAGGATAAAAACTTGTACTGTATCTATGGCAAATTGTAATCTGTTAACTGTATATTGTGCATGTTGACTTGTAACCCGGCCTGAGCTCTTTGGAGAGGACGGGATAGAAAATGAATTAATAGAGAAATAATTGACAGATACCTAGTGAACTAAGTGCTGTTCTATAAGGTAGCACCTAAGTTCCATAAAACCTAACTGCAAAGGGGGGAGGGAGGGCATACATGTGGGCAGAGCATGGGCAGGCCACGGGTGTGTCTCCCAGTTAACAAAAAAAGGTGGCGGAGGGAAAAATCCTCAGAAGTGAATACCACAAAGGAGAAAAAGTATAAAGAGGATAAAAAGGAGGACTCACTTGTTCATCAAAACAACTGGAAGGACAACACTTGACACGGCCATGTTTTGGCTTGTGTCAGAAGCCAAATAGTCCAACTGTATATAACCGTAAGCATCTGTACACAAGCTCCAATGTAAATAGAGCAACTGTATTTTCAACTCTTGAAAATAGAGAACTGTCTCCTCTAAGGGGCATCCGACAGTAAAGACTGCATTTGGTTTTGCTATCGAATAGTGTTGATGGCCAAGCCAAGACTTATCCCTCCAGTTGTTTTATATCTTGATTGTCAGTGGTCTGGACTGTCCTATATTCCATGTGTTTTGATGAATAGACATGTTTTACATCCTCTGGACTCTTTGGGCCTGATTCTGGAAACAGCGCCTGCCATAGTAGATGCCTACAAAACGGACACCTGCCACGTGTCAATCTCCATCATTTTGATGCTATATGCCTAGACCTTTTTAGGAAGTATACAATTTTTAAATAATTAAATATATAATAAATACATGAAAACATAAAGGAGACAGTGGGGATCCTTAAGGTGTCCTGTGTAATATCACCTATATATCAGATGACTTGTTGCCCAATTTAGTCCTTGATGCCCTGAGTGATAGGAATTCCAGGCTCCACTTAAGAAAACACTCCAGAGATCCCCGGGCCATCGAGTTGCAAAAGGCAAACATTTTGCTCTATAACAGGGTTGTCCAATGTCAGTCCTCGAGGGCCGCAATCCAGTCAGGCTTTCAGGATTTCCCCAATGAATTTGCATGAGATCTTTTTTTGCACGCACTACTTCCATTGTATGCAAATAGATCTCATGCATATTCATTGGGGAAATCCTGAAAAACTGATCTGGCGAGGGCCGAGGTTGAACACCCCCTGCTCTATAAGGTCAAACATAACTGTTAAATCTAGCTGAAACATAAGTACCTCTTTGTTTGTAATTATCCAAAATCTTAATCCTTCCAGGAGAGCAACCTCTGCCATTTTGATGCTATATGACCTATGGAAACTAGATTATATAGGATCAAAAAGATCAAAACATTCCATAAAATTCAGCAGCTGAGAAGAGTGGCAAGATGGCTGCCATGACTTTGGTATCTCGTTTCATCCATAGATCAACCCTCAGGGTCAGTTTCTAAGGATATAACATCAGCATACTGCCTGAAGGTGGAGGAAAAGAGCATGCAAAGGGGAAAAACTGGAAAAAAATTAATAAATACAGGAACTTTTTTGCTCCATGGAATTTTTCATGCAGTATAAAAAACTAATTGATTCCCAAAAACACACATGAGAATGAGACTTTTTTGTTGATCCTCAATTAAAGGAATGAAGTGGTTAACAAAGAGTTAATCAAGGTCCTGTCAGTGACAAATGCCAAAATTTCCAAATCATCCTCCCCACTGCAGTAGGGTTATTCTCTGATTAGAAAACAGCACCTTCTAGTCTGTTATTCTTCTCCCAAAATGTCCTGGTTAAGAGAATGTCCTCCCACCCCCCCAAGCCAGGCCGTGACTATTTAGAAGGTCATTGCCCTCTCCACAAAGTAGGAGTACACCCTCATCCCTCATTACCAATTATTGCCTTGGTTTCATAAAAAATGTACCCCCTTCCTCCCCTCTCCACTCAGTCTTTTCTTTCAACAGATTTCTGTGCCATCTCACTGAGGAATTTTAAAATACATAGCTTGGACTTCCTCCAGATGCAAGCATGGAATGTCCTCAGTGAGACAGCATTGGCAAGCTGGAAGGTAGGCTAAGTAATGAAACGGAGAAATCCACCAAAAGAGTACAGAAAAGCAGAAGCGCAATGTGGCAGAATCTCTGCTGAAAACAGGCTGTGTTGTCCCACACATTATTTGGAATGCAAACACCAATGATAAAGATCGCCATTGTTTCAGCTGGTGGCATGGTAGACACATCAAGGATGTACAAAATAAAGGATTCATATACACACACACACAAACACACTTATTCTACTGTAGTATATATCTAAGCATGCCTAGTATTGTATAACAGTGTGTAACAATCTTATCGCACTAAAGAACATTCTTATATGTTCTGCTACGGTATAACAGATGTGTAACAGGTAATATAATACTACGTAAATATCTACACCCTTAGAACAGGGGCAGGAAGCTCCGGTCCTCGACAACCACAAGCTGGTCAGGTTTCCAAGATACTCACAAAGAATATGCATGAGAGGCGCATTTGCATTCCATGGAGGGAACTTATGCATATTCAGTGTAGATATCACGCAGAGCCAACCATCTTGCAGTGCTTGAGGACCAGTGTTACCTTGGAATGCATACTTTTATTTATTTTATTGGGATTTATTAACCGCCTTTACAAAGAGATTCGCCCGAGGCGGCGTACAGCAAGTACAGTTCAACATAAAACTTACAAAATTTGTTTAAAGCATAACAGCAGTAAAAAGACCAAATATAAACATAAATACATTGAATGAGGTCAACTCAAAATCAGCAAACTGAGACTTAATAATAGGACTACCGTGAAACGGTTTCAAAAATATACCTAACACACTGAAATTCAAATAGCAGAGCATAATACTTGTGAAACACCTAATAAGCACACATTAGAATAGTCAAATAACATAGATATGATGCTAATGCTTTTCTACAATACAATACAATGCTTGGCCGCTCGGCTTATCATATAGCCGAGGGGCCAAGTGCAGATATTAGATGGGGACAAGGTGGGTGGTACAAAGCTCGCTGGGTGGCTAAACTCGAGGCAAGTTGTTTGTACAGTTAAACAAGATTTAAGGAACTGATCTAAGATACAATGTGTGTAGCAAGCTAGTCCTGGTACAGAATGAGTGTATAAACTATTTCCCAAAAGGTAAAATAACTATCCTTGTATATTATAAAGAATTTACCATATCCTATATATAGATGATGAATCCCTTGTATTATTCCTCAAATGTTGATATCTGCTGGGGGGGGGTCCTCACCCTGTAAACTGCTTTGAAAGATTAGTGCGGTATATAAATATTTATGTTATGTTACATATATAAACGCATTATTTGTACAGAGTGTCTCATACAATAGATGAAAGTTGGAAGGTTCTGATCTAAGAATGGGTATGAAGTACACACCCTGCAGTCAGTGGTGTAGTAGGATGGGAGCGGACCGCTCCAAACGCCTTCTTGGTGGGGGCACTAGCACCTCGTCACACTCCCCATGCCACACTTTTCCCCCCTTCCTTCCCTACCCCCTGTACCTCTTTAAATCTTCACCGGCATGAGCAACTTGCTGGCCTTGCTGCTTACGCTGGCCTGGCTCCCTCTGAAATCACTTCCGGGTCGCGGGGCCAGGAAGTGACATCAGAGAGAAAGCCAACACCAGCGCGAGTAGCAGGCCGGAGAAGCTGCTCGTGCTGGTGAAGATTTAAAGAGGTACGGGGGTGGGAAGGGAGGGCGTGAGTGTAGCGTGCTGCTAGAGCCCCGGGTGCTTCCTACTCTCGCTACGCCACTGCCTGTAGTAGTGAAATGCAGTATTCAGTCCAAAGACTAACAAATTCCTACAATAGATATGTGGATATGTTAAAAGAAATCCACAGACACTCCATTCTTTAAAAGTGGAGTGTTCTGCAATTTTCTGCTGCCACCTATATATCACCTATGTTTCTAGTAGCCGGCACCATATATCTGATTATCAAGGGCAGGGGGAGGGGGAGACATGAGAGGGGATAGAACAGGCTTTGCCTTTCACAGAAATGGCCAGTCGTTTAATTATAGCACTGCAAGCTTAAGAGAAACCTCTTTAAGGAAAGCTGACAACTTATCAGAGCAGAACAAAGCAGCTCCATGAGATATGTACTGTGATTAAAGACATGATGATCTTCCTGCCTCTCAGTCTAAGAACCACAAAGGCCTGACCTAAGGCATTAGCGCAGGTTCATCACCATCACTTCTTCCCTCTCACTCTCCCGGCATATTTCCCTGTTCAGATTTTGCTCTGAAGAAAATAATGTACTAGTTCCAAGGCTTATCTGCTACTGAGGTGAAACCCGGAACTCACAAAGCCATGTCGCTTTCCATCCACAGTCCGGGAGACGTTTGCAGCTGCTGGCTGGCTAGTTTTTTCTCCCATCCTTTCCCTTAAATATAGCCATGGATATAGTATTACAAAATGGAAAACGAGGCTGAAACAGTCCATCTTTGGGTTGGAATGGGCTCATACTACTGATGCTTATTTTCATGGTTTTACCATAGTGAGGATGCACCAAGGAACTATACTAGTGTCTCTCAAACTTTTTTTTTAGCTCTGGCACACTACACGGAGCAAATGTTTCTTGCGGCACGTTTTTTTTTTTTTTTTTTTCTGCCTCTGCCGGGTCAGACCTGAGGTCCATCGTGCCCAACAGTCCGCTCACGCGGCGGCCCAACAGGTCCAGAACCTGCGTAATAATCCTCTATCTATACCCCTCTATCCCCTTTTCCAACAGGAAATTGTCCAATCCTTTCTTAAACCCCAGTACCGTACTCTGCCCTATTACATCCTCTGGAAGCACATTCCAGGTGTCCACCACCCGCTGAGTAAAGAAAAACTTCCTAGCATTTGTTTTGAATCTATCCCCTTCTAATTTTTCCGAATGCCCTCTTGTTCTTTTATGTTTTGAAAGTTTGAAGAATCTGTCTCTCTCCACTTTCTCTATGCCCTTCATGATCTTGTAGGTCTCTATCATGTCTCCTCTGAGTCTCCGCTTTTCCAGGGAGAAGAGCTCCAGCTTCTCCAATCTTTCAGTGTATGAAAGGTTTTCCATGCCCTTAATCATTCGTGTCGCTCTCCTCTGGACCCTCTCAAGTATTGCCATATCCTTCTTAAGATGCGGTGACCAATACTGAACACAGTACTCCAGGTGCGGGCGCACCATTGCCCGATACAACGGCAGGATGACTTCTTTCGTTCTGGTCGTAATACCATTTTTAATAATACCCAACATTCTGTTCGCCTTCTTCGCGGCTGCTGCGCATTGCGCCGTTGACTTCATTGTTGTATCCACCAGTACACCCAAATCTCTTTCAAGGTTACTTCCCTCTAATACTAATCCCCCCATTTGGTAGCTGAACATCGGGTTCTTTCTCCCTATATGCATGACCTTGCATTTCCCTACATTGAATTTCATCTGCCATTTATTTGCCCACTCCTCCAGTTTGCTTAGGTCTCTTTGTAGGGCCTCACACTCTTCCGTAGTTCTGTCCCTTCTACAGAGTTTAGTGTCATCCGCAAATTTTATAACTTCACATTTCGTCCCCGTTTCCAGGTCATTAATAAATACATTGAACAGCAGCGGTCCAAGTACAGACCCCTGCGGAACTCCACTCGTGACTTTTCTCCAGCCCGAGTAGTGACCCTTCACTCCAACCCTCTGTCTCCTGCCTGCCAACCAGTGTTTGACCCATCTGTGTACGTCCCCTTCCACCCCGTGGTTCCATAGCTTCCTAAGTAACCGCTCATGGGGTACCTTGTCAAAGGCCTTTTGGAAGTCAAGGTAGATGATGTCTACAGGTTCCCCTTTGTCCAAATGGCTGTTTACCCCCTCGAAGAAGTGCAGTAAGTTTGTTTGGCACGATCTTCCCTTGCAGAAGCCATGTTGGCTCGCTTTCATCAGCCCATTTTTTTCGATGTGCTCACAGATGCTGTCCTTTATCAGTGCTTCTACCATCTTGCCTGGAACCGATGTCAAACTTACCGGCCTATAGTTTCCCGGGTCTCCTCTTGACCCCTTTTTAAAGATAGGTGTAACATTTGCTATCTTCCAGTCCTTATAAAATTGCAAAACCAACAAAAAATTAAATTTGAGAGTTATTTAAAATTCTTTAAGCAATGTATGGGTAATTGTAACAATGGTGAAACTAAAGTAGATATAGAATTGCTAATCGATGCGATGGATTTGCTTGTTGAGTGCAAATTAACACGAAACGCAGCTCGATAGTTGACAAGCAAACACGCATTTCATCATCCACCATCTGCAGTTCTCTCTCTCTCTTTTTTTAGAGCTGAAAATCCAAGTTAGGATAACTACTGCATAAAAAAAGAAAACTAACAATCACATCAATGAATGATGCTTGTCTGGGTAGTTGAATCCTTACACATACATATGCCCATAACACTGACAGACTCTTGCACACGCGACGTACATGTCATCTAATCTAGTGTATACTTCTGAAGGGAATTTTTTAATCAATGTGATGATGTGCCTATTTCAGTTTCTTTATTACACAAGTGGTGGCGGAATATATTACCTACCCGTACATATGATAAAATCCTATAAAATTGGAATGAGGAGTTGGGAATTCAGATTTCTCTTCTTGATTTTACTCAATCTATTAATAGACTACCAAAGATTATAAAAGGGTATGTTTGGAGAGAATGTACTTATAGAATTTTGCATAGGGCTTATTTTTCCCAAATTCAAGCTTTTCATGCGAATTTAATAGATACTCCAATTTGTATTAAATGTAATAAAGATCCTGGCACATTATCTCATGCTTTTTGGTTGTGTCCTTTGATCAACTCATTTTGGTCTGCCATCCTATTATTTTTGGGTTCTTTATGGGGTAATTCGATAGTGGGTTGTCCTAGGGGAATAATTTTTGGTAAAGCATCAGCTTGTGGGGTTTTTGGCCAACTAAAATGTCTTTTATTTCAGAAAGCCTGTATGATTGGGCATAAATGTATTATGCAATTTTGGTTGCAGAAAGAATCTCCAAGATTTTGGCACTGGAGGAATCAATTACATCGCCTATTTTTGTTTGAGAGTTGGGAGGTCGAGGTTCGCCTAAAAAAACTCATCTTTTTATGGACGTTTGGGATCCTTATATTCAGAATCTTTCACCAAAAATACAAAGTTTGGTTATCAATGATTTATTATGAAAATTAGGGTTAATAATTACATTCCAGTTATTTATTTTAATTCTTTATTTTTGTCAACTTTCATCCAGGGTGAGGGATTTCATTAGGGGATGTAGATAAGATTGAATTAATTCATATGGAAATTAAATTTGAAAGAATGATTTAAATTTGTATGAAATATTATTGTAATTCTTATTGTATTGAATGTATTTTTGTATTATCCTATTGTATTGATTATTTGATTCTTTCCATAAAAATAAATAAAGTTAAATTCTGGAATCTCATCAGGAGACACCATTGTGCTTTGGCACACAGCTTGAGAGACACTGAGCTATACAAAGGAGTGCGATAGCAAGTTAGATGTACAGTAAGAAGGACACTCCCTCTAACAGATGAAGCTAGAAATGGGAACTGACTGCTATATGAAACTGGACACCCAATGTATCTTCAGATGCTTTAGTTTAGCCTTGAGTTTCTCTTCCTACATTTGTAGAATTATCTTGGCCCTTGTTCGGGTACAAGAGAACTTCGTCCTTGCTCCACTTTGACTTTTGAGGGCAATCTCAGATCAAAGGCAGTGGAAATTCAAGCCCTACATCTATCCACAGAGCAGGTGCACCATCTGCATTGGCAGTGAAATCTACACCATAGTTCTTTCTCAGCTTCCCTTAATCCTGCTCTGGATGGGCCATTCCTATAGGGCAGGGGTAGGCAACTCCGGTCCTCGAGAGCCGGAGCCAGGTCAGGTTTTCAGGATATCCACAATGAAGATGGATTTGCATGAACTGTCTCTTTATGAGATGCAAATCTATCTCGTGCATATTTATTGTGGACATCCTGAAAACCTGACCTGGCTCCGGCTCTCAAGGACCGGAGTTGCCTACCCCTGCTATAGGGGAGTGTGCAGCGTAGTGGTTAGAGCAGGAGTGGGCAAACTTTTTGACTCGTGGGCCACAATGGGTTGTTAAATTTGTGTGAACTAATATAAATTAAATGTAAACGTCATAACATAAAAGGTTTTGGTCTTTAAAAGGTAGCAAAGCATGAAAACGTAAGGCTTATTGTACAAAACAAATGTACATGATCATCTCTCCCTTCCTCTCCTCCACCCCAATTCTTCTTATTTTCTTTCTCTCCCCCACATGTGCAACAACTTTCCTCCCCTCTCACCCATCCCCTTGTGCCTTCCCTCTGTAGCATCTTTCTATCCATCCCTCCCTCCCATCCCTAGTGCAGCAGAACTCTTGCCCAGCTTCAGTGGCGTACCTAGCAAATGTGACATCCGGGCCCATCATTTTTTGACAACCCCTCACTTTGTACTTTAAAAAAAAAACAGTCGTTAGCACTTCTTAATACCACTCCCCATCACTATAGCAAAATACATAGACAAAGAAACTAAACTGGACTGCAAGAGAAAAAAGAATGTGGAAATCTGACGAGTAGCAAAGAGTTAAGGGTTATTCCATAATTCCTATTGAACAGATGGTGCTATAGAGAGTTCAAGTAAGTGCCCTATATTTTATGCCTTGGAGAGTTTCAATGGAGACCACAGTTAAATGAAAATGATTAAAAAAAAAAAATCAAAATTAGCGTATTGCTAGACTACTATGCCTCCTATGTGAAGTAAGCACCAGCCTGGCTTTCAATAGCAATTCTGGGCTGCCTCCATGCCCACGTTGAACCTGGCTGGCAGGGAAGATTTTTGCCCAAAATCCTTCCACCAACTGGAGGACAGGATCAAAATTCAGTATTATTACCCAATGCGACTGGGATTCCAGGAAGCATTCTTCCCTGATCGAATACAGATAAGGGGAAAGCAAACATGAACGGAAAAAGGAAAGCGAAAGAGAGCAATAAAAAAAAAGATATCGGGAGCTGGAAATTGGGTTTTGCTGTTGTCTCTCCAATCTGCCCCATAAATCACAGTGCACCGGGTCATTTCTCCCACTCTGCCAAGAATGCAGAACTGGTGCAATGAATCCCGCACCCACTTCAAGCGCCTCTCGTGCAAATAGAGCAAAGCACCTTCCGCTCCATCTCAATCGGGAAAGTTAGTGTCTTCTTACCCCCAATCCCCTCCCCCTCACCTCTTCCAGAGTAGCCAGGGCCCCCTGCACTTCTGCATCTTAGAGGTGAAGGTGGAGGCAGCTGGTGAGTGATCCTCTGCAGTGATTCAGCGACGTTGCTCGCAATTCCCCTTCCTGCTTTCTGTCTGCCGCGGTCCATTCGGGCGGAAAGAGGAAGTTGCATCATTGAGAAAGACCAGGCAGACACGGAAAGCAGGAAGGGGAGTTCTCAGCTTGACCGGATAGGAGAGAATGGTGAGAGCCTTGGGGTTGGGCTGTGAGAAGGGGAAGTTCCCAGATCATGACTCTAAAGCCAGGAACTTCCCCCCCCCCAGTCATTCTTGCACCCGGGGCGGGGTTCGGATGGTTTGTGGGACGGATTGGGGTTAAAAAACTAAACAGGATGGATATGGCCCAAGCCAGAAAGAAACCACCCTCTCAAGCCCCTCTGACTGTGCACCCAACTCTCCCTTGGACCCCCCTCCACACACCCCTAACCCTCCTCTAACCTCAAAAGATGGCCAGCCAGATGGGTCCTCCCTCCTTCCGTCCGACAGGCCCACATTCCTCTGAATGTCGGGCCTGCCCCTTCCTGGAGCATTGTAGGATGCACAGGGAAAGAGCCTAGGGCCTGATTGGCCCAGGTGCGTAAGGCCCCACCCATAGAAGGGGCCTTAGGCACCTGGGCCAACCGGAATTGAGCCAGTTGTTTTGGACATTTGGGATTTGGACGATCTTTTGGTCGGGAATGTGTGGTAAGGACAGACGTAGTGGTGGTCTGGGCGATTAAACTGCTCAACGTAGAGGTAGGCCATTCTCAAAAAAAGACACCTCGTTTTGGTGGGGGATTTTTTGAGAATGAACATTTCCCTGCTGTCTACTTTCTGCGTCTAGGGACTTAGGCCAAAAGGGGACTTAGACATTTCTTTTGAGTATGCCCCTTTTAGGCTATAAGTGGTAAATAAACATTAAATCCAGACACATCCATTCTCTATTTGATATAAATGTGCCTCTGATTCAGACCGAATGCTGTTTGATTGAATTAGAACAAGACACTAAAGAAGGGGTTCCCAAACGCTTACAGTCAGTAGTTGTAGCAATTAAATACTGGATGGACCATAATCATTTGAAGTTAAGTATTCATAAGACACAAGTGTTGTTTGTTGCGAGAACCTTGGGTGCCAATGTCCCAGAGGCAGTTGAGTTGCTGGGGGAAAGAGTGTTGGTAAGATGAGAGGTGAAGTATCTCGTTGTATTGGTTGATTCAGGTCTCACCAAGAGAGGGCAGGTGCTAGCAGTTGTTTGGAGGGTGTATTTCCTTCATCGGCTAGCGAATGGGCTTAGGCCTTATTTGGCGGCTCCTTTGCTTACGACAGTGTTGCAGTCGATGGTATTATCTGTTTTTTTTATTATTGTAGTCTGCTGTTCTTGGGAGTTCCAGAGTCAGTTCTGTGTGCGCTACAGGTAGCCCAGAATTCAGTTGTATGCGCTCTGTTTAAATTGGGAAGACATGAGCATGTAACGGATTATTTTATAAAGTTATATTGGTTGAAAATAGGGGTTAGGATACGTTACAAGCTTCTGGTATATGTCTTCATGTGCATACAGAAGATGGCCCCCCAAACACCTGGTCCAGAGCATCTCGCTACGTGAGCCATCTCGATCGCTTCGGTCAGTTGATCATGGGGATTTGTCTTTTCCCTCTGTATGGGCTGCAAAATGGCAAATGAGGTTCAACGTGGATAAGTTCAAGGTGATGCATGTGGGTAACAAAAATCATATGCATGAATACAGGATGTCCGGTGCTATACTCGGAGAGAGCCCCCAGGAAAGAGACTTGGGAGTACTTGTAGACAAGTCAATGAAACCGTCCACGCAATGCGCAACAGCGGTGAAAAGGGCAAACAGAATGCTAGGAATGATTAAGAAGGGGATCACAAAAAGATCTGAGAAGGCTATCATGCCGTTGTACCGGGCCATGGTACGCCCCCATCTGGAATACTGCGTCCAACACTGGTCGCCGTACATGAAAAAGGACATAGTACTACTCGAAAGGGTCCAGAGAAGAGGAGTTGTCATACAATGAGAGGCTAGAGAAACTGGGCCTCTTCTCCCTTGAAAAGAGGAGAATGAGAGAGGACATGATCGAAACATTCAAGATATTGAAGGAAATTGACTTAGTAGAGAAAGAGAGATTCCTCACCCTCTCCAAGGTGAAGAGAACGAGAGGGCACTCGCTAAAGTTGAAAGGGAACAGATTCCGTACAAACGTAAGGAAGTTCTTCTTCACCCAGAGAGTGGCAGAAATCTGGAACGCTCTTCCGGAGGCTGTTATAGAGGAAACCACCCTTCAGGGATTCAAGACAAGGTTGGATAAGTTCCTACTGGAACAGAACATACGCAGGTAAGGCTAGACTCAAATAGGGCACTGGTCTTTGACCCAAGGGCTGCCGCATGAGCGGACTGCTGGGCACGATGGACCACTGGTCTGACCCAGCAGCGGCAAATCTTATGTTCTTTCATCATCTAGGAATAGTGTTTTCCATTGTATTGGTCCCAGGGAATGGAACAAACTCCCAGAATATATTCATCGGAAGAATTTACTGAACTTTAAGAAAGTATTTAAAAGACACTTGTTCTGTATGATGAAATATAAGGTTGAGATTTGCTAAAGGAGGATGAGTGGCG
Organism: Geotrypetes seraphini; assembly: GCF_902459505.1. Classification (NCBI taxonomy): domain Eukaryota; kingdom Metazoa; phylum Chordata; class Amphibia; order Gymnophiona; family Dermophiidae; genus Geotrypetes; species Geotrypetes seraphini. The sequence continues at coordinate 46,989,018 of NC_047094.1, read as the reverse complement.
ATTGTTGGGTGCAGTGTGCTGGTTACTAATGTATGCCAAGGTCTGTTTTAGAAGGTAGTTTAAATGTGACATGCAATTTTATATTTTGATATACTTTAAGATCGGGCCAGTTTTTTAGGCTACAATGATGTATGTTGTTGAAGCGACTTGCATGGTTCAAGTATTTTTATATGTGTATATTTGCTTTATGGTGGTGTTTTTGTTGATGTTGTATTGAATGTACACTTCTCCCTCCGTATTCGCTGTGATAGGGGATTAACAGAACCGTAAATACAGAAAAACCGCAAATAACTTTTTCATGTTATTCGCTGTTTTCTATTAAAAAACCATCGTGAATATGGTGAAACTGCGAATAACATGGTGGGAGACCTGTCCTGTTCCTGAAGGAGAGGCAAAACACGGTGAAGAAAGTGCCGGGAATCGGCAATTTTCTCTCTAAATGCTTGGAATCAGCGATTTCTCTATGCAAACTGAAATAATTTGAGGGGAAGAGCCAGCAAGCTAAAAACCGCGAATAATCGAAACTGCGAATGCTGAAACCGCAAATACGGAGGGAGAAGTGTAAACTGTACTGTTGTATTTTGTATGTAAATGTGTAACTCGCCCTAGATAAGGCCGGGGGATAAACAAACAAACAAACAAATCTATCCCGGGGGAACCCCTGCCATTCAGGTTTCCAGGATATCCACAATGAACATGCACCATATAGACTTGTATACCAAGGAAGTAATGTATGTAAATTGATCTCATGAATATTGATTGTGGATATCCTGAAAACGTAACTGTCTTTGGTTCCCCCCAAGACAGGTCTGAGAATCGCTGCCATAAAGGATCATTAAAGGGAAATGAGTTACAGTAATAGCAACCTCATCAAGACTATGGTGACCCAGAAATGAACAGCTCTATACCCCTCTGACAATCAACTAACTCCAAATTCTGTGCAGGGTGCCTTAAGTTGTGCATGCAAATCGATGCACACAGCTGATCTGCATACGCAACTTAATTGTTTAATGAGCCTAATTGGTGCTGATAATTGGCCATTAGCACTAATTAGAACTTGGTAGGTACATTCTATAAAGTGCTGTGCATCAGTTCTATTGATTGACTTGGAAAAGGAGGTGTGGCCAGGGGAGGAGCATGGACAGTTCATGGGTGTTCCTAAAATTTATGTGCACTGCTATAGAACACGCCTGATGCACATACAAGTTAGACATAGGTATTTAGAACTGGCTTTACTTAGGCTAAATGGGTGTGCCTAAAAGTTATAACCGGAGCCTTATTGCAAACTAAATTGAATTAATGGACATTGGTCACTAACAAATTTCCAGTGTTTGGTTGTCAAAAAAAAAAAGGAACATATTTCAAAAGGTTTTGACTAACACCTTCACCAGATAATTTAATTGGCCGAGGGGGTCTTTTACTAAAGATTAGCAAGTGTTATCTGCCACAGAAGCTAGTTTATGTCTATGGGCTCTGCTGCAGATAATTTCACTAATCTTTAGTAAAAGATCCCTAAATTTGCCAGGTGCATAAATTTAGTCAGAGGTGCAGCTAGGGGTAGAGTATAGATCTTTATTGGTCATTACAAAAAAAAAATCAATTCAGCGGAATACCTAACCAGTTAGGTTCAGCTGAAATTCCATCTAAAGATAAGCAGCAAGTAATTTTAAGCGAGTTATCTGAGTCACTCGTGACCTATTTGAAATAAAGGCACTTTTTTTTGGATCTTTTCCAGATAAGCCCCGCCAAAAAGTTAACCCCTGCCACAGTTTTAGCTAACACCATGCTAAATGAATACTTGGGGAAAGTGATATACAAGGGGGGCTCCCTTGGACCCCTCCCCCCCGAGTCATTATTCAAATCATGTGAATAATTTCCTCAGAGGGCTTCAATAGTTTAATAATTTATAAGGTGGCGGGGCTTAAGTTTTCGCCCGTGCACTTTTTGCATTAGTGGAGGGGCTTATCTGGGAAAGACCCCTTTTGTTTTTTTAAACAGAAAATCCAAACCACATTTTAAAATTTTAACCCTGCTTTTTGACATTCCCTTAATATAGCTGAGACTCAAGTTTGCCCCAGTTATTACCACTTGTGTTGTGCAAGAGGGACTACAAATTCAAAACTGATTCAGAGCATCATTGACAAGAAACCAAAACAGGGGTTGTCCAGTCAATCCTGATTGCTCTAATTCAGGGGTGTCCAATGTCGGTCCTCGAGGGCCGCAATCCAGTCGGGTTTTCAGGATTTCCCCAATAAATATACATGAGGTCTATTTGCATGCACTGCTTTCATTGTATGCTAATAGATCTCATGCATATTCATTGGGGAAATCCTGAAAACCCGACTGGATTGCGGCCCTCAAGGACCGACATTGGACATCCCTGCTCTAATTAGATACCTCAGCCAGGCAGTCTGGGAGGCTTCCAGTTTCATATTTCTGAAGTAGGAGTTTACAGGCATATGATGATTTATGACCCTAGTTTATTTTTTTATGGCTAAGCAATTTCTTCATGCTCATCTGAGCTTTTAGCTCAGTCAGATCTAGGCCCAGGACCTGATGCCATGAACCTTCATTTGCAATTACTGGGGAATCATTTCCCATATAGTTTATCTCATTTCCAAACTTAGGCCCCTTTTATAAAGCTGCAATAGCCATTCCCACGCAGCAAATGCAACGCAGCTCGTTCAATTCCTATGGGCTACGTTGCACTTGCTGCGCTAGGGGCTCCTTTTACGAAGACGCGTTAGGGCCTTAATGCGCAGAATAGCGCGCTCTAAAATGCCACGCACTAGCCGCTACCACCTCCTCCAGAGCAGGCGGTAGTTTTTTGGCTAGTGCGCGCTAATCCGGTGCGTGCGCTAAAAATGCTAGCGCACCTTCATAAAAGGAGCCCTAGGACTCGCTACCGCGGCTTTGTAAAAGGGGCCCTGATTTTCATAATTTAATCAATGCACCTGCGGGCCTTGGCTGCAAATTCCTTAATCATGGGCCTTATAGATCTTATAGATCCCAGCAGGTGGCTGACCCCAGCCCCTTTCTCATAGCAGTATATGGTGCTGCCACTGGCATTATACGAGTAACTACTTCTTTATTTCCTAGAACCAGAGACATCATGTTACCCAGTTTCAGGCTAGAGACTTTTTGGCCAATTCTGGCTCTGACCTTACATCCGACAGCAGTGTGCGATTTGTAGTGCTGGATCCTGCCCACTGAAATCAGTGCTGCATGTCCCATAATGCATTAGGATGGGGTGGTCAGAAATCCAGGATTGTACCAAAATCTCCAGCCAGCAACTGGGTAGCTTGGTATCTCGATGGAACTCCACATCAAACCACTATAGTCTTTTGAGGCACGGGTCCTTTTTAAATTTGGGTGTTTTTGTTTTAAGGCTCTCTTTGGTTTGGCCCCAAAATATTTATCCTCTCATTTCAAGTTTTATAGCTCAGTAAAGAATACTCGTAATGAATTCTTGTTTATGTATCCTACTATTAAGTCATGTCGTTTCAAGAGATTTCTTAGCAAAACAATTGCCTTTCAATCAGAGCTGTGGAGTCGGAGGAAATTTCGGGTACCTGGAGTCGGAGTCGCCAAACAATGCACCGACTCCGACTCTGACTAAATTTAGATTGGAATTTAAAAAAAGCAAGTTTAAATATCCCAATTCACAAAAAATTATAATTAATGACTTCTCTACTGTAAAAATAAAGACCAATGCATGCAGTGCCTCACGTAACCGCAAAATGAACACGTGCTTCACTATATGGCACGCAACGCACAATTTGGAGCACCAATACTTATAAATGTATTCTCCCTTGTTGTTTACAACTTATTTCCAACGTTCAACAAGGTTTTCAATACCTGGTTGGTAGAAATCACCTGGTGTAGACTCGAAAAATTCATCCAACCAAGCTCTCCCACCATACGCGCAACATCTTTTTACGCGGATGAAGATCTTGTTTCACGCGGAGTCGGAGTCAGAAGTACAAAAAACTGAGGCGTCGGAGTCAGAAGTACAAAAAACTGAGGAGTCGGAGTCAGAACATTTATCTACCGACTCCACAGCCCTGTTTTCAGTTAGGCAAACAGAATTCCTGGTTGAGTCCTTTGATTTTTCAAAATCATTTGTATATTGCTTTTACAAAGGTTTTAAAAACGCGTTTGATAAATTTATTGCATAATCATTTTTTATTGTTTTAATTGTACTACCTTTTTACTACTACTTTATATGGTCTTATTGTTTTAATGCCAATGTATAATCTTATACTCTTGCTCAGAAAATTGTATTTCTATACTCTTGCTTTCTTAAAGTCTCTGCTCTCTGTATTTCATCTGATTATTTGCATATTGTATTTCGCTGAATGTCCAGCTATCTTGATTGTAAACCGCCTAGAAGTCGCAAGATTATGGCGGTATAGAAGAATAAAGTTATTATTATTATTATTTTATGTAAACATCACTGATTGTCCAGTTCTTCTTTTCTGTGAATCGTACCAGATCTTCTTTGGATGGGCGGTATACAAGAATAAAAGTTATATTATGTAAAGTTATGTTATGTTATCATTTTTTTTTCTAGGGATTAATCTCATTTTAAGATTAATAGAGCTGCAAGGTCAGTATGTACATTCCCTTTGAAAATTATCCACAGGTACAAACAGACTTATGTATGCTGATTTCAAGCACAATTGGAAAATCCAATCGAAACACCTGTATCCAAAACATGCCACAGGGAATACTTCCCCTCAATTTGGTTAAAAGCTTATGCACTACAGAACCCCATGTGTATTTTTAGCTAGATTGAATTAAGACAATTATCAGACAACAAATTTACCCAGGAAAATGGATTTGAAAACTGTCTACAATCCATCTTTTGGTTGTGTGCAATCAACAGACTACTTATAAAAAAAGTTGTGGTATCTACCAAATTATTCCCCCCTCCCCTTTTTATCAAGCTGTGTTAGGGTTTGTTTTTTTTTAATTACTGACTGCTGCGGCAAAAGATCCAATGTCTGGGTAATTTGCTCATAGAATCCCAATGAGTGTCGGAGCTTTTACCACAGAGGCTGGCGATAAAAATCCCTAACGTGGCTTAATAAAAGGAGGGGAGGGGGCTATGTGCATTTTAGAACAGAAATTCAGTCTAACCCTCCCTTTTCTGGATACTCAGATTCTTCCTTGGAGAGCAGATCCCAGCTAGTCTTCTCTGCTGAGAATAGTTACTTTTATTTTTTGAAGAATAATTTTTATTACAAGAGAAATCCATACCATTACATAACAACCATATAAACAAAGCAATATAGCAAAACCTAAGTACATAGAACGCAAACTAAATTCTCTCTGAATTTTCAGAAATATTGTAACCCTCCTTCCCTATCTCCCCAACCCCCCCCCCCTCCAAAGCAGGAGAGGAATCAGCATCACTGGACATCAAAGGTATAGTACAATCAACTCAATCCGATACACTCTGTACAGCCCACCACTCTACATATTTATCCCACACATTACAATAATTATGCAAAGCATTGTGATGAAGAGCCGTCAAGCTTGGACATCAATTGGAGGTAATCCACATGATTATAAATCTCACGGCAGCCAGGAATAGTAGGAGACCACCAGCAATGAATACACGGACTGCAAATTTCTGCTCAAGTGTCGTAAAACCAGGTACTCCCACAGTTTCTTGACTTAATAAAAGGGAAGCAGAGAGTTACCGCAGAAAGTATGAGCAAGTTCTCTGAGAAAGCAATAAGACAGCAGGTCATGGGGTGCCAACGTCTTCCAGATTTTATGTACAGATTATACTGTACTAGCAACAGATGAGGGGAATCATGGAAGTCCCCAGATGAACTGGAACAGGCCACAGGTCAGCGGAACTGCTGTGGGCCTCGATTTCTGCTGGTCACATGCTGCCTAAGGATTTCTTGAGTCAACCCTGAGATTTTCAGAGACTTCCACTACATAATATGGACTTTTGCTACAGAAGATTTCCGATACCCATGTTAATTCCTCCTACTGATATGCTGGACCTACTGGTCTATGGAAGTTGCAACAGGCCCTGGGGGGATCCTTGCAAAGGAGGTGTAGAAGATTACACCGGTACTCTCAGGATGAATTGGTGGAATCTCACCTGCCAGCAGAAAACCTACAATTTTAAACAGGTGTGACCTGCTGCTGCTCCTAGCCCAGAACCTGCAGGGCGAGAGTGATGAACGGGCAAACCCAAAAAACTGGTTGAGTTGGACACAATACAAATGAAATGCCAAAATTAGCAAAGGAATTCTACTGCTCTCAGACCTCATCTTACACAGGACTTGAAGAGAGGAAGGAGCTGGAACAGGCCGTTTTCACAGTAATTTCATTTTTGGCAGTTAATATCCCCAAACCAGGGGTCTCAAAGTCCCTCCTTGAGGGCTGCAATCCAGTCGGGTTTTCAGGATTTCCCCAATGAATATGCATTGAAAGCAGTGCATGCAAATAGATCTCATGCATATTCATTGGGGAAATCCTGAAAACCCGACTGGATTGCGGCCCTCAAGGAGGGACTTTGAGACCCCTGCCCAAAACGTATTAAAGTCCTGTATTATATCAAATTAACACAACAGAAATGCATATATCTAATTACTCCCACATACAAACTCACAAGGAGCCAGCTCTGTTGGTGCTGTCTTGAGCACCCCCAATATTGCACAAACTCATCGATTGTATCCCAAAAAAAGAGGTGATTTTGAGAACATAAGAATAGCCTTACTGAATCAGACCAATGGCCTATCTTCACGGAGGCCAATCCAAGTCACAAGTACCTAGCAAAAAACCCAAATTGTAGCAGCATTCCATGCCACCGATCCATGGCAAGCTGTGGCTTCCCCCATGTCCGTTTCAACAGCAGACTATGGACTTTTCCTCCAGGAACCTGTCCAAACTTTTTTTTTTAAACCAGCTACCTTAATCGCTCTTACCACAGCCTCTGGCAACGCATTGAAGAGCTTAACTATTCTCTGAAAAAATATTTCCTCCTATTGGTTTTAAAAAGTATTACTTTGTAACTTCAGCGTTAGGTTTAGGACTCCCAATAATTTTGAAAAGTTGGCTCCTATGCCCCGAACCCAAGAAAGCTATAGTGAAACCAAAGGAGTACCGTCTGCAGAATCTCAATAAACTGAATTCTGAAATGTTTCTTGAAACCAAACAGGTTATGTAAACTTCACTTTAGCACGGCCGTATGTTTTATTACTGAGAAAACAACTAAGCGCCCCTCAGAGCACATTCTACACAACAGCCAAGAGAGCTTCCCATTTTTTTTCCAGTTCAGATGCTGCCTGGTTCATTTTGAAAGTTTTCCAAATCTTTCCCAATGTCTGGGTAATTTGCTTTTTTCATTTTAACAACACTTTTTGTAAGTGTACATGTCGATGTTCTGGGCATACGAATTCAAAGGTATATGCGAGTACAATTTTTAAGGTGCACAAACCCCAACTCATTGCACAGTACCGAATCGAATCGAATCTAAGGCTTGGCTTTATATACCGAGTCATCATTCTAAGAAAGCTCGACTCGGTTTACCATAATTAACAAATAAAAACCATAAAAAATAAGACTAAATTTTGGGAAAATAATTTTCAAAGTGTTTAACAAATAAAGTAGTTTTTAAAGATTTGTGAAAAAATTGAAGTGAGCCGGGAACTCCTTAAAAGAAATGTGCATCCCTACTGAGATCTCACCCCTGTTGCCATCTCTCTGCCTGCAATCACACACACACCATGTAACAGCCCAAACTACAGTTTCACTAGCCACTATGCATCTCTTAGCACTGGCCTGCCTGTTTCTCACAGATTACAATGCAGAAGACTTTTTGTTGTTAGCCTGAAAACTGACAGTTGTTCAACCCACAGTTTGTTTATATCCATAAGTTTCCATGGCACTATATACTACACTGCTGGTTATGTTTTCTTAGTGGTGAGGATGGAATATGCATTGTGGGATGGAGTAATTTTGTAATTTTGTGAATTAACCTGTTTTGTAAAGGAAATAGACACCTACATGCCTTTAAAAATGTGCATTCAGAACCAGACCCCCAAAGCCCACAAATTTACACCTGTTCCAAAGCTGATGCAAATGTGTATGTTTACTTAAAATGATGGGGGGGGGGGGGGCAACAAATTAACCCTTTCTGGACACAGTGAGGGATTTCGCTTATTACAGGGGTTGCTCAGCACCCACAGAACTGGTCCCAACGAGTCCACCTCCCCTTCACTACAAACTATACCCGCGATCTGTACTTTTTATCCGTTTATACTCCTGCACTATCACGTAAATCACGCTTTTACAAGGGGAGAGGGGAAATGCTTTATAAAATTACTCCCCAATGTTAGGCGCCGACCTTACTTGTCAACTCGCCCTGCCCCCCTCCCCCGAGAGTGACACCAGACAGTTGCCGGTGCAGGCATCAAGTTTATTACCCCTCCCCCCCCCCTAACTCCAAGGGCATCACACCAGCTGAGAAATCTGCAAAAGCGATCCGAAATCTCTCCCTGGCATGTGAACCTGGAGGAGGTGGGGGGGGGGGTGAGGTGCCAACCGGTAGCAGGACGCGAGCCCCGCCTTGCAGAAAATCAGAGCACCGTCCGGGTCGACCTTTACCAGCACGCAAACGAAACGATCTGACCGAAAGAAACGGACAGCCCCCCCCCCCTCCAAGTGCCCCCCCCCTCTCCAGCTGTGGCTCTGTAACGCGCGTTGGCACAATCAGTGCCCGTGCCAGGCTTGCGCCCCTGTAATGGGCACGTGCAGTTAGTGCCCCTTCCAGCTTGCAGTGCCCCTGTAAGGGAGGGGAGGGGGGGGAGGCGGGATCGCGCAGCCGGTGCCCTTCTAGCCCGTGCCCTTGTAATGCGAACGCGCAGAGCAGCCGCCTGTTGCACACGTACCCGTACGCGCTACTTACGTTTTGCTGGGCACGTTGGGGCTGTACTTGCCGGTGGTTCTCTTCTTGAAGAGCGAGGTCATGGTGGCGGCAGCGGCGGCGCGATCCCTCCTGTGCTCGTCCAAGCGGCAGGTACGGTTGTGGGGCGCTCGCTGTCGCGTAGGCTGAGAAATCCTCCAGCCCAGCCCAGCCCGCCCTGCCCTCTGCCGAGGCTCCGGCAGGGGGTGGGGGTGGGGGAGGGGGGAGATTCCAGCGCGGGCAGCGCTCCCTGCACACCTACCGCACGTCACCGGGTGGGCGGAGCTCCCGGCTCCCGCCCACTGGCCGGAGAGGGGGCGGGGGAGGTTGGCACGTGGGGGGGGGAGCTGAAAGGAGCCCGGAGACCGATGTCCACTGCGGCGCTGCTAAACGAAACCGGTCACGAAGATGGCGGGAGCTAGAGAAGTACTTGAAAGTGAGCATTGTAATGGGGGGGGGGGGGAAGAGGTGCATCGTTCACTATTTTTCTAGCAGGGCGGGTGTTTGGGCAAAGAAAAAGAAATCAGTGCCAGAGCTAACGTGATTCCAGGACAAATCAAACAGCTGCCTGTGTAGGGAGGTGTGGGGGGGTCGCTCAAATAAGAACCTTCCCCCCCCATTTTCTCTGTCTCAAACCCAGTTTCCCCACACATGTTCTCTATCCATTTCCTACCTGTTCCCCCCGAGCATAGTGTTACCCTAGGGCTCCAGAAAAAGGAGGCAGATGACAAATCTGGGGTTTAATTCCATTGCTTTCAATGGAAGTAAAACCCGGATGTCTCGATCCGTCATCCTTTTATTGAAGCCCTGTGGTAACCCCTAGTTCTAGAGAACAGTATACTAGGGAGGAATAGCTAGGAAATTGATAGAGTACAATACAGGGCACCAACTGCGCAATCTCGCTTACAGGGGGCACAGCTGGAGAGGGCACTAACTGCACGTGCCCATTACAGAACCATCCCACTAAGTCTTAAACCCCATCCTTTTCCCTCTTATCAGTCAGCCTTCACCGTCCTGTCCCCATGTCCAGCTCTTCAAGCTTGCTCTCTCCCAGTTTTGTTTTGTTTTAATCCTCCTAATTTTGTGCCACAGGTTTGTTGACAGTGCCACCTCTGGAACAGTCATTCTGTTTTCTTCCGACATCACATGACTCTCAGCAAACTTTGAGCTGCTGCTCAGTGCCCAGTTTGTCTACCCCAGGGGTAGGCAATTCCAGTCCTTGAGAGCCGGAACCAGGTCAGGTTTTCAGGTTATCCACAATGAATATGTATGAGATGGATTTGCATGCCTCCTTGAGATGCAAATCTATCTCATGCATATTTATTGTGGATATCCTGAAAACCTGACCTGGCTCCGGCTCTCAAGAAACGGAATTGCCTACCCCTGGTCTACCCCTCAGTGCTCTTTGTCATGAGATTAGCAGGGGTGTCAAAGTCCTTCCTCGAGGGCCGCAATCCAGTCGGATTTTCAGGATTTCCCCAATGAATATGCATGAGATCTATTTGCATTCAATGAAATCAGTGCATGGAAATAGATCTCATGCATATTCATTGAGAAAATTCTGAAAACCTGACTGGATTGTGGCCCTCAAGGAGGGACTTTGACACCCCTGTGAGACTAGTGAAGAAATCTGGGCAACACTGCCTCAAACTTTCAGAAAGCCAAATCCTGCAGGTAGAGAATCACTGATATGGATAGGGGGGAGAGGAGCACCATGGGCCACACAAAGGGTCAGTGGGCCTTACAATAAAGAATGCTGATGCAGAACACATATGTGGACTAGAGAGTTGCGCGGGGACAGAAATCCCACCCATCCCCGCCAGGATCCTCTCCATCCCCACCAGGATCCTCTCCGTCCCCACCTGTCCCCATCAGGATCCTCTCCATCCCCACCCATCCCCGCAAGGAATTACCTCCTTCCTCGCCAGTCCCCATAGAAAGCAGCAATTACTTCTGACAGAATCATCAATTCCACAGTTTCTTTTGTGTTTGCGCCGCTGTTTTCCTTGTGGAATCTCTTTGGTGGAACCCTTTTTTTGTTTTCTGTTCAGGTAATTAACTTATAAACCCCCTCTTTTACTAAGGCTGACGTGTCCATTATATTATGATGAACCCTGCTTCCAAAGCCTTCCATCCCCGTGGGAGTCCCGTTGGCCAGATGGGGGTCCCCGTGAGAGTCCCGTGGACCAGAGGGGGTCCCCATGGGAGTCCCATGGGTTAGGGGGGATTCCCGCGGGACCCCCGCGGGATTCCCGCGATCCCCGTTCCCGTGCAGACCTCTAATGTGGACCCTTCCTTTCTATTCTAGCTTTTATGAGCAAACAAAAATAAAAAATGGCTGTTTCAGTAATGTTTTAATTAAGAATCTGTATTGTTCCAATTCTGTTTCTTTGAATGATAGGTTTGTTATGTTAGATTGAAATTATTATTGATCGTGCTTACACATTGTGCAAAGTGGTATACAACTAAAGGATAAGAGAAAAGCACAGAAACTCAAGACACTAAAAAACTATAAAAAAAACTTTAATTAGGTCATTCTGGTCTGTCATCCTGTTATTTTTAGACTCTCTCAATACCCTCCCCCTAATTCCTACTCCCTTCCTTTTTCCTATTGACCTCTCCCCCCTGTCCTCCCCCCCAAATTTAGTTTATAACTTTTTTATTGAAAGAATCGTACTAAACCCTCCAAACCCAATGAAAGTTGACAAAAATAAGAATAATAAAAGTAAAGAACTGGAATTTTAGATAAATAATCATAGCTTCAATGTAAATCATTAAGAATTAAACTTCTTGCCTTAGTTGAAAGATTCTGAATATACGGATCCCAAATTTCCATAAACATACAAATTTTCCTAGCCGAACGCCTAACTTCCCAAGTCTCAAATAACAAAAGACGATGAAATGATTCCTCCAATGCCAAAGACTAGGAGCTTCTTTTGATAACCAAAATTGCATAATACATTTATGTCTTATTATACACGCCTTTGGAAATAAGAGACACTTTTTTTTACTCATTATGGAGTTGTTCTGTTGTAGATTCATCAAGGGGAGTAATTTTTGGAAACGCTACGGCTTGTGAGGTTTTTGGTAAAAAAAAGTGTCTCTTATTTCAAAAGGCGTGTATAATAAGACATAAATGTATTATGCAATTTTGGTTATCAAAAGAAGCTCCTAGTCTTTGGCATTGGAGGAATCAATTTCATCGTCTTTTGTTATTTGAGACTTGGGAAGTTAGGCGTTCGGCTAGGAAAATTTGTATGTTTATGGAAATTTGGGATCCGTATATTCAGAATCTTTCAACTAAGGCAAGAAGTTTAATTCTTAATGATTTACATTGAAGCTATGATTATTTATCTAAAATTCCAGTTCTTTACTTTTATTATTCTTATTTTTGTCAACTTTCATTGGGTTTGGGGGGTTTAGTACGATTCTTTCAATAAAAAAGTTATAAACTAAATTTGGGGGGAGGACAGGGGGGAGAGGTCAATAGGAAAAAGGAAGGGGGTAGGAATTAGGGGGAGGGTATTGAGAGATGTAATGGGTATTTTGGAAATATATTTTGAAAAAATGAAAGATATTTGATGGAAATTATGATAAATTTTAATTGAATGACTATTTTATTGTATTATAATATTGTATATTTACTGATTTCTTCAATAAAAATGTTATAAATTAAACCAGCCATACAAAATATTCAGACCTGCCAAGTCTGCAGAGTACACCTTCAGAAAGTTATATAAAAGATGGAATCTGTCCAGAAGGTTTGTTTTAAAATTATGTATGTTCTTATGTAAACCGCTTAGACTTAAATGGTCTATAAATTTGTAAAATAAATAAATAAGGTGTGTAAAAAAAAAGCAAAAAACAAAACTATTTCAAATACTAAAGATCTAACTGACACCAAACCCTACCTGACCACTAACAAATACCCCCCCCCCCAGCCATCCTCATAGCAGAACACTTCAAGAACAAAATTACAAATGCCAGAGCTACCCTCAATGGTACCCCAACCCACCTAAAAGAAATCACAATACCCCCCACAGAAAAAGAATCAACAGCTGCAGACAGAACCTGGTCCTACTTCACCACTATACAATAGGCCGACCTTAACAAATTCTACAGAAAGTATAGCCATGTATCATGTGACCTCAACCACTGCCCACCATATCTCTTAAAAATCTCCAGCACGAAATTCCGTGCCCTACTCCTACAATGGATACAAACCATGCTCACAAATGGCCTTTTCCCAACTGACCTCAGCAAAATTGTCGTCACACTGATCCTAAAAGACTCTAAAGGAGCAACGGATCAACCATCCAATTACAGACCCATTGCCTCAATACCTCTCTATATCAAACTAACAGAAGGGCTAGTAGCCAAACTCCTCACCAACTATCTGGAAGACCATAACATACTCCACCCCATGCAATCTGGCTTCAGATCCAACTTCAGCACAGAGACACTACTAGGCTCCCTTGTTGACACAGCTAGACAACACCTCAGCACAGGCAAAAAAATGCTGCTCATACAACTGGATCTGACCACAGCATTTCACCTGGTAGACCATAACATCCTACTGCAAATTTTGGACACAATAGGTATCATTGATAAGGTATACTCATGGTTTGAAGGATTCCTCAAATCCAGAACCTACAGAGTAAAGTCGGACAAAGAAAAATCAGAACCTTGGTCCAACCCCTGTGGTGTACCCCAAGGATCCCCACTATCCACCACTGTCTTCAATCTCTATATTGCCACCCTCGGCACCTGCCTGGACAAACTAGGCCTAACCTCGTATAGCTAAGCAGATGACATCACCATTCTCATACCTTTTGATCAACCGAAGCCCTCTATGACAGACACACTACACCGAACACTAGAAACGGTAGTAACATGGATGAGAGATCATAAACTGAAGCTGAACCCAGACAAAACAAAATTTATCCTCCTCGAAATAACAAAGTCTCAACCATAACCAATATAGAAATTAACTCAATTACCCCATTCAACCCACCCTAAAACTACTAGGAATGACAATAGATAGATGCTGCACCATGCAACCACAAATCAATAAAACAATACAGAAATCATTCAGTTATGAGAAACTTAAGACAAGTTTGAAAATTCTTCGATAGAACACAATTCCGGTTCTTAGTACAATCCCTAGTCCTAGGTCTTTTAGGCTATTGCAACATTCTCTACCTCCCCTGCCCAGCAACAATGATAAAACAACTACAAACAATGCAAAACACAGAATTGAGGAAACACGACCACATCACAGAGGCATACCTCAATTCACACTGGCTTCCAATTCCGGCAAGAATACTATTGAAATTCTACTGTCTACTTTTTAAAGCCTGAACCTGAACCTGAACAACCGTCTCATCCAAACTACATCAAGCTATACATAGAAAACCCCACACTCCATTCACGTACCCTCCAATCAAAGAAGTCAAATGGAAAAAACTATATGATGGCCTCCTAGCCACACAAGCAGCAAAATTACAACCAAATCTCCAATCTACTAATTACAACCCAAGACTACAAAACATTCAGAAAAGAGATAAAAACTCAAGAAATTCCTGCAAACAACTTAATACTGCTAGCTCATTCCCACTTCCCAATACCTTCCCGATTCCCCAAAGCAACCTCCTCTACTCCTTATCTCCACTAGAAATTACCAGATATCTTCTTCATGTAATACGTTTTTTGTAATTCTTTTGCAATCCGCCTTGAACCGCAAGGCAGTGGCGGAATAGAAATCTCTAATGTAATGTAATATATAAAATCAATCCAGAGTAACAGCACAGTGAAAACTTGTACACCCTTGTTTCCAACCAGCTTAAAACGTGAAGGGTCGTTTTTAAGATGCAGGTGGGCAATCATGAGAGCCCTCAAGTCAGCTAGTTGGGGTGGTTTTAAAACTGCAAATCTTTTGCCTCAGGATATAACTTTCTTCAATTTTATAACTGAAAAACAAACAGGGAAAGGACAGTGCAATTTCGGCACAAAGTGCCTGCAAGCCCAACTTTTAAATGTAAAACAGAAGGTTAAGGTTTCATTAACATGTATGTAATATATAATGAATATTCATTTGGGATATTCTGAAAACTAGAGGTGTTGCCAATTGCTAGAGGCCCCTGGCCAAGTCCTGCTGCTCAGATGAGAATAAAAGGCAGGGAAGAGAATTTTAAAAGCTGGGGGAAATCACCTGGATAGTTGTGAATAAAGGCTCATTTATTTATTTATTCAATTGGTTGATCACCTCATCTTCAGAGGAAATCGAGGAGATGCATATTCTAAAAACAAACAGAGAGCCGTGCATATAAAATCAATGCTAACAACGTAACATACATACATTAAACTAATGCAACACAATAATTGCAAAATAATCAACTAAGTACATGTAGCCCTGCTATTACCCAGCATGTTTTTATTTATTATGATTCCAGGGCTCAGGAGACTGGTTTTTGACTGAACAGAAGGTACAAAGACGTGAGAGGATATTCCCAGCTCCTCCCCCCCACCCCAAATAAAAGACGGGTCTTGAAACATTAACAGAAGTGGTGGGGATATAAACAGCATTCAGGATTTTTATTGGATAATTGTTTCTTGGGTTTATGGGGTTTCAAGCATGGTGGTTCCAGTGAGCCTAGATCATACTGTGTGCTCTCTACTAGAGAATAACAAATTTTTCCCCATCCCCGCAGGAACTCAATTTCCTCGTCCCGTCCCTGCAAGTTTTGTCACTGGCCTTCCCCATTCCTGTAAGCTCTACCTTAGCCGCACAAGTGTTTGAGGCTTGTGCAGATGAAGACGGAGCTTGCAAGAATGGGGAAGGGACAAGGACAGGAACAGAACTCGCTGGGATGGAACAGGAAAATGAGTTACCGTGGGGACGGGGAAAAATTTGTCCCCGTGTCATTCTGTACTTTCAACTCATAGATGGATCATTGATCAATATAGAAACATTATTTTATTCTCAGTTTTTGTGTTTTACTTCTTTTTGGCATGCTTTAACCATTTATGGGGTCCCATTCAAACCTTTGAGGAGGGATCTTCTTATATTTTTTCCAGATTAACCCTGTCTCTGTTAGAAAATTGATATTAAAGTAATTCATTGCATTTTTGAATGATTACAGGCAAAGATTTTTAGTAAATAAATTGTTTCAGGGCACAGTCTTACCATTTTCTGATAAGGAAAATAATTTTGGGCTCCTTTAACTAAGCCGCATTAGGGCATTAATGCGCAGAATAGCACACACTAAATTGCCGCACGTGCTAGACCTTAACGCCAACATTGAGCTGGCGTTAGTTCTAGCCGTGTAGCGCGTGCTAAAATGCGTGCGCTAAAAACACTAACGCAGCTGAGTAAAAGGAGCTCTTTGTGGTGTTTTCAGTTTGAAGATAGTGGGGTGGAGTCAGGAGTGGGATGAAATGGATAAATAGGGAATGGCTGTTTTACCCTTTTCAGTATTACTAAGATTAGGGACCTTCTGTGAAGTTAATAGGTTGCACTTTTAAAAACACATCCGAGAAAGTATTTTTTTCACAAAACACATAGACCGGCTTTTATCAGGTTGCGCTAGAGGTTTTTTTTAGTGTGGGCCGGTACGGTAAATGCTCTGATACTCATAGAATTTCATTGAGCGTCGGAGCACTTGCCTCGCCGACCCAAGTTAAAAACCTCTAGCGCAGCTTGATAAAAGAGGGGGATAGTAAGCCCTAAACTGTAGAATTTATTTTAGAGGATGTGGTCCAAGATGTTCACCCCATCTAGATTTTAAAAAAGGGATTGGACATAAATTATCATTAACCATGTAGACTTGGGAAAGCCACTGCTTATCCAAGGAAGTAAACAACAAGCAGTGGCAGGGCAGGATTAACCAATAGGCCAAGTAGGCATGTGCCTAGGTCCCGAAATGGTCAGGGGGGCCCGATGAAGGAAGGCATCAACATTGTTTTTTCCAAACGGCGATGGGCCCCTCCAGCATCGATCGGCAACGCGGGCCCCCCTGATCAGCAACGCGGGCCCCACCCCAATCGGCAACCCCCCCCCCCCCCCATCGAAGGAAAGTAAGACAAGCAAGCAACGCGGGTAAGAAAGGCAACGGGAACTGTAATTGTGCAAGCGGTGCTGCTTGCCCAAAGCTTCCCTCTGACGCAGCTTCTTGTTTCTGCCTGGGCGCATGGTGGGGTGGGGCGGGGCAGGGGGCCCAATGTACTTGTGTGCCTAGGGGCCCTTGACGAATTAATCCTGCCCTGAGCAGTGGATCTGATCTTGTTGGGATCCTGCTGGGTAATTGTAACCTGGATATGACATTCTGGTCCTTTTACTAAGGTGCGCTAGCCGATTTAGCGTGCATTAAATGCTAACGCGTCCATTATATTCTATGACTTAAATGTATACCACTAACTATTTTCTGTATTCTTCTCAACTCTCTATTCTTGTGAAGCTATATAATGCCCGCTCACATACTGCGGCATCATATGCACTGCTAAGAGACCATTGCTGCAAATCCTATTCTGGACATTAACTTAAATGTATAAGCTTATGTATAAGAAGATCTTTATTGTTCAAACACATTCAACGACTTAATGACTTGACATGTACATGTTTCGGCCCTCAGGCCTGCCTCAGGAGTCTTAACAATTGTGAATGATGAAATACAGAGTATACTGGCACTCGAATGGATTTGACTAAAAGGCCAATCAAGGAAGAATATCATATCGCGTGTACAGCGAGTGTTGTCAATTGCGCCGTGTCAAGCTGTCTACCTTGTTTCCGGATGCCAGCCCAGCTGCTTCCTCTGCCGGCGGTCCTGCCCCTTCTCAGAGCCTTGTGCTGCGCTGCTTCCTCTTCAGGTGGTCCCGCCCTTTCTCTGACGTCAGAGAAAGGGCGGGACCGCCGTAAGAGGAAGCAGCGCAGCAGGGCTCAGAGAAGGGGCAGGACCGCCGGCAGAGGAAGCAGCTGGACTGGCATCCGGAAACAAGGTAGACAGCTTCTTAATTTTTAATGAGCCAATCAGCACTGATTGGCCACCAACAAGCCATTATTGTCATGAACTGGATCTAATTAAAATTTATGCACACAACTTTCTAAGCATATTCTATAAAGTGGGACCTGTAAATTCTAATGCATGGAGCTGAAAAAGAGTCTTGGCATTGGGAGGGGCATGGGCGGGCTGTGAGCATTCCTATAAATTATGCACATTGTTATAGAATACACTCGATTCATGCAGAATTTAGGCGTAGACATTTACATCAGGTTTTCATTAGCATAAATGGTTGCGCCTACATGTTGGTCACGGGGCCATTATGCCTATTCTATAAACCTTGCCTAAATTTAGATACAGTAGGGTGGGGTAGGTTGGGGTATGGGTAAAGAGGATCAAGGAGACTGAAGGAGAGGATTTGAGCAAAGAAGTGGTACCTTTTTTTACAGACCACTAACCCCTTTCAAGCTGCTACGTAGGAGCATCAGGTTATGCGTCTGAAGTAAACTCATATCTTTCCAGGAATAACACAACTTGCAAGGTTTAACAGAAGCTGCATTCATCATTTGGCGAACATTGATCTGCATACATTTGCATGTCATGCATCTCAGTATTATTTCGCATGTGTTGCGATGACCAATTCTCTATTGGCAAATAACCCACATTATTGCTGATTAATATGCATTAACTGGCACATATCACAGGTTATTACCATAACACGACTTATTATACAGACAAATGAGTTTCTTGATAAGCGCAATGGTGCAGCAAGGGTGTGCAAGGAAAAAGTTTTCAGATCAGTTTTGAATTTTTTTGGTGTTTTTGGACTTTTTGGTTCATTTGGGAAATTAACAATTGTAAACATATTTTAATAAGCATTAATCAACTTCATGTATATTCATTCAGAGGTTTTATGCATGCAAAGATGATTTAGTGAGCATTCTGTCAGCAAGTAAGGTTTTCAGAATCAAAACTACAAATTGGTTAAGTTAGGAATATAATAACAGATTTATGTAATATCAGTAACCTATCAAGGGTTGAATATTGCTTAGGTTTAATAGTTTTCTGCTCTGTGCTCTTGAGTGTCCTATGGTATATAGCATAACTCTTTTTATAGTCCTGTTTTACAGACTTAATTTGAAAGTAATTATGGACTTTATTACAACAAAACCAACCAAATCTCCTATTCTACAAAATCGCTTTAAATCTCCTTTAATCTCCCCCCTCAGACACTGTTCTGCTTACTGGCGTGTTTGCTTCTGTATTGCACAGACATGGCTTCTCCACTTTGGTAAGGTCTATTGTCTACCCTCCTGCAGCATTGAAAAGCCTTCCACAAAGTTTCCACAAAGCACTGATGACGTTTAGCAAAGTCCAGAACATTCGCTCAGCTAAACCAACAACGAGAGAAAAAAATTATGTAGAGACTAAAAACTCACCGAATTCTCAGCTCTTCAAAAGTGTAGCCCAGCCAGTATGCAGCATGCCCTTCAACTCTTCTGTTGCTTATGTGCTTGTTACTGGGCCGCTTATCTGCTGCTCATTTTCACCTTATCATCTCAGCCCGCTGGAGGGAGTTAAGGGTGGGTTCCTGTTTGCAGTACTGCAGTCTCCTAGCTCTTTCTGCTCCAAGCATTCCACCACTTCATATAAGCAATGCTGCAGGTGGTATTTTATTCAACTTCCCGCAGGGCTGCCCAAGTCCGGTCCTCGAGATCTACTGGCAGGCCAGGTTTTCAGGATATCCACAATGAATATGCATGAGAGAGATTTGCCTGCACTGCCTTCTTGGTATGCAAATTTCTCTCATGCATGTTCAGTGTGGATATCCTGAAAACCTGGCCTGCCAGTAGATCTCGAAGACCGGAATTGAGCAGCCCTGAACTTTGGGTAAGAGCATTTTAGCTGGTTTTAAGAAAGGTTTGGACAATTTCCTGGAGGAAAAGTCTATAGTCTGTTATTGAGAAAGACATGGGGGAAGCAACTGCTTGCTTTGGATCGGTAGCATGGAATATTACTACTCCTTGGGTTTTGGTCAGGTACTAGGGACCTGAATTGGCCACCATGAGGATGGGCCACTGGGCTTCATGAACCATTGGTCTGACTCAGTATGGCTATTCTTATGTTCTTATGGGATCAGCTTTTGAGAGTTTAAAGATAAAGGAGCCCTTTTATTAAAGTTGCAGCAAAAGTGGCTAGCATGCCTCTTACACAGGTCTTTCCCACTCACAGTGGCATACCAAGGGGGGGAGGTCCGCCCCGGGTGCATGCTCCAAGGGGGTGCACAGCTGGCCACCCACCGGGAAATAGGCTGCCGCCGGGGAAAGGCTTCCACTGCCGTCATCAGGAACAAGCCTGCCGAGTTCGCCCTTCTTTTCTTCGCTGCAGGGCCGACCAACTCTCGCCGCCCGACGTCAATTCTGATGTCGGAGAGGACGTTCTGGGCCAGCCAATCGCTGCCTGGCTGGCCCGGAACGTCCTCTCCGACATTAGAATTGACGTCGGGCAGCAAGAGTTGGTTGGCCCCGCAGGGAAGAGAAGCAGGGCGTACTCGGAGCTGGCCTGTTCCCGATGGCAGCAGTGGCAGCCTATTCACCAGCAGCGGTGGCAGCATTTTCCCAATGGCGGTGGCATGGGGGAGGGGAGAGAGAAAGAAAGAAACGGGGGGGGACAGGGAGCCAGAAAGAAAGGGGGCAGGGTGAAACAAAGAAAAAGAAAAAATGGGGCACACAGAGAGAGAGAAAGACAGACAGAGAGAAAGAAAGAGGGCATGGAGAGAGAAAGAAAGAAGGGGGCAGGGTGAAATAAAGAAAAAGTTTGGGGAGGGAATGAAGTCTGGAGGAGAGGAAGCATACAGGAGGCTGAAAGAAAGGAAGAAATCTTGGATGCATAGTCAGAAGAATAAAGTGCAACCAGAGACTGATGAAATTACCAAACAAAGGTAGGAAAAATGATTTTATTTTCAATTTAGTGATCAAAATGTGTCCGTTTTGAGAATTTATATATGCTGTATATATTTTGCTCTTTTGCCCCCTTTTACTAAACCGCAATAGCGTTTTTTAGCTCAGGGAGCCTATGAGCATTGAGAGCAGTGCAGGGCTTTCAGTGCAGCTCCCTGCACTAAAAACCGTTATCATGGTTTAGTATAAAGGGAAGGAGGTATACTTGTCTATTTTTGTATAGTTGTTACTGAGGTGACATTGCATAAAGTCATCTGCCTTGACCTCTTTGAAAACCCACGGAATATAAATGATAATTAACATTTTCTCTGTATACAGTGTGCCTTGTGTTTTTAAAATTTTATTGTTGGTAGATCATTTTGACTTGGCCACGAAGGTAATGGGGAGGGAGGGACGGGAGCTGCTGAAAGACATCTAGTAATCCTTGCAGGCTTGACTGTGCAGGGAATTATTTTTGTAAAATCATGTTTTGTTATGTGACTGGCATTATTTAGACTTTAATTTCTATGAATGAATAGAATGAAAATGATATAAAATTACTTGCTTGTTTTTATGTGCGTGCGCTGAAGGAAAGTGGAGAGAGAGTGGGCTGAGGACACTGAAGGGAAATGGGGAAGAGAGAGTGGGAAGAAGATGCTGATTTATAAATTGACAATTGTACAGAATATTGTTTCTTTTTATACTTTAATATAATAAGTTCAATATAAAACAATTCAAGGCTTGTGTGGATGGAATCAGGTGGTTTGTGGGGATGGGGACCGAGCTTAAGGGGAGTAGTCCAATAAAATTGTATTTTCTTATTTCTCATTATTTGTTTTATTTTTATTTGTTAATTTGTAAAGTGGTGATTGTTTGTATCAGTTTTCTCAAATTTACATCTACTGTCTTTATATTTTGCACAGTATTAGAGGACATGTATTTGAGTATTAGAGGACTGTTTTTGTGGTGTTGTGGTGTTGCATTGTATGCAGAGTCTGGTTTCTTGGCGGTTCAGTTTAACTTTTGTCTACATATTTCTATTTTTACTTTGTGATTATTCCATATTGGGCGAGGGTGTATCTGTCTGTGTGTATGAAAGGGACATGGCTTTCTGATAGCATCGACTGTACAGGATCAATTGACTGTGCAGGATCTGGCTTGTTTAGTTTTACAATGTATGTGTTGGCGTTCTAATGCTCACTGCAGTATTTAAGATGCTGCCTTTTCCTAGGTACACTCTTGTTGTACGATATGTGGATTGTTACTAAAAATCATATTTTTCATATAGATGGGGGGTGTCAAAAAATTACATTACATTACATTACATTACTGACTTCTATTCCGCCTGTACCTTGCAGTTCTAAGCAGATTACATCAAAAGATAACTGGACATTTCTAGGAAGAGGATTACAATTAATGGCGCTGGTAACTAATTCAATTTTGAGGTGAGGTTACAAAGTGGGAAAATGAGGGGAGCGTCAGAAGGAACTGGAAATATACGAGAAGGTTGCAGAGTGGATGCTGGTTACATTGTTGAGTCTTAGAGGGATATTACAGGTAGGGAGAGGGAGAGGGGAGAATAGTATGGGGGAAAGGAAGGGGGTTAGGACATCTGGATGAATTTTTTGAATAGTAGGGTTTTGATTTCTTTTCGGAAAGCTTTGAGGTCCGTTGTTGCTGTCAGCAGGTTGGTGATGGAGGGGTCCAGTTTTGCTGCATGTGTTGCTAGTAGGTTGTCATACATCTTTTTGCGCTTAGTTCCTTTGAAAGGGGGTAGGAGAATGGGACTGGGTTCTCCTTTGTCTGGTTGAGAGGTTCCGGGTGTCACATGATGGGCCCCGGGTGTCACTTATGCTAGGTACGCCACTACCCACTCAATAAGACCACTTTTACCATGGCTGGAAAATGGCTGATTTTTCCCATTGTCTGAATTAATGGTCATGTGCTAATTTTGCCATTAGTGTGGGGTCATTAAAAAAAAGTACTGCGTGAGCCCCTATGGCCACCTATTTTGCAGGTATTAAGGGCCTCTGCTCACTATCACGTCCACTCTCCACCCCCTAACATGCCCCCTACAAGATTTAATGTACAGCACTGCGTATGTCTAGCAGTGCTATAGAAATGATAAGGAGAAGTAGTAGTAGTAGTAAAATTAAAAATATTTTTTAGGTTTTACCACAGGATGCCAGTGCATGAGCTGCTATAAGCCTTTTTAATGGGCAATAAGCACGAGCCAGCGCTTACCACAGTTTAGTAAAAGGACCACAAAGAGAGTTGAGCTCTGAAATACTAATATGCCAGTGTTGCCACAGCGCCCAGGTCCTTTTGATAACTCAGGGATAGATTCCACTGCAGAAATTATGAAAACTCTGTGGAGGTTCTATGGCATAACTGCATACATTTGAATAATTTTGCATAATAAGATTAGTTTTCCCATCTCACTATGTTTCGGTATAATTTTGAGACTTTAATGGGAGGAGGGGGGTGAAAAAAAAATGGAATCACCATGAAGTTCAGAGCAGCAATCAAGAGACAAAGGGAGATGATTCAGTATAGAGAATGACACGGGGGAAACATTTTTCCCCATCCCCACAGGAACTCATTTTCCCATCCCGGTGAGTTTGTTTCCTGTCCCTGCCCCATTCCTACAAGCTCTGTCCTCATCTGCACAACCCTCAAACACTTTGAAATCATAAGTGTTCGAGGCTTGTGTGGTTAAGGCAGAGCTTACAGGAATGGGACAGTGACAAAACTCACAGCGACGAGGCGGGAAAATTGAGTTCCTGTGGGGACGGGGCGGGAAAATTGAGGATCTGCGTGGATGGGGAAGAATTTGTCCCCGTATCATTCTCTAATTCAGTAGAAGTACTGCTGCTCCTGCTGCTGTATCATTGTGGGAGAACAAGGAATCAGCCCATCTCCCTGGTGATTCTGCAGGAATCAGTCAGTTCTGCCATCTTTCCAGCAACTGCAGACTTGTGGGAGACCAAGTGATCTGGGAATTTATTTTTGTGTATCTAAAGGACAAAGTCTGCTAGGGGCAGTGGAACTTCTTTTGGGTTGAAGGGACCAAACCAATCAACCTGCAGCTCTACCCCCAGCTCTCTAGTGTCTCATGCTGGGGTGGGAAAAATATTAGTGGAGCCACTGCCCCTTTGGCCCACCCCATTCTGCTTCCTATGAAGACAGTGACCAGATTTTTGACCTACGATATTCTGAGTATGGAGTAGTGTGTTTCTCTTTGATAACATGGGTAGTAGTTTAATTATTTCATATGGTAAATAGAGATAAATCATTTCTTATAGCTGTATAAGAGATAAGCAAATGAAGGAGTAATGTAGCAGTCTGGGAACCAGAAAACTCAGTTTCAGATCTCACAGCATCAACTTGTGGCTTTTGGTAAGTCACTTGCTTGGCCCTGATGTTGGGCATATCTGGCAGCAACGCCAGTCTGGGTCATGCCCTTATATTGGACAGCAGCAACACAGTGGTGCTTCACACTGCATAGGAGAAGATAATGACAACTTATTCTTGTATATGCCAACCCCTCCCCCCCCCCCACACACAAGCCAAGGTCCGTCATTGTGTGGTCACCAGGAGTTGGTTGAAACTCAAAGGAACATCTGGATCTGGAAGGGATAAGCAGCCCAGAATATATTAAAGGGAAATACAGCACTAATTCCTTTTTTAAAAAAATGTTTTTAGGAATTTGACTTTGAATAAAATATGATCCCAACCAACAAAGTTAGGGCAGTCTCCATCAAGGGTTAGACACTTAGGAGCTCATAATAATAAAAAAGAACGTTCAAAAAGTGGCCTAAATCGGTACTTGGACCATCAAAAAGACAGATCGTCCAAGTACAGGCCTTTACACTGCCTCTGAACGCCTAGAGCAAAAGGGGGCATTTTTGGAAGAGAGGATAGGGCGGGAGGTGGGCCGACCTAGACTTAGTCGTTTGGCAGCCATAACCAAAAAGGTTTGACAAGTTGCCAGATGGAACTTATACATTTTGACTTAGATAATGTCAAAACAGGTATAAGTTCCGACTAGGGGCCGCTGAGCTGATCGCGGCTGCCACAATCAGCTCAGCAGCCCAGGCAACCTGTCCACTCCCTACTGCAACAATTGTGGCAGGAGAGATGCCTAATCTCTCTTGCTGTGATCCTTGCTAATCTCTCCTGCCGACACCCCCACTCCCCCTGCAAAACAAACTTGAACAGGCAGGAAGTTTCCCAAGCCCTCCTGCTGACACCTCCACCCGAACCTGCCCCTTCCCGATGCATTGTGTGATGCACGGGGGAGGGGCCTAGGGCCTGATTGCCCAGACACCTAAGGCCCGCTCACACACAAAAAGAGATACAACCCAAAACATTTTTCGAGGGAGTAAACAAGCAGATAGACAAGGGCAACCTGGTCGACATTGTATATCTGGATTTCCAGAAGGCGTTCAACAAGGTTCCGCATGAACGACTACTTCGGAAAATTGCGAGTCATGGAATCGAGGGTGAAATACTCACGTGGATTAAAAAACTGGCTTGGGCATAGGAAACAGAGAGTGGGGATAAATGGATATTATTCAGATTGGAAGTGCGTCACCAGTGGGGTGCCGCAGGGCTCGGTGCTTGGACCCGTGCTCTTCAACATCTTTATAAACGATCTGGACATAGGTAAGATGAGCGAGGTGATTAAATTTACAGATGATAGGAAGTTATTCAGAGTAGCGAAGATCTGCAATGTGACATAATCAGGCTCGAGGAATGGGCATCAATATGGCAGATGAGGTTCAACATGGATAAGTGTAAAGTGATGCATGTCGGTAACAAAAATCTCATGCACGAATACAGGATGTCCAGGGTAGTACTTGGAGAGACCTCTCAGGAAAGAGACTTGGGAGTTCTGATCGATAAGTTGAAGAAGCCATCCACGCAATGTGCGACGGCGGCGAAAAGGGCGAACAGAATGCTAGGAATGATAAAGAAGGGGATCACGAACAGACCAGAGAAGGTTATCATGCCGCTGTACTGGGCCATGGTGCGTCCTCACCTGGAGTACTGCGTCTAGCACTATACATGAAGAAGAACACGGTACTACTCGAAAGGGTCCAAAGAAGAGCAACTAAGATGGTTAAGGGGCTGGGGTAGTTGCCGTACGGCGAAAGACTATAGAAACTGGGCCTCTTCTCCCTCGAGCAGAGGAGATTGAGAGGGGACATGATCGAAACATTCAAGGTACTGAAGGGTATAAACTTAGTAAATAAGGACAGGTTGTTCACCCTCTCCAAGGTGGGGAGAACGAGAGGGCACTCTCTAAAGTTGAAAGGGGATACATTCCGTACAAATGTAAGGAAGTTCTTCTTTACCCAGAGAGTGGTGGAAAACTGGAACGCTCTTCCGGAGTCTGTCATAGGGGAAAACACCCTCCAGGGATTCAAGACAAAGTTAGACAAGTTTCTGCTGAACTGGAACGTGCGCAGGTAGGGCTAATCTCAGTTAGGCCGCTGGTCTTTGACCAGAGGGCTGCCGCATGAGCGGACTGTTGGGCATGATGGACCACGGGTCTGACCCAGCAGCGGCAATTCTTATGTTCTTATTATTTTTTTCATTTAAGCATTATTTTAGTGAACATACAATAAAAAATATTTTGTAAACAAATTGCATTCCTGAATTTACTTTTGTTTTCACTTATTCAAAAAGGCGTTAAAACATCTTTAAACTAAACTAAACTAAACCTTAGGTTTGTATACCGCATCAAAAATATTTCTCCACACCTATCTGTC
Source organism: Geotrypetes seraphini (assembly GCF_902459505.1). Classification (NCBI taxonomy): domain Eukaryota; kingdom Metazoa; phylum Chordata; class Amphibia; order Gymnophiona; family Dermophiidae; genus Geotrypetes; species Geotrypetes seraphini. The sequence continues at coordinate 46,962,374 of NC_047094.1, read as the reverse complement.
CCAGAATCATTTTACTTTTGCATTTTTAGAGTTATTTGTCGGAGCACATTGTCAAATTTCTGCCTTTAGACATCAGCTTCATATTTTTCCACTCTCACAATTATGTACTTCATCAGGGTTATTTAACTGTCCCAGGAGCACCGAGCCTCAAGATGTGGCCCAATCTTAAAGGGGCTGTGGTGCTGCCCCACTATCCTCTAAGGATCCACAAATTCTCCCCTCTCTGATGATCATCCCAAACTAGAGATTATAGGTCGGATTTAGGAAGGACCCTTGAAAAATGAGGCCCTTTGTAAAATAGTCTAAATTTCTCATTTGTCCAGGATATCCAGTGAAATAGCTGAGTGTTTTTACATGTATTTTATGTATTTTTATCATGTACGTTAACATTGTGAGCCGCTTTGGGAAAAGCGGGTTATAAATAAAACAGAAACAAACACTTTGCAGAGAATTTCAATAAGCAGCGCTTCTCAGCAAAAAAAGAGAACCAAAGACATCAACATGGGATTTTGGCATACCTAAAACATAATAAATATGTTTATGTTGTAAGCAGAATCAGTCAAGTGTGAGCATATTATAAAAATATTTAAATGGTAATGGAGAAAACACCTCCCACCTGGAAACCAATGAAAACAACAATCGTTCATCGGAAAGGCAGGTGAGAACAGATCAATGGTGAAAATATGAAGTAAGGAATACAGTGGTGCCTCACACAACGAACTTAATTCGTTCCAGGAGCAAGTTTGTTATGCGAAAAGTTCGTTATGTGAAACGCGTTTTCCCATAACAATACATGTTAAAAAAAATAATTCGTTCTGCAGCATAAAATATGCTAAGATGACATAAAAAAAGATAAATTTGTCAAAATGGTGAAAATGGTGGTCTTGCTGAGGCCAAACTCTTTGACGAGGTCACACTGTTTTACCCCACATTCACTCCTTCTAATTATTTCCCGTTTCATTTCAACAGAAATCACCTTCCTGCTTTTTTTAGAAGCCATGATATATAAAAAATATTGAGTTTATCTTAAAAGGACGACTGTATACAGTGAGAGAGGGCAGTTAAGCGCAGTGACTAACGACTGCCTGCGCGGAAGGATGCAATACATCGGCAGCTCGGGCGACTTCGTTGTGTGAAACGAAGTTCGTTGTGTGAAGTTCGTTGTGTGAAACGAAGTTCGTTGTGTGAATCAAGACATGAAGTTCGTTGTGTGCAGCGTTCGTTGTGCGAGGCGTTCGTTATGCGAGGCACCACTGTACTAGAAGTAATCGGCTGTTGGAATCGGCTTTGTATAAAGCAAGGAAAATAATATCCATAGTGATGAAACGGAACAACACGACGAAACAGGTCCAGTGGAGCTCTGAACAAAATAGGCCATCATTTCCTTTTGACTAAGGGCTCCTATTACTGAGGTGCGCTAGCGATTTTAGCGCACTCACAAAATTACTGCGCGGTACGCTTCTAGAATAACGCCAGCCCAATGCTGGCGTTAAGGTCTAGCGCGCACAGCAATTTAGCGCGCGCTATTTTGCGCGTTAAGGCCCTAATGCATCTTTGAAAAAGGAGCCCTACGTCTCTCTTAGCAGCCTTTCTTGGTGCAAGGGTCATCTTTATATATCGGTGGCTACGACCTGAGTCTTCTGGAACACCATAATCTTGCAATACAAAATGATGCATGAGCCGGAAACTAGTTTTTCTAAAAATATGCAAATTCCCATTTTAAAAAAAACTCAGCTGATGCAGAGGAGAGGCTATTCAAAATATTTACTGGAAATGGGGAGGTTTTCTGCCTCTGCTTCCCTTCTCTCACCTAATTTGGATGCCATATCAGTTGGAGGCCATCTTATTTTTATTTATTTAAAAACTTATACCCCACTTAAACCTAAGCGGTTCACAAGATTCATACACAGTTTTTGAAAACAATACAACAAATATTTTTTTAAAAACTCTCCAACAGTGAGCAGCTTTCAAGAAAAGGTCTCTACAAATAAAGTCGTTTTTAACACCTTGTTAATCTCTGAGGGCCAGATTCTCAAAACTTTAACATGGTTGCAGATGGTTTAGCCTGCATGCATTTTAGCGGCAGATTATTAAAACATCTTATTGCGGTCTTTAGCGAACTTACTAGCACTCTCCGTCACTGCCATGCAAATGGGCTCTTGAATATTGAAACAAGCACTCCAGTGGATTCTTAAAAATCGCCAAGTCATTCTCCAAGATCGGCATCAGCTTTTGGTGACAAAAATCAGTGACTGGTCGGGGGGTGCTAATACAGTAATAGCACTGTTAAAAGTGCATCTTGTGGCATGTATTTTGACTGTGGTTAATGAAAAAAAAAATTACAGGAAGAATCGTAAATTGTCTTTTTATTTTTTTAGTGGGAGTAGTAAAAGCACGCTTCATGAGTGCGTGTAATATAGCCCCCCTCGGAAGCAGGAGAGATGCCCAGTCTCTCTCATCACCAAGAAACACACCTCCAACACCCCCTTGGCAGCGGGAGAGATGCATGCATCTGGGGAGGGGCCTAAGGCTCTGATTGGCCCTTAGGAGGGGCCTTAAACAACCTGTGACAATCAGAGTTTCAGGCCCCTCCCTGGTGCATCCAAGGAAGCACCAGGAAGGGGAAGGCCCACCATTTTGAAGAGGTGGGCCAGCTGGCCAGAGGGAGTAGAAACATAGAAACATGATGGCAGATAAAGGCCAAATGGCCCATGCAGTAGGCATCCATCCGACCAGCCATTTGAAAGTAAGATAAGGGGGAGAGGGCAGAGATCACCAGAGGCACTGGGGGAGGGGTGTTGCATGGCAGCAGGAAAGCATGGGCATCTCTTCCGCAGTCGGGGGTGGGGGGGGACATGCAGCTGTGGCTGCTAAACTTATCGTGGCAGGGAGATCTCTTACCGCGATAAGCTCAGCGGCCGCATCTACTTACAATGTAGGACAGCATTTTGTACACGTACATTGTACGCATCTCCCACTGGCATAGGGAGACACGTACGGCCGCCTAGGTCTGCCTAAGGCTACTTCCGGGCCAAACCACGCCAACGCCTAGCCTTAGGCGGGCTTGCACACCTCCCTAGGCTCCTGGAGGTAGATCCAAAGTAGGCGGCCTGCCTCGGGAGGTTTTTAAAAAATAACGTGTGTCCCGATTGGCTGGTTAGACAGCGGTAGGACGCCTACTGCCACCTACAATTGCGATGCTGTTTATAGAATCCGGGCCTAAATGTTTTGATGCTCATAGAATTCCTATGAGCATCAGAGCATTTAATGCCCTGTGCCGTGGTAGAAACCTCTAATCTAATCTACCATTTGTGAGTTGCACATACAGGCTCAAGGCGACAGATCAAAGAGGAAGGGGGCATGGAGAAACAAGAAGAGGGACCTAGAAGTAGGGGGCTTAGTAAAAGAGGGCCTAAGTTTAGTTGGAATAGCAAAAAAGACTTTTGTTTTTTTTTTATTTCACCTTAGCTTGAATTCTTTCATCCATTCTTCAACTGCCAAAGTCACACTGGAGACCTCCGCACACTGTCTAGATCAGGGGTAGGCAATTCCGATCCTTGAGAGCCACAGGCAGGTCAGGTTTTCAGGGTATCCACAATAAATATGCATGAGATAGATTAGTATCTCAAGGAGGCAATGCATGCAAATCCATCTCATACATATTCATTGTGGATATCCTGACCTGCCTGTAGCTCTCGAGGACCAGAATTGCCTACCCCTGGTTGAGATGGTAAAAAAGTTATGGTTATCATCATAATGACATCATCAGCACAGCTGAATAACTTAACTCTAAAACCCAAAAGCTTAGCACCCAAAGAGGCTGGGTAAATATTAAAGAGTAATGGGGAGAGGGGTGATCCTTGTGGTAATTACTATATAATAAAGCTGGCAACACAATGTGAGCAAAGAATTCAAACACAAGTGTGGTCCACACATTAGCTCTTAAGCAACCCGATTCAAGTTTTGATATCAACAGATATCTGTGTCAAGGGTAAACACTGAATTGTGTGCATTCTTTTATTTCTAGAAAATCTGAATGAACAAATGTCTCAAAATCTCACCTGCTAGTGTTGTCCAGACAGGTTTTGGAGTTTTAATGGATTTTTTAAAAAAAATATTTGTTTTGACTGATTTTTAATTTTTATTGTTGAAGAAATAAACCAGAAATATTCCAATGAAATCTAAATATATATTATTACCATTGTTCATCACAGATGGGTTATCTGAAAATAGGAGATATCCAGCAAAATTGGTTTCAAAGGCCTGGATGAGATCCATTTTGTAACCCCGTGGAGCAGCTATTACAATATTGTAAGAAGCATTCATCAGAGGGTATTCTTCCATTTGTGACTAAGGGCTCCTTTTACAAAGGTGCATTAGGGCCTTAACACGCGGAATAGCGCGTGCTAAAATGCCCCGCTCGCTAGCCGCTACTGCCTCCTCTTGAGCATAGAAACATAGAAAGATGACGGGAGATAAGGGCTATAGCCCATCAAGTCTGCCCACTCTATTGACCCACCCCTTTAAGTCTACTGACCCCCTTAATCATACTGCCACTTTACTGACCCGCTCCTTCAAATCTATACCCTAGCGACCCTATTCCTTAACTTGACCCTCGTAGGGATCCCACATAGGTATCCCATTTATTCTTAAAGTCTGGGATGCTGCTGGCCTCGATCACCTGCACTGGAAGCTTGTTCCAATGCTCAATCACTCTTTCCGTGAAGAAGTACTTCCTAGCGTCTCCACGAAACTTCCCTCCCCTGAGTTTGAGTGGATGCCCTCTTGTGGTCGAGGGTCCTTTGAGAAGAAAGATATCATCTTCCACCTCGACACGTCCCGTGATGTACTTAAATGTCTCAATCATGTCTCCCCTTTCCCTTCGCTCTTCGAGAATGTAGAGCTGCAATTTGTTCAGTCTTTCTTCGTACGAGAGACCCTTGAGCCCCGAGACTATCCTGGTGGCCATCCGCTGAACCGATTCAATTCTGAGCACATCTTTACGGTAATGTGGCCTTCAGAATTGCACATAGTATTCCAGATGAGGTCTCACCATGACTCTGTACAATGGCATTATGACTTCAGGCTTCCTGCTGACGAAGGCAGTAGTTTTTCTGCTAGCGCGTGCTAATCCGGTGGGTGCGCTAAAAACGCTAGCGCACCTTTGTAAAAAGAGCCCTAAATTACTACTTTGTCATCACACCTTAAAAACCCGATTTGACCACATTTGCCATTGTTGAAGTTACATCCTTATTTTAAGGATGTCAGGATTTTGCTTTTGAGTGTAACCGCAATTTGGGTGACAGTTTGAGTCCGAAATGATTGTGTCCTCTTCAGTCCTGTAACATCGTACTGCTAGGTCTTCCTCAGATGATTCTGAGTTCCTTGCAGGTGGTTCAGAATTCTATTATTAAAATAGTTTTTAGATTGAAAAAACATGACCATGTAACTGAGCTTTACAGGGTGCCCAAAAAAACACTCCTTGATTTTAAATGGCTACAAAATCAAAACTTATTGGAATATGTTTATAAATAAGATGACAGCAAATACATGTCCCAAAAAGCACGGTTCGCATCAATCGCGTGCACTTTCACCCGTATAAGCAGAAATTGGCGCTAAAGTTACAACCTTCAGACAATGCAATGCGACAAAATGACTAGGTGTTCCTCAAGTGGTCTCCGAGATCACCGGACATTACTGTTTGCGACTTTTTCCTTTGGGGGGGGGTACGTGAAAGACAGAGGGCTCCTTTTACAAAGGCACGCTAGTGGGTTTAACGCACGTGACTTTTCATCACGCGCTAACCCCCCACGCTGGCCGAAAAACTACCGCCTGCTCAAGAGAAGGCGGTAGCGGCTAGCACGTCCGGTGGTTTTACACGCGGTATTACGCGCGTTAAACCGCTAACGCGCCTTCGTAAAATGAGCCCAGCGTGTACGTTCTTCCACTACCCACAACTATGGATGATCTGCAGGAACGCATCACTGTCTGAAGCTATAAACGCGATCATGCCGGATATGCGTTGGAGAGTCTGGTCCGAGCTCGATTATCACATCAATGCTGAGTAACAGATGGGGGCGCACATTGAGTATATGTAATGTTTATGTTTGTTAAAAACTTTATATACCGCATAACAGCCTAAAAGGATCCAAGTGGTTTACAATGTATAGTTCACATTCATTAAGAAAAGAACTCCATTTAAAAATAGGAAAGGAAAGAGTAAGAACAAAAGTTTTAAAAAATATATTTTTCACAAAATTTTATAACAAACAACATCTCAATAATAACAATTTTAATGGTAAAACAATCAAATCTCAATGAACCATAATAATACATACAGCTAAAAATTTTCCATTACAAAATTAATCATTTCATAACCACAGATCACAGTCCCAAGCTCAATTCGTCAAGCTGAAAAAGCCAATTGAAAAAAATGTGCTTTTAAATGTCTTTTAAAATGTATATTTGATTCTTCTTTTCTCAAGTCTATGGGCAATTTATTCCATAACCGCAGAACTAAATAAAAGAATGCACAATCTCTAGACGCAAGATGTGCCTTTGCGATATGAGGAACAACTATCGTAATAAACGTCTTGGGGCATAAAATAACACCAAGGGCTCCTTTTACTAAGCTGTATTAGCGTTTTTAATGCACGTAGGAAATTACTGCGCGCTAAACCTGCGCTACGCAGCTAGAACTAACGTCAGCTCAATGCTGGTGTTAACGTCTAGCGCGCATGGCAATTTAGCGCGCGCTATTCCGCATATTAATGCCCTAACGCGGCTTAGTAAAAGGAGCCCCAAGTTAGAAAGATATGAAGGCTGTAACTCAGGGGTGTCAAAGTCCCTCCTCGAGGTCCGCAATCCAGTCGGGATTTTAGGATTTCCCCAATGAATATGCATGAGATCTATTACCATACAATAAAAGCAGTGCATGCAAATAGATCTCATGCATATTCATTGGGGGAAATCCTGAAAACCCGACTGGATTGCGGCCCTCGAGGAGGGACTTTGACACTCCTGCTGTAACTGAAATAATGTTCTATTAAACTTTATGAGTTGTTGAAACTATAGTCTCAAAGGTGAAAGAATTTTCCAATAAATATTGGTTTTGTAACCATTTAAAATCAAGGAGTGTTTTTGTGGACACCCTGTATTATAGGCTCTATTGGCTTAAAATTGATTTTCAGGTTAGATATAAGCTCTTACGCCAGACTTACCTGAGTGGGTAGGATCATGCTCCCAGTTATTTGGGAGAATATATCACTCCTCACACTTCGTTATCGAAGTTGCGCTCTTCTGTGCAGTGTGGTTTGACAATACCAACAAGAAGAGAAGTTACGTTGCAGACAGTCTGAGCAGGGGGGGGGGTCTTTTTCATGTGCAGTGCTAGAAGAGTGGAATAAACTCCCATTTTACATTAGGCAACAGGGAAGGATAGGTGAATTAAAAAAGTTGTTGAAACATCACTTGTTATGCCTTATGAAGTATGCTAGCTGAGTTTTGTAATGATTCCAGAACCGTATTGCAATTATATTGCTGATTTTTTGTAATGAGAAAAAAAAAAAAAAAAGATGAGTTGGTGATTGTTATGCTGATTTAATGGCTGTAAATCATTTAATGTGACAGTTATCTTTTAAATCAGTGTATCGCAAACTGTGTGCCTCCTGAGATTTCAGGTGTGCTGCGTCACACTGGCAAGGAGGAGAGTCATCCACTCCAGCTGACTGCCTACAGGACATGCCTCTCACGGAGAGAAGATGCCATATAGAAGGGGCAGAGAGAGGGTAGACAGTGGATGAAAGGATGAGAGTGACAAGAAGATGAGGAAAGCAGAAACCAGAGAAGACAAGGTAGAAAAAAATTATATTTATTTATTTATTTTTTGCTTTAGGGGAGATGTATCACTGTTTCTGTGGTGTTGCATTGTATGCAGAGTCCAGCTTCTTGGTGGTTCAATTTAACCTTTGTCTACGTATTTCTATTTTATCCCCCCTTTTACAAAACTGTAGAGCGTTTAGCGTTGGCATCTGAGCTGTTACCATCATGGTGAGGAAGAAACTCAGAAACAGCACCAAGAAAGCACAGACGGTGGAGCAAGCCTGGTCTTTATTCAAAGACACGATAAATGAGGTGCAAAACCTGTATATACCCAGATTTAGGAAGGGATGCAAGAAGAATCATACAAAAAACCCAGCATGGATAACCAATGAAGTAAAGGAAGTGATAGGAGACAAGAAAAAATCATTTTGGAAGTGGAAAAAGGACAAAACTGATGAAAATTGGAAGGAGCACAGGAAGCAGCAAAAAGAATGTCACCGAGTGGTCAGAAAAGCAAAGAAAGAATATGAAGAGAGACTAGCCAAGATAGCATGAAATTTTAAACCATTCTTCCGATATGTGAAAGGAAAGCAGCCGGCGAGGGAGGAGGTGGGACCTTTGGATGAGGTAGACAGGAAGGGAGTGGTGAAGGAGGAAAAAGAGGTTGCTGATAGACTAAACACGTTCTTCTCATCGGTCTTTACAAGAGAAGACACATCCAACGTGCCTGAACCGTAAAAAATATTCAAGGGGGATCAAAAGGGAAAATTATCATACATGGAGGTAAGCCTCGAAGACGTGCTTAAGCAGATAGATAGATTAAAAACTGACAAATCTCCGGGCCCAGACGGAATCCACCCGAGAATCCTGAAAGAGCTCAGAGACGAAACAGTGGAGTTACTGCGGCAGATCTGTAATCTATCCTTGAGAACAGGGGTAATCACAGAGGACTGGAGGATAGCGAATGTTACATCTATCTTCAAAAAAGGATCGAGAGGCGACCCAGGGAACTACAGACCGGTGAGCTTAACCTCAGTTCCGGGGAAGATGGCAAAATCATTGATCAAGGAAAGTATTAGTGAGCACATAGAAAAAAATAATCTGTTGAGAACAAGCCAGCATGGTTTCTGTAAAGGAAGATCATGCCAAACAAACCTACTGTATTTCTTTGAGGGGATAAGCGAACAACTGGACAAAGGTGACCCTATAGACATCGTATATCTGGATTTCCAAAAAGCCTTCGACAAGGTAGCCCACGAGCGCCTACTAAAGAAGCTGTGGAGCCACGGGGTGGAAGGGGACGTGCAAAGATGGGTCAAAAATTGGCTGGCGAACAGGAAGCAGAGGGTAGGAGTAAAGGGACACTATTCTGACTGGAAAGGGGTCACGAGTGGTGTCCCACAGGGGTCAGTGCTGGGACCGTTGCTGTTCAATATATTCATTAATGACCTGGAAACAGGGATGAAGTGCGAAGTTATAAAATTTGCGGACGACACAAAACTCTCCAATAGGGTCAGAACTGTTGAGGAATGCAAAGATCTACAAAGTGACATGAACAAGCTAGGTGAGTGGGCAAAAAGATGGCAGATGAGCTTCAATGTAGAGAAATGTAAAGTCTTGCACATAGGGAAAGGGAACCCGATGTACAGCTATACGATGGGAGGGAGAGTACTGGGGAAAGGCAACCTAGAAAAAGACTTGGGGGTATTGGTGGATACAACGATGAAGCCAGCGGCACAATGTGCAGCGGCCTCCAAGAAGGCGAACAGAATATTGGGCATTATCAAAAAAGGTATCACTACCAGAACGAAGGAAGTTATCCTGCCACTGTATCAAGCGCTGGTGCGCCCGCATCTGGAGAACTGTGTCCAATACTGGTCGCCGCACCTTAAGAAGGATATGGCGATACTTGAGAGGGTCCAGAGAAGAGTAACAAAGATGATTAAGGGCATGGAAATCCTTTCATATACTGAAAGGCTAGAGAAGCTGGGGCTCTTTACCTTGGAAAAGCGGAGACTTAGAGGGGACATGATAGAGACTTATAAAATCATGAAAGGCATAGAGAAGGTGGAGAGGGACAGATTCGTCAGGCTAGCAGGGACATCAAAAACAAGAGGGCATTCAGAAAAACTGAAAGGAGACAGATTCAAGACGAATGCTAGGAAGTTCTTCACTCAGAGGGTGGTGGACACCTGGAATGCGCTTCCAGGAGAGGTGATAGGACAGAGTACAATATTGGGTTTCAAAAAGGGATTGGATGACTTCCTGAAGGAGAAAGGGATTAAAGGGTATAGATAGAGGGTTTCTATACAGGGTACTTCAGGATTAGGGCGTAAACAATTTAGGTGGTGGAGAACTTACAGGTCATGGACCTGGGGGGCTGCCGCGGGAGCGGACTGCTGGGCACGATGGACCCTTGGTCTGACCCGGCAGAGGCAATGCTTATGTTCTTATGGCTAAAAACCACACTACAGTTTTGTAAAAGGGGGATGGGTTAGTTTGTGATTACATACTAGGCGAAGGTGTTTTCTGTGTTCTGTGTGTTCGAAAAGACCTGGTTTTCTGTTAGGATTGACTATGTAGGATTGATCTGTACTAGTCTGGCTTGTTTAGTTTTACAATGGGTGTATTGATGTACTGCTCACTGCAGTATGTAAGATGACATGTGGATTGTTACTAAAAATCGTGTTTTTCATACAGATGGGGGGTGTCAAAAAATGATGGGCCCCGGGTGTCACATATGCTAAGTATAAACTGAATGAAAGAATGGAAAACAAAATAGTGTCCAAATATTCATATAAAGTGACAAAAATGGATGGAACACTAATAGTGTGTATAACGTGATTTAAATCAAGGGAAAAAAAGACCTCAAAATACCCCTTAAAGTGTGATCAATGAAGTCACAAATATTTTGGGGTTAGGTATCATTATCCTCAGTTCAGATGATACCTAACCCCGAAATATTTGTGACTTCATTGATCACACTTTAAGGGGTATTTTGAGGTCTTTTTTTCCCTTGATTTAAATCACGTTATACACACTATTAGTGTTCCATCCATTTTTGTCACATATGCTAAGTATGCCACTGCTGGTACAGAAACCTTTTGAGCATCGGGATCACAGCGAATGTGACTTGATGAATACAGGGTTGTTTGTACACAGCATTGAAGTCTGTCTGATCCTATGCGTCACAGATCCTTAAATACAAGTTCAAATACCTAACTTGTAGATAACCAGACTGTTTGCTTCCCATTTTATTCTGCTGATAAGTCTTGAATGAAACTCCTGCACTGAACTCGTTTGAGACTAGAATCCCTGCATTCCTTTGAGGTTGAAAGATTGTGTAAAAGGAGGAAGAGTAAAGTTGAAAGATTTTTGTGCAGAGGCAGCTGAGAACTGGGGCTTCCAGCTAGTGAGTAATCCTGTATTAGGAAATTACATTTTAGAAATAACAGGCTGTCATGAATAAAGAATATTTTTAACTTAAAGGGCAAATGAGCCAATGTCAAGAATAGAATTAGCCTTGCACCTCTGAAAACTGGCTTTAGAGGAATGAGGTTGACTTTCATGGGGTCAATTTTTAGAATTTAAGAAGGCTAAAATTAGAACTTAAACAGCTTTTAATAGGGCAAGTCTCATCCGTTGGTACAGAAGTGCATTAGATGGATAAACCTTGACATTGGGGTCGTTAGCATTATGTTAACTGAATGGGTATGTTCTACATATAGAAACATAGAAACATAGAAATAGACGGCAGATAAGGGCCACGGCCCATCTAGTCTGCCCACCCTAATGACCCTCCCCTACCTTTGCCTAGTGAATAGAGCCCACGTGTCGATCCCATTTGGCCTTAAAATCAGGCACGCTGCTGGCCTCAATCACCTGCAGTGGAAGACTATTCCAGCGATCAACCACCCTTTCAGTGAAAAAGAATTTCCTGGTGTCACCTCGTAGTTTCCGGCCTCTGATTTTCCACGGATGCCCTCTTGTTGCCGTGGGTCCCTTGAAAAAGAAGATATCTTCTTCCGCTACGATGCGGCCCGTGAGATACTTGAACATAGTAACATAGTAAATGACCGCAGATAAAGGCCTGAATGGTCCATCCAGCCTGCCCAACTGTTACACTCATTATAAAATTTATGCTTGAATCGTCTTTTTTTCTTTGATATTACTGGGTACTAGACCATAAAGGTCTGCCTGGAACTACTGGAGTTACTGTCAAAGCTTGATACCTTGGGTTCCAGCTACTGAGCTGCCGTTGAAGCTAACTCCAGTCTATCCAAACCATCACATCATTTGTGGGATATAGACCGTAAAAGTTCACCCAGCACCTTCCATCAAAGTCCTCCCCAGTCCATCATAAACCGAATTGCCATATACGGGACACAGACCTTGCAAGTCTGCCTAGTACAGGCCCCTTGTTCTTCAATTAATGCCATTCATTTTCTCATTCACTGTGTTCATCCCACATTTTCTTGAATTAAATCACCATTTTCCTCTCTACCATTTCCTTCGGGAGGGCATTCCAGGCATTCACCACCCTCTTTGTGAAAAAGAATTTCCTAACATTACTCCTAAAATTACCACCTCACAATCTCAATATATGCCCTCTAGTTTTACCATTTTCCCCTTTTCTAAAAAAATATTTGGTTTTATATTAATTTATGATATAAATTAAATTGTCTCTTTTCTTAGATATTTCTGGGTCAGAGACTTAGAGGTCAGCCCAGTTCTGTGCTTAGGTTCTAACTACTGAAGTCTCCATCAAAGCTCACTCTAGCCTACCCAACCCATCCTCAACTGAATGGCCATATACGGGACACAGACTGTGCAAGTCTGCCCAGTACCGGCCTTAGTTCTTCAATATATACCCATTATTTTCGTATTAGAGATCCTCTGTTTTTATCCCATGCTTTTTTGAACTCTGTCACCGTTTTTCTCTCCACTACCTCGCTCGGGAGGGCATTCCAGGCATCAACTACCTTCTCTGTAAAAAAGAATTTCCTAACATTACTCTTAAGTCACCACCTCTCAACTTCAAATTATGCCCTCTGGTTTTACCATTTTCCTTTCTCTGGAAAATATTTTGTTCTATGTTAATACCTTTCAAGTATTTGAATGTCTGAATCATATCTCTCTAGCCCTCCTGTCCTCTTGAATATACATCTTCAGGGATTCCAGTCTCTCCTCATACATCTTTTGGCACAAATTCCCTAACATTTTTGTCACCTTTCTCTGGACAAGTTTCAAGTATTCTTATATTCTTTGCCAGATATGGTCTCCAAAATTGAACACAATACTCCAAGCGGGGTCTCACCAATGACCCGTACAGGGGCATCACCACCATTTTTCTTCTACTGGTTACACCTCTCTCTCTATAGCCTAGCATCCTTCTGGCAACAATCACTGCCTTGTCACACTATTTCTTTGCCTTAGGTCTTTGGATACTATCACGCCAAGGCCCCTCTCCCCATCTGTGCATATCAGCTTCTTACCTCCCAGCACATACAACTCCCTTGGATTTCTAATCCCCAAATACATCACTCTGCACTTCTTTACATTTAATTGTAGTTGCCAGACATTAGACCATTTCTCTAATTTTTGCAAATCCTTTTTCATGTTTTCCACTTCCTCCTTGATGTCTATTCTGTTACAAATCTTGGTATCATCTGCAAAAAGGCAAAACTTTCCTTCTAATACTTTGGCAATGTCGCTCACAAACATAACGAACAGGATTGGTCCTTGAGGCACACCACTACTCACCTTTCCTTCCTCCAAGCGAATTCCATTAACCACCACCCTCTGGCATCTGTCCGTCAACCAATTTCTAATCCAGTTCACCACTTTGGGTCCTAACTTCAGCCCGTCAAGTTTGTTCAAGAGCCTCCTATGAGAAACCGTGTTAAAGGCTTTGCTGAAATCTAAGTAAATTACATCTAGCGTATGTCCTTAATCCAATTCTCTGGTCACCCAATCAAAGAATTCAGATTTGTTTGGCATGATTTACCTTTAGTAAAACCATGCTGCCTCGGATCTTGTAACCCATTAGATTCTAGGAATTTCACTATCTTTTCCTTCAGCAATGCTTCCATAATTTTTCCAATAGCTAAAGTGAGGCTTACTAGCTGCAATGACTAAATAGATGTTATTGGGGAGTTAGAGCTATTGGATATGGATTGACTGGATATATTTTTTTCTAGGGTGGGGGTGGTTGATAGAGTTTCACAGATTGAATGGAGAAATGTTCCATCTGTAAGGTTTTGTTGCACTGATTGGGTGCACTGAGCAGTGGCATAGTAAAAGAGGGGGGAGGCGGGGGAGCAGACCGCCCCAGGCACCATCTTAGTGGGGGTGCCGATACCTCTCAGCCCCCTCCCCCCTACACACCACACTTGCACCCTCCCTTCCACACCTCCCTCTTTAAATCTTCACCATTGCGAGCGACTACTCTGGCTTGCTGCTCGCTCTGGCCTGGCTCCCTCTGAAATCACTTCCGGGTCTCAGGGCCAGGAAGTGACATCAGAAGGAAAGCCAACACTGGCGCAAGCAGCAGGTCAGAGAAGCTGCTCATGCTGGTGAAGATTTAAAATGATACAGGGGTGGGAAAGGGGAGCAAAAGGAGGGGGTGGCAGAGGAGGAGAGGAGGGCACAGGGGGCGCCACCACCCTGGATGCCTCCTACTCTTGCTATGCCAATGGCACTGAGATCCCTTAATTTTGCAGTCCTAACACAGTAACACAGTAGATGAAGGCAGAGAAAAGCCAGCCTTGCTCTTCCACCACCCTCCACTGTCCCCACTCTCCAGTATGCCCTTTTCTGTCCTTTCTTCTAGTACCCCTCATCAGTCCTAGCTTGTATTAATCGATGTAGCTTCCAGTAATAGAGTCTTGTTTTCCAGGGTCTATGGATGGTGTTCATGTTTGCTGCTGGGAGCAATGTGACTGACAAAAAACAAAAGGAATTGACCCCAAAATATCCACAAAGAAGAAAATCCAGAGAAAACAAACAAAAAAAAAACTCTGTGGAGTGACGATGTTCTTAAATGGACTTTATTTGAAAGTGTCAAAGTTCCAAAGGTACACTGAAATCATCCACATAAAATAATTCCATCCACATAAAAATAAATCATCCACATAAGAGCCTTAAAGGACCTAGTCCGCTAGGGATACAGGACCCAACACGGTCCGCGTTTCGACAAAAAGTCTTCTTCATGGGTCTCGGGGGGTCCTATAAAGGTGAGTACGTGAGAAACAATTGTGTGGTGAGCCAGAAGTGAGACACTGTTTGCATTTGCAATGTGACTGATACACAATAAAAGCATATGAGGCATGGGCATAGTTTGGAGGGAGGCAAGGGGGGCATTTCCCCTCCCCCTAAATGATGCTGGACTGAATGCCTCCCTCTACCTTCCCACTGTGAGAATACTGAGTTACCTAGGATCAGGCAAGTAATTCAAGGTACTGCATGTGTGCCTCTCAGGGGCAGCCACTGCAGAATCCCATACACTGGTGGAACCCATGAGGATGGAATTTGCAGACAATGGGGATGATGAGGGTGCTGGACTCAGGGTGTGGAGGAAATTTAAAGCTTAAAGTTGAGAACAAAGAAATAAATGGAAGTCAGAACTCAATATAAAATCCTTTCACATTCTGCTCCGAGAAATGCATTGTTAACGAGTTAGTCAGAGGGTTAATGCTAGTAGCTGCTTACTTCTATTGATTATGTATTTCCTGCTAACAAATACTAATTAACACAGGACTTATTCCAGTATCATAACATTTCCTTTCTTTTAGTGAAGATGACAGTATTAATACATTACATTTGTTTGCTGTCTTTCAGTCCAAGATCCTATGTTTCAAACACCCCAATTCAACAAATTCTATTATAAAAAGATAGTGTCGTACTGGGTCTATGGGGTTTGCCATGTCTATGGCAGACCAGGCTGAAGGCTGACTGTGCGCTGATCTCCCTAAGCTTCAAGTACAATTGCTTTGCAGTGACAGCATATTAACTGTTAAAATGATCGTGCAGTAATTGCAGACAATGCATAGAAACATAGAAACATAATGGCAGATAAAGGCCAAATGGCCCAGCCAGTCTGCCCATCCGCAGTAACCATTATCTCTTCCCCTCTCTCTAAGAGATCCCACGTACCTATCCCAGGTTTTCTTGAATTCAGATACAGATGCAGTTTATTCCAGCTACTGAGGTGGCGATAACTACTCCGTGTAGTATATGCCACATTAGCAATTAGCAAACAGTAAACTGCCCTGTAAGCCATGGTCCTGCTGATTTGCTGCCTATTCTCCACCTAATCTCTGCCCCATTCTATATGAAGCAGTTAACGAGAGCTAATGAATGCTAGCTGTCAAGCTGCCATGCTTTGAGTGTGTGCCACTTAGTACACTTTATTACATAGGGCTTTAATCAAATCAAACCTTATACAGAAAGACCTTGAGCAGCTGAATGTGTGATAAGGCTCCTGCCCTGAGCTCCTTCCTAGTCTTTCACCTTGCATCTGCTCAGTTCAAACAGAAATCTGTTTTCGTTTTTTTTTTTTTTATTCTTTATTCATTTTTAAACTGTCAACAAGTGTAACAAATTACAATCAAATACACTTTAATATCACTTATTAATCTAGCAAAGATTATACATGACACATATACTCCCTCCCCCATTATAAATATTAATAATATTTTAGTTCAAGATATCATTAAAATAAACCCTCCCTCCCCCCCTATACTTTAAGAAATAAAAAGGGGAAAAATAAATTATTAGTTATAATCAATCCATACAATATTTTGTTAATGGCTCCCAAACATCATTAAACTTTTTAAAACGTCCTTGCTGAATGGCTAATATTCTTTCCATTTTGAAAATATGACACAATGAATTCCACCAAAAACTATAACTTACTCTATCATGATAAGAAATCTGTTTTCTTACAAAACTAAAATCAAGGCAAACAGGGACTGCTCCGCTTAGCAGAGTGCTTAGCAGATCCCCCAAGCTTGGGTTAACAGACGTCTGGATTTACCCGGACATGTCCTGGCTTCCGGACGGCTTTTCAAAACCCGGGCACTTTGTCCGGGTTTTGAAATGCTTCCGGCTCGGGACCGCGTCGGGAGAGCATCTGCGCGGATGCAATGCGGTGACATCGTCACATCACACTTGCGCATGCGCAGATGCCCTCCCGACGTAGCTCCGAGTACGACAACAGGTTGAGGGGGGCAGGGCTGGGGCGGAATGGGATGTGACTTGGGTGGAATGGGGGCGGGGCTGGGAGAAAGTGGGTGGGCCTTGGGGGAGGGCCATGGGTCCAGATTTTACAGTAGTAAAATCTGGTAACGCTACCTCAAACCTACCTTCCTCAGGCCATTGGGGCCTCAGAGCTAGAAGTCCCCATAACATCTGGAAAGAGAGGTGTGGAGAAAAGTAAATGTAAAAAAAATAAAGAGAAAGAGAGGTTAGTATACAGAAGATAGCAATGGGAAAGAACATAAGAATAGTCTTACTGGGTCAGACCAATGGTCCATCAAGCCCAGTAGCCCGTTCTCACGGTGGCCAATCCAGGTCACTAGTACCTGACCAAAACCCAAGGTGTAGCAATATTCCATGCTACCTCAGGAAACTGGACTTGTTCACCCTGAGGAAAAGAAGACTGTGAAGGGATATGATAGAGACTTTTAAAATAATAAAAGGATTTGACAAAATAGAGCAAGAAACACCGTTATTCACGTTGTCAAATGTGACTCGGACAAGAGGTCATGGACTGATATTGAGGGGCAACAGGCCCAGGACAAATGTCAGGAAGTTCTGTTTCACACAGTGAGTAGTGGACGCTTGGAATGCTCTCCCGGAGGAGGTTGTGATGGAAATCACCATTCTGGGATTCAAGGGCAAGTTGGATGCACACCTTCTTGCAAATCACATTAAGGGATACGGATAGAACAGGGTCTTCATCAGGGAGCACCTAGCTTAGCCTCCGCGTGTGCGGGTCGCCGGACTAGATGGACCTAAGGTCTGATTCGGTGAAGGCATTTCTTATGTTCTAATACAGGGCAAGCAGTGGCTTCCCCCATGTCTTTCTCAATAAGAGACTATGGACTTTTCCTCCAGGAACTTGTCCAAACCTTTCTTAAAACCAGCTACGCTATCCACTCTTACCACATCCTTTGGCAACGCGTTCCAGAGCTTAACTATTCTTTCAGTGTAAAAAAATTTCCTCCTATTAGTTTTAAAAGTATTTCCCTGTAACTTCGAGTGTCCCCTAGTCTTTGTAATTTTTGACAGAGTGAAAAATTGATCCACTTGTTCTACTCTACTCAGGATTTTGTAGACTTCAATCATATCTCCCCTCAGCCGTCTCTTTTCCAAGCTGAAGAGCCCTAATCATTTTAGTCTTTCCTCATACGAGAGGAGTTCCATCCCCTTTACCAAGAAATTAATTTGATTCATTTGTCATCTACAAATAAAAGTACATTAAAACCTTGGTTTGCAAGCATAATTCATTCCAAAAACATGCTTGTAATCCAAAACACTCTTATATCAAAGTGAATTTCCCCATAAGAAATAATGGAAACTCCACAACCCAAAAACTGTAATACAAAATACTGTTTGTACTTGTATTGCAAGATCTTTGCTTATTTTAGAACAGTCACTACACTCCCACAGTGTCAGAGAGAGAAAGAAGAAGCGTCGGCTCAGTTGTGATGATGTGACGTGTGTATACTGTATGTATTTGTATTGCAAGACCTTGCTTGTATATCAAGTTAAAATGTAATAAAATGTTTTGCTTGTCTTGTAAACAGTGGCATACCAAGGGGAGGCAGGGGGGTGGGCGGTCCACCTCGGGTGCACGCTCCAAGGGGGTGCACAGCCGGCCGGGTCCAGAAGATTCCGTGCTGCTGAAAACGGCACCTCAGCGCGGCTGCCATATTTATTCCAGAGCAGAGTCGGCAGCCGTGCTGAAGTGCATGAAGGTCCCGCGATGATTACTTTTGCTGCTGCTGCTTCGGAAAAGGTAGGTGATGTTGGAGGGGGGTGGACCAGCAGTCGCAGTCATCGCGGGACCTTGCCTCTGTTGGCCCAGTCCCCCCTCTGACATCACTTACCTCTTCCGAAGCAGCGGCAGCAAAAGTAATCATCGCGGGACCTTGCTGATTTTGATGGAGAGAGAAAGAAGCATAGCAGGTGGTGGAAGGAGAAAAATGGGGTCAGGGTGGTATGGAAGCGTGGTGAAGGGTGAGAAAGGGGATCAGGGTGGTATGGAAGCGAGGTGAAGGGTGAGAAAGGGGGTCAGGGTGGTACTGAGATTGTAAAATCTAGACTTGCAGATTTCTGCCAATTGCTTTAAACTTTTTTTTAATACTATGATAGCACTGGCTGTTCATTTACTCCCCCTATTACAAAACTGTGGAAGCATAGGTCAGCGCAATGAATGCTCTGCGCTGCACCTGACGGACATAAATATGAACATGTTTCCCACACACACCACACGCACATACTTAAGGAATTCCACTGGCTTCCAATTTCTTACCATCTCAAATTTTAAGTCCTGATATTGGCACATAAAAGTATTTTACGGAGGTGTCCCTTGTTATTTGTCTGATATCTTATTCCTTTATGTTCCCACCAGAGCATTATGTTCACAAGCTCAGAACTGTTTGGTGATTCCGCCCAATGCCAGACTTGATTGTACTTGCCAAGATGCATTTTTCTACCTGGCCCTGGTTTACGAAATGCTATGCCACAGTATCTTAGGTATGAAACCAATCTGAAGAACTTTTTAAAAATATACAATTCACTGTGGCAGTGTATCTCAAACTGTGTGCCGAGGCACACTAGTGTGCCACCTGAGATTCCAAGTGTGCCACGGCACACTGCCAGCTGACTTCCCTACTCGGTACAGCACCAGCACTGACCGATTCGCCAAAGGCCTGCATGTTTCCCCCTTCTCTCTAGCGTCCTCCAGCTTCTCCCCTGGCCTCCCGGTCTCACCTTTAAAGCTAATTACAGCAGCCTGCAGAGGATCACCAGTAGGTTAAATTATTTTATTTTCAATATAGTGTTTGAAATATGTCAGTTTTGAGAATTTATATCTGCTGTTTATATTGTGTATATATGAAAAATGAATGGAATAAATTTCATTACAATTAGTAAAGGGGATGGGATCTGGGGTAGAGAGCTGCACGGGAACGGGGATGACGGGAATTCCGCGGGACACACGGGGATCCCGCGGGTTCCACCTTCGGGTCACGGGGATCCCGTGGGGACGCCCCCTAGGGTCGCTGGGATCCCGTGGGGATGCTCCTTGTGCTCTCGGGGATCCCGCGGGGTTCAATGCCTTTCCTACCTGCCCTGCTGCGAGGCCTCATCTTCCATTTCTTGCCTGCCCTGCTGCAGCACACATAGCCAATCGGAAGTCTTCCCCGATGTCAGTGCTGATGTCGGAGGGAGGGCTTAAGCAAAGCCCTCCCTTCCTCCTTCCGGTCGGCTGTGTGCGGCAGGGCAGGTAGGGAGAAGGCAGTGGTGTACCAAAGCAGGGGGCGGTCTGCCCCAGGTGCAGCCATGGTGGGGGGGAGTGTGCACAGACGGTCAGGTCCACTTACCTTTTTGGCGCTTCCCCCGATCGACCGACAACAGGCCCGGCCGACAAACCTCCCTGCCCTGTAGCCGCGAATCTAAATTACCTTCTTACAGCAGCTTCAATACTCCAGCTGCTGTAAGAAGGTAATTTAGATTCGCGGCTACAGGGCAGGGAGGTTTGTCCGACCGGGCCTGTTCTGTTGTCGGTCGGGTGGGGAAGCGCCACAAAGGTAAGGGGCAGGGAGGGAGAAAGGGAGGAAAGGTAGAGTGGAGAAGAAAAGACGCTTAAGGGAAATGGGTAAAACTGAGGGGGGAGAAGGATGCTGAAAGCACTGGGGAAGACAAAGGGGTAGAGAAGGACGCTGAAAGGACATGGGGAGGACGGGAGGGGGGGGAGAAGGATGCTGAAAGCACATGGGGAAGACAGAGGGGGAGAAGGATGCTGAAAGGACATGGGGAAGACAAAGGGGTGGAGAAGGACGCTGAAAGGACATGGGGAAGACAAGAGTGGAGAAGGACGCTGAAAGGACATGGGAAGACGGGGGGGAGAAGGACGCTGAAAGGACATGGGGAAGACAGAGGAGGGAGAAGGATGCTGAAAGGACATGGGGAAAACAAAGGGGGGAGAAGGACGCTGAAAGGACAAGGGGAGGACGGGGGGGAGAAGGATGCTGAAAGCACATGGGGAAGACAGAGGGCGGAGAAGGACGCTGAAAGGACATGGGGAAGACAAAGGGGTGGAGAAGGATGCTGAAAGGACATGGGAAGACAGGGGGAGAAGGACGCTGAAAGGACATGGGGAAGACAGGGGGGGAGAAGAACGCTGAAAGGACATGGGGAAGACAGGGGGAGAAGGACACTGAAAGCACGTGGAAGAGGGGGGAGAAGGATGCTGACAGGATATGGAGAAGATGGGGGGAGAAGGATGCTGAAAGGAAATGGGGAAGAGAGAGTGGGGAGAAGACGCTGGCAGGGAAGATGCCAGACTATGGAGGGAGCGGAGGGAAGAAGATGGGTGCCAGACCAATTTGGAAGGGGGGAGAAAGGGAGAGGCACAGTAACAGAGCAAATGGAAGACACAGAGAGAAGAGAGACAGTGGATGGAAGGAATTGAATGAGAACATGAGGAAAGCAGAAACCAGGCAACAAAGGTAGGAAAAAAATTCTTTTTTTTTGCTTCAGGATAAAGTAGTATATTAGTTGTGTTGATAAAAATTTATAAACATTAGAGGCTCTGGTAGAAATCCGTTTACAAAGTATGTATTTTTCCCAATTAATATTTCCAAATTAATAAAGTCTTTTTGCTTATTTTTAAATGGGTTTCTACCAGAGCCTTTAATTCAGTAGCATAATTAACTGAAATAACTATTTCTGAAGTTTATAGGGACATAAGGGATTCCTCACGGGGACGGGCGGGGACAGAGGGGATTCCTTGCGGGGATGGGTGGGGATGGAGGGATTCCTCGCAGGGACGGGTGGGACATTGGCGGGGACAGGTGGGATTTCTGTCCCCGCGCAACCCGTGGTTGGGGTACTCAGTTGATATTTGTTAGACATAGGAGGTACTTAGCTTGAAGTAGTTGAGAAACATTGCTGTAGGCAATCAGCTGGCGCCAGTGCCTCTCCTTCTCTCTGGCTCTCTTCCCTGCTGGCACCCCCTACTGGTATCTCAGGGCCCATCTGGAGAGCCCCTGCACATGCGTGGACGTCAACATGATAATGTCATGCATAGGCGTGATCTCATCACGGCGATGTCCGCGCACTTCTGGGTGCCTCAAACCATGGCCACTACCTTTAGTGTGCTCCAGCTCAAGAAAGTTTGAGAAACACTGGTCTAGACAGATTTACAATAAAATCATTGTTACAAACATACCCCTCTCCTTTTACACAACCATAGTGCAGTTATTAGCGGCGGCAACAGCTCTGACGCTCAGGTGGTGGTATTAGCTCCGATGCTCATAGAATTCCTATGAGTGTCAGAGCTAATACTGCCCCAGCCGGTGATAAAAAAAAAGGCCTAATGCAGCTTCGTAAAAGGGGGGGGATAGATTAATCATGGGAAAACAAGTGCACTTCAAAAGTAGAATTATTGTTCTTCTTTGGGAACACTGGGTGACTAGTATACAGCCTCATGCTCATGAGGAATAATTTAAAGGGGATGGTGCTTTAAAATTTACTTCTACCCCCAATCCCCTCTCAAATATTCCCTGTTCCCCCTCTCAAACACCTCTCCAACTCTTCTGTACCTCAGCACCTCCCAGGGGTTACCCTGAAGGGCATGTGATAGTGTGTGTGTGTGGAGAGGAGTGGGGGGGAGGAGGCAGGAGCAAAAACCAGGCACTCCTGACATGAAAATGGCAGCCTCAGCCCTCTAGTGGTAGTCTCATAGTATTACTACTATGGGGTGAGGCTACCAAATTAGGGCATTAAGGCTGCTATTTTGATGCCAGGATTCACTGTAGCAAGAAAGCCTTGTTATGGTACCTGCCCCTCCCCCACTACCCACCAGGAAACCCTCTTGAAGGGTCAGGGGGCAAGGGTAGAGAGGAAAGTCGAAAGGAGATTAGAAGGTTGAGAAGGCATTTTAAAGGGAATTGAGAGAGGGTGGGAGATTTTGACAGATTATCAGCCCAGGACATTAAAGGCTTATGACTAGGAATATGCAATATTTCTAGAAGTAGAAATGAAAAGTAAATTTCCTGCAGGATTTAGTACTGAGGATACATTAATTCAATAGCCATTAATAAAATGTACTGACCACCCTAATGAAGGAGAAATTAAACTAAATACAACCAATATTCCATGTCAGTCTGCTACTGATATATCTCCTATAGACAAGACGGTTCTAGAAAAGCATTCCATCCATAGTACTGGCACAAAAAAACTAAAAGTCTTTCCACAAAATCCTGAGTGGTGTAGAATGGGTACAAGTGAATCAATTTTTTACTCCCTCAAAAATTACAAAGTCTAGGACAGTGTTTCTCAAAATGAATATGCATGAAATAAATTTGCATATAATGGACGCAGTGTATGCAAATCAAGTTTATACATATTCATTGTGGATATCCTGAAAACTTGACTGGCAAGGGAGTACTCCAGGACCGAGTTGAGAAACACTGGTCTAAGGGACACATAAGAACATAAGAATTGCCATCTCCGGATCAGACCCTGGGTCCATCAAGTCCGGTGATCTGCACACGCAGAGGCCCCACCAGGTGTACCCTGGCCTAGTTTTAGTCCCCATATCACCGTATGCTTCTCAAGGGAGATGTGCATCTAATTTACCCTTACCCGTATCACTCTATGCCACTCTTAAGGAGATGTGCATCTAGTTTACCCTTAAATCCTAGAACAGTGGATTCTGCAATGACTTCCTCTAGGAGAGCATTCCAGGTGTCCACCACTCGCTGCATGAAACAGAACTTCCTGATATTCGTCCTGGACCTGCTCCCCTCAGCTTCAGTTTATGTCCTCTTGTCTGTGTCACATCGGACATTGTAAATAACTGCTCAATGAAGTTACAGGGAAATACTTTTAAAACCAATAGGAAATATTTTTTCATACCAAGAATAGTTAAGCTCTGGAACGCGTTGCCAGAGGATGTAGTAACAACGGTTAATGTAGATGGGTTTAAAAAAAGGTTTAGACAAGTTCCTGGAGGAAAAATCCATAGTCTGCTATTGAGATAGACCTGGGGGAAGCCACTGCTTGCCCTGGGATTGGTAGCATTGAATGTTGCTAATATTTGGGGTGTTGACCTAGATTGGCCTCTGTGGAAACAGGATACTAGGCCAGATGGACCATTAGTCCGACCCAGTATTCTCGTGTTTTTATGTTCTTATAATCACCTGGTATCCCTCTATTAAGTGACAGGATTCCCCTGTCTTCGAATAATAGATTCTTCAAACCCTTGAGCTATGTCATGTGACAGGATTCCCCTCTCCTGGATTAATGGATGCCTCTGATCTCTGAATTACATTATATGGCTGGATTTCCCTTTTTGTACACGTTAACAGATGCTCAACCTTTATGGCACTAGTGGTTTTTTTAATTCCCTAAGGAGCCACTCCTTTCTTTGTAACTAACTGACATGCCAACGCCTGTGAGTCACCTCTGTTTAATTCTCACCAGGACTGGATTCAAAAGGAATGTGCATATTTCTACACAAACATGTATAAAAAGAAAACGCCCTCAATTGCCTTGTAAAGGCTACTGTACTTAACCCAGATTTTTGGGCACATAGTGCAGAGCAGATCAAGTGAATTTTTATAAAGTGCATAGCTGGCATACCTATAAAACTGCTGAAACATTTCACAAATAGAGAGATGGTCTCAGGAATTTTGAGACTCCAAGGACACCTCCCTTCTCCTTTCCCATAAGCCAACATTTCATCTTTCTGTAACGGATTCTGCAGGCCCTGCCCTTCACAGCTATTAACTGAAAATATCTTTCCTCTCAGGGTGACCCCATGTGTGCATGTCTGGTATAAGTTTAAACATATTTGAGTTGGTTTGATGGCGAGTATGTTCTCAAATAGACTTTCTTTCACAACCCAGCAGATACAACCCAGACAGCGCTCTATGGTGGCAGCTCACTTCTAGAAAGTGAATCACTTTGTGATCTTGAAGAAGTGTACCTGGACCAATCAGAGCCTCAGGCCCTTCCCTGGCACATCCCAGGATTCACCAGGATGGGGAAGGCCCACCATTGTGTAAGAGTTGGGTCTGCCAGCCGGAGTGGGTAGGCGTCAATCCAGCCGGACTTCGTCAATAAGGAAGGGAGGGGCAGGAGGTCATCGGAGCATGGGGGGAGTTGTCGGGAGGCTTGGGCAATGGCGGGAGGGGGATAGTAGTGTCGGGGGATTGTGCGACATGGCGTGAGAGAGTGGACATCTCTTCTGCTTTCAGGAATGGGTGTCAGGAGGTTGTGCAATGGTGGCGGAAGGGGTGTGTCAGGGGGTGGGTGTTGTGCGACGTGGCGGGAGAGAGTGGGCATCTCTCCCACTGCCAGGGGGTGGTGTTGGGAGGTTGTGCGAGCACAGTCGGAGAGAGTAGGCATCTCTCCTACCAATCTTTTTTTTTTTTTTAATTTCCATGGGGGGGGGGTCTGAGCTATCAAACCTTACTTTTCTGTCAGTGCCTGAGTCAATCAGCGCTCAAGCACTGATCAGAAAGTAAGGCTATGACAGCTCAGACCTATCAGAAAATTTTGGCCGCAAATGTGCCACAACAAGGTTAGGGAATCACTGGGCGATGATAGAGAATCGCTCGGAGTGCTTATCTTAATATTAATGGTCTCGTACTACATTTGCATGGCAGAATCGGAGATTGCTAGGAAACCCGGAAAAGACCATATGAAATGGGATAGGGGAAATTGGAGATCCCTAAGGGATGCCACAAGTCATTCTCCAGAATTCTGACAAAGATTCATTCCACAAAACTGCTGATAATCTTGTAGTGCCCTTATCTCTCTTCTCAAAGCCTCACATGGATGGCTATACAGGGCATTCTGTCTATAAGAGCATTTATTTATTTAAAAAAATTTATGAATCGCTTAAATCTAAGCGATGTACAAAACATTTACATCCACAATTTCAAGCTCAAACAAACATTGTAAAATGCAGTAAGCAAATAAGTTTTCTCCACAAATTTCTTCAATACAGAATTCTTTAAATCTTAAAACAAATAATAACCACAGAGTTAAAGAAAAGCGTCCACAAATAATTGTGTTTTTAACATTTTCTTAAATGACACACGATCTTTGCATAATCTCATTATACCTGGAATTTATCTGCAGGAGAGAACGTAGTATTCACAGACATTGTCCAGGTTAATGGGCAATGAAGTATATGAAAAATTAATTCAGAGGCTACATTCCAAGGTTATTCGTAACCCACCTGCGGAGCCATCCAAGACACTTGGCTCTTCTTGGCAAATACGAGGATGTCCTTTACGCAGCAGAACAGCCTCATGCTCCTGGTATAGCTGGTGTCCAGCCAGGCCTGCCATAAGTTAGTCCATAACTTGCTTCAAGACTATACCATTGAAGGCCCAGAAGGGAAGGTGAAGAACGAAGCCAACAGCAATAAGTCTTTTTAATCCAGTGACTCTGCAGATAGCAGGGTAACAGAAAGTTGGATACCATCGGACTAAAAAGTCTCAGAAACCAACTGCTTGCTTCCTGCAGGTTTATAATAGTTGAGCACCGCCTATGTGATCTACATTATGAGGAGGCCGCTGAAAAGTTCTTCTGAGCCCAACCAAAAACGTTGGGGCAGTCTCTATCGAGGGCCAGTGATCTTCCACCTCTTTCATTCCGTCGGAAAAAATAGGGAACGAAAAAAGTGGAAAATTGCTGGTTTAAGGGCTCCTTTTACAAAGGCGCGCTAGCGGTTTAATGCGTGTAATACCGCGCGCTAAACCGCCAGTCACGCTAGCCGCAACCACCTCCTCTTGAGCAGGTGGTAGTTTTTAGGCCAGCGCGGAGGGAGGTTAGCGCGTGATGAAAAGTTGCGCACTTTAACCCCGCTAGTGCGGCTTAATGAAAGGAGCCCTAAGTGTTTAGCCCTCGATGGAGACGGCCCCAACTTTGTTGGTTGGGCTGGGAACTTTTTAGCGGCCCCTCATGTATAGATGATTTCTATACTAAGCCATACTGAACTATAGCCTCCAATGTCACTTGTTCTCTCCCTCACTCCCCTCACCCACACAGTTTGAGCAACATGTAAAACTATCCATGCATTTATGAATCTGTTACTCGAGGAACGCAGAGAGAGGGGTGACATGATCGAGACGTTCAATATCTCACGGGCCGTATCGAGATGGAAGAGGACATCTTCTTTCTCAAAGGTCCCCACATCAACAAGAGGGCATCCCTTGAAACTCAGGGGTGGGAAATTTCATGGTGACACCAGAAAATATTTCTTCACCGAAAGGGTGGTTGATCGCTGGAATAATCTTCCACTATAGGTAATTGAGGCCAGCAGCGTACCAGATTTTAAGACAAAATGGGATTGGTACGTGGGATCTCTACATAGGGGAAGGTAGGGGTGGGTCATTAGTGTGGGCAAGTGGTTCCCAAACCTGTCCTGGGGGACCCCCAGCCAGTCAGGTTTTCAAGATATCCCTAATGAATATGCATGAGAGAGATTTGCATACCTGTCACTTCCATTATATGCAAATCTCTCTCATGCATATTCATTAGGGATATCTTGAAAACCTGTCAGGCTGGGGGTCCCCCAGGACAGGTTTGGGAACCACTGGTGTGGGCAGACTGGATGGGCCATGGCCCTTTTCTACCGTCAGTTTCTATGTTCTGTGTTCTAATATCGATACATTTATGTATTCATTCTCATAACTTATCTGCTGCGTTATCTATAAGCATAGACACTATAAAAATTAATTATATAGCTAGTTTATTATTTGTAACCTGCCCTTATCCGGAGTGGAGGACAAATGAACATACATAATAAAAATATACTACACTGAAACTACACATTTCAGCCATATAATAAGCAAGTTCTCCAATGTGCTGCCTTGCTGATCTGGCTTATTGAAATTGTTGCACCCTGCCTTGAGTAAATTTTCTGTCATAATGAATAAATAAAAAAGGAATCTGACTTTTTTTCCCCTAAGGTGGTGTATTACTGTGGTTCTCAACCCTGTCCTGGGGGACTACCAGCCAGTCGGGTTTTCAAGATATCCGTAATGAATATGCATGAAAGAGATTTGCATATAATGGAAGTGACAGGCATGCAAATCTTTCTCATGCATATTCATTAGGGATATCTTGAAAACCCGACTGGCTGGAGGTCCCCCCAGGACAGGGTTGAGAACCACTTGTGTATTAGATACCGTGATACTGAATGCTAAGTTACTTACCCCCTTTTGTACTAAGGTGCGCTAACCGATTAACACATGCTAAAGGCTAACGCGTCCATAGATTAGTATGCATGCATTAGCGCAGTCCTAGGGAACTCCGGTCCTCGAGAGCCGTATTCCAGTCGGGTTTTCAGGATTTCCCCCAATGAATATGCATGAGATCTATTTGCATGCACTGCTTTCAATGCATATTCACTGAGGAAATCCTGAAAACCCGACTGGAATACGGCTCTCGAGGACCGGAGTTCCCTACCCTTGCATTAGCGTTTACCGCACGCTATATCGATTAGTGCACCTTAGTAAGAGAGGGCCTTAAACTTTTTATTGCGCTGTGTACTGTAAATGCTTTATGCAGTCTGTTACAACAATTTATTTATTTAAAAGATTTGTATTCCACACTATCAACATTTCTAGGTGGATACCAACAAACATACATCATTTAAAACAAAACAATTTATAAAACTTAATATCTTCAAAGCAGCTAAATATTTTTTTTTTCAAGTTTTATTAGGATTTTATATACCGCCTATCAAGGTTATCTAAGCGGTTTTTACAATCAGGTACTCAAGCATTTTCCCTATCTGTCCCGGTGGGCTCACAATCTATCTAACGTACCTGGGGCTATGGAGAACTAAGTGACTTGCCCAGGATCACAAGGAGCAGTGTGGTGTTTGAACCCACAACTCCAGGATGCTGAGGCTGTAGCTTCAACCACTGCGCCACACACTCCTCCATATTAACCCCCCCCCCTTTAGAAAAGCATGGAAGAGTTTTTAGCAACGGATGGCCCACGGAATGCTGTGCGCTGCGCAAACACTCATAGGAACTCTATGACTGTCAGAGCAGCGCAGAGCATTCAGCTCGCCGACCGGTGCTAAACCTCTCCCGCGCTTTTGTAAAAGGGGGGTAAATGCAATATCCCCCACCCCCCTTTTTCTGAAGCCGCATCCGGGGTTTTTTATCGCAGGCCATGGTGGTAAAAGCCCTGATGCTCATAGGAATTCTTTGAGCATCGGAGCTTTTACAGCAGTGGCCTGTGATTAAAAAAAACCCCTAATGCGGCTTCAGAAAAGGGGGGGGAGGGGGGCTATATTTGATATTGTGTTGAATGCTATTGTAAAATGTATTTTAAAAATACAGTTTAAACAAAGCAAACTGTATACATACTGAAACTAGAAACTATGTAAATTATGATCTTAGCCAAAAGCCAGAAGTACAATCATTATGGATAACACTGAGAGAATGAATCCAGACAGTCACAAAGTGCAGAACATAAGAATAGCCTTACTGGGTCAGACCAATGGTCCATCAAGCCCCGTAGCCCGTCCTTACGGTGGCTAATCCAGGTTACTAGTACCTGGCCAAAACCCAAGGAATAGCAATATTCCATGCTATCGATCCAGGGCAAGCAGTGGCTTCCCCCCATGTCTTTCTCAATAACAGACTTTGGACTTTTCCTCCAGAATAATGATTAATGTCTAAGAAAGGACAAAGAAATGCAAAGAATTGTAGAGATCTGATATCTGTAATATTTGTAATTTTATTACAATACCCATCTGATTTATTATTTAGCCTTTCTTTTTTTCTGTCATGTATGTTTCATGTTTTATATTTTGGAGTTCAAATTGGAATGTACTAAGAAACAGGAATTTTGGATCAGCAGAAAAATGTTTTTTAAATAAGAATAAACATGTTGCTTCAGTGCTCCTAATTGGGACATTTAGCAACTGCGGCCTAGATTCTCAAAAATATGCATTAAAAACTGACGGGCCGTTGTCACAGCTGTTAAAGTAGTGATTTTTTAAAAATTGAATAATTCTCCCAAAAAACATTCATGCAAATGAAGTTGGTGGAGAGTAGTGAAGATTCACTGATGATAACGATGGGCACATACGCAGAATAAACACTCAAAAAAACCCCAAGCCCCAAAGTCAAGCAAACTCCACCTGACAGCAGGAGAGATGTCCATTCTCTCCTGCTGCCAAGCAACACCTCCCCAACATCCTCTTGGCAGAAGGAGACATGTCCCCTATGTCCCTCGCTAGGCAAGATGCTCACTCTCTCTTGCCGACAGGCAACACACACTCCAACACCCCCTCAGCAGTAGGAGAGATGCCCACCACCACCAAGCAACACCCCTCTTGGCATTGGGAGAGATGCCCATGCCCATCACGCAACACCCACCAACACCCCTTCAGCAGCGGGTGAGATGCCCACTCTCTCCCGTTGCCACACAACCCCCCAATACCTCCAACGACCCCCCGCCCTCTCCCCTGTTCCTTATTTGGATGGCTGGCCAGAGGGATGCCTACTCCCTTGGCCAGCAGGCCTGCCTCTTCAAAATGGGATGCACCAGGGAGGGACCTGAGGCTCTGATTAGCCCAGGTTGTTTAATGCCTCTCCTATGGGTGGGGCCTTAGGCATCTGGGCCAATCAAAGCCTTAGGCTCCTCCCAGTGCATCCAGGGAGGGGCATGAGGCTTTGATTGGCCCAGGTTGTGTAAAATCCCTCCTATAAGAGGAGCCTTTTGCATCTGGGCCAATCAGAGCCTCAGGCCCCTCCCCATATGATAATCTCATAAAAAGCCTCCAGGTCTCTCAGAATATATTGAAATATGCTGCGAGATACGGTCTATCAGTATAGTGTTGTAAAGCACTTCATACTTAAGAGAGAAGGGTTTTGAATTTATTCATTTTCTTAGTCAAGCATGGCAAGGTATCTTTTTGACTTGAGAAGAGGGAGTAAAACAAACCAACCTCTGCCCCTGTTCCCCTAAACTTCCCAGTTGTTTCTGTGGTGTGAAGTTAAAAGTTAGCATAGCATGGGATGGAGGTGACTGGGGCAGCGGCGCCTGGCATCACTGCACCTTACTCCCTCACATACCTCCTCAAAATCTTTGGCAGCAGCAAGAAGCATCTTTCCTAGCTGCTGCTCACGCCAGCCTAAGCTCTCCCTCTGATGTCAGCTTTCCATACCCATCCCAATCTAACTATGAAGAGATGGGTGGGCAAAGAGCAGGAGAGGTGATGGCTCCCCCGCCAAGAAGGTGCCCAGGGTGGTCCCCTCCCTCCCTTGCTCTGTTACTGCCCCATTCCACTGCCTTTGTCCTTACCTCTTCCAGGTGTTCTCTCGCTTTTCCTTTACATTTCCACTCCTAATTGACATCTGTCCTTGTCCCTGTTTTCATGCATTATGCTATTGCTCCTATCATCTCTGGCATGAACCCATTCCATTCCATTCATCCACCACCTTTATGATAAACAATTCTTCCCATTATTATGGAGTGAAGGAGTAGCATCCTCACCTGGAGTACTGCGTGCAGCACTGGTCGCCATACATGTAGAAGGACACGGTACTACTCGAAAGGGTCCAGAGAAGAGCAACTAAAATGGTTAAGGGTCTGGAGGAGTTGCCATACAGTGAGAGATTAGAGAAACTGGGACTCTTCTCCCTTTAAAAGAGGAGACTGAGAGTGGACATGATTGAAACGTTCAAGATACTGAAGGGAATAGACTTAGCAGATAAAGACAGATTGTTCACCCTCTCCAAGGTAGGGAGAACGAGAGGGCACTCT
This sequence comes from Geotrypetes seraphini, assembly GCF_902459505.1. Taxonomy (NCBI): domain Eukaryota; kingdom Metazoa; phylum Chordata; class Amphibia; order Gymnophiona; family Dermophiidae; genus Geotrypetes; species Geotrypetes seraphini. The sequence goes on along the minus strand of NC_047094.1, from coordinate 46,930,511 downwards.
CTAAAGTTGAAAGGGGATAGATTCCGTACAAATGTAAGGAAGTTCTTCTTCACCCAGACAGTGGTAGAAAACTGGAACGCTCTTCCGGAGTCTGTTATAGGTGAAAACACCCTCCAGGGATTCAAGACAAGGTTGGATAAGTTCCTACTGGAACAGAACATACACAAGTTCCTGCTAAACTGGAACATACGCAGGTGAGATTGGACTCATTTGGAGCACTGGTCTTTGACTTGGGGGGCCACTGCGTGAGCGGACTGCTGGGCACGATGGACCACTGGTTTGACCCAGCAGCGGCAATTCTTATGTTCTTATGATGGTTTAGAAGGGGGGGGGAAGAGAGGAACCAGTGAAATCAGGGTTCAATCCCAGTGCTGTTCTTTGCGATCTTGGGGGACAGGAAAATACTTGAATGTAACTTGCCTTGAAGCTAGGGTTACCATATGGCTCCAGAAAAAGGAGGATGGATTGAGACAGCTGGGTTTTATTTATTTATTCATTCATTTTTATAGCCCGTCCTCCCCAGGAGCCCAGAATGGGTTACAAGGATAAATATGCAAAGTTTTCAGGAACAGAGATACATACATTACAGAGTCAATAACATGCTCTAGGATCAAAACACAAAGCTATAGAATCAATAACTTACAACTTATAGAGAATGTGACTAAGAACACATGCTTTGCAGAACTTCCATGGAAGTAAAACCCAGATGTGTCCTTTTTCACTTCACACATATGGTAACTCTAATGCTAAGGCGATTGCCCTGATTGCAACCCCCCCTCCACCAGACAATTCTGGTCCTATGTACGGCTTTTAGGGACCCCCTTAAACCTGTGTTATTTCTATCTTCTGATTCTTCTCACTTTGTGCGATGGCAAAACCACTTCTTTTTTCTGCTTGTGTTACCTCTCTCATACACTCAGAAATCCTTTGGCTTTCATCACTGCCTTCTTACACTATTTGGCTGCAGTTCCCACGGTGTCAACATCAGGAACAGAGCTAGAGAACTGCAAAAACATGCTGAGCTAGAAAGAACCACTACCAGTGACAGCCTGCTCCACAAGATAGGTCAGACACAAGGTTGGTGCAGGGAAACTTGTGCAGTAATCAGTGTGTGAAGTAAGATGAGAAGTCTTCAGCCAGCTTGAGGAATGGAGGAGTAGCTAGGGTTACCATATTTTTCTCTGGTAAACCCCGGATACATGACCCCACCCCATTCTGTCTCCAGCCCCACTCAGGTCCGCCTTCAGCCCCACCCCCACAAAGCCTCCTCTCGTCTTCTGAACGAGCTCCAGCCAAGCATTCGCGCATGCTCAAAGGCCCTCCAGACATGGCCAGAGCTTGGTCGGGGCTTTCCAAAACCCAGACAAATGCCAGGTTTTGGAAAGTCCATCTGGGAGCCTGGACAGTCCTCTAAAAAGATTTCCCAGACATCAGGAAAAGCAATGCCTTAAGCAATCAGGAAAAGCAATGCCTTCCAGGGGTGTCAAAGTCCCTCCTCGAGGGCCGGAATCCAGTCGGGTTTTCTGGATTTCCCCAATGAATATGCATTGAAAGCAGTGCATGCAAATAGATCTTATGCAGATTCATTGGGGAAATCCTGAAAACCCGACTGGATTCTGGCCCTCGAGGACCGACTTTGACACCTGTGCCTTAAGCAATCATGCCAGAGCTATTGGATAAAGGGAAGGGAGGGGAGATGCAACATTGGCTTTCAACAAGCGCGCATAAGACATACTTTTTCTCGTCCCAAAACTGCTATAATTCATGTAAATCTTGTAATTTGTTTTTTATGTCAAATTTTATCATGAACCATAGCCAGAAACACATGACATGCTATAATACATGTGCTCAAGAAGTGTGCTTTTATCCCCCCTCCCCCCCCAAAAAGACTATAATTTATTTGAATCATCTATTTATTTTTCATGCGCCACAGTCAAAACACATGCCAGAGATGTGCTTTTCACAGTACTGGCACCCCTGGACCAGTCGCTGATTTTTGTTTGCCATAAGTCGATGCTTGGAGAATCACTCGGCGATGTTGAAGAATCCACCAGCGTGCTCGCTTAAATATTGGTGAGCCCATTTGCATGGCAGAATCGGAGACTGCTAGGAAGCTCAGATAAGACCACGTTAAGCCATTTTGGTCCGCCGCTAAAATACATGCACGCTAAACTGGCTGGAACTGGTTTAGCGTCCGTGTTACAAGCAATCTTAAGTTTTGAGAATCTAGTCCTTATAGTATAAGCCCACTAAAGACTGATAAAATGCCTGTATATATTTAAACTACTTTGGTTATGCCACATGTACCTTTTCTTTTTATCTGACCTCCTTACACATCCAGGGTGGGAAATGTATTATTGTTTGTTATTCCTATTTTATTTATTGTATGGAAATTATAAATGTATATCTACATTTATTAGTTAAGGGGGAGGGGAGAAAATGAGTGTTTTTTAAATTATTTGCATATTTAAAGCGCTTTTCTTGATTTATGTTTAAATTCATTGTATTGCACTATTTATATTCTAAAATTAATAAAGATTTACAAAAAAAAAAAATGAAAGGTGGTATATCAGCTCTATGACTATCTTTTCATGGGCATTAAATTAATTAAAAAAAAAAAAGAAAAACAAACAAAACCAAGCCCTCCTCTTTCATATGAATCTGTGTTCATTTCTGGCATTGTTGCACCTGCTCCTGGCCTTGTAAGGGATGAGTCATAGGTTACACAGCCCAGTCCCTGCCTGGAGAGTCCAAACCTTTCATTCCTCACTGTGCTTGTGGTAGTCACACCCTCCTTGACAATGCAGTGGGCTTCAGGAACCTGTTCTACAAGCTGGCTGCTGTCAGACTAGGTCTATTTGATCTCTGCAGAGCGCGCATCAAAAGTTCCACCCCGTTTACTGCTGGATACCAGCCTCTCTGTGGGCATTCACATGTCAGAGGATGACAGGACCCTAATGGGTAACAAAACCTGGCACAGCCCTGTGGTGATTTTAGGTGATACAGGCCTTTATATTTCATGACTGGGAACACGCTTGCAGATCTTTCTGTTTCTAGCATATTGTTCCAAAATCTTATAATACCTCTTCAGAAAGGTCACAATTTTTCCAGGTCTCTCAAAATGAGTAAGAACGCCCTCTGGTGACAGGATGGTAGACTCCTTCTCCCTCTTTTCCTCTGTGCTCTGCCCTCCTTATTTATTCATTCAATTTTCTATACCATTCTCCCAGGGGAGCTCAGGACTTCTTATGTCTCTCTACTCTTCTCATACTACTCTCACTTTGTTTCCCTGTTCTTTTTTCACTCTTTTATTAAAACTCTGTGTGATTCTGGTTGACTCTTCATCCCTCCTTTCCTGTCAGATCTGGTTTTAGACAATGGGGGTAGTTGCCTGTGGTTCCAAATATTTATAGATTAACACTACCATACTGCTATTTGGCTTGCCATGGGCTCTCCTTTTCCCTGCATCTCTCTGCCTTTTTTCCCTCAGGCTGGCCCACTGCCCTGCATGAGTGCAACAAAAGGAGCACCAGAGGACATAAATTGAGGTTTCATATTTAGGAATAATGTCAGGATTTTTTTTTCCACAGAGTGTGGTTAATGCCTGGAATGCCCCCCTGAGGGAGGTGATGGAGAAGAAAATGGTGACCGAAAAGATGAGCACAGAGGATCTGTAAAAAGAAAATGAATGGTTAAAAAAAAAAGGTTGCTTGTGTGCTTGTGTCAAGTGACGCTTAGATGGCAACTCCTGCTGTGCAGAACCAAGGCCAGTATTGGGTAGACTTGCACTGACTGGCTCACTGGTTGAGCTGCTGCTTCTGTACCCAGAGGATGTAGGATCAAATCCCAGTGCTGCTCCTTGTAACCCTGGGCAAGTCACTTAATCCTCCAGTGCCCACTGCATTTCAGTTTAGGATGGGCTGGAGAAGGCTTCAATGGAAACTCCAGTAATTTGAAACATGAGGACAGTGCCAGGCAGACTTCTACGGTCTGTGTAGGGTTACCAGACGTCGGGATATCCCCAGACGTCCTCTTTTTGAGGATGTGTCCGGGGATCTGTCCGGCTTTTGAAAAGCTTCCGGCAACGAGCGATGTCGAGACGGCATTCACGTATGCGCGGATGCAACGTGGCGATGTCACGTGCATGCGTGTGACATCGCCACGTCACAGTTTTAATTCCATATAATTCTCCTAAATTTTTAAGATCTAATGACCAACTTTTGTTGGTCATTCCTTCTCTTAAAATTATTAACACTCGAAGGCAATTCATTTTTACTGTAACAGCGCCACAGACTTGGAATTCACTCCCACTTTATTTAAGAGAGGAGAAGAATTTGGAAAAATTTAAGAGCCAACTTAAGAGCTTTCTTTTTAAAGATACGTTCAATACCTAATTGAAATGTTAATTGCTCTGTTATGCATTTTTGATCTTCAATTATTTATTGTCCTCCCTGTCCTCCCATTCCTTTTGTGCTTTTCCTTAATTGTTGATTCTTTCCTATCGAACATTGTATTTCTTCCCCTGTTGTCCTATTGTTTGCTTGTTTTTGTATTATTTACCTTGTTTTAATTAGTTTGTTTTTGATGATTTTATCCCCTTGTTAACGTTTCTCTCTATTTTATGTACATTTTAGAAATTTATTTTATTATGTGTACATCGCTTAGTAATTGTAATAGGCGATTAATCAAATAACAAATAAACTTGAAACTTGAAAACACCAGCGCATGCGCAAATATTGTCCAACGTCTCTCGCTGCTCATGTAGGTTGAGGGGTGGGGCCTGGGGTAGAACGGGGTATGCCTGGCTGGACCGGGGCAAGCTTGGGGCAGGGCTATGGGTCCGAATTTTCCATTTGGAAAATCTGGTAACTCTAGGGTCTGTGCCTGCATATGACAAGATGGTTCGGATAGGCTTGGTGGGCGTCGATGGCAACTCCAGTAGCTGGAACCTAATGACAGTACCAGGTGGACTTCCACGATCTATGTCCCAGAAATGTCAATTTAATCATGAATTTATAGAGTGTGACTGTTGGGTAGAATGTATCTAAGCCAAACCGATTGGCATCTTGGGACTGGTAGTCTGTCCCGTGAAGACTACCAGCAGGAAGGATGCTCAGTCCCACCTGCCGGGACCCCCGATGCTGGGCCCACCAAGCCCGAATCTCCACAGTAGGATTGCCCAATTCCTACTGGTGCCACCCCGTTAACACATCCCCCAGCAGGAGAGATTCCCAGTCCCTCCTGCTGGCACCCCCCTCTCCCCATAATGACTGCATCAGGAGGGATGCCCAATCTCTTCTGCTGGACACCCCACACCCCTCTGCAAAGGCAGGCCGCAGGAAAATGGAAGGTGGAGGCCTAGCAGATATAGTGGGCCTGCTCCCCAGTTCCTCATAAAATATTAAAACCATACTCTTCAAAAAACACATAAAACCTATCCAGCACGACCAATCCCAACCCAACATCCAACACTCTCTATACCCTTAGTACTCTCTAATATTCTTCTATCTACCAAACGTTATCTAAAACCCCATAATTCACCCTATTCTTATCTCCTAAAGACCTCTACTTCCCATTGGTAACTCTTTACCCGATGTTTTATTACCTTAAAAATTTTATGTCATCGCTTATTCTATTCCTTCAAATTTTGAGTGTAATTCTTGTTTTAGTTTGGATGTAATCCGTTTTGAACCGCAAGGTAATGGCGGAATAGAAATCACTAAAGTAATATAATGTTGCTGAAGGAAAAAGAGGGTAATAGGATGATTATAAAGATGAGCATATTTTCATTGTTCCAAAAAAAATGATGATTGCCCCCAAAGGTTGCTGGTTTCATAACTTCATTTTATCATCCAAAAAGCTTTAATTTTCTGTAAAGATCTCATTACATTACATTACATTACATTAGGGATTTCTATTCCGCCTGTGCCTTGCGGTTCTAGGCGGATTACATTATAGAAGATATCTGGACAGTTCCAGTTGAATTACATTTCAGGTTAGGAGTATATTACAGTAACAGTAAAGAGTTATGATACTTCAAGTTCACAGAAGATAATACTTGTCACAGAAGTTATTACATATGACAGAAGATATTGCATTTTGCAGAGGTAATACATGGCAACTCGATCGTTTAAATCAGGTGTAAAGTAGAAGAGTTACATTACATTTTAGGTCACAGACAAAGAGATAGTATAGATGGGTGTTTCCGAAGTCGTTGGTTGGGAACTCGTTGGGTGGTGGTTAGAGTGATGGGAGATATTTTTTGAACAGTAGTGTTTTTATTTCTTTGCGGAACTCTTTTATGTCTGTTGTTTTGGTCAGTAATTTTGAGATGTCAGAGTCTATTTTAGCTGCCTGTGTCCCCAGGAGGTTGTCGTAGAGTTTCTTACGCCAAACACGCTTATACTAAGGGAGAAATATACTATTTGGTATTTAATGAGATCTTTACAGAAAATTAAAGCTTTTTGGATGATAAAATGAAGTTATGAAACCAGCAGCCTTTGGAAGCAATCATCATTTGTTTTGGAACAATGAAAATATGCTCATCTTTATAATCATCCTATTACCCTCTTTTTCCTTCAGCAACCTTTTGATATGGGTAGGATGTTAATCTGAGAGCCTACATCTGATTTTTTTTCCCCAGTTCCTCATAAGCAGTTTTTGGGACTTTTCGTCAATGTGGCTTGTTCCGTGCAGAGACCATCTTAATAACTATTATTGGAGCTGAGGTTCCGTCTTTCACAAAAATGGAATTATTTTGTAAAATTTCTGTTAACAAAGGAAAATCGTGTTTTCTCCTACGGCCCTCAGTTTGAACACTATTACTGTATATATTCAAATATAAACCAAGAAAACCTTTTTTCTACCCAAAAAAGGTTGCCTCAAATATAAACTGGGGATTTATATTCAAGTGTGCTGCCCAGCTCTACATCCAGGCCCCTGCTGCCCACTGCAGGCCTCCATAGACCCTGATTGGCTTAGGGCCTAAGCCAGTGCATCCCAAGATGCACTGGGAAGGGAAAGGGCCACTATTTTGAATAGGCAGCACTATTGGCAGGAGGGAGTGGGCATCCCTCCTGCTGATGTTTCATACAAAGGTACAGGGAGTGTGGAGGGGTGTGTGGGGTGTTTGGTACAGCAGAAGGCTCTCTTACAAGGGGGTTGGGGGGGGAATCTCTTTGCTGGTTCAGCTGATCATAGCCACGGATCACAGCTGCAGTTTTGGGGAGTCCTGCCGGCTCAGCTGATTGGGGATTCCCCTGCCGCAATCAGCTGATGGCACTATTTTCAAAGATAAGCCAGCAAAGATAGGCCAGGATTTTCTGGGCCTACACTTCCGACGCCTATCTTTGCATGAAACTTTAGGTCACCTAATGCCACTTCCAGCTTTGACCATGCCTACTTTGGCACATGGTGGCCTAAAGCACCTAAATAGGCGCAATTCTGGCGTCTTTTATTTAGGCACCGGTAGGCACTTCATTTTTACAATTTTTTGCCATTATAAATGGCATTACTTAATTAACTTAGGAACCTACATTTAGGCATCATTTGTAGAATTTCTCCCTTAATTCCTGAAGAACATTCCATATGAGGATAAATGTGCTTTTGGCTGAAGTGTTTGCTACTATAAAAATGTACGCAAATGTATTTGGAGGTTTTCACATGAACAGGTTTTTGAAATCTGTACTTTCATGCTACAGTACCAAGTTGAGGTACTATTGCTATGTGGAAGAGTCGCCTAATGGTTAGAGCCGTGGTCTGTGATCCTATTGCAGTACCTTGTAACCTGGGCAAGTCACTTAACCCTCCGTTGCCCCAGGTACAAAAACTTAAATGATGAGCCCACTAAGGACAGAGAAAGCACCTGCATTTAATATGCACACAGGGCCATAGCACGGTATGTGTGGGCAGTGCGGTTGCACAGGATGCAGGGGCACTTAAATGGGGGCATAGGCTGCAGTACAGAGTGCCTCGCTGCCTCCTGTCTGTCCCTTCCCCCTAGGACATAGTGCAGAGTCTCTGCCTAACCCTTTCCCCTTGGAGACTTCCATTTGTGGGTGAGGTGCAGCGGTGCTCCATGGAGCCTCCTGCTCAGGTGTGTTCCAGGCATTGATGAGTCTCATCCCCTTTGAGATGCTTTTCCTCTTCCTGTGTAGGCAGGGCCTGGCAGTACTTGAACGTGCTTCACTATGCATGCTGGGCATGGTCGTTCACCACATTTATTCATTTATTTGTTCACATTTATTATTATTTATTATTATTCTATGTCAATATTTTAGTACCCCTGAGGAAGGTGGTTTACCGAAACAAGGCCTGTGTTGAGTCCACTCTATACAAATGTGGACAGTATTTTAAGTTTCTTGAAGAAATAAAATGAAGTTTTTTGAACATTATTCGTTTCCACAGTTCTGTTTTGTTTGGTATAGTCTATTGCCTGCAGGTGAGGGGTTTGGAGAGGGGTGGACTCCAGGCGGACAGATAGAGATGCATTGTAGGGAGACCAGGACGAAGGAAGTCATCCTGCCACTGTATCGTGCAATGGTGCACCCGCATCTGGAGTACTGTGTCCAGTACTGGTCGCCGTACCTGAGGATGGACATGGCAGTGCTTGAGGGAGTCCAAAGAAGAGCAACTAAGCTGATAAAGGGTATGGAGAACCTCTCATATACTGACAGACTGAAAAAGCTAGGGCTGTTCTCCCTGCAGAAGCGGAGGCTTAGAGGAGACATGCTAGAAACCTTCAAGATCCTGAAGGGCATAGAAAAGGTAGACAGGGACAGATTTTTCAAATTATGGGGAACCACAAGTACAAGGGGGCACTCGGAGAAATTGAAAGGGAACACGTTTAGGACAAACGCTAGGAAGTTCTTTTTCACCCAGAGGGTGGTGGATACATGGAATGTGCTTCCGGAGGCTGTGATAGGCAGGAGCATGTTACAGAGCTTCAAAGAAGGTTTGGATAGGTTCCTAGAGGACAAAGGGATTGAGGGGTACAGATAGAAGTAGAGGTAGGTTATAGGGATAGGAGTAGAGATAGGTTAAAGAAATAGTCAGGGACCACTGCTCAGGCAATAGGCCTGATGGGCCGCCGCGGGAGCGGACCGCTGGGCGAGATGGACCTCTGGTCTGACTCAGCGGAGGCAACTTCTTATGTTCTTATTCTGTGGAGTGTGTATGTGTGTGTGTGTGGGGGGGGGGGGGAGCCATGGTGAACAATTGCATAGGGTGCAGTTATGGCTTGCTACAGCCCTGTGTGTACACAATAGCAGTAGGATTCTTAACACACAAAAATTATTATAGACACTTGTAATTTCCACAGTGTTGTCTTTCAAAATTAAAGCCTGACTACATTAGAGAGAGTATATTCCTTGTGTGGTACTAATGAATAATTAAATGTAAGAATAATACAATGGAATTGCTTGGCTGGCAAAATACAAATGCAAGGAAAAGAGTGGGAGAAGTTGTTCACCATGAGCACTGCCCACATGTCAACGAGGCTGGAATTCTTTTGAGTCTACAGAGTGACAGAGCCAGCTGCAGCTACCGCAGCAGTTTCGGCAAGCCCTGCTCGGCCCAACCCTCCCCGAGATGTGGCAAGTAGAACTCATCCCACCCTGTCACCACACCTCTTCACCTTTTTACAAAACAAAAACAGCAGCTAGAGCTGAGACTTCTTCCCGAAATCAATAATCAGTAAATGCAAGTCAGTGATTAAGGGGCTGGTAAATGTGGCTCTCGGCACAGAATTCTGGGATACTAGACTTCCAGGTTTGAATCCGACCTACAGCATTCACAGAGGAAATAGGAATAATTGCTCTGTGCTCACAAACACAGACTGAGCTGTGTGAGTATTCAATATAATCATACAGCACTCCCAGCATGGGATTTGAAAACTGGCTGCTGAACTAAAAGGCCAATTCTAGAACAGAGCTCTTACAGTCGCACACTGTCTGTATTCATAAATATACAGAAAAGCAGCACTTATACACATAGAACCATGATGGCAGATAAAGGCCAAATGGCCTATCTAATCTGCCCATTCACAGTAACCATTATCTCTTCCTCTCTCTCTGAGATCCCACGTGCCTATCCCAGGCTTTCTTGAATTCAGACACAGTCTCTGTCTCCACCACCTTTTCCAGGAGACTGTTCCACGCATTTACCACCCTTTTTGTAAAAAAAAGTATTTCCTTAAATTACTCATGAGCCTATCACCTCTTAACTTCATCCTATGCCCTCATTCCAGAGCTTCCTTTCAAATGAAAGACTCGACTCATGTGCACTTACGCCATGTATATATTTAAACGTCTATCATATCTCCTCTCTCCCACCTTTCCTCTAAAATATACATATTGAGATCATTAAGTCTGTCCCCATACTCCTTATGACGAATACTACGCACCATTTTAGTAGCCTTCCTCTAGACCGACTCTATTCTTTTTATATCTTTTTGAAGATGTGGTCTCCAGAATTGTACACAATATTCTAAATGAGGTCTCACCAAAGTCTTATACAGGGGCATCAATACCTCCTTTTTTCTACTAGCCATACCTCTTCCTATGCACCCTAGCATCCTTCTAGCTTTCGCCATCACCTTTTCAACCTGTTTAGCCACTTTAAGATTATCACATATGATCACACCCAAGTCCTGCTCTTCTGTCATGAAAATAACTTCTTTACCCCTTAAACCAGGGGTCTCAAAGTCCCTCCTTGAGGGCCGCAATCCAGTCGGGTTTTCAGGATTTCCCCAATGAATATGCACGAGATCTATGTGTATGCACTGCTTTCAATGCATATGCATTGGGGAAATCCTGAAAACCCGACTGGATTGTGGCCCTCAAGGAGGGACTTTGAGATCCCTGCCTTAAACTGTACTGTTCCTTTAGATTTTTGCAGCCCATGTGCATGACTTTGCATTTCTTAGCATTAAATTTTAGCTGCCAAATTTCAGACCATTCTTCAAGCTTTGCTAGGTCTTTCTTCATGTTATTCACACCATCCAGGGTGTCTACTCTATTGCAGATTTTGGTATCATCTGCAAAGAGGCAAATCTTACCTGACAACCCTTCAGCAATACCACTTATAAAAATGTTAAAAAGAACAGGCCCAAGAACAGAACCTTGAGACTTATCACTGGTAATACCCCTTTCTTCAGAGCGATCTCCATTGACCACTACCCCTCTGTCGTCTTCCACTTAACCAGTTCCTGACCCAGCCCATCACTTTGAGGCCCATCCCAAGAGCACTCAGTTTATTTATTAGACGTCTATATAGAACACTATCAAAGTCTTTGCTAAAATCTAGATATATACCACATCTAGTGCACTCCCTCTACCCAATTCTCTGGTCACCCATCAGATTTATCTGACAAAACCTACCTCTAGTGAATCCATGTTGCCTCTAGTCCTGTAATCCACTAGATTCTAGAAACTTCACCATTCTCTTTTTTAAAAGTGTTTCCATTTATTTGCTTACCACAGAAGTCAGACATACTGGTCTGTAATTCCCTACTTCTTCCTTACTTCCACTTTTGTGTAGAGGGACCAGATCCGCCGTTCTCCAGCACCACTCCCAACTCCCAAAGTGCAAAGTAATAAAATTTGCAGATGACACCAAACTATTTAGTAGAGTTGGGATCAAAGAGGACTGTGAGGATATGCAAAGGGATCTGAACAAACTAGAAGAGTGGGCAACGAAATGGCAGATGAAGTTTAATGTAGAGAAATGTAAAGTCTTGCATGTAGGAAATGGAAACCCGAAGTACAGCTATATGATGGGAGGGCTGGTAATGGATGAAAGTACCCAAGAAAAGGACTTGGGGGTGATGGTGGACAGGAAAATGAAGCCGTTGGCACAGTGCGCAGCGGCCTCTAAGAAGGCAAATAGAATGCTAGGTATTATCAAGAAAGGTATTACAACCAGAACGAAAGAAGTTATCCTGCCGTTGTATTGGGCGATGGTGCACCCGCACCTGGAGTACTGCGTCCAATATTGGTCGCCTACCTTAAAAAGGATATGGCGATACTCAAGAGGGTTCTGAAAAAAGCAACGCGATTGATAAAAGATATGGAAATCTTTCATAAGCTGAAAGATTAGAGAAACTGGGGCTCTTTTCCCTTGAAAAGAGGAGGCTTAGAGGGGATATGCTAGAGACTTACAAGATCATGAAGGGCATAAAGAAAGTGGAGAGGGACAGATTCTTCAAACTTTCAAAAACTACAAGAACGAGAGGGCATTTGGAAAAATTGAGAGGGGACAGATTCAGAATCAATGCTAGGAAGTTCTTCTTCACCCAAAGGGTGGTGGATACCTGGAATGCGCTTCCAGAGGGTGTGATAGGACAGAGCACGGTATTGGGGTTTAAGAAGGGATTGGATGATTTCCTGAAGAAAAAGGGGATAGAAGGGTATAGATAGAGGATTACTATACAGGTCCTGGACCTGATGGGCCGCCGCGTGAGCGGACTGCTGGGCATGATGGACTTCTGGTCTGACCCAGCAGAGGCACTGCTTATGTTCTTATGTTAGAGAAGTATTAAAAAGGTCAGTCAGCGGAGCCACCAGAACTTCCCTAAGTTCCTTCAGCACCCTCAGATGTACACCATCCGGCCCCATCGTTTTGTCCACCTCCTCATGAACACAACCCTCTGAAAATTGATAAAGGTCTATCACTCCACCATCCCTATTCGCATTTGTCTTCTGTGGTCCCACTCCTGGATCTTCAGCCATGAACACAGAGTAGAAATATTTGTTAAGCAATTCAGCCTTTTCTTTATCAGCTTCTACATATTACTCCCCTTCACGTTTGAGTCTCACAATGCCACTTTTGCACTTCTTTCTATCACTGATATGTCTAAAAATGGCTTGTTTCCCCGTTTTACCATGTCAGCTATTTTTTCTTCCATTTGAATCTTTGCTTTGCTGACCACTTGACCAACCTCTCTTAACCTTTCCAGGTAATCTTGCCTGTCTTCCTCTTTCTGTGATCTTTTGTAGTTTATGAAAGCTAACCTCTTATTCCTTATCTTCTCAGCTACTACTTTTGAGAACCAAAGCGGCCTTCTTCTCCTCCTTTTTTTTTTTTTTTTTTTTTAAATTCTTTACTAATTTTAAAAACAAACACAAAGTGCAATACAATATTCAAACAATTGGTACAATAAACAGCACTTATAACTAACAGATAATAATATAAGAACAGATCACCCTCCTTCCCTCCCTCCCACCCTCCCTGGATGTGTGTGAAACTCATTCAGAAATCAAAGGCTTATATTAATGATCAGTTTTTACAAATTTCTCTAGTGAACCCCAAGTCTCTTTAAATTTTTTATAGTGTCCCAATTATTCCGAGTTCATTTGCTCATACCTATAAAATTGGCACAGGGTTTCCCACCAAAAGTTGTGATTTAATCTGTTCCAGTTTTTCCAATTTTTTGTAATTAGTTGCATAGCAACTCCTGTCAAAATAAGAAGTAATCTAGTCTTGCTTGCATTAATTGGACTCGTGGAGGGGCATAATCAAAAGAAACATCTAAGTCTGTTTTGGCCTAACTCACAAGTCGTCCAAAGTCAGACATGGGAAAAGGTCCATTTTTTTAAAAAAAATACGTTCAGCATATTTTTTTCCCAAAAATCGTCCAACTGTATGTCTAGCCGTCTGATCGTCCAGACCGCTAAGTCGTCCATCTTTAAACCCCACTTTCATCCAAAAATTCATCCAAGTCAAAAACGCCTAGAAAAAGACCTTTTGGATGTGGGAGGGGCCAGAAAAGTAAGGGACTGGACCCCTAGACATGGCAACAGAGTAGAGGGGCACCTTTCAGGGCATTGCTGTGAACTTCACAAAAAGGGTGCCACATAAACATCTCACAACAGCTCCCTTATATGTCATGGTGAGTCCTCCAAAACAACCCCAGAATCTACTAGACCCATCTATCTACCACCCCAATAGCCCTTATGGGTACAGGAGCCACTTATATGGCAGTAGAAAAGGGTTTGGGGTTTTTTTGGGGGGTGCACATGTTTCTCTATGAATGCAGTGATTAGAGTGGCTTATGGGCCTGGGTCCTCCTCTGCATGGTTCACTAACTCAACCCCCAAGACCACTTAAGCCACCTCTAGGCAGCTCTACTAGGCTTTCCTATGCCAGGCTGCCAGTGCAAAAGCAGATATGTAAAGTTGTTATTACATTTTTTTATGGTGGTGGGGGAGGGGGTCAGTGATCACTGGGGCTGTGTGTGGGGGTCTGTACTTTGTGTCTGCAGTGCTTATCTGGTCACTTTGGATACATTTTCTGAACTTAGACCTGGTTTTAGATGGCCTAAGTCACAACATCCAAGTTCCATCTAGGCCAGGGGTGTCCAATGTCGGTCCTCGAGGGCCGCAATCCAGTCGGGTTTTCAGGATTTCCCCAATGAATATGCATTGAAAGCAGTGCATGCACATAGATCTCATGCATATTCATTGGGGAAAACCTGAAAACCCGACTGGATTGCAGCCCTCGAGGACCGACATTGGACACCCCTGATCTAGGCAGTGTTGTAAAACCTTCGGTTATACATGTAGTACAACAGCGGTCTCAAACATGCGGCCCCCCAGGGACTATTTTGCGGCCCGCAATCTGTCCTCTCCACTTCACAAGTTTTCCGATTGTGGAGAGGACAATCGCATACAGACCGCGACTGCGGATCGCCTACAGCAGGGGTCCCCAATCTGCTTCCCTTCCCGTCTCACTGCCCTCCCCCAAGCCACCGCAATCGGAGAACAGGCCAGCGCCAAGCTCTTAGCCTGGCTGGCCCGGAACTTCCTCTCCGACATTAGAATTGATGTCGGGTGGCGAGAATTAGTCAGCCCCGCGTTGGGGAAGATAAGCAGGGAGAACTAAGACATCAGCGCTGGCCTGTTCCCTGACTGTGGCGGCCTGTTCCCAAATGGTGGTGGCCTGGGGGAGGACAGTGAGAAATAAAGAAAGAAAGGGGGGGACAGGGAGACAGAAAGAAAGAAGGGAGACGGGACACAGACAGAAAGGGACATGGAGAGAGAAAGACAGAAAGAAAGGGTGGGCATGGAGAAAGAAAGAAACGGGGCACGGAGAGAGAGAGAAAGTCAGACATATAGAAAGAAAGGGGGCATGGAGAGAGAGAGAGAGAAAGAAAGAAGGGGGCAGGGTGAAAGAAATAAAAAGTTGGGGATGGAAGGAGACAGATGCCAGATCAGGGGAAAGGAAGGAGGGAGGGAGAGAAAGGAAAGAAAGAGATGTCAGACCATGGAACTAGGGATGGAAGAAGAGAGAGATAGAAGGGAAGTAAGACATGGAAATGTAGATTTTGAAAAGAAAGCAGAAAAATTGAGTATTAAGTTAATGCCAAAGATGGATGCAAGGCAGAAAGTGAAGATGGAGAGAAAAACAGTCAAAGGACAAGAAGGCCCTGGAAACAGTTAAAAGCACAGAAAAATAAAGTCACCAGCCAACAAAGGTAGGGAAAATTATTTTATTTTCAATATAGTGATTAAAATGTGTCAGTTTTGAGAAAGGAAAGATATTAAACTTTAAATGTGAGGGCCGCAGAAAAAATAGTTAATGACAATTTTGCATAAGGTAAAACTCTGTATAGTTTATAAATCTTTCCTTTAACTGTTAAAGGAAAGATTTATAAACTATAAAAAAGTTTTATCTCATGCAAAGTTGTCATTTCTTTAATAAGACATTAACTTTTTTTCTGCGGCCCTCCAAGTACCTACAAATCCAAAATGTGGCTCCACTAAGGGTTTGAGTTTGAGACCACTGCAGTACAACTAAGTCTAGGACGGCCCACGGCCCACGGCCCACCCTCACCACTCCTCCTAATGCCCCTTTTAGCTCTGGTTGTTCAGCAGCACTGTGAAGGCCTAAGCCATTTTTAAAATGTGTCTAAAATCTTGTTATCGGCACTTGGACATTTTTTGTTATTGATCGTCCAAGTGCCGATTTAGGCCAGTTATTAGATGTTTTCTGTTTCGATTATGAGCCCCTTAGGTTTTAATAAAGTCCCAAATAACACTATGCCATATGATAATGGAATCAAAACTTCCAATATCATGTTGATTTTTACCCCATATAGACCTCCAAAAATTGAGTATCAAGGGACTAGAACAACAGGTGATCCAGTGTCCCTATTTCAAGATGACAGTGCCAGCATTTACTAGGCTCTGAACTAACTAAATTTTGCAACCGAACAGGGGTCCAAAAAAATTCTATACAACAGAAAAAAAACACAAGTTTGCCTCATAGATGCCGATGCTGTACATCTCATTATCCAAGTCCAAATCCATGGCCATTGAGTAGCAGAAATATGTTGCTTTGTCTCAATGCTACAAATGTCCCTTAGGCTTGTTTTTGGTTTCTTATTCAAATATTTCAATATTCATTTATACCACTTGGCGGCCTGATGTCCCTGCAAATCTGTCTGGAAACATAGGCCCGGCAAGATGTACCATTTTTTAAGCTATACTATTTTTAAAGTTACGCCAATCAGGGAACCCTTTCTGAATGGCCTGTTTCAACTGCAACCATTTATAAGCTTGATACTTTGATATGCCGAATGATTGTTGCAATTGTAATAAATTTAGCATTTTCCCATTTGAGATCACATCATCTAAAGTATGTATGCTTGCCTGCAGCCGATGTTTCTTACTTGCCTCACAAAAAGATTTGTCACCCTTACAATAACTCCTTTCAGTTTTGCCCACTGCATTTCTACTCCTTCCAGATGTTCCCATCCAGACAATTCCTTAATGTAATCCCACATAGAAACAAAGTAAGTTTATTTTTTTTAAAGTCTACAACCTTTACTTTTGAATGAGCCTTCTCTACACCTGTCTTAATATTAAACCATATCATGCAGTCATCACTGAATGCCAGATGATCACCCACTGTAAAATCAGAAACACTTTCCCCGATTGTAAGCACCAAGTCCAGTATGACCCCATCCTGTGTGGGTTCTATTATCAACTGCTGGAAAGTCTATTTCTAGAAGTCCATGGTTGGAGCTACAGCCTAGGCACCCTGAGTTTGTGCATGCAGGCCCACACTGCTTCTTGTGACTCTGGGCGGGTCACCTGCTCCCCCATTGCCCCAGGTACTAGAGAATGACATGGTGACCATTACCCGCGGCTAGCTGATGATGCTTCTGGGTCAGCCTCGTGCAGCATGCAAGAACCACTGCATGCATTCCTGCAAACAAGTGCCACTGAAAGCAGGAAGGAGCAGCCAAGCTAGAAGGAGGACTGTTGAGGTAACTAGGATCCCCGGCTGACCCCGAAGGCTTCCCTTAAAACCATGGGCTCGCAAAGAAGTTGAGGTTTAAAAAAAGTTTTAAAAAGAGGCTGCTGCTGCTGGGGATCGAGTCGGGCTCCCCCCCCCAAAAAAAATCTGCAGCATACCAACACGAACGCATGTGCAGACCATCTACAGGGAAAGCAGATGGTCTGGATTGCACATACTTCTGGATTGCACACTAATTATCCGTGTCGGCACATGGGGGCATTCCTCCGATCACCCCCATTAGAATATTATTGCTTGAAGAATCCATTGGACCTGCTCGGATCGGTCACGATCGGGCAGGTTAGTGAATCTAGCCCTTAGTTTGGTAGGAGATAGCATGGCAAAGATTGTCTGACAGACATATATTGCTTTTTAAAAACCACACAGATATGATGATAGGGAGATTCTGACAAATATGTGCTGAGACTCCTCCCATCACTCATTTTAACATAACACTTCAGGTAGCAGAGCTCATTTCCTGACCCAGCAGGCACTACAAAGCACTTTTGCATTAAAAAAAAAAATCTAGTTTTGGAAGCCTTTTCTTAAACTCTTTCTTGACTTTCAAATAACTGAACAACATAAAAAGGAACAAGTCTTAAGCAACAGGTCCAAAACCCACTACTGCTCATTGTGAGCTTGAACAAGTCACTCAACCCTCCATCAGGGTTGTAAACTCTCTCAGGACAGGGAGTTACCTAGTGTATCTGATATCTCATCTTGAGCTACTATAAAAGGTGTGAGCTAAATCCAAAACAAATAAAAACAGCTTAGTACAGTTTCCATCTAAAACCAATAGCCACGCCCACCCCCAACAGACTCACTTGGATAGCAGGAAGAATATTTGTTCAAATAATAGGACAACATAAAAAAAAAAAAAAAAATCCAGAGAGACACAAAACAAATAAAAATACTGTCAAATTGTATTAAGATAGTCTGAATCCGATTCAACACATCCCACACCAGCCTTGCTGAAAGCAACTGAGAGAAGTGTATATATATTGGGTTGGGGGATAGAAGAGGAGACCCAGGGGCTAGGTGGTTCTGCTGTCCCAATGGCTCACGTGGAAGATCTTGTACTGCAGAAGCTGCTAAGGCAGAGCTTCAGTGCCAGCGAGTGGGAGAATATTTTAACTATGGCACACTGGGGACATCTGGTGGCCAGTCACAAGGATCTACATATATCAGTTTTTAAAAGGCGCTGTATGGTCTATGGCCCCTGGCCAGGTTATCACTGTCTTGGTAGGGCTAGATGGGAAGATGCTGCAAAATAAGGGAAACCCCAAGATGGTTATGAATGAAGCCTTATGTCACCATCACTGCTTGCTGAGTGGCTGACGTCAGTTCTCGCGAGTCCCGCAAGAGCTGACGTCGGCCATTCAGCAAGCAGTGCGAGGGGCAGGCAGGAAGCTGAAATGATCGCGGCTGCCTGCCATGCATCGCTGGAAACCCGAGCCGCACGCCGTCCAGCGAGGGGGCTCCGACAAAGGTACAGGGGGAGGTACTGGAAGATAACCTGTGGCTAATACTATGGGGCGGCTTATCTTCTGGTTTTTAAAAACATAGGCCGCCCTTTTCTGCGACCCATACATGGCGGGTGGCCTATGTGCGGGGAAATACGGTAATGCTGTTAAACAAAATAAAATTGCACACAACAGTGCTGAAAAATAAATACAGTAATGTACTGTACAAGTATTGCACTACAACAGTAAGCAATTACAGTAGTCTGTTCATTAACCAATGCAATGCATTAGCCACACTGGGACATGCTACTGGGCTTTCTATAAAGGCCCTTAGTGTGCTTACCATTAGGACAAAACGGTTCAAAGGTACTGTAGGATGCTACAGTGCAGATTAGGAAATGGACATGAGATGGTACCCTGCCATTACGAATACATTGCTTGACAAAAAAACAGCTTTACAGATATGTACTGTACAGTATCACATAACCACAGTAAGCAATTAGTGCCTCTTTTAGAAAGTCACAGAGTGGTTCTCCTGTGACAAAAACACCAAAGCCCTTAGGAATGGAATGGGCTTTGGTGCATTAGCCATGATGGGACACGCTATTGGGCTTTTTAAAAGAGATGGTAACTACCATTAAGAAAACACTGCTCGACAAAAACCAGCTTTACACCAATATAGGTGTACAGTGTTCCCTCGTGAATTCGCAGTTCACGAATTGTAGACTCACTCATTCGCGGTCTGCTCCGACCGCCTTTTCCTGTAGTAAAGTCAGGGTACACCAATCAGGAGCTGCGTGTCAAAGCAGCTCCTGATTGGTGTAGCCTGACTTTACTACTGGAAGAGGCGGTCGGCGCAGACCGCGAGTGATTTTCTTCACTCGCCGGCGCTCCAGCTGCCCCTCTCTTGCCTCTCCAGCTGTCCTCTCCTGCCTCCCTTGCCTTTTGACAGACGAAAAACCGCATTTGCGCATTTTCAAAATTCAGTGGAGTACTTTATAATACTACACTGTACTGTATCACTCAAGGTGAACTTCTGTCAAATTAGCCACTGGAGAGGGATAGGCTTGCAGCTCCAGAATGGCAGTAGAAGATGACAGTGTTGATGCTGGCAGGTCAACCTCAGCCTGATCAACCTCTGGTGCATGAGTCGAGGCTGGCAAGTCAACTTCTGCCACATCAACTTCTGGAGAGGGGCAAGGATGACAGTATCTGTAGCAGATGGAGATGTCGGTGCTGGTAGGCTCTCTTCAGCCCGATCAACCTCTGATGCACAAGTCAAGGCTGGCAAGTCAACTTCCGTCACATCAACATTTGGTGCGCGAGTATCTTAATTCATTGACTAAAATAATCCATATCAGCCTTGTCTGCTTGGCTTTCCGCCTCGTGTCTCAGTGTAAAAAGGGTAAACATAGAGTTTGTCTGATGCTTGAATTTTAAGACTGCGGTCCAGCATGGGATTAAACTGCTCCATGTCACTGAACAGTTTTTCCAACACCGATGTCCATTCTGGCATGCAGTTTAGGTTCTTTCCTTTAAGTGCGGGAGGATTTTCAGGCTCTGTAGACAAAAAGTACCAATACATCTTATCATTCCCTCTGTAATTCCCCCATCTGAGCACTGTGTACAGATGAACCTTCTTGTCCAGTTTGTCTGCTCTTTTGAACTGCTATTTTCATTATATATGTCTGTTTCCCAGTCTGCTTGTAAAACAAGCCAGTCTCATTCACATTGATGACCTGCTCTGGAACATACCGTTTTTCTTCAATTACACTTAGCAGGTTCGTTTTAAATTCCTCAGCAGCTGAACCTGCCTCCCTGGAAAGGCTAACATTTCTTAGTGCATATCACTTTTTAAAACACGCTAGCCAACCTGAACTCACAAAAAAGGGTTTCCCATTTTCCTGCCCCTGGGTAACATGGATGTAAATGTCTCTGGCTTTCATCATGACAACAATGCTGTTCATTGTGCTTTTTTTCTCATTCACAATTTGCATTATCCACAAATTTAGTTGTTTCTCCATCTTTTTCATTGACTGATAACCACAGATGTTGTTTTGGAACTTTTCGGTGCAGCGTCGTGAACAGACCATCAAATATCTTCCTTTTATTGCCAGATGGATCAGATTGTGGATTCATTCATGCTGAATTTACAGCTGACAGCAGAAACAGACTTGCCAGAACAAAGCTGGTCTATAACATGTACAAGTATTTTGTCACTCAGCATGCTTCCTTTTTAGAGCTGTACCTGCAGATGCTTATAACTCACTCTTACTCTTTTATACTAACTCACTCTCTTGATGTTTGGTGGCTGTTTCTGGAAGCAAAGCCAAAACTGAAAGTGAACATGAAAAGAAACAAAGCTCTATTTCTCTAAGGTTGGAGAGCAGCAGTCACAATGAATGCAATTGTGGATAAGTAAAATCATGAATGCGCAAATTAACTAGAACGGACTGTACAGTATTTTGTTTTTAGATGTCAACATTTAAAAAAACATATGTTTACTTACATTATGCCAAAAAAAGAACTGAAGCAAAAAGTATGCTTTAGAACTTGTATACACTATTTGGATTTGATATAATGTTGAAATTTTCTATGCATTTCTTGTTTTAGTTATTAGCATGTCCAAAAAGTTGAAACAATTAGAGACTGCATTTGTCCACCAGGATTCCCTTTTTTTATATAGATAATAATAATTTGTATGTAATTGTTTTAATTAATAAGTCATTTATAATGAAAAGCTTTGGGTAATTGGACCAAAATTGAAGAAAGTTTCCAAAACAAGCGTCTTTATAGATCCTAGCTAATCTCACCTGAAACAAAGACAAAACTTCTTCAGCAGCTTAGCAAACAACAAATAATTTTTACACATCTAGTAAAACACACTGGCAGAAAACGCTCAATGACCTCAAATGATATTGATCCAAACACAAGGTCACATGAAATCCCAAGCTCACTCATCTGCGCAGGCGCTGACCTAGAGTTGTAAGACTTACAAGAGAGAATAATACGGATGAAACTCATTAATTAATAATCACGAAAGGCGGAGTCACGCGCGAGAAAGCCAATCAACAGGAACTAGAGGGCGTGGCAAAATTGTAGGAGGAGGTGTGGCCATCTGTGGCATTGTGGGGAACCAAGGTGGATGGGGCGTGTCTAAACGCGACCTGAATCAGAGGAGGGAGAATCTCAGATGGCGCGAGGTGCTTGTCAATAGAGTTAGGAGCACGACCTTGATTGCGGAAAGGGCGGGGCGGCGTGTTTAGAGGGCTGGGCTTAGGGGAGGGGGAGGGCAGAACTGTGCCGGTGGGTGGCTCAGTAAAGCCGCTTGGAATTTGGGAGCCGGAACAGGAGCAGGTTTGGGGGCTTGTGATTAATAGTGGGGGTTGCTAGTCTGGGAAAAAGGGCTGCAGCATGGCTTTTATCACAACGATAGGGAATTTGGGGTGCTTTTGGTACTGACTTGTTTTTCATAAATTCACTAATAATAAATGGTAATAGTTCTGATAACAAAACTGTATGGAGTCGGGTAATTAGTGATAGATTCAGGAATAACTGGTACGGCGGGTAGATTGCACGATGTACAGACATGAGATCCATAATGGAACTACAGTAGTCTTATTGGATAGTCAATGCAAACCTAATATTCTGTACATTATTAATTTTAAATCCTAATCAACTTTGTGATCTGTAATTTATTTAATGCATGCTAATATCTATAATAAGCTGGCATCATTTGACTAAAGAAAGTAAAGCACTAAGGCTGGAACTTAAATCTGGGAAAACGTATACCACAATGAGAGATGTCAAGACACCAGAGTGTTAAAATGAATGAAGTGCAAGGAAGTAGATAGTAAGAGATTATGGAATACTACTAGGAAACAGTAGGTAGAGCTGGAAGATACCAGGATTCAAGTCTCAGAGACGCAATAAACTATGAAAAGGATCTGATATGAACCAACAAGACTTGTGGATCTGTGTTGAAGGTGACAACAACAAGAAGGTTTGAAGATGTTGGCACAGAGGGGCATTTTCATTATAGCAGCTAAGTCTGAATTGAGACCTTTTGCTGAAAACGTCTCAAACCAACATTTATGTCAAATCAAAATCTATATTGTAGGCTATTCCAGACTGGACTCTAGCATACTTATTTCAAATTCAACACCAATCAAACAATCCTCATAAGAAATAACATAAATTCTTAACGATCCTCAGAGGGTTTAGAATGTCCCATAGGTTCTAATGATAATAATCACCGGACCCAATAGTCATAGGATCAGTAATTTATGTATTGTTTATATTATATATTTTTTATATTTTTATCTTAAATTATTTATCAATCAAGTTTTACTTAGCTTTATAGTTACTTCACTCAAATTGGGAGCGCCTCTACCGACATGTACATGTTTCAAAAGGTCTTTTCATCAGGGCTGAGGCTCCCGTAATTAATCTAGCAAGAAACAGGATAAAAGTAGAATATTAGTGATCCTGTTTCTTGCTAGATTAATTACGGGAGCCTCAACCCTGATGAAAAGACCTTTTGAAACATGTACATGTCGGTAGAGGCGCTCCCAATTCTAATCTAATCTAATCCTTAGGTTTGTATACTGCATCATCTCCACGTTCGTAGAGCTCGACGCGGTTTACAGTAGGAGAAATAGGAAGGAACTACAACAGAGGGTTAGAGGTAGAAATGTGAAGAAAATTTAGAGGACTTGGGATGCCAAGATATAAGAGTTTCCTTGATTCCTAAGTTGGAGGGAGACTTACATTTTTTGAGAAAAGCCAGGTTTTCAGATGTAACTATAAAGCTAAGTAAAACTAAATAATTTAAGATAAAAATATAAAAAATATATAATATAAACAATACATAAATTACTGATCCTATGACGATTGGGTCCGGTGATTATTATCATTAGAACCTATGGGACATTCTAAACTCTCTGAGGATCGTTAAGAATTTATGTTATTTCTTATGAGGATTGTTTGACTGGTGTTGAATGTCAAACCAACATTTAGCACACAGCTATAATTGAACCAGAAAAATGTCTAAATTTGTGGTTCGATTATGGCTTTGAGCTGGACATTTTCAGGCTCAACATGCCTATCTATAAGTACCATTTACAGAAAAAAAAAGTCCCAGGGAAAAATGTAGAAAAACAAGCCATAGGGAGGACAGTCTGGCAGCATTTCTAGTGAACTGACCACAGCAGTGCAGAGGGGCAGCCTAGTGGTCAGTGCTGTGAGCTTTACAGAAAGAGGCCCAGATAGAAATGGTACCTCAATCCTTCCAGAAACAGAGAAAACCAACTGCATCTAAAGATATGCCACTACAATAGCCCTCGGGTGGTTTGCGGGTCACTTAAGTATTTAGGTATAGAAAGATAGTTCTGTGTTCCCACTTCGTACCGACCCACTGGAATCGATTGCCCCCGCAGATAAGATCCCTTGAAGGACTCCTCAACTTTAGGAAGCAATAAATAATTACCTCTTCACCTAACTCCATGACCGATAGATTACAAAGAAATGTAGATTGATACAAAATCCTCGATATGTGTCGCGTTAGGATAAAAACTTGTACCAGAAAAACCAAACAAACAACTTGTACTATAACTATGGCGTATTGTAACGTGTTATGTATGTTAACCTGTCCTAAGCTCTTTGGGAAAGAATGGGATACAAAATGAATTTACATATACATACATACATATATAAATTCGTTTTCTATCCCGTCCTTCCCTAAAGAGCTTAGGAAAGGTTAACATACATAACACGTTACAATGTGCCATAGTTACAGTACAAGTTGTTTGTTTGGTTTTTCTGGTACAAGTTTTTATCCTAACGTGACACATACCGAGGACCTTGTATCAATATACATTTCTTTGTAATCTATCGGTCGTGGAGTTAGGTGAAGAGGTAATTATTTTATTGCTTTCCTAAAGTTGAGGAGTCCTTCAAGGGATCTTATCTGCGGGGGGCAGTCGATTCCAGTGGATTGGTACGAAGTGGGAATAGGAACGTCTTTTGGCACAACCAAGCCCTGTTGCGTTTACATATATAGGCAGGACATGAGTGGGCTCCCATTTACAGAAAACTATAAGTTACACATGCCCCCACTACATTTACATGGTGTAACTGCTAGGTGCATAAATAATAATAATAACTTTATTCTTTTATACTGCCATAACCAAAAGTTCTAGGCGGTTTACACTAAAAAGAGCTGGAAAATCAGCAAAATACAATAATACAGTAAAAAATACAAATATTTGTAAAATAGAATTTCAATAATAAAACTCACTAAGTAATAAACTTATCAAACAAAATGGTCTTAATTAATTTCCGAAAACTGCAATAGGATAACATAGCTTGCTGAATACATTTATCTAACCAAGATTGTCGCATACCAGCTTGAAATGCTAGGGTCCTATCTAAGAAGGTCTTATATCTACACCCATTAATGGTAAGTCGCCCTGATACAGGGCTACACTGATATGCTACAGAATTCCCTAATAGTATAGGCTCTCACGATATAGGTGCCCAGTTATATACTTCCCTCCTACATGCTGTTCTGCTGCTTCCTGTACCGCCAGCATTCCCCTGGGCTCTTGTTCCCATGTGTCTAAATTGGGTTCCTGTGATAACAAGGCTGCTGGGGTGTTAGTGAGCTCAGTTCCGCTTTCCCCCTGACAGGTATCACTGTTACAGTGTCCCATTGCACTTCGTGTTTCATTAGTTTGCCTCCCTGGAGAGCTCTTCTCGCTTACCGGCTCTCTCAGCATTTTAACTTTGCTGCTTCTGCTTTAAACTGCCTCTCTGACTTGTAAGATCTCCAAGCCTCTGCCATCTCACTAATTCACTAATTTAGCATTTTACTAACAACAAATGATGTTAAAAAAATCTCTCAAGGATCTCGACTGTTACACGACGTTCACATTCTCTCTTTCAAAGAAGTCAGCGGATCGGTGAGGCTATTTAATCTTGGAGCTTCATGCAGGTAGGTACACTTTTGGGGTTTTTTTTTTCCACATGTTTAATGCTCATTGGTCGTGTTCCCCTCGCTTTGTCCCTCCACCCCCACCTTCTCCCACCTCTCGTATCTTGGAACATTGGCTTCATGTTACATTCTGTCACTGTGGGTTGTGATAGAGAGAGATCTGACAATGGCTGTGCTGTTTTAACTCTTTGAGATTGGCTTGGCTACTGTTTGTTCATCAGCACTCTAGACTGTGCACTGCTTGGTGGAATTTGAGTGGGATAAGATCAGACTTCGGCCTGGCCGAGGCCCTTCTGGCATTTGCAGAGATTTGATGGGAAATTCAGGGGACATCACATCAAACAGACCTTAAAACATGCAAGTTCATTTCTTTCCATTTCAATTTTTGTAAAATTAAAAAAAATTCTGTAGTACTAGGGCAGAAGGGCTATGAGATGATTTGTAAACGACAAATTTATTGTGATCGGTGTTTTTACTCGGTTCAGAAAGGAATCGTGGACATTTTATATTGTAGGAAATAAGTTTTGAACAATATGCAGAATTTAGATTCAAAGAGAGCAAGCAGAGTTTGGATGGTGGGGAAATAAACAACAGAAGCTGGAAAGAGCTTGGTTTCTGGGGAGATAGCACTGAAGAGCTAAGGAGGATCTGGCTTACTGGAAGTAAGAACCGGACAGTATGAAAGGTTTGAACTCCGACCCAGTGGCGTACCTAGGGGGGGGGGCGGGCCGCCCCGGGTACCAGCCCTGAGGGGGTGTTCCCGGCCTTGCCGCTCAGTCCCCCCCCACGCCCGAAGGACCGCTCGCCCCACTGACCTTCCAGCACACCTATGAAGCAGCCCGCAGCAGGATCGCGACGTCAGCAATCCCTCAGCTGCTTGGGCGCTGCTTCCTCTGACGTCAGAGGAGGGGGCGGGACCGCGACGCAGGAAGCAGCTCCTAAGTAGCGCAAATATAGCTGACGTCGCGATCCTGCTGCGGCTGCTTCATAGGTAGTGCGGGGAGGCCAGGGGGGCGAATGGTCCTTCGGGGTGGGTCGGGGATCTGACCCAGTTCTAATACCTCTCCGTCTCCGTGCCGACCGACCCCCTCAAGGACCGACCCTTGGAAACATGTTTTCAGGCTTGGAATCCAGTTAAAAGGCAATAGACGCTCTGTCTATACCTGGGACCAAACTGAAAGAAATTTGTCCAGCCCTGGCAAGTTCAAACCCAACTCAAACCAAATTCTGCACTCCTGGGGAAGGGGGAGGTTTTGCTTCTGAGAAAGTGCTCCTTAGTACATCAGAATCTCTGTCTGCTTCTTGGCACCAGCACTGGAGAAATAATGAGACGCCCTACTTTCTTTCTGCATGTGAAGCCATCTGGAGGGGGGGGGGTGTTTGTGAGTACCAGAAGGCACTGCGAGGAAGGAACGGGGTATATTAGTAGATCTGTGTGTGATGGAGGGCACTAGGGCCAGCAGGAGTGAGGTACATAGTTAGAGCTGTAGAGGGGGGGGGGGGAGAAGGAGGGTGTCCCTATTGCAAGGGAGGAGTGAGGTTTTCCCTCGCCTTTTCTTCAGTCCTAAAGTTCACATTTTCTGGCTTTGGCTGCCTTCAGCAGTCATGCGACCGGGTAACAAAGCCCCCCTGACCCTGCACGCTGTCTGATTCGGCTGCTGTTGAACAGTTTGCGTGCCGGAACCCTTCTCAGGCTGAGTGGAATTTGGGTTATGAGCTGCAGGGAGTGGTTGTGAATTTCTCCGTGAGAACCTTGTGCATCCTCCTCCAGCTTGAGTCCGCACTAGACGCCCGCACTAGACGTCCCCACGTAGACGTCCGCACTAGACGTCCGCAATAGACGCCCGCACTAGACGTCCCCACTAGACGCCCGCACTAGACGTCCCCACTAGACGTCCGCAATAGACGTCCCCACTAGACGTCCGCAATAGACGTCCCCACTAGACGCCCGCACTAGACGCCCGCACTAGACGTCCCCACTAGACGTCCCCACTAGACGTCCCCACTAGACGTCCGCACTAGACGTCCCCACTAGACGTCCGCAATAGACGTCCCCACTAGACGTCCGCAATAGACGTCCGCAATAGACGTCCCCACTAGACGTCCGCAATAGACGTCCGCACTAGACGTCCCCACTAGACGTCCGCAATAGACGTCCGCAATAGACGTCCCCACTAGACGTCCGCACTAGACGTCCGCACTAGACGTCCGCACTAGACGTCCCCACGTAGACGTCCCCACTAGACGTCCCCACTAGACGTCCCCACTAGACGTCCCCACGTAGACGCCCGCACTAGACGTTCCCACTAGACGTCCGCACTAGACGTCCCCACGTAGACGTCCGCACTAGACGCCCGCACTAGACGTCTAGTGCGGACGTCTACGTGGGGACGTCTACGTGGGGACGTCTAGTGCGGACGTCTAGTGCGGACGTCTACGTGGGGACGTCTAGTGCGGACGTCTACGTGGGGACGTCTAGTGCGGGCGTCTACGTGCGGACGTCTACGCGTGCGCGTCCTCGTGCGCGCGTCTTACATTCAGCACCAAGTGGCAGAAACCTAAACCCCAAACTCAGATAAATGCATTCCCAGGCCTTGTTCTCCCCTCCTCCAGGTCAGATTGCTGTTGAAAGCTGAGGCAATAGGAAATACGTCAGCCTCGGGGAGGATCGGAACTCAAGCTGGAGGAGGATGCACAAGGTTCTCACGGAGAAATTCACAACCACTCCCTGCAGCTCATAACCCAAATTCCACTCAGCCTGAGAAGGGTTCCGGCACGCAAACTGTTCAACAGCAGCCGAATCAGACAGCGTGCAGGGTCAGGGGGGCTTTGTTACCCGGTCGCATGACTGCTGAAGGCAGCCAAAGCCAGAAAATGTGAACTTTAGGACTGAAGAAAAGGCGAGGGAAAACCTCACTCCTCCCTTGCAATAGGGACACCCTCCTTCCCCCCCCCCCCCCTCTACAGCTCTAACTATGTACCTCACTCCTGCTGGCCCTAGTGCCCTCCATCACACACAGATCTACTAATATACCCCGTTCCTTCCTCGCAGTGCCTTCTGGTACTCACAAACACCCCCCCCCCTCCAGATGGCTTCACATGCAGAAAGAAAGTAGGGCGTCTCATTATTTCTCCAGTGCTGGTGCCAAGAAGCAGACAGAGATTCTGA
The DNA here is from genome assembly GCF_902459505.1 of Geotrypetes seraphini. Taxonomy (NCBI): domain Eukaryota; kingdom Metazoa; phylum Chordata; class Amphibia; order Gymnophiona; family Dermophiidae; genus Geotrypetes; species Geotrypetes seraphini. The sequence goes on along the minus strand of NC_047094.1, from coordinate 46,901,587 downwards.
TGTACTAAGGAGCACTTTCTCAGAAGCAAAACCTCCCCCTTCCCCAGGAGTGCAGAATTTGGTTTGAGTTGGGTTTGAACTTGCCAGGGCTGGACAAATTTCTTTCAGTTTGGTCCCAGGTATAGACAGAGCGTCTATTGCCTTTTAACTGGATTCCAAGCCTGAAAACATGTTTCCAAGGGTCGGTCCTTGAGGGGGTCGGTCGGCACGGAGACGGAGAGGTATTAGAACTGGGTCAGATCCCTGAAGAAGCTCATTCTCCTTCTATCAGTTTGGTTCGGTGCAGTGGCGTACCTAGGGGGGTGCGGGGGGGGCGGGCCGCCCCGGGTACCAGCCCTGAGGGGGTGTTCCCGGCCTTGCCGCTCAGTCCCCCCCCACGCCCGAAGGACCGCTCGCCCCACTGACCTTCCAGCACACCTATGAAGCAGCCCGCAGCAGGATCGCGACGTCAGCAATCCCTCAGCTGCTTGGGCGCTGCTTCCTGCGCCGCGGTCCCGTCCCTCCTCTGACGTCAGAGGAGGGGGCGGGACCGCGACGCAGGAAGCAGCTCCTAAGTAGCGCAAATATAGCTGACGTCGCGATCCTGCTGCGGCTGCTTCATAGGTAGTGCGGGGAGGCCAGGGGGGCGAATGGTCCTTCGGGGTGGGTCGGGGCATCAGGCCTTCAGGGTGGGGCGGGCGGGCGGGCAGGCAGACTTTCAAGGGGGAGGGGGGGTGACAGGCAGGCAGGCAGGCCTTCAAGGGGGGGTGCAGGTCTTCGGGGGGGGGTGCAGACCTTCAAGGGGGTGCAGGCCTTCAAGGGGGGGACAGGCAGGCAGGCCTTCAAGGGGGGGACAGGCCTACAAGGGGGGGGGACAGGCCTACAAGGGGGTGCAGGCCTACAAGGGGGGGGACAGGCCTTCAAGGGGGGACAGGCCTTCAGGGGGGGTGCATGCCTTCAGGGGGGGTGCCGACCTTCAAGGGGGTGCAGGCCTTCAAGGGGGTGCAGGCCTTTGGGGGGGTGCCAACCTTCAAGGGGGGGTGCAGGCCTTCAAGGGGGGGGGACAGGCCTTCAAGGGGGGACAAGCAGGCAGGCCTTCAAGGGGGGGACAGGCCTACAAGGGGGTGCAGGCCTTTGGGGGGGTGCCAACCTTCAAGGGGGGGGACAGGCCTTCAAGGGGGGACAAGCAGGCAGGCCTTCAAGGGGGGGTCAGGCCTTCAAGGGGGGGACAGGCCTACAAGGGGGTGGGACAGGCAGACCTTTAAGGGGGGACAGGCCTACAAGGGGGTGGGACAGGCAGACCTTTAAGGGGGGATAGGCCTTCAAGGGGGGACAAGCAGGCAGGCCTTCAAGGGGGGGTCAGGCCTTCAAGGGGGGGGACAGGCCTTCGGGGGTGCAGGCCTTCGGGGTGGGTGCAGGCCTTCGGGGTGGGTGCAGGCATTCGGGGTGGGTGCAGGCCTTCGGGATGGGTGCAGGCCTTCAGGGAGGGACAGACCTTCGGGTGGGGGGTACAATCCTTCGGGGAGGGTGCAGGCCTTCAGGGGGGGACAGACCTTCGGGTGGGAGGTAAAGTCCTTCGGGGGGTGCAGGTCTTCAGGGGTGGGGTGTAGCCCTTCGGAGGGGGGACAGACCTTCGGGGGAGGGGGGTCCTGGTGTAAAAGTACACAGAGGGAGAGAGGGAAGGGGGGGTTCAAAGATACGTGCATATGCCAGACTTTGGGGGTTAGAAATAATGGGTCTAAAAACAGAGGAGTGGGAGAGAGATGGTGCATAATGGGATTTAGGGAGGGAAGGAACAGAAAGGGAGAGAACTTGGAAACAGGGGATGGTGGGGAGGGGGGATAGAGATACTGGATAGGAGGATAGTTGGGAACAGAAAGGGAGAGATGGTGGATCCTGGGGTGGTGGGGAGTTGAGAAAAGGTGAATCTGTGGATGGAGACAAAAAAAAGGAAAGATGCCAGATCTCCGGGAGAGGGAAGGGAAACGGAAGGGGAGAACAGAGATGGCAGACGGATGGTTAGCACGGAGAAAGGAGACCCTGGCAAGCAAGACAACAAGAGCCTGGGACCAACAAGATTTGAATATTGATCAGAGAACAAAAGGTAGAAAAAATAATTTTATTTTCTGTTTTGTGATTACAATATGTTAGATTTGAAAAGTGTACATGAGACAGCTTGAAATGGGAACTTTTCTATTTTTGTGAATGGCAAGGCTGAGTTCAGTTAAAATATATGCTTTATAAGAAAATATAATAATGTGTTTTATAAAGTTTATAAGCATTGCTGGCATACTCGGTGAGGTGTTCCTAGTGTTGGTGGTGGTGGTAGCATGTCAGTGTGTTGAGAGGAAGAGGTAGTCTGGGAAATTCTGCTGAGCAAACTCTGGGCCCATTTCCACCCCCAGTTAGTCCACTCCACTCAACTGGTTCACACACTGAGTGGGTCTTTGGGTGTTATTTCTGGGTAGTTGTTTTAGAATCTCTTCCAGTGGTTTGTCAGTATCTCCTTCTGGTCCAAGGAAGGAAACTTTGTCAACCTTAGCATTGACCTTCAGAATATGTTTGTAACAGCGCTGCTTGTGTGGCATTAGGCTATGTAGTGATCGAAAGAAAAAAACAGACCTTTGCACATTTTTGCACTATATGGTGGGTGTATGAGGAGATTCATTTCCTGCACAGTTAAGTCCATGTGAAGTTACCTTGTGCTGTATTTGACATCTAGCAAGGTCTCTGTTTGGAAGGAAAGATCTAAGCTTAAAAATGAAGTGGCCAGAAGTTATGTTAAAAGTAGATAGCGTAGCTGGTTTTAAGAAAGGTTTGGACAAATTCCTGGAGGAAAAGTCCATTGTCTGTTATTAAGACATGGGGGAAGCGTCTGCTTGCCCTGGATTGGTGCACTCAGTTGTTCCCACTTGGAGAACCTATTGACTTTTACTGCTTTTCTGTGTGGCTTTAACATTTTTGCTATTCAGTATACCTAAACTATTATTCAGTAGAAAAAATTTGTTTGTTCAATCAAATCCTGTGTGGACATTGGACTTCTATGAGTGAATGTTCTGCTTGATTGAACAAACTAAATTTTTTCTACTGAATAATAGTCTAGGTACAATGAAAGTAAATAGCAAAAATGTTTGAGTAGATAATTAAGGAAATCTTTTTCATATTGCTTGCTTATGGACTGGGAAAAAAGACTGTTCAAGCAAATGTCTCCAGAACTGCTTTAATGGAAAAATGTGATTTTTTTTTTTAAAGTACTTTGTGAAATTTATTGTTGTTGTGAAATTTATTGTTATACTTTGTTTAAACTTAAAAAGCGGTGTCATTAACAGTGAATCTAATCGAAAAATCGATTCAACAGGGTGAATCGGATCGAATGAAATATTTTTCTCTGAATCAGGCAGCACTATTGGCTACCATGAGAATGGGCTACTGGGCATGATGGACCATTGGTGTGACCCAGTTAGGCTATTCTTATGTTATGTTCTCATCTGTAGGGGCCTTTGTTTTCACTTCTTATTTTAATGTATTTTTTTCCTGGGAACTTATCAGTGTTTTTTTATAATGGGAACAAAAATGGAAGAGAATTAATGTGTGTGGAATGGGGGGGGGTAACTAATTTCTTCAGCTAAATAATTCAATCCACTTCAAACAGACATAGGAGAACTCACGCACCATTCACACACCCTCCAACCAAAAACGTCAAAAGAAAAAAACTGTTCGACAACCTCCTAGCCATTCGAGCTGCAACACTTGACCCCCAACTCTACAACCTATTGACCTCGACCACAAACTACAAAACCTTAAAAAAAGAAATAAAAACCCTTCTATTAAAAAAACACATAAAACCAAACTAACATAATCAGAACTGTCCCAAGCATCACCTGCAACTACTCCATATGTACTTCTGATGTCATGACAATTCAGACATAATTTATGTTATGTTATGTTTGGAATAATGGTTACATAAATGAGGTTCAATAAAAGAAAATTTTCTGTGGGAGCATTTGTTGGAACTTCTGTTATCCTGATTTCTTCTATCTGTGGGCTTTCTTTAGCTAACCTACTTATCTGGGGCTTTCCACTTCTGCAGCTGCCCTTTTCACGGTCCACTTTGCGCTTGCACTCTCTGGGGAGGGGGGGTTGGGTCTGGGCTTGGTGGGGTAGGTGTGTCTGGTAGTTTTGTCTGGGTGGTGGCTGGGTGTTTCTTGGGTGCTTGTTGTGCGGATTGGTGTGTCTGGTGAGCGGTCTGGGTGTTGTTGCTTGTGGGGGTTTTTTTCATTATAAAATATGGCTGAGGGTCTAGTCCGGCTTATTATTCTTGTGGGTTCTGGGGTGGGATTTGTTTGCTTGCCCCAAGTTTTGGCCTTTTGTTGTGTATTGCTATGCCTCTCATTGGCAATTTTCTCTTGGGAGAGGCTTGTTCATGCTTGTTGTTGCTGTTACTCTCATTCTGTGTTCTTTTTGATAATGTATAAGTTTCTGTACAGACCATGGTTGCTTGTCTGGACCTTTTGCCATTCTCAATAAAAATACTTTGAAAAAAAAAAAAAAAAAAGAAAATTTTCACTGCCTGTTTCTATTCTGACCATTTATTCCATTTCATGGTTATTGCAAAAAAAAAAAAAAAAATTTTACATGAGGGGGGGGGGGGGGTGTCAAAAAATGATGGGCCCCGGGTGCCACATACCCTAGGTACGCCACTGCTCCGACCTAAAGGCAGGATCCGGGGAGGCTTTGGTAGAAGAGATAAGACACAAGTATTTGAAATTAATGACAGGATGACGTGAAGGGTGTGGCTTGCTGGGCAATGACAGGACCACAAGAACTGAAGTACTGTATGTGGAAAAGTCACGATTTTAGAGAGAGTCGGCAGGGTGGGGTAGTGACTGAATCCAGAGAGGATTACAATCGTGTTTGGACTGTGGAAAAATGACATATCATGAGAATAGATTACATTATAGGAGGAGAAGGGAATGCTTGTCTGAAGCTCATTCATGCATCATTTAATTCATATTTTTAAGTTTGGCATGCCATTTGGGCTTAGAGGTTAGGATCAGAGTAATATATTTCGGGATGAAAATGAATCGGAATGGAACAAACTATTTGAATCTGGAGAATTTAATCTGAGAAAGTTGCTATTTTTCTGCTTTATACATGCTATTCTTGCATACTATTTTTAGTACTGTATATATTTCCTGGTTTTGAGGTTTGTGATAAGGCTGAAAATACTGTTTGACAGCATTTATAATGCAGGGGTTCCTGAGAGGTTTGAATCCAGGTCAACTGTTCTTATTAACTGGTTGCCTGGCCCCTAGTGGTAATCATTAGGGGTCTCAGTGGCCATTTTTGAATCGTCTTCTGCTCTCACTAGACACCAGGGATCCTGGTAATGCTGGGGAAGGGGATGGGGAATTGGAAGGGGCTGTGAAGGGCCTTGGGGATGGTCATTGTTAGGAGTCAGGTGGGAGTTGCAGGTGGGTGTATCAGTTGCTTTAGGAGGTGAAATGTGAGGAGGCTAGGGAGGGGATCAAATTATTTGTGTCTTTTGGGGAGGGGAGGGTGATCAATGTTGGGGGATGATTGCTGAATCACTGGTTCTGCGGGCTTGAGCTACTCATCTGCAGTGGGAGCTATCGGCACCTCAGCTGCAATGCTGTCCTGCAGTTCAGTGCCTTAGACCAGAAGACCCTTCTCTTCCCCCTGGCAGACTGCAAATTCTTCCTGGGCCACACTGTCTTCGACACCAGCATTTGGTTTCAACTGATTTGATCGCCCATCCATGGTCCCACCCACTTGAGTGATTCAGGGAAGCATAAGTCTGAGAGCTCAACCTCTATAGCCTTTGGGGCTCATAATCAAAACAAAAAAACATCTTAAAAAGTGGCCTAAATGGGTGCTTAGACGATCAAAAAACCTGGTCGTCCAAGAACCCATAATCAAAGCTGGTTTTAGACGCATCTAAAACCAGCTTAGGAACTTTCCCCTGCCTCTAAACGCATAGAGTGAAAAGAGGCGTTTATAGAGGAGGGGAAAGGGCGGGAGGTGGGCTGACCTAGACATAGGTGTACAGCAGGTATGACCAAAAGTTTAGGCAGGTTGCCTAGTCGGCACTTATACGTTTTGACTTAGACTAAGTCAAAACAGGTATAAGTGCCGAAAAGGGTCCGCTGACCTGATCGCAGCAGCTCGGCGGCCCCAGCAACCTGCCTACCCCCTACTGCAACGATCGCGGCAGGAGAGATGGCTCATCTCTCCTGCCGCGATCCACCCCTCCCCCCAATCAGATCAGGCTGAAACCCCACCCGCCCGACATGATCAGGGCAGGAGGGAGCCCAAGCCCTCCTGCCCCAGCGAAATCCCCCACCCCCACTAAGATACAGGCAGGAGGGATCCCAGGCCTTCCTGCCCTTGGCGCATCCCCTCCCAACAATGGCCCCCCCTGAACCCCCGATCGCCCCCCCCACCCGCCGACCACGTGATCCCCCCGCTGACCTCTCAACACCACCATCCACTCAACACCCCCACCAGTACTTCAAAACAGTTGACTGGAGGGACGGGTTCCAAGCCATCCGTCTGGCAGGCCTGCCATCCGTTGAATGGTGGGCCTTAGGGCCTGATTGGCCCAGGCACCTCAAACCTCGCCCACAGGTGGGGCCTGAGGCGCCTGGGCCAACTGGAATCAGCCCAGTAGCCTTAGGGATGGGTTGGCCCAATGTGCTTAAGGCCCCACCCACAGGAGGGGCCTAAGGCTACTGGGTCGATTCCGGTTGGCCCAGGCGCTTCAGGCCCCACCTGTGGGCAGGGGTTTGAGGCGCCTGGGCCAATCAGGCCCGCTTTTCTGAGGATGGCGGGCCTGCTGGACGGACGGGCTTGGGACCTGTCCGTCCGGCCAACTGTTTTGAGGTACGGGGGGGTTGAGGGTGGGGGGTGGTGTCAAGGGGTAGGCGGGTGGGTCGTGGGGTAGGTGGGTGGGGGGGGCCGATCGGGGTTTCAGGGGGGAGATTGTGGGGGGGGGGGGTGCGCTGAGGTCAGGAGGGCCTGGGATCCCTCTGCCCGTATCTTAGTGTGGAGGGGGGGTTTGGGTAGTCACCGGGGCAGGAGGGCTTGGGCTCCCTCCTGCCCCGATCATGTCAGGCGGGTGAGGTTTTGGCGGGGCAGGAAAGCTTGGGCTCCCTCCTGTCTGATCCGATTGGGGGGGGTGGTTCACGGCTGGAGAGATGGCTCATCTCTCCTGCTGTGATAGTGATCCCAAGTGCCGTGTTTGGCGGCACTTGGTGGTATCGCTATTGTGGCAGGGGAGATGAGCCATTTCTCCTGCCGTGATCGTTGCTGGGGGGGTGGATTCTGTAACCAGTGTTTTTGATAGACATTGGTTACAGAATCCAGCTTTTAGGCGAAGGTCTGGCTCCTCCTTAGCCTAAAAGGCCTGGCTTTGGGTGTTTGGGACTTAGGTTTTTTTGGGGGGTTTATTATATGTCTTAAGTGTAGACGTAGTAGTGGTCTGGGCGTTTAAACAGCTGAACGTAGAGGCAGGCCATTATTTTTTTAAAGTTTTTTTTGAGAAAGGACATTTTCCCTGCTTCTGCTTTCAAGGTTTAGGGCCTTAGGCCAAAAGGGGACTTAGACTTTTTTTTTATTATGCCCCTCCACTTGACTTATCCTGACCATTGTCAGGGCTGTTTCTCTGTCCCTTACTCTGGGGAAGGACAGTGGTGCAAAGGGATTTTGCTTGGGGAGCCTGCTGCATCTCAAATTGACCTCTAGACCCTGTCTCACTCTCCACTTTTTCTGTCCTTTCAGATTGCTCCCCCCTGTACTGTTAGTGCTGACTCTGCTGCAAAGCCGATTCCGACACTGACCTCTTCTCCACGTGATTTTCCTAGAGTGGTTCAGAGCTAATGGTGTTCAGGTTCATCATGTATCTCCCTGTTGGGTTATGATCTATGCTTGTACCCTGGGCACTATACTGTGGGCTGCTTGGGCATTCCTTGCTGGTACAACTGTTCCATGGGCAAGAATTCCCCACTGCCCTTTTCACCAAAAATTCAACAACTAAATTCAAAAAACATGATCATCATGTGTCCATTCTAAAAAAATAAAAAAAATGCTGATGTTTTTCTGAGTATTGGCTTTGAGGAATTATAGTTGCTTCACTGTAACTGTTTTGCTGCCCTTTAAGCTGCTTTCTTTAGTGGCTATCTAGTTGTGCCTCATGGTTGGACCATCATGCCAAACCTCCCCTCCCCCCCACACACATGATCTTCAATCCTTCTGACATGCTGGAGATGGGGTGTTCCAGTGAGGTGGGAGCTTGCAGTGGAGGTGTGTATTGCATTGTGCCATCCGTTGCCCGTGTAGACCCTAGCAAATGGCCTATGGTGAACTCTCTGCACTGACTCCTTGTGGAGAAGACCCCCTTTTCCCCCCCTTGCTCCAGTAAACAAAGCTTCCTGTGCAAACAGCATATGATTCCTTACGGATGGGTTGGATTGCAGAAGGTATCAATCGTTTTTCTGAGCTCTGTCACCTTGTTTCCCTGGGAACTGCCCTCTCTCTTCAGTCTTAACATCTACAAGCGAGTTGAAAAGGTGCCATTTCCTCTGCTGTGCACTATTTTCAGGTCTTAATCCGATCTTTTTTTTGAGGCTTCTCTGTGCTAAGAGGTTCCCAGTAGTCCTGGTACAGTTCTGCCTGGGAGAAGGGTCAGATGTTTGGGTCTGAAGCCAGGAGGACCACACTTTTAAAAGAGCACTTGCCTGGCCGGCCTGCTCTAACATTTGGAGCTCGGGAATAGGTTCCCTGGGAATGGTGCTTGCCCCTGTGGAATCCAGCACTGGAGCAAAGGCCACTCCTATAGGACCTTGTTTAGTAGTCATATAAACCTGTACCCCAAATAAACATAGAAAGCCATTTACATGTGTAAATTTGCACTACATGCTTATGACAAGAGGCATGTTTTGGATGATAGGGTAGCACCAAAATCTACACATGCCACCACTTCAGAAGGAGAATTTGCGTCTATGATTACAGAAATCAATGTCAGGATTTACAATTCTTCCTGAGTACACAGGTTTTTTTTTTTCTTTTTAAAAAGTGCTTATTTTGGGCCTCATTTTACAGAGGGGATGATCCTTGATCCCTCAGTGTTATTTTACCTCAAAACTGATGGTGCTGAAGATTGCAGCCTCTGCAATTAGTAAATGTATTTAGAAGTGTAGGTTTCCAAACTGGCAGGCATACACGACTATTTTAAGTATAGTATTTTTAATTTCAACATGCCCTTTAACACATGAAAGCACCACCACTTCGATGTGCAAATTGCCGAGATGCTTCCGTTGATGTTTTAAAGGTTGACAGTTGTAATAAAATGGCTGCTCCCTCCACACATAGCCAGTACATGTGTACTCCTGCATGCATTTTAGAAAATGTTCTTTGGCAGCAGATCCTTTCCTAAAATACTGCTAAAAATGGACACATTCCGACCAGGATTTCTCAATTCAAATTTCTATGTTCCGTCTAAAAGAGGGCTGCCCACCACAAGATATCGGAGAACACAAATTCAAAGGCACCATAGATGGATTAACTCTTCTATAACTCTGAAGAGCCTTTTTTTTCAGGCTCTTCCAAGTATGTGCAAGCCACCCCTAACCCTATCCCCACACATTTCCTCTCCAATCTGATATCCAGCTAAAGGCAGGTTCATCCGAGAGGGAAGGTGGGTGTGTTTCTTTGGCTGATTTATTTTGCTGTCCACAAAGTACACCTGTTGCAGGTAAATAAACCTTACTTTGTCCATGGACAAGCAGGATAAGTCAGCCACACATGGGAGGGACATAATATCGAGGAGCAAGTTAATCAAGCTTTCACAGACCCAATAGTATGCTGTGGTAGGATGAAGTTGCATGAAGGAGATATAGACCATAAGTCCTACTGGAAGATCAACAAACCATGAAAAAGGTCAAGGCAAGGATCAAAGGCGACACGAAAAGCATGATAGCACATACATACCAAGCACCGGAGACCAGAGGAAGCTGTATCAAAATTCATAGTGAAGGGATCTGCATGGAGACATAACGGGAGGGGGTTTTGCAAGGAGAGAGGGGGGGTGGGTATGGCCAGAAAATTTTGTCAGTCTTCTGAAAGAGTACCAGATATTAAGAAAAGGTGCAGGGGGCCCCTTGTTTGCAAGTGCCAGATTCTGCATGATTTAAGCAGTTGCCAATTATGATGATTTTTTGTCAGACTATTGGTGGAATGATTGCCTTTGCTTTCTGATCCCATCTTTACTCACAGCTAAGGCAGGAAACTCAAATTACTGATCAAAAGTGGGTGGATGGCCAACATGTCGATGGATGGCAGAGTTAGCAATAAGCTGGCTAACAATGTTGGAGTAGAACTCGGGTTAAGAACAGGTCATGGTAGCCATACTACTGAATGGACCATGAGGCCTATTTGCATAGCTTGTAATAGCTACAGTGATTGAAGTGCGATGTGAAGAGGGCTCTGTTAAGTATAGAGCAAGTGGGTTCTCCTAAAAGCTTATATCAAAATGATGAGCCTTTTGCCTGCTTGTGAGCACTTTCTGCATGCGGAGCAGAGTGGAAGTTGTGACGTGCTGTGGCTATAAATTGGAGATTATGCAGTGTGAGCATAATCATGCTGATACCATGCAATCCCTCACCATGCCACAATCACAGAGAGAATCAACAAGGAAGAAGTAACCTCCCAATGCAGGTTTTTGAGCTTTCATTTTTAAGTAGGTGAGAAGCAAGGGTGGTAAGAGAGTCTTGCTTCAGTGGTGTGGAAGAGTTTCTTGTGTGCGATGATGCTTGCACTAGACAGCAATGGAGATACCTGTCGTTGGTGAAGTGATTCAAGAATGCAAGGAGCCCAACAGGCCTAGACACTGGTGTAATGTCTAAGGCCTGATCCAAAGAGTAGGATAAAGAGAAAAGTGTGTTGCACGTGTAGGGGACATCTTTACCACACCTATAATGCAACTGGGCAGGGTGCAAGTATAGGGAGTGTATGGGTTATTTGTTTTAATGGCCCAAGGTTGTGTCTGAAGCTGAGATGTGTCTAAACTCTGGTGAGTGCAAAAGTAAGCCATGTAGCTAATAAAGGATATACAAAAAAACTGTGGAACAAGTATGTATCTGGCTGGAAAAAAAATCAGTTTTGTTAAAAAATCCAGTAGTAGCTTTGCAGCTGTACTCAACTGTAGGCGATGTGAAATGATATATTAGGACCCGACGCGGTCCATGTTTCGGCAATTCTTGCCTTCATCAGCAGTCCATATATCCAAGAATCCACATCAAATACATGTAAAACAACTATTCTGCCAAACACCTCAACAGTGTGCTCAGGAGAGGTTTGCAACACAATAAGATCATAAGAATAGCCTATGGGAAATGGGCATTCCTGCACTATCTGACTATTATGTTCTGATTAGCACTTGCTAACTAGATAACGTGGACTTAACATGGTAGCATTTAGTCTTCGATTTTATACATGACACCTAAAGATAGATGGCACCGATAAATGGCAATTAACTCATAATTGACTAATTGCACTTGATTGGATGGTAGGCGCCTAATTTGGTAGGCATCTACCACTTTGAGGTAGGCGCCTAGTACAAGGCACCTACCAAAAAGTAGGTGTGACTAGGGGGGCGAATAGTGGGCATGTTTTTCATGTAGGTCAGTGTATTGCAAATTGTGTGTCTCCTGAGATTTCAAGTGTGCCGCAGCACACTGGGGAGGAGGAAAGGTGCCAGCTGACTGCCTACAGGATGTGCCTCTCATGGCGAGAGGCACATCCTGTAGGCAATCAGCCGGCGCCTCTCCCTCGCTCCAGCACTCTTCCCTGCTGGCACCCCCACTGGTGTCTCGGGGCCCATCTGGAAAGCCTTTGCGCCTGCGCAGACATCGACGTGATGACATCGCGCATGCGTACGACGACATCATCATGGTGATGTCTGCGCATTTATGGATGCCTCAAGCAACAGCCACTATCTTTAGTGTGCCACGACTCGAGAAAGTTTGCGGGACATTGATGTAGGTGCCTGTTTTGGGCTTAGGTACCCTTAGGCACCTGACTTAGGTACACTCATTTAGATCAAGGAAACCCTGGCATAAATAGGCACCACTAAGCATAATTCTATAAAGTGCGCGTAACTTTTATAAGTTCGTGCTTAACACCATACTACTCAATGCCTAATTTTTAGGTGCCATTTATATAATTTTCCTTCTAAATGAGAGACGGAAAGTGTTCCTGTATTAACTTTTTTGTGCAGGTTCCATGTGCTAAAGGGGACACAAAAATATGCAAATGCCCTTCAAAGTGTGTGACGCAGTGGTTAAAGCTACACCCTGGGCAAGTCACTTAATTCCCCCCTTTGCCCCAGGTACATTAGATAGACTGTGAGCCTGCTAGGATAAAAGACTTGAGGTCCTGAATAAATTCAGGTAAAACATTCTGAGCTCCCCTGGGTGAACAGTATAGAAAATTGAACAAATAAAGTCTGATTTATGTAGACCTCGGGTTTCATCACTGTCATTCTGTGACTCTATTCTTCTTACGTTCTGACTCCTGAATTATTTCTATGCATGTCTTTGCTGTTTTGTAGGAAGAGCTGTCGGGAAGAGCTTGACTGAGATCCTGACTGACTCATGACCTGGCGAGATGATAACCAATGAAATTCAGTTCTGAATACACATAGATGGGAAGAGGCAATGGTGCAGAAGTACCAGTCGCCGGTGCGCGTGTACAAGTCTCCTTTTGAGCTGGTCATGGCGGTAAGTGAAACTGAAAAATGACTAGGGTCTGTTGATCTGAGCTTTAAGTGGCCAGCAGAAGAATCGGCAAATTTAGGTGTGTTCTGGCCCAGTAGATAAATTAACATTGTCTCCATTTCTTTTTATTATTAAGCCCATCCTTTTTTAAACAGTTCACATAAAATCATTCATAAAATGCATAAAATAACATTACAAATGATCAGAAGCAATCATACATCAGCAAGTTTCAAGTTTCAAGTTTATTAGGTTGCTTGTTAAATCGCTTAATCAGATTTCTAAGCGATGTACAATAAAATATACATGTAAGGAAACAACAACATTACATACAATTTCAATTATAACGTAAACAAGGGTAAGAGGGGAAGAAATACATTTTTTTATAGTAAAGAAAGAACTTATAGGGAGAACACATAAGGAGATTAAAGAATGGGTAAAAAATAATTAACTAGAGTAACACTGTGTAATAAAATTTAATTAATTTGCAAATGCGTCTTTAAACAAAAAAGTTTTTAATTCGCTTTTAAATTTCCCAAACACTTTCTCCTCCCGTAAAAACATGGGAAGCGCATTCCAGACCTGGGGAGCTGTACATGAAAAGATAAATTGTCTTCTTGTGCTAATTACTTTTAACGTAGGAATTGATAATAGGTTCCGTTCACTAGATCTTAAAGTTCTTTTAACAGAATATGGGATAAGTAGTCTGAATAAAAATGCTGGAGTCTTATTTTCTAATGTTTTAAAGATAATAGTACATAATTTGTGTGTAATTCTGTGTATGACTGGCAGCCAATGAGCCTTTTTAAGGAGTGGTGTCACATGATCGAATTTTTTAGATTTTGTTATTAATTTAATGGAAGCATTTTGAATGATTTGTAAACGTTTAATTTCTTGTAACGTAATTCCTGTAAATAATGAATTGCAGTAATCGATTTTAGACATCACCAGAGAGTGAATAAGAATATTAAGTGCTCTAGGACAGAGGAATTTAGAAATGGATCGAATTTTCCGCAATCTATAGAAGGTGGTTTTAACAATACTACTAATGTGATCATGATAATTGAGTTTATTATCAAAAATTACTCCTAGAATTTTAGTATTTTTAACTAATTGAAGAGGAATATTTTGAATCATAATAGGAGTAACTAAAGAAAAGTTTTCCTTCCAAGGAAACAGCAATATCCATGTTGATAAAAGTCATAGGGACAATCTTGTTCATAAAAAGAATTTACCACCTCTAGAAACTTCGAATTCCATGTGACATAATTCATGATAACTTTTTTCTAGTCTGCCTTTTATCTTTCTTGTCCTGTCTTTACTTTCTGTGTTCCTTATTCTTTTCCTTTCTTAAAAAAACAAAACAGGGTACCTCTCAAATGTACTAAAGCATTTTACGATATGTTCCGTGTTGCTATTCGCTCTAAGGAGGTTTGACAAGAGCATTCCTGTATTATCCAGTCAGCAATAGAAACCAAAAAAGGAACTGCAGAACTGATGTACTTGATGTATTTAGGTCAACAGAACGTTGTATCAAAAGTGGTCCATCTATATCCTAAATAAACGAGGACCCAACATGGTCTATGTTTCGATTAGCACATCTTCCTCAGAGGTCCTATTGTGAGATATGAGAGTTTCACAATTGAAAGATTGAGTATATTTTATAAATGTAAGCACATGCAGATGTGCATATTGTGATGTGTGAGATAAACTGAAATGTGTGGACACCAGTGAGGTGTGGATATGCTGTGCACAGTTTAACGTCAGGCATGCAGATGTAAGCATGTGTACCATAAACAAAGCTAAAGGATTATGCGAAATATTCATATAATGGTTGAATCCATCCAAAAGGGTGTGCGCGATGGGCACATGTGCAGAATAAACGCAAACTCCCCCCCCCCACCAACAACAAATCAAGCCACGCAACGAAATAAAGCAACACCCCACCCCCGGCAGTGGGTGGGATGCCCACTCCCTCCTACCACAAAGCAACACCATCCCGCCACCCCCTGGCAGCGGGAGAGGTGCCCATTCTCTTCTGACACGTCGTACAATCACTTGATATTGCTACACCCTCCTTCCAGCAGCGGGAGAGATGCCCACTTCCTCCTGCTGCCAAGCAACACCCCTCCCTGACACGGCAGCTGGAGAGAGGCCCACTCCCTTCCACTGCCAACATTAAGCGACCCCGACACCCCCACCCCGGGAGTGGGAGAGAGGCCTACTCCCGCTGCCAAGCAACCCACCCCCAATACCGCTCTGCAGTGGGAGAAATGCCCATTCCCTCCCGCCGCCTTGACACCCCTCCATTCCTCTGACGAACCCCCTCCCCCTTACCTTGCTTACAATGGCTGGCCAGAAGGATGCCTACTCCCTTCAGCCAGCAGGCCCACCTCTTCAAAAATGTGGGCCTTCCTCTCCCAGGTGCATCCTGGTATGCACCGGGGAGGGGCTCAAGGCTCTAATTGGCCCAGATGCCTAAGTACCCTCCCATAGAAGGAGCCTTAAACAACCTGGACCAATCAGAGCCTTAAGCCCCTCCCCGGTGCATCCTAGGATGCACCGGGAGGGGAAGGCCCACCATTTTTGAAGAGGTGGGCCTGCTAGCCAGAGGGAATAGGTATCCCTCCAGCCAGCCATTGTAAGCAAGGTAAGGGGGAGGAGGCAGGGGATCATCGGAGGCACGGAGATGATGGAGTGGCGGGAGGGAGTGTGCATCTCTCTCGCTGCTGGGGGTGTTGGATAGGGGTCACTTGGCGTCAGGAGGGAGTGGGCATCTCTCCTACTGTGGGGAGGGGGCGTTGCTTGGCAGTAGGAGGGAGTGAGCATCTCTCACACTGCTGTGGGGAGGGGGTTAGCAGTGTCAGGTGATTGTGGGCATCTCTCCTGCTGATCTTCAATTTTGGTGTTTGTTGGTTGTTTTGTTTTATTCACTTTAATTTGCATAGGGGTGGGGGTGGGTCTGAGCTGGCAAACCTTACTTTCCTGTCAATGCCTGAGCCAATCAGTGCTCAGGCACTGATCAGAAAGTAAGGCAATGACAGCTCAGGCCTGATTGGTAAATTTTAGCAGCAAATGTGGCAGAGAATCACTCGACATAGATAATCACTCGGGGTGCTCATAGTCTGTTATTAAGACATGGGGGAAGCCTCTGCTTGCCCTGGATTGGTAGCATGGCCAGGTATTAGTGACCTGGATTGGCCATCGTGAGAACGGGCCATTGGGCTTGATGGACCACTGGTCTGACCCAGTAAGGTAATTTTTATGTTCTTATGATTGCTAGAAAACTTGGAAAAGACCCCAGTAAGCTGTTTTGATAATCCGCCACTAAAATATATGTACGCTAAACCAGCTAGAACTGGTTTAGTTAGCATGTTAAAGGTAGATTTTAGTTTTGAGACTCTGCCCTGGTTTAGTTTCCTGTCCCGGCTAAATTATGCAGATAGTTAACCTTTTAGCATACCCAACGCACACACAGGCAAGTGCTTATAATTTTTAGACATATATTTTATTGAGTAGATATGATAGGTGAACTTACAATGGATGAATCTCCTGGATGTTGCAGCTGGCGAAGAGAATGGAAATTTGAAGAATGGAGGGTGGGCAGAGATGAGGAAAAAGGCAGGAAGGTGCTCTAAGTTTCAGAGTTGAAATGCTGAGTTATTTTTGCATGTTGCAGGATAGCTGAAGGTGAAAATACTGGTGCTTTGCTGGGAATAGAGCCACATGCTCAAGATGGAAGCATAAGTGTGACTGGATTCTGAAGATGAAAGATTCTCAGGGAATACCCAGAAGGCAGGGGAGGGAAGAGGAGACCAATAAGGACAGAACTTGGCAACAGGTAATAGAACGAGGTCATACCTCTGCAGACATGTCGGAGGAAAGGTTATAGAGTAGAGCAGACCAGGAAGTTCATCAGTGAGAAAAAAAGACCCAAACTTAGATGAGAGGAAAAGGGAGGGGGGTCTTAGGAGAAAGACCATTAGAACAAAGCTTAGCCAGGTAAGCAGGAGTGGCTGCAGTATGTAAGAAACCACACTACACATAATGCCTTCCTTGCACACTGACTTCAGCATAAAATCCCATGGAGAGAGGGAATGCATTAAACATGTCTTAAACTAGTGCAAGGCTGCTGAGGGCAGAACACCTAGATCAGCTAGGCATGCCAATCTAGACACCTATCTTAGGCGTCATTTTATAGAATCTGGGCCTATTTGTCTGACTTTTTTTCATCCCCTGCTTCTGAATATAATGGAAGAGGCTGTCCTAACTTTAGCTGGGGGAGTGTGTGATGCAGTGGTTAGAGCTACAACCTCGGCACCCTGATAGGTTATGGGTTCAAATCCCATGTTGCTCCTTGTGACCCTGGGCAAGTCACTTAATCCGCCATTTTCTCAGGTACATTAGATAAGAGTGTGAGACCACCGGGACAGATACCTGAATGTAAACCACTTAGGCTATAAGTGGTATATAAATACAATTTTAACTGTAGTGGTTGGCATTTTAAAAATATGGGCCCCTATATAGTCGATCAAGTTAAAATGAAATGTTTCTTTGATGTTGAATCCATTGTAACTTGTAAATCATGAGCTAGTAACCATGAAACAACACCTATTTAAAACGCTGTTCAGTTTGAAAGGAAATGAGAGAATGCTAATTTTGTCACAATAATGAGATATGGAAGAGGAAGCAGTGCAGAAAAGAACTGACCATTTCATGCACCAATCACATCCATAAGGAAGGCTGGCAACATCTTGTCCCTGTCATCCTTTCCTCAATCTGGTCTCCTTCGTGTTCTCTGAAGCTGCCTGTGTGTTTAACATTTGAATCTCCAGTGAGCTGCATGCACACTGTTCCTGGAAAGGAATTGTTTATACGGTACATTGTTTTCTCCCTGCCAGGGGCTGAGCTGCAGTGAGTGTCAGCTGCAGATCCGCCAGGTCCCAGCTGCACGGTTTAGGCTATTTCTGGAATGTTTGTCACATCCATTTGGTGCGGGTCTTGCTTTGTCATGCGTGCCAGCTGCCACCTTCTGAATAGCCTCTTTCTGTGAGCCTGGGTGAGTGAGAGAGCTCACTGGATTCTGTCCAGGTTATGAGGACACTGGAGCAGTAGGTGATGGGAACCATCTAATAATCAAATACTAGGAGATCTTACGGAAGGGGGGGAACATTTGCTCAGCTCTTGTTTTTAAATTTTATTTTAATTGACTTTTCAAACATAGCAGGAAGATTGAGGAAAGGATGGGATGGTACAATTTACAGGCTGATCCTGGAAGAAAATCTATTTGAATATGCATAGACCTGGGAACGGAGAGAAGATTCACTTTTATTTATTTAGTTAGTTGGGTTTTATAGCCTGTCCTCCCCAGGAGCTCAGAATGGGTAACAGCCAGGGCCGGATTTTCCTATAGGCTAACTAGGCTTCAGCCTAGGGCCTCAAGATCAAGAGGGGCCTACATTCAAATTGTTAGCAAAATTAAAAATTACACTATTCTAAAAACAGTGAACACTAAAACACTGAACCGAAAATAAGGAGAAATTCTACACATATGACTAATAAACAAACATAAAAATGTATTGGTTAAGATCAACGCATTCGGCTCATTGGGTCTGTTCGTTTGTATATACAGTGGTGCCTCACACAACGAACTTAATTCGTTCCAGGAGCAAGTTTGTTATGCGAAAAGTTTGTTATGTGAAACACGTTTTCCCATAACAATACATGTTAAAAAAAATAATTCGTTCTGTAGCATAAAATATGCTAAGATGACATAAAAAAAGATAAATTTACCTTGTTAGAGCTGTTAGCATGATATAGAGGGGATATATGTGAAGGGGAGGGGAGACAGGGGTTTTGTTGATCCTTGCTGTGTATTATAATCACCCCCCACATACTCCCCAGTACCTTTTTTAATTCCTCCCATCTTTCCCAGCCAGTGGCGTACAGGCCAGAAGCGCAAAGATCAGGAGCAATTCCTCTGCACGCCTGTGTGGGCCCATGCCGATCTCCGAATGGCTGCAGTTAGTTCTTGTGAGTCCCGCGAGAGCTGGCTGCAGTTAGTTCTTGTGAGTCCCGCGAGAGCTGACTGCAGCCATTCAGAGATCAGCGCAGGCCCAGGCAGTAGCACAGAAGGCTTGCTCTTGATCTCTGTCTGCGCTTCTGGCTGGGAAATTTGCTAGACCACCAGTTCGAGTGAGCGGGTGAGAAAGTTGCAGCAGTGGTGGCTTTTTTAAAAAAATATGTGGCGGCGGGGGGAGGTTTAAAAATATGCGGTGGCGGCGGGGGGAGGTTTAAAAATATGCGGTGGCGGCGGGGGGAGGTTTAAAAATATGCGGTGGCGGCGGGGGGAGGTTTAAAAATATGCGGTGGCGGCGGGGGGAGGTTTAAAAATATGCGGTGGCGGCGGCAGGGGGGTTTAAAATATGTAGCGCCGAGAGAGGGCAGTTAAGGATGCAGCTCGGGCGACTTCGTTGTGTGAAACGAAGTTCGTTGTGGGAAGCAAGACCTGAAGTTCGTTGTGCGCAGCGTTCGCTGTGCGAGGCGTCCGTTATGCGAGGCACCACTGTACTAGATTGCACCATACGTTCACTGATTGCTATGGCAAATATTGACGTGCCTTATGCTCCTAAGCTCTGGTTTGTTCTTGCATAAATAAAGTGCAGATTGGTGTAGATTGGAACAGACAAACGAACAGACCTATTGATATCCCGACGTTCGGTTATATTCGTGTTACTTCGATAATATGAAACACGTGTTAATGTTATTAGAAAAGATTCTTATTTTAGGATTGCGTACACGATCATTTGATTCTCGCCTTTTGAGTTCAGTAGGTTCAATACTTTAGTGAAGTGTTTATAGACTATTGAAAAATTTTTTTGTGACAATATCTTCATTTCGCGGAATTCTAAGTAAGTTCTTAACATATGTTTTAATTTGCATATTTTAAAATGTATATTACGTGCTTTATTTTATATTTTCATGATTATATCATAAATAATAAAATCCTAGAGCGCACATGCGCTGTTGAAATATCGTGAGTCCTGGGGGCGTGAGGTGTGCTTCTGTGTCACTCCTCATGGCGCCTGCGCCAGCGACTCATCAAAATTCAGCCGGGGGTGGGGAATCCGAATTGCACACGTACTCCAGCTCCGGATCGGATCCCGCTGCTCCTCTCTCCCCCCCCCCCCCCACCCCTTTCCTGGCTCTGGAGGGGAATCGGTCTCAGCCCCGGGTGATGTATTTTATTATCTCTCATGTAATTTACAAACTTAAAAATGGGAGGTGAAAGGGCCTCATAAGTGGAATAGCCTAGGGGCTCTTTTCATCTAAATCCGGCCCTGGTAACAGCGATACATTCACAGTACAGTGGTACCTCGGAATCTGAACGCCCCAGAACTCAAACAACTTGGAATCCAAACTTTTTTTTTTTTTTCCCTTAAATTTTGCCCCAGAATCCGAATGCTGCTTTGGAATCCGAACGAACCACAAGCGTTGCTCATCCCAAAACTTCCCCTCTGACGCAGCTTCCTGTTTCCGCCGGAGAGGGAAGCTTTGGGCTGAGCACCGCTTGCAGTTGCCGTTGCCAATCTTGCTGCCTATGTCAGTGGGGGGCCCGATCTTGCTGAGTTTGTGGGACCAAGGAATGGATTAATCCAGTTTCTATTATTTTCAGTGGGAAAAATTGTCTTGAAACTCGAACGTTGTTCTGGAATAGATTAAGTTTGGATTCCAAGGTACCAGTGGATTTTGGAGGTGATACATGCACAAAATTTTTTTGGGGGGGATAGGATGAAGGGAACATTCACATTATACTGAAGGGCGGAGAAGGGAGGGAGGATGTGTTGACAATAATTTGGAGGCAGCGCATAGGGGTATATGCATAATACACTGGGTAAGAGAAGTGAGGTTTACAGAAGTACATTAACATTAGGCAGAGGGTTTTAGAAGAATCTTTGGGAGTACTGGTGGCATAAAGGGATGACTTTACAAAGTATTGGATGCACTTGAATAGGTTACATTTGTCTTATGCTCGTCAGGGCATATAGATGCATTCACATTGCCATATTTGTTATATACTCAAGGCAGGGATTAATGAGGACAGTGATACATTCACAGCTAGACTGGTGAAATGGGGTTGGTGGGACCATGGGGTATTGGAAAGGGTGTTTGAGGTGGACAGAACCCTGTCATCAGCAATGAGTCTTAGGCTTGAGCGTAGGGCGCGAGTTGGTTTATGGTGGTCTATTCTGTTTCCTAGATATTGCGGTTCTGAAAGATAAATGATTTTGTGTGTCGGCAACATGATCTTGAATTTTACCCTGCTTTCAATCGGAAGCCATTGTATCTCTTTCAGTAGCAGGATGAAACTCGTCTGCTTCAATTTTCCCAGCAGAAATCTATCTGCAGCATTTTGTACTATTTGGATTTGCCTGATCATGTACGTCGGGACGCCTAACAGGATTGCATTGTAGTAGTCAAAGATTGAGAGTGCTAGGGATATTGCTACGTTAGACATCGCTGACCCAGTAGAGTTTGCCATAAGTGTTTGTCATGATGCGTTGGATGTGTATCGTCATGTCTACGGTTGGGTCTAGCCATATTCCTAGGTTTCTCACTCCTTCTGTGGATGATTTTATGGTGTTTCTTTCAGAGTTAGTTGATATCTTGGGCTGTTTTCACCCCATTTGTAGATTAGAAGTACCCATAGTTCTGTTTTTTCCCTGTTGGCTACTATTCCATTTGTTTGGAACCAACTGAAGATTTTCTGTATGTCCGTCTTGATCTGCTTGGTCTTCACGTCCCATTTCTTCATCCTTGTTTGCTGATTAATTTCCCCAGCAGTTGGAGGAAGATGTTGAACAGCATGGGTAACATGGCTGATTCCTGTGGAATCAAAATACCAAAAGGTGAAAAATGTGTTAACCACAGTATAACAGCTTGCCACAAGGTTAACTAAATGAACTAGTGCCTATCGTGAAGGAAAGATCTCAGATTTCCACCCCAAGGATCATATTGCTATTATCCTTTGGATTTTTTGGGTGGTTGAGGCTATCTTTCATTGATTAAAACCTTCATATTTAAATGACTGTATATTGTATCAGTCCTATCTTATTTTTATAATCTTTCAATAATTTATATTAAATATTATTTTTACAGAACTTTTTTCTTTTTTTTGTGTATATGTATATGTGTATATATATATATATATGTATATATATAAAACTTCTTTTCACCATAAGTGATAATTATATTTGTGTTTTAAGGTTGTAGTATGCAAGGCCCAAACTGCATACACTGTCTACTCGAGACCGGCTTCACCAGTATGTTTTCCAAACATCATCCGACGGGAACCTGTTGCGCCAAGATGTATTGGCTTCATCAAGGCTTAAAAGTTAGGCTTTTATCTAAGCAAAAAAAATCAATTTAGCTAAGGTACATAATTTGTAAAAAAAACAGTAAAGGTAATGTTTAATTACTATCAGCGTTTCAGACAAGTCGCTACTGCATGAACTTGATTGCTCAAAATGGCGCTTCTTAGTGAGATAACCTTCACTTGTGCCTTCTTTTATTAATTTCCTGACTGTGTTTTGTAAACTCACTAAGAAGGATGTTAGGTTTCTCTATACACCCAATCCAGTCATTCCAGTTCTCTATTTTTTACCAAAAATTCACAAAAGTTTAGAGCATCTACCAGGCAGACCAATCATTTCTTCTCGTAACTCATTGCTGGAACCACTTAGCAAATTTGTAGATTCTTTTCTTAAAAATATTGTGATGGAGCGTAAGACCTTTATCAAGGATACAACACACTTTCTGAGAATTTTGGATGCGATCCCCAAGGGTGATTTCCCATTTTTCATGACTACACTAGACGTTACTTCACTATATATCTCGATTCCTCGGCACTCGGCAATTCAGCTTGTGAAAAATGCTTTAGATTCACTACCAAGACCCTTTCTGATTCCTCCTGATTTTCTAGTGAAAATTGCGAGATTAGCCCTAAGCGAAAACTTCTTCATTTTTTGAGAACAGGGGCAACCTTCACACCCTCCATCGCAAACCTTAATTAATTTTGAGAACGAATAAGTTAACAACTCACCATTTGCTGATAATATTTATTGCTGACACCATTTTAAAGATGATGTCTTCATGCTTTGGAAAGGCACGCAAGAGAGTTTGAAGATGTTTTTGACTTGGATAAATTCTTGTGATGTCCAATTGAAATTTACTATTAATTTTTCTGATACTTCCATTCAGTTTTTGGATGTGGACATTCAACAAGATAAGGCAGGTTTTACAACAAATTTTTTTTTACTAAAACAACTGATAAGAATACCTTTCTCAGATTTGATAGCTGCCATTCAAGGAAGCTTAAGGAGAGCTTACCCTTCTCCCAGATGTTGAGAGTAAGGCAGAATTTTTCATTTTTTGAAGAATCAAGGTACAATTAGTGACTCTACAATCTCATAGTAACATAGTAGATGATGGCAGATAAAGACCTGAATGGTCCATCTAGTCTGCCCAACCTGATTCAATCTAAAAATTTGTTGGGTTTTTTTTTTTCTTCTTCTTAGCTATTTCTGAGTAAGAATCCAAAGCTCTGCCCGGTACTGTTCTTAGGTTCCAACTACTGAAGTCTCCGTCAAATCTCGGCTGTTATCAAGAGGATACCTGAAAGAGGTCATAGATAAGGCACATCGTAGAGCTAAATATGTCAACAGAGAACACCTATTTTATAATCAGAGAAAACGCTTTAGAAGCGGAAGACATCAGCGCCGGCTGCCTGTTTACAGGACATGCCTCTCCTTGCCTGGCATCTCGGCACACCTGAAATCTGCTGCGGCACACAGTTTGCGATACACTGATTTAGAACAAAAATAATAGTGAAGGCCCACACAAGCGTTTGTTCTGCATCTAAGTATGAGCCTTGCAAAAATTTTCTGTGTAAGTGATTTTTGCGAGGCTCATATTCCGTAAATCGGTAAAGATCTCCTCTGTCTTCTCCCCCCCTTACGCCCCACCCCTCCACTCTCCTATCACCTTCCCAAACTCCAGTATAACCCTCTCTTACTCTCTCCACTAACAAATTGTACCTAAACGCATATAACTTTCCTTAAACTAAACTACTGTATTTCCCCCTTCTCTCTTTCTGCTATACTCTCCCTGTATTTAATTCTCTCCAAAATCTATAAATCCAATCACTAAACCTATTGTATTACTTATATGTCTAGTTACTCTCCACTGTGTATGTTCATTTGTAGACCGTTCTGAGCTACTGGGAGGATGGGATAAAAATCCAAATAAATAAATAAATAAATAAAATAAATATTTAGGCACAGAACAAGCGCTGATGTGTGCTGACACTTATGTTTTTTGTTTGGACATAAAAGAAGCCACACTTACCATGAAATTTTGTGCACATGTGTCCAACACACTCCCTCCTCCTCACATTTGCTGCAGATCTTCCACGCATACAATTTGTGTGCAGGTAGCATCTTGCATGCGTTATAGAAGCCATGTGCTCAGACATCCGTAAGCAGTTCTGCCGTGAGCCTTTTTGAATCATCTCCTGAGTGTTTATGAAAAAGTTATGGAGAGAGACTGGAAGAAAGAATGGAGACAGAACCAACCCAAGAAGATGAGAGGAATTTATTTGATAAATTTCTATCTAGAAAAGCAGGTTACGGTTGGAAACAGGATACTGGTCTTGATGGACCTTTGGTCTGTCCCAGTATGACAATTCTTATGTTCTTACAACAAACATCCATACGAATCAAACATATGAAAACAAACAACATTCATCGTAAAATTATTTTAAACAATCAAGATTAAAAACAGAAAAACTTCAATTCAGGTCAAAAGCTTGCTGGAATAAATGCACTTTCGACTTGTTTTTTTAAATGAAAAGGTCAAAGTTAACTGTCTCAAATTTAAAGAGAAATGGCCCTATAAAATGGGACCTCCAGTATAAAACATGAGTACGATTTTCATCTGAACAGACATGGTGAAAAGAAGGAATGTCCAATAGACATTTCTCTTGAGAGCATAATGCCCTTGTTGAGCAGTAAAGCTTCAGACTTGATGCAGTATTTAAAGATAATTAAAAACTAAAATCAACACTTAAAAACTTTATATGCCAAATAACTGGTGACCAATGAAGATCCCGTAATATAGGAGTGTTATGAGGAAAACGGATGACCCCCCTCAAATTATCCTGGAGATGTGGTGAAATAGTTTATAAAAATGCAGCCTGTTCTTGATATAGGAGCCTCGATATGCCAAATGTTGCTAAACTGTAGAGAAACACAAGAATCTATTCAGAGATTGGAGCTAAGTCTTTAGAAAACAGCTGCCTGTTAGCTAGTGAAGAACTAAAGAAGTGATGCCAACCAGCAGTGGTGTGTAATGGCTGTCCCTTTCGGATACCTAATACTTGCTCTAGCTAGGGGTGCTGCAGGTCAGGAAGGGGGTACATTGTGGGTTGAATTACTAGAGGTATGTATTCAGTTCTGGGACTCAGCTGAGGTTGGGAAAGATTAAGAAAGAGGTGTACTTGCAGTGGGAGAAACCCAATGCTGGAATAGCAAGAGGTGCTGCAAGACAGGACTGAGGTACTTTGCAGAGCTATGAGAAAGTTGATGCTTCTGATTAGGATTGAAGTGTAGAGTAACTTGAACAGTGTCTGTCTGCAGGATACCTGAGAGTAACCAATTAAAAATTGAACCAAACTATTAAATCAGGTAACTGTATAGAAAGATATATTTGGCATTTGAGTTTCTTTACATGCCGTCACTGAGGAGGCTTTACTGCTGGCAGTATTGGCTGGAGAGTACAAGGGGCCGCTGAAAAGTTCTCAGCCCAGTCAAGATGAGAATGATGTGGAGCCATAAAACTTATAAATAATTCCACGCTTTTCTCGACACTTTTTGTTTCAATGAGGCAAATGCATCTAGAAAATGGGCACGAGTATAGGGAAACCAAGCCATTGTGACATCACCAACAAGATTGGCTCTTAGGCATTGGTGGAATGAGGCAATATGAGGGGCCACTGATAAGTTCTCGGCCCAAGCAAAAAGAGAATGATATGGAGCTATGAAACTTACAAGTTATTTCACACTTTTCGTTTCATTTCATTTCATATCATTGAAACGAAAAGTGTGGAATAACTTGTGAGTTTTATAGTTCTGCATCATTCTCTTCTTGGTTGGTTTGAGAAATTTTCAGCAGTCCCTCGTATACATTTTTTCTCGATAAATGGCATTAAACTATATGACCGTGGCTCGTATCCCTGCCTTGGAAGCACAGGTAACTGGTCAGGTTTTCAAGATAGTTGTAATGATAGTTGTAGATTCAAACTCACGCTGTTCCTTGTGACCCTGGGCAAGTCACTTAATCCCCCCATTGCCTCAGGTACATTAGATAGATTGTGAACCCACTGGGACAGACAGGGAAAAATGCTTGAGTACCTGAATAAATTCATGTAAACCATTCTGAACTCCCTTTGAAGAACAGTATAGAAAATTGAATAAATAAATAAAATTGGAGACCCATAGGCAAATGTATCTTATGCACTATCTTATGCACTTGTGACTATCCTGAAAGCCAGAATGATTAGTAGGATTGGCCCATGGGTATTGGATGCCCTAGTTGAACCTTCAGCCATGTGTCGCCTCTTCACCACAACTCCTCCTTCCAGAGGTGGCTCAAGGCCCTAATCCCCTTCATAATACAGGATCTCCTCTTCCCTTTCTAGCCCTCCTCCACCCTCACGGCCCAGCAGCCCTCCTTCACCTCAATCTGCCACCACCTTCCTTCTAACCTGAAACTTTAATGGCACTCAACATGGTGGCGGGCCTTTCAGTATAGGCCACACCTGAGCTACCAGCTCTGCACCCTCTGATTTCCTGTCGGAGGGAGTGGGGGAGGGAGCAGTGCTTGAGACAGATCTGTACTGAAAGTCCCACTGCCATGCTGAAGCAGTAAGCCACATCAACACCCTCTATAGTTTTCTACCCTAGGCGGCTACATAGTCTACTTAATGGCAGTCCCAATCCTGCTGACATGCAGGACACGGTTGAGAACTTCTGCCATAAGGTACATTTATCCCTGTTTATCACCACAGCAGCACTCATATAATATAGGATTGCAGCCAGTTACTTCTGCACTTGGCTTTTTGATGACTGGACTGATCCCACTGTGAAGGTCAATTGGAAATTTTTCATACCAGTTGAGTTAGCAGCTTCACCACTCAGTGGTATAGTAGTCACCATCCCAGCACCAGGATTTCCTGCTACTGTCTTGAGCTGCTGTATTTTTAGAATTTTTAGTTGTGTAAAATTGGTGAGAAACAAGGGCTCAGCAGTGACTTGAAAGCAGAAATTCATCCCTGCTCTTTGTGTCTCCTTCCCAGTGGCATAGGGAGAGACAGAGGCACCTGCCATCCACCCCCGGTGGTTGTGTCTATTAAATGCATTCTGCCCCCTCCCCATCTCTTCTAGATGTCACTAGCACTAGCAGGGCCTCCTATCTGCTGTTTGCACCAGCCTCAACCCTCCCTCTAACATTACTTCCTGGTTCCATGAACATAGGCTTACCAGCTATCTGGGAAAACCTGGACATGTCCGGGTGTTGGAAAGCCCTGGCGAGCTCTGGTTGTGTAAGGAGAGCCTCTGAGCATGCGTGGATGCTCCAGGCCCTTCAGATCTGCACATGCTACAGATCCTCCAGATGCGGCCGAAGCTCATCAGGGAAGAAGAGAGGAGGCTTTGTGGGGACGGGACTGGGGCTGGAGGTAAAACTGGGCAGGGCTGTATGTAAAACTAGACAGGGCTGGAGGCGGAACATAGTGGGGCCATGTGTCCAGGGTTTTGCGGCCCAAAATCTGGTAACCCTACATGAATGAACAGGAAGTGATGTTAGAGGGAGGGCTGAGGCCAGCCTGAGCAGTGGAGGGGGGGGGGGGGGAGGAGAGATGCCAGTGCCTCTGCCAAGTTGGTGCCCAGGGTGCTTTTCCCCTGCTTCCCTTTAATGCCATTGCTCTTACTATCGGCAAACCTCATCAGAATTTCTTTCATTCATAGGACTCTGTAATCGAGATCCCCTGTGCCCTTCAAGTTATAGGGCTCTCATTGATGGGCAGGATAGGAAGTCCTTTAATAGAAATTTGATATAAAATAGACAACCTTCAGCTCATGATTTTGTTGTCTGTATAATTTGATTTGTTTGAACAGCTCTATAGATAGACTCCCCCTCCCCATATACACTAAAGAATAATACATCATTCCCTGCTGGAATTCTGTGGGTTTTGAAGGATATTCATATCCAGGCAAGCTCCCAGTTTCAGCTCACATTTCATCATGGGTTATATTCAAAATATACATTTCTTTCCATCCCTTTCTTTGTGCATCTTTCCTGTTGCCATTCCCAAGCTCCTAAAAGTCTTGTTTCTCTCTCTTTTGTGACCCTATTTTTCAATATGGGAGTGATCTGACTGAGATACATAACATTATACCTCAAGTGTCATGGCAAAGCAAACATCTTTGGAAAGTCTGTAATGTGTCTTTGAAGTCTGGGCAGGTGTGCTCCTTTCCTGTATGTGTGTATTCAGCAGTAAAAATTTGTCTGATTTTCAGGACCCAGCCACTGTTTGGTAATTGGGTACTATAAGTTAGGTGCTTTAAATTAACATAGTAACATAGGAAATAATGGCTGTACCACTGCTGTACCAACCAGGCACTGACAAGAACTGATGTTGCATGCAGAAGACTGTAGTTTGAAGTTTTGTGATAGGTTCCTAATGTTTTTCTCCTTTATTGCTTTTCAGGCCTATGAGAAACGCTTCCCTACCTGCCCTCTGATTCCTGTCTTCCTGGGCAGTAACATTCTATCCGAGTACAAGAGCAAAGATGGAGCGCTTCATATAGTGGAGCGCAGCTGCAAACTTAGTGTGGACGCGCCACGCTTGCTGAAGAAGGTGAGCAGAAACACTGTCCTGGTCCACACCTATGACCAAACTTACTGCCACATGCTCTCTGGGTGCCATTTGGAACTACCTCCCGACCTGCTTACGCCAGTTTTGGAAGGTGCTAAAAACGCATCTGTTTTCATTATAGTTTTGCTATGATTCATAATGTCTATGTTGCTAACCTTTATTAATCTTATGTAAGCCGCAATGATTCCCAGTTGACATTTGTGTGGTATAAGAAACAATATGGTATGGTATGGTATGGTATACTCACAGCACACTGCAACTAGTGCCAAGAAATGGGAAGACTACAAGACGCTGGAAAGTTGTATAAAATATTCAAACAAAATGGCTATCGTTACAAAAAAATAAGCCCAACTTCACAGTATCTGTACTTAAGGCAACTATTTAAACAAAAAAAAATTATTTGTTTTTTGCTTTGTCTTTTCTTTGCTTTCCTATTTTAAATGGCGTTCTTTTTGGTTTTTGTTTTTATATATTATGTACACTGTGCTGTTGAAAAATCGAAGTGCGGTGAAAACTTTTTAGATTGTAAACAATTTTTATTGACTGAAAAACAGGCAGAGCCATAGGAAAACTACAGGATACAAAAGACAGCGAACAAAGGCGGGAGATCAACTTAGCAAAGCATAGCAGTACAAAGGCATGCGTCATTTTCATCTACCCACTAACCCCAGAAACCCAGAACTCCCCGCCATCCCCTCTTCCCACCCCCCACCCCCTACCCTCCAAATATGGAGGGGAATGCAAAGGCAGCTCCAGGGTGCAAAAAAGGACCAGGCAAGCCAGTCCTACTTGGAAAAGAAAACACCACCAAGGTTTCCCCAGGGTCTAGACTCTGATGACCCCAGGGCACTCAGCAGAGCAGGGCATCCCCTCCAAAAACAGACCCCTCAACCCCTCCTCCCGCTCCAGAGCAGAGAGATGCGATGATCCAGAGCAGACTAAGGTACACTCAACTGTTAAGCTAGGGTATTGAGTCTAAGGCTGTGCCCCCTAAACATTTTGAAAATTAATTTTTCTGAAATTCAGTTTTTATTTTTTATGGTTTTTATCTGTTAACTATTATTGTAAACCAAGTTGAGCTTTCTTAGAATGATGACTCGGTATATAGAGCCAAGCCTTAGATTAGATTAGATTAGGAAGTTCGTCTTCACCCAACGGGTGGTGGACATCTGGAACGCGCTTCCAGAGGGCGTGATAGGGCAGGGTATGGTATTGGAGTTCAAGAAGGGATTGAACAATTTTCTTAAGGAAAAGGGGATAGAAGGGTATAGATAGAGGGCTACTGTACAGGTCCTGGACCTGATGGGCCACCGCGTGAGCGGACTGCTGGGCATGATGGACCTCTGGTCTGACCCAGCAGAGGCACGACTTATGTCTTCCTGCTTGGGGTTCCCGACAGTTCATGCACAAATTGGGTGTGTTAGGGCAGAAGGAGATTTTGTTGGTTTTGATGACAGGGGTTGCATCCTCCTATTGGAGTTGAAGGAATCGCTTACACTCTTTGATGCTCTTGGAGCATCACTTGGCAAGGGCTAGTCCTAAGAGCAAGAAGCGCTTCCTTCAGATTTTGGAATTCCTATCTACAGGTCTTGCCACCTCGTCCACGTAGTGAGATACTGAATTCCTTCTGATTTTGCAGAGATCTTTGGTGTTTCACCCAGTTGGGGGCTCAGGGATGTTGGCTTGCCTGCCTTCTTTCCTTTTTTTGGTGGGAAGGGGATGTATTCTGTGATTATCATATACAGCTTCCTCCTTACTATTTCCTTCCGGTACTGGACAAGACTACATGAGGCTAAGCTGTAGCTTATAGTTGTTGTTGGGACTTGCTATTTTGGGGGACGTTCAGGGGGAGGGAAGGGGTTTCTGTCATTCTTCAAATTTCTTTGTTACTACAAAGGAAATATTTTAATGACTTGAAGTATATACTTACTTTGCTGGATTATTTTTGTATATTGGATTGTTTGGTTCGGCTGTTGTCATCAGTAAAAAATTGCTGGATTATTTTTATATTTTGATATCTCGTATATTGGATTGTTTGGCTCTGTTGTTGTCATCAATAAAAAATTGTTTCAACATAAATAAGTTCAGTATAAAATCATAACTATTCGAGGCTTGTGCGAATGGGATCAGATGGCTTGCGGGGACGGCAAGGGAACCGAGTTCGTGGGGACAAATTTTTCCTCTGTCTTTCTCCAATACGGGATGTCCATGTCCCTTATTTTTGCCTTCAAGATCTGGACGTTTCCGTTTGTAAAATGGATGTTTTTGTTGGATGTTTCCAGTTCACATCGACGTCCATCTCATGTGTTTTCAAACTGGAAGTATCCTGTTCAAAAATACTTGTGACATGGATGTCCGTTTGGGCATCTTTTCAGAAATGCCCTCCACATCTCCTAACTGCATTGGAAGAGTGAGAACACAGGTAAACAAGTATTTCTGAAACCCCTTTAACTGTATTGCTTTGAGAGGAAAGGGTTAGACCCAGAGCTCATAGTATGGGTATGGCAGTCATTCAGTGTAATACAGGCCCCAGGGACCTGCACTGAAGATCTCCAAGGGAGAGGAGGGAATTGTAGAGTTTTAGTAATTGGTATGGATGGCAGACTGGCTAAGTTGTATAGTTTTTATTTGCCAGCATTTTCTGTGATACCCGTGCAGTATAAAAAGGGTGATTTTTTTTTTTTTTTTTTTTTAACTGTGTGAGTAGGAAATAGGTGGAGGCTTTCGGGAACACTACTGAGGACTGACAAAGAATATAAATAAATCTTTACAAGAAGCTGCCCCTATATAGTTAACCTGTATAGTTAATAGTGCAATGTATGTAGTACCTATTGCACTGTTTTAGTTTGAAAATCAATAAAGATTTACAAAAAAAAAAAAAGAAGCTGCCTCACTGACAGTGTTGAAAAAAGCTATGGAATATAATAAGGGAAAGAGGATGAGATACGGCTAAATTGGGAGATTATCTTGGCTAAGTTTAGTAGCATTTAAGCAACTGATTTCCAGGTGCATAAAAAGAACAAACTCGTATTCAAAATATTTGTAGATAATAATAATAGATTTAATTATATCTCCCTATATCTTAGAGTTCAGAGGGGTTTACATCAAGAATAAATTGCATAATAATAAGTGAGTCTTCAATGATCTTCTACATGTTTGATATGAAAATGAATTCAGAATTAGATCATTTAAAGTTTTATTGCAGATAACCTGCCTGAAAAGATAATGGGGTCTTTTTGCTAAGGCGCCTATTATATTCTATAGGCACCTTAGCATTTAGCGCGTGCTAAATCGGTTAGCATGCCTTAGTAAAATGATCCCAATGTTTTGTCACGGTATCTTTTAAACTGGCATCCTTTAGGAGTCGGAAATGAAAATAAAGTAATTCTACGTGTAAAGCGAATTCCAAAAACATAAGAATAGCTTTACTGGATCAGACCAATGGTCCATCAAGCCCAGTAGCTCGTTCTCACGGTGGCCGATCCAGGTCACTAGTATCTGGCCAAAACCCAAGGAGTAGCAATATTCCACGTTAGTCATTCCCCTAGTCTTTGTAATTTTTGACGGAGTAAAAAAATCGATCCTCTTGTACCCGTTCTACTCCACTCAGGATTTTGTAGACTTCAATCATATCTCCTCCTCAGCCGTCTCTTTTCCAAGCTGAAGAGCCTTTCCTCATATGAGAGGAGTTCCATCCCCTTTACCATCTTGGTCGCTCTTCTTTGAACCTTTTCTAGTGCTACTATATCTTTCTTGAGATAAGGAGACCAGAACTGAATGCAATACTCCAGATGAGGTCACACCATGGAGCGATACAGGGGCATTATAATAATCTTAGTCCTGTTAACCATCCCTTTTTTTTTTTTATAATTCCTAGTATTCTGTTTGCTTTTTTGGCCGCCGACACACATTGGGTGGGAAGGTTTCATAGTATTATCTACAATGATATCCAGATCCTTTTCTTGGGCGCTAATCCCCAAGGTGGACCCGAGCATCCGGTAACAGTGATTCAGGTTATTCTTCCCAATGTGCATCACTTTGCATTTGTCCACATTAAATTTTATCTGCCATTTGGACGCCCAGTCTTCCAGTGTCCTAAGGTCCGCCTAAGATAAGTAGGTGAAATGCCAAAAAGTGTTTTTATAACACAGGCAACCAAATTTGAATATTATTCTGGCTTCAACTGTTAACCGGTGTAATGTGTTCAGATTTCTTCAGACCAAAAATGTAATGAATTGCTGTGTTTTGAATGATTCTGTCTTTTGACGATATTTTTGATAAAAAATTCTTGACTTAATCAAGTTATCATAAATTCTGGTTCTATCGTCATGTTTCCTCATCACTCCTATATTTTACTCCTCCCCCCTTTTTATAAAACCGTAGCGCAGTTTTTAGTGCTGGCCACGGCAGTATCAGCTCCGCCACTCATAGAATTCCTATGAGCGTCGGAGCTGTTACCCCTGTGGCCATTGCCAAAAAACCCACGCTACTGTCTTTGTAAAATGGTTGGGGGTGGGGTTAATTTTCACACTACTTGATGGACTCTAACGTACTCGCCTTTCATTTTTCAGGGAAATATACCATGTTCTCTCCATTTTCTGTTTGATTCACGCTGTCATTGTCTGTCTCACTGGTTCCTAATTCTTTTCAGTTTGGAGGATAGTAAGATGTCTTTCTGCTTTCTTTCATTAAAAATGGAACAGTTCCACATATTGTCAACAATTTTCGCCATTCATAACTATTGCGACACTGCTCTGACTATTTTTCCCTCAGACACAAAGGCCCCGATTCTATAAGTGACGCCTAAAACTTAGGCGCCGAGTAAAGTGGCGCTTAAGAGTAATTCTATAAAAGCTAGATGCACTTTATAGAATCGCGTTTAGTGGTTCTTAAAGTGGGCTTAGGCGTTAATAGATGTTCTAACCTTAGAAGCACCCCATTTATGCCAGGGTTCTCTTGGTCTTAATGAGTGCGCCTAAGTCCAAATTAGGCGCCTAGATGAATAACTGGCCTACAATCTGCCTTCAGACCATGCCTACTTTCTAGTTGGCGCCATGGACAAGTGGTAGGCGCCTACCACATTTAGTTGCCCACCATCCAATTAAGTGCAATTTACATCAGTTAAAAAGTGCTAATTGTTGGGGTTAATTATTGTTATTAATAAGTTAGGCACCTAGATTGGCTAGGCATGCCAATCTAGGTGCCTAACTTTAGATGTCATTTATAGAGTCGGGGCCAAAATGGGAGAATCCTTTGTTTGTTTCATAGGATTTGGAGGGTGGTGCATTATTCCCTCTAAGCTGAGCGGGTGTCCTCCAACTGCAATGCTAGCAGCAGGGAGTGGTATGTTTTTAGTTGCTATAGACAAGCAGATTCCCTGAAGTCAGTGGTGTAGTAAAGGTGGGGTGGAGGGGCGGTCCACCCCAGATGCTGTCTTGGTGGGGGCGCTGGCACCCATCCTTCCCATCCCCGCACTACCCCCACGTGGGTGCATGCCCCTTCCCTTCCCCATACTTTAACGTTCCCAGTGTGAACAGTAACCCCAACCTGCTGCTCACGCCAGCATTGGCTCTTCTTCTGACATCACTTCCTGGACTTTGACATCCTTTTTTCCTTTGGAATTATTGGATATTGTAAATGTATTCAAAACTCATAAATAAAAAAAAACAAAAAACAAAAACAAAGGAAGAGCCGACGCTGGAGCGAGCAGCAGGTTGGGGATGTTGCTCGCGCCGAGAACGTTGAAAAGGTATGGGGGAAGGGAAGGGCATGCACGCAACGGTTGGGGAGTGGGGGAGCGGCGCCTCTCAGCCTTGCTGCGCCACTGCCTGGAGTCCTGCAGAACTTGTCTGTCCCTCACTGTGGAAAATGTGATGGTGACACAGCGCCCTCCAGTGACAGGACTGTTGGTGGAGGACTCCTGCTCAGCTTAAAGGAAACAGTGATGGTAAGGTAAGTGCTTTCCTCTCTTTGCAGATTGCTGGTGTTGAGTTTGTCGTCTTTGTGCAGAAAAACACACTGAACTGGAAGGACCGCACGCTATTGATTGAAGCGCACAATGAGACCTTCAACAATCGAGTCCTCGTTCATGAAACCTGCAGTTATTCTGTAAGTGGCTTTGGCGAATCTCATTGTTACTTTGCTCACCAGATGTCATCATGCAGTCCAATCTAGGTATTATGCACCTCTGTGATGACATCAGCAGTCGTATGTTGTTTCATACAGTGTCTGATCACTTTTAAAAATAGCCGCTCTATTCTGAAATGTCATTGAATCTACCCTACTTCTATTGATCCTTAGGAACCAGACACAAAAGCTAGGGTCTGGTTACCTGTGTTAAAAGCACCTATACGCTGACAATGGAGACATCCAGGGCAGAATCTTTTCAAGGAAGGGGAAGCTCATTGAATAAGTCTGTCTGAAGTTGCCACTTTTCCACATGGCTTGGCAGCTTTTGTGCTCATGGTTCTTCTGTTGCTGGAGCTATGACGCATTTTATGTTAATTATCGCTCTGCATGTTTGTGAGATTGTGCTCTGGGATTCAGCACTGACACATTCTGAATTCTTTCAGTACCAATTTCAGTCTCCAGATCCCATCTCACAGGAGTTCTCTTTCCTCTATCTCTCTAGGCTCCTCTGCTTTTCCTAGGACGCTCATTTGGCCTAGTTACCGGGGACTTATTTACCTTCCCTGTTGTTTTGGGTAGAGCTTTATTTTTTCATAGCTTTTCTCTCTGGGCACTAGCTATACCCCACAAAGGCTTGTTTGCAGTGTGTGCTGCTCTTGGATATAGTTTCAGTAGTAGCTGCCTCTCTATATCCATGGCATCTTCAGTTGAGTCCCAGATATAGGGGAGCAGAGGGCTACTACTACTGCTAGTTATCATTTCTATAGCACTGAAAGGCGTAAACAGCATTGTACATTTAATATTCAATAGATGGTCCCTGCTCAGAAGAGCTTACAATCTAATTTGGACAGACAGGACATCTCAGGGTTGGGGAATTTCTGGTAGAAGGAATGATACATTGGGTAAAGGTATCTGACAGTTAATGAGAGTTAAGAGTTGAAAGCAGCTTCAAACAAGTGAGCTTTTACCTTGGATTTTAATACTGCTAGAAATGGAGCATGATGTATCGATTCTGGCAGCCTGTTACAAGTGTGGCAAGAAAGAAAGGACGGAGTCTGGAGTTGGCATTGGAGGAGAATAAGAGGGACTTACTGAATGACCGGAGTTCACAAGGGGGAGCATAGGGGGAGATAAGTGAGGAGAGATATTGAAGGGCTACAGAGTTAATGTAATTGTAAGCCCAGTGAGAGGAGTATGAACTGTGTTCAGAAACAGATGAGGAGCCAATGAAGTGACTTGAGGAGAGGGGGTAATGTGAGCGTGGTGGCTCTCATGGAATATGAGTTGTGCAGCAGCATTTTGAATGGATTGAAGGGGTGAGAGATGGATGAGGGGGAGACCTGGGAGAAGTACATTGCAGTAGTCTAAGCATGAGGTGATGAGAACATGGATAAGGGTTTTGGTAGTGTGCTCGGAAAGGAGACATTGGATTTTGATAATATTATAGAGCTGGGGTGCTTTCTCCCATTTCTGCTCTCTTGGATTAGAACATGGGTGGGAATATTGTCTTGTTCATTCTTAAGGAATTTACTTTCAGTTGTACTGATCTGAAGAATTCTGTTTCCATATTTGAGGAACATATGTCTGTTTACAATAATTGTTTTTGTTACAGCTCATAAGAACATAAGATTTGCCGCTACTGGGTCAGTCCAGCGGTCCATCGTGCCCAGCAGTTCACTCACGTGGTGGCCTTTAGGTCAAAGACCAGTGCCCTATTTGAGTCTAGCCTTACTTGCGTATATTCTGTTCCAGTAGGAACTTATCCAACCTTACCTTGAATCCCTGAAGGGTGCTTCCCCCTATAACAGCCTCCGGAAGAGTGTTCCAGATTTCTACCACTTCTCCGTTGAGCTTGTCTACTGTAAAAGCATGCACCAGAATAATCCACATACACTTTTAGACATATGAGCCTACTTACATTACTAAAACATAAGAACATAAGAAATGCCTTCACTGGATCAGACCGAGGTCCATCAAGTCCGGCGATCCGCTCACGCGGCGGCCCATATAGGTTCTCTATTATGAAAACCTGAAATTACCGTATCCCTCAATATGATTTGCAAGAAGGTGTATATCCAACTTGTGCTTGAAACCCCGAAAAGTAGTCTCCGCCACAACATCCTCAGGAAGAGAATTCCAAGCGCCCACCACTCGTTGTGAGAAACAGAACTTCCTGGCATTCGTCCTGAACGAGCTGCCACCCAGTTTCAGGCTGTGACCTCTTGTCCGTGTCACATCTGAAAATGTTAGTAATGCTGCTTCTTGGTCTATTTCATCAAATCCTTTTAATATTTTAAAAGTCTCTATCAAATCGCCTCTCAGTCTTCTCCTCTTGAGTGTGAACAGTCCCAGTTTCCTGAGGCGTTCTTCATAGCTCAAATTTTTCATTCCTTTGACTAGTTTCGTGGCTCGCCTTTGCACCTTCCCCAACAGAGTTATGTCCTTCTTAAGGTAAGGAGACCAGTTTTGGACACAGTACTCCAAGTGTGGTCTGACCATTGCTCTATAAAGTGGCATTATGACTTCTTCCGATCTACTCGTGATCCCGTTCTTAATTATGCCCAACATCCTGTTTGCTCTCTTCGCTGCCGCCGCACATTGTGCCGATGGCTTCAGGGTTCTGTCAATCAGTACCCCCAAATCCCTTTCATGTTCGCATTTTGCTAATGTTACCCCAAACATTCTATACTCGTGTTCTTTATTCTTTTTTCCTAGATGCATCACCTTGCATTTATTTATGTTAAAATTCATCTGCCACTTTGTCGCCCATGTTTCCAAAGTGGCAGATGAATTTTAACATAAATAAAGGTGGCTAGCCTGGGCCAATCAGGTCTTAGGATTAGTGGGGATGGGCGGACCCGCTATGCATAAGGCCTGATTGGTCCAGGCTTCTAGAGCTTGAGCCAATCAGGCCTTAGATTTAGCAGGGATGGGCCGGGAAGGGGCGGGCCCATCTCATTTCCACGAGGCGGGCCCGTCAGCTGGACGGCAGCAAGACCCGTCCAGCCGACCAACATGTAAAGGTTAGTTGGGGGAGGGAGGTTAGTTTTGGGGGTGGGGGGGGGTCGTCGGGCTTTCCGGCAGGAGGATTGGGCATCCTCCTGCCCGCGATTACCAGTTTGGGGGGGAGGGGGGTTCCAGGGGGGTTTCGGCAGGAGGACTGGGCATCCTCCTGTCGGCGATGGGACAGGCGGCTGCGGCCGCTATACTTATTGCAGTAGGGAGATCCCTTGCTGCCATAAGTATAGCGGCCGCGTCTAATTTAACTCGATTCTCTAACCGGCGTCTGTACCATGGATGCCGGTTACAGAATCGGGGTTTAGTGTAGGACCGATTCTGTATAGGACACCTCTCCTGGGCGTCCTATACAGAATCAGGGCCTTTGGGTATCTTTTTAGTACTTAGACACTTTTAAAATAGGTTTAGCTCCGAACTTCTAAGTTCTATCCTGAACGTCTTAGGAAAGGTTTGATTATTGCCACAAAATATCCCAAGTCTAAGCCCACTCTTAACATGCTACCAACACTCCTCCCTTGAATTTTGGACACAGAGCAGCTGGGATGCCTAGCATGATGTCCAGAAAGTTAGAGGAATGGTCTAATGCCTGGCAACTAAAATTCAATGCAAAGAAATGCAGAGTAATGCATTTGGGGATTAATAATAGGAAGGAACCGTATATGCTGGGAGGAGAGAAGCTGATATGCACGGACGGGGAGAGGGACCTTGGGGTGATAGTGTCCGAAGATCTAAAGGCGAAAAAACAGTGTGACAAGGCAGTGGCTGCTGCCAGAAGGATTCTGGGCTGTATAAAGAGAGGAGTAGTCAGTAGAACGAAGAAGGTGTTGATGCCCCTGTACAGGTCATTGGTGAGGCCCCACTTGGAGTATTGTGTTCAGTTTTGGAGACCGTATCTGGCGAAAGACGTAAGAAGACTTGAGGCGGTCCAGAGGAGGGTGACGAAAATGATAGGAGGCTTGCGCCAGAAGACGTATGAGGAGAGACTGGAAGCCCTGAATATGTATACCCTAGAGCAGGGGTGTCAAAGTCCCTCCTCGAGGGCCGGAATCCAGTCGGGTTTTCTGGATTTCCCCAATGAATATGCATTGAAAGCAGTGCATGCAAATAGATCTCATGCAGATTCATTGGGGAAATCCTGAAAACCCGACTGGATTCTGGCCCTCGAGGACCGACTTTGACACCTGTGCCCTAGAGGAAAGGAGAGACAGGGGAGATATGATTCAGACGTTCAAATACTTAAAGGGTATTAACGTAGAACAAAATCTTTTCCAGAGAAAGGAAAATGGTAAAACCAGAGGACATAATTTGAGGTTGAGGGGTGGTAGATTCAGGGGGCAATGTTAGGAAATTCTACTTTACGGAGAGGGTGGTGGATGCCTGGAATGCGTTCCCGAGAGAGGTGGTGGAGAGTAAAACTGTGACTGAGTTCAAAGAAGCGTGGGATGAACACAGAAGATTTAGAATCAGAAAATAATATTAAAGATTGAACTAGGCCAGTTACTGGGCAGACTTGTACGGTCTGTGTCTGTGTATGGCCGTTTGGTGGAGGATGGGCAGGGAAGGGCTTCAATGGCTGGGAGGGTGTAGATGGGCTGGAGTAAGTCTTAACAGAGATTTCGGCAGTTAGAACCCAAGCATAGTACCAGGTAAAGCTTTGGATTCTCGCCCAGAAATAGCTAAGAAGAAAAAAAAAAAAACTTAAATTGAATCAGGTTGGGCAGACTGGATGGACCATTCGGGTCTTTATCTGCCGTCATCTACTATGTTATATGTTACTATGTACTATGGTTTTGAAAATCAGCACTTCGACTTTTAATGCCATTTATTTGGACGTTAAATTAAGTTCTGGATATAAATTTTCAATATACCTCTTTGGCCTCAGACCCACCACTCCACCGCCAAATAAAATATTATAGCAGGAAGAATTGCATGGCTCTTCATAATTGGTCCACCAAATATTTTTCTTACAACCTAATTTAAATTCATTTTATTTTATATATAAGTTAATAATTTTCCCAATAAATAATGCTTTATAGTTGTTCTAATGACCCGACATGTTTCGCACTCTTTGTGCTTTATCAAGGGTCCCCCTACAAAAAAAGGAAAACAGTCAATACCCTCCATTAACCCGCTTTTCCCGTTAGCTTTTAATCATGCACAAATTCATAATAAACAAAATTTAAAACTGACTCACCATGGTCGCTGTTGTCATCCAACTCATAAACTATTTAAAGAGCAAGATGGCAGCGGTGTCCTATCCCAATGTTTAAATACACTCTCTGATCAGCTGATAACCCCTGCCTCCTATTAGACAAGCCTATCCTATCAACGACGCCCATTCTGTCTCCGTATTCAAACCCCGTTCAACAGTATCAAGCTGATAAATCAATCGCTGTTCCCTTTCATGCAAGATTTTCTATATATTTCCTCCCCCCCCCACCCCTGCTGAATACTATCAATAATACGCCACTGCATCTCCTCCACCTTATGACCCTTCACAATCCAATGTTGGACCATCGGGGCTTGCAGGCATTCAATTATCAACCGAGATTTATGCTCTGTTAGTCTTGTCTTTACAGGTCTGCTCGTGCGTCCGATATACATCAGCTTGCACGGGCAGACAATTGCATAAACCACTTGCTGGTACAGTTAGTGGTCCCCTTTGATCTTAATACCATATTCCTCCCCGGGATCTGCCAACGATCACCCTCAATAGTCATACTGCACCACTGGCACCTGCCACATATAACATGACCCCTCCCTAGGGCCTTTCTTCCCCCCAATTTTTGACCGTGGTGAGTCAGTTTTAAATTTTGTTTGTTATGAAGTGGTGCATGATTAAAAGCTAACGGGAAAAGCGGGTTAATGGAGGGTATTGACTGTTTTTTCTTTTTTTTTATAGGGGGACCCTTGATAAAGCACAAACAGTGTGAAACATGTCGAGTCATTCCCTCCCAGGTCACACAAACTAAGCTAAGTTTTAGAACAACTATAAAGCATTATTTATTGGGGAAATTATTAATTAACTTATATATAAAATAAAATGAATTTAAATGAGGTTGTAAGAAAAATATGAGAGTGTGGCGCCGTGGTTAAAGCTACAGCCTCAGTCCCCTGAGGTTGTGGGTTCAAACCCACGCTGCTCCTTGTGACCCTGGGCAAGTCACTTAATCTCCCCATTGCCCCAGGTACGTTAAATAGATTGTGAGCCCGCCGGGACAGAGATGGAAAACTGCTCGAGTACCTGAATAAATGCATGTAAACCGTTCTGAGCTCCCCTGGGAGAATGGTATAGAAAATTGAATAAATAAATAATTCTTCCGGTAGTTCACGATATAAGATCCAAGATGGCCGACGGTCTCTGAGGCTGAGCAGCACGCCGGAGGAGATTGTTTGGAAATTTTTCTTGGAGGAGAATTACTTACTTGAATATGCCGAAGAGGAGAGGTCGCAGCGCCGCTGGAGCCTCGCGGCGTTCTGCGGTGTCCTCTTTGGGCAATATCGAAGAACTCCTGCGTCGGATGCAGGATATCCCGGCAGCGTCGGCAACCCCGCTGGAGACGCCTCAGAGGGGCGGAAATGAGGTTATCTCCTTGGGGCTAGAGACAACGCTGAGCCCCGACGCTAGGTCACCTCCCCCACCTCCTCAGGTTACCAGCTCCC
Source organism: Geotrypetes seraphini (assembly GCF_902459505.1). Taxonomy (NCBI): domain Eukaryota; kingdom Metazoa; phylum Chordata; class Amphibia; order Gymnophiona; family Dermophiidae; genus Geotrypetes; species Geotrypetes seraphini. Next base: position 46,860,013 of record NC_047094.1, on the reverse strand, counting down.
CACGAGTGGAGGAGCTACCGGAAGAAGGCAAGCACCTACCCTCGGAGGCTAGGAAGAACATGGAGAGGAGCGAGGAGATGGACTCCCTGAGTTTTCAGGTGAGTCCAAGAAGTACTGAGGACTTGGAAACATCAGGGATTACCCCAGTCCAGCAGAAGGATTGCCAGGAACAGCTAACAATTGGTGAGACTATTCAAGTTTCTAATGTTTCATATGTTATAGAAAAACCCAGAGAAGTAACACTGGATTCAATTTGGGACCTAGTTGCTGACCTAGCCAAGTCTGTTAAGCCCCAGCTTTTGCAGCTGGAAAATAAAATCATACTTCAAGAAACTGAGATAAAAAATATAAGGGTTGAAATTGACGAATCCAAGAATTCTATTGTGAATATACAACAGGAATTAAAAGCATCAAAACAGCTTAGTGATGCATTAGTAAAAGATAACACAAATTTACGCAGAAAAGTGGAAACTTTGGAGAACTTTTCTAGTAATAATAATCTCCGACTGATTAATTTTCCTAGGATAACCTCGGTGACACCTAGGGATATGTTGAAACGCTACATGTTGGAGATTCTAGGTATTCCAGAGGATACATTACCACCACTTACTCAAGTATATTATTTGCCAGTGAAAGTTATTAAATCACCATCTAAACCACAGGAGTATAATCAACCACTTAATGTTTCAGCAATGCTGGAACTCTCGGACAGAGAAGCTGCATCTCCGGCAACATTGCTTCTCACTGTGGCTCTTGCACCAGATAAAAATTGGTTGCTTAGACTGTTCTTTAGAAATAAAATGAAATAATTTCTTGGATATAAAATTTTAATGTTTCCAGATTTGGCACAGGACACTCAAAGAAGACGGCGAGAATTTCTTTTGATGAAGCCAGGAGTTGCATCTCTTGGAGGGACTTTCTTTCTATGGCACCCTTGTAAATGTGTAATACAATACCATATGAAAAAATATATATTCTTTGAGCCATTCCAGTTGACAGCCTTTCTGGCAGGAACTCGACTGGATGAAGGGAAATTAAAGTGAAGTGCAATTGAATAAATGATATCCTTTCTCAGCTAAAGGGATCTTGTTTTCCTGAATAAATGATATCCTTCCTCAGCTAAGGGATTTTGTTTTCCTAATATTTGAATTGATATTTGTTAGCATTTAATATGTCCGCCTTATCCTTCTTGGATCTAATTTAGAGGACTTGAGCTGAATTTAAGCTAAACATTTATTTTTATTTTATTTGATTATTATGTATTTTACCTACGAGTATTATTTTCCTGCTTTTCTTCAACTTTCTGTACAAGTGGATACTTGATTTATAAAATGTAAAAATTTGATAAATAAAAAAAAAAAATAATAATAATTCTTCCCACTATAAGATTTTATTTGGCGGTGGAGTGGTAGGTCTGAGGCCAAAAAGGTATATTGAAAATTTATATCCAGAACTTTACTTATAGTAGTAAGTGGTTCTGGACTTACCCTAAGTTTGATATTAATACTTTGGAGATTTATTTGGGCGTTTGCATTTTTTTTTTTTTTTTTAAATGAGCCCATTAATCTCTATCTCTCCCTGCCAATTTTGGAGCACAGACCGTAGAAATCTGCCCAGCATTGTTCCTACTTCCCAACTACTGGAGTTACCATCGAATCCCACCCCGTCCCTGATTCTGATGTTTTTGTCCTATACGAGACTCGGACGGTAGAAGTCTGCCTGGTATTAGTCTAATTTCTCAGCCTCTGAAGCTGCCATCAAAGCTCTCTCCATCTATGAGGCCATTTACGTTTTGCTTTTCCATCCTTTTTCTATACAGTGATTATCCCATGCATTCTTGCATTCCATTACCATTTTTGTCTTTACAACCTCCCACAGGAAAATATTGCAGGCATCCACCACCCTTTCTGTAAAAAATGTATTTCCTAATGTTGCTCCTAAGTCTCCCATCCCTCTCATAACCTTTGACCTCTTGCATTTATTTTCTTTTTTTCTGGGTTCAAGGTTCATCCTGAGAATGAGGACTGGACGTGCTTTGAGCAGTCTGCATCCCTTGACATCAAGTCATTTTTTGGGTTTGAAAGCACAGTGGAAAAAATAGCAATGAGACAGTACACAGCAAACATCAAGAAGGTGAGTAAACAAGGCAGCCTGACAGAAAGGACAGCTGCCGGTTCCTTTAAGAGTCTGACTTTAAATATGCACCAGTACTGCTTACCACAGGGAGAAAATCCAGCCTCCTCAGTTATATTTTTAGTGTTGTACTGTGATATTGAGAATCTGACTTGCATTGCTGCAGGTGTGATATTTGGCAAGATTTCCAAACAGAAATAGCCACATCCTATATTTATAAAAATAAAGTATTGGCAAGCATGGGATTCCCTGGGGATTAGGGATCTCAGAATTGTTTGAGATTTTCATGTTTTCTTGGCGCTACAGGAAAAGTTTGGATAGGAATTACCGTATGTTTGAAGATACTTTCAAAACAAGTGTTGGGTTAAGTGGGAGGCCTTAGGGCAATCTGTTAAAAAGATGCCCATGGGAGATATAGATGAGCATTTTCGATATGACTTCCAAATCCAAGTTTGGATCTTTTGCAGAAGAAGCACAAAATGCTAGTACCAAACATGCCCATTTTCAAAACTGCAAAATGTCTATCTTGTTTTTAAAAAAAAATTATAATTTTCCAGGTGTACGACTTTCTTTTTGAACAATTTAAAAAAACCGATATCCAAAAGTAAAATTCATGAAACAAGACATTGGTACGTAGGGGGGGGGGGGGCAGCATTCTTAGATGACTGGCCACACAGACATCCCTGCAAAGTAGTGCTACTGCAGTGAACTTCACATAAATGGTCCCATGTAGAGAATGATACGGGGACAAATTTTTCTCCATCTCAACAGGAACTCGATTTCCCTGTCCTGTCCCCGTGAGTTTTGTTGCTGTCCCTGTCCCATTCTCCTATGCTCTGCCTTAACCGCAAAAGCCTTGAACGTTTATGATTTTAAAAGTGTTTGAGGCTGGTGCAGATGTGGACAGAGCTTGCAGGAATGGTGCCGGGACAGGAAAAGAACTCGACAGGACAGGAAAATGAGTTGCCTCGGGGACAGAGAAAAAATTGTCCCCAAGTCATTCTCTAGTCCCATGTCCACATCTCACCATAATCCCATTATATTGTATAGTAAGCTCTCCAAAACCCAACAAATACCTACTGTACCCAACGGAACACCATATCAATAGTCTTTATGCCTGCAGGTGACACTTTTATGATGGTACAGTGAGTTTTTGTTGGGGGTCATGTCTTCCACCTCAAGTGTAGTAGATAGAGTGGGATATGGGCCTGGGTCCCCTTCTCTGCAGTCCACTGCACTGACCACCCAGGCTACTCCAAAGACCTGCAATTGGCATACAGGCAGGTATGTACTGTTTTTTGTTTACAGTACTCCCCCCAATATTCGCGGGGGGTTCCATTCCAGGAACCCCCGCGAATCTTGGAAAAACCACAAATACGGCTTTTCGTGGGGGAGACTGGAGAGGGCAGTGGGAGAAGCAGGAGAGAGCAGCAGGAGTGCCGGGGAATGAAGGAAATCACTCGCTGTATGCTCCGACCCCCTCTTCCTGTACTAAAGTCGGGCCTTACCAATCAGGAGCTGCGTGTCAAAGCAGCTCCTGATTGGTGAGGCCCAACTTTAGTGCGGGAAGAGGGGGTCGGAGCATACAGCGAGTGATTTCCTTCACTTGCTGGTGCTCCGGCTGCTCTCTCCTGCCTCTCCAGCTGTCCTCTCCTGGTTGGCGGTTTGCGGTCGGAAAATACTGTGAATGACTGGGACCGCCAACCGCGAATGACAGGGGGAACACTGCTCATATTTGGGGTTTTGGAGGGAGTTGGTGACCACTAGGGGAGTGTGTGTGTGTGGGGGGGGGAGGAGGGTCATGCTCCTATCCCCCTAGTGGCCATCCTTTTTGCCACTTATTCATTGTTAATACAGATCTACTCCCAAATGTCCAAATTGTGCCCTTGACATACGAGGGTGGTTTGAAAAGTTTGGTAAATTTCCAAGAGATGGCGCCGCATTTCTTTGTCATCGATGCCATAGATGAGTATTTTGCAGAGTTCAACAAAACCTATTTTTCTGACAAGATGAAAAAACTGGAAACTTGCTGTACTAAGAGGGGCATAATCAAAACCAACGTCCAAGTCTCCTTTTGGCCTAAGGCCCTAGGTGTACAAAGTAGGCAGTAGGGAAATGTCCATTCTCAAAAAAAATAAAATGCCCAAAATGTGATTTTTTTTTTTTTAAGAATGGCCTACCTGTACGTTCAGCAGTTTAATCACCCAGACTGCTACTTCGTGTATGTTTAGAACACATTCCCGACCCCAAAAAATCGCCTAAGTCCCAAACGCCCAAAACAGACCTTTTAGGCAAAGTAGGGGCCAGTCCTTCGCCTAAAAGCACGATTCTCTAACCGGCGTTTTTCATAAACAACGCCAGTTAGAGAATCGTGGAAGCAATGATTAGTACTTTGTCAATTTGATGTAGATCAATGTTTCCCAACCCTGTCCTGGAGGACCACCAGCCAGTCGGGTTTTTGGGATAACCCTAATGAATATGCATGAGGGAGATTTGCATATAATGGAGGTGACAGGCATGCAAATCTGCTCCATGCATATTCATTAGGGCTATCCTGACAACCTTACTGTCTGGTGGTCCTCCAGGACCAGGTTGGGAACCACTGGTGTATGGTGTTTTTACCATGGGGGGGATGTAGAGAGGTAGGTACAGGATGGTGGGGGTATGGACAGGAGTTGGAAGAGTTGTTTTAAGTTTATTGGGGATTTACTATCCCACTCATTGTAAAGAGCCATCTGGGCAACGTACATTCTCAGAACAATCCTGAGAATGGGTAACAAGTGGATCAATTTTATTTTTTACTGCATCAAGATTTACAAAGACTAGGGGACACTCGATGAAGTTAGAGTAACACTTTTAAAACCAATAGGAGGAAATATTTGTTCACTCGGAGAATAGTTAAGCTCTGGAACGCATTGCCAGAGGATGTGGTAAGAGTGGTTAATGTAGCTGGCTTAAAGAAAAGCTTTGGACAAGTTCCTGGAGGAAAAGTCCATAAACTGCTGTTGAGACAGATATGGGAGAAGCCATTGCTTGCCCTGGATCGGTGGCATGGAATGCTGCTATTTGGGTTTTTGCCAGGCACTTGTGACTTGGATTGAAGACAGGATACTGGGCTAGAAGGACCATTGGTCTGATCCAGAAAGGCTATTCTTATATTCTTAATAGGATAAAAGAAGGAGGGGGGTATAAGACTAAGACATGAAATAAAGGCAGTACAACAATGGGGCAGTACAAACAAATGGCAGTGGGGCAGTACAACAATGTACCGTATTTTCACACATATAACGCGTGCGTTATACACGATTTTACAAACCGTGCATAACTGTGCGCGTTATACGTGTGAGCGCGTTGTACAAATTTTTTTTTTCATTCCGATCCGGTATCCCCCTTGCGAACTGGCATCCTCCCCCCCCGCTCGCGTCACCCCCCCTCCCCTGCGATCCTACATCCCCCCCCACCACCGCAAAACATCTCTTACCCGATTGGTCACCGGCACCAGCACCAGGACGTGCCAGTGCCAGTGCCCGAAGATCCTCCCTCGTTGGGCTGGGCTTGGCTGGGCTGGGCGGTGCGAGGGAGATCCTCCTTCTTCCCTGTGCCGGGCTGGACTGGGCTTTGAGCATTTGCGCATGCTCAAAGCCTTCTGGTCTCGCTCTCTCCAAGATTTTCAGAATCTCGGAGAGAGCGAGACCAGAAGGCTTTGAGCATGCGCAAATGCTCAAAGCCCAGTCCAGCCCGGCACAGGGAAGAAGGAGGATCTCCCTCGCACTGCCCAGCCCAGCCCAACGAGGGAGGATCTTTGGGCACTGGCACATCCTGTGCATTGGTGCTGGTGCCGGTGCCCAATTGGGTAAGAGATGTTTTGCGGTGCTGGGGGGGGATATAGGATCGCGGGGGAGGGGGGGTGATGTGAGCGGGGGGGGGGGAGGATGCCGGTTCGCAGGCCAGAAGAGTAAGCGGGAGTGGGAGGAGGTTATAGCAGCATGCGCGGTATACGCGTGTGCATACTATATAAAAAATTTTTTACAGAAATGCTTTGGACCCGCGCACTATACGCGTATGCGTGTTATACACGTATGTGCGTTATGTGTGAAAATACTGTAACTAGGAAAGTAATGGGTAGTACATAAGGAGGGGGAATAGGTGTCTTTCTGTCACATCCCATCCAGATGAAATAGGTGTAGGCATCTGTGAATAAGAAGGTTTTTAACTCAGTTTTTGAGAGTGTCTGTTGTCAGATTAATTGTGGTAAGCAGTTTCAGAGTTCTGGGACTCAAGAGGGCTTCTGCATCTTGGAAAATATTTTCAAACTGGTCGATAAGCTGCTGACTGGTTAACTCCCTTGTTTGCAGCTATACGGTTAGGACTGCTGAAAATGACCAGTTAGCACTGAACTTCAAGCTGACTATGTCAGGAGCAACCCAGGGCCACTCTGGGTTAGTTTCTGGTTACATCCCAATATTCAGACATAACTGGCCAGATTATGGATCAATAAGACCTGCCTAAAATAGCTGTCCTGTCTTTATATGCTGACTCGTGGCTGGTTAAGTCTGAATATTAACTTATCTGGTCTTATGCTAGCTGGCTTAGCAAACTCTGAAAATTCAATGCAGAAGCCCAGACAAGGCCCAGCGTTGAATTTCCAGTTTGTGTTGGCGGGGGACAAAAAAATGCCTTCTGCTGCCAGCTGAATATCAGGGGGTATATAACCAACAGTAAAGCAAGGTGGGAAGTACTGGGGAGCTACTGTAATTTTAATGATAACAAAAGGAGTTCAGTAGGCCAGGATTTGCATATGAGCTAGACCAGTGTTTTTCAACCTTTTTTGGGCAAAGGCACACTTGTTTCATGAAAAAAATCACGAGGCACACCACCATTAGAAAATGTTAAAAAATTTAACTCTGTGCCTATATTGACTATATATAAAGTAATTCTCTTGAATAGGAATCAAATAAACACAAAGAAAGTATTTTATAATGCTGCCACCGCCAACAACACCGTTGGCGGCGGTGGCACTCAATGGCTAAAGAGCCGCAGTTTGCCGGCCTAGGGATAACACTGGAGGGTGGCCAGCTGTGCACCCCCTTGGGACGTAAACCCGGGGTGGGGCAGACCGCCCCCCCCACCCCTGGTATGCCACTATCTGTACCTCACTCCCTATGACCAAAAGTTCTCCTTTCTTCTATTCCCCGTGTACACAACCATCTCTTTCCCTCCCTTCCTCTCTCCAAAGTCCATGCCTTCTGTGTCCAAACACTCATTCCCTCCCCCACCTCAGCATCTCTTTCCCTCCCTTCCTCTCTCCCAAGTCCATTTCTTCTGTGTCCAAAAACGCATTCCCTCCCCCACCTCAGCATCTCTTTCCCTCCCTTCCTCTCTCCCAAGTCCATTTCTTCTGTGTCCAAAAACGCATTCCCTCCCCCACCTCAGCATCTCTTTCCCTCCCTTCCTCTCTCCCAAGTTCATGCCTTGTGTCCAAAACGCACTCCCTCCCCCCTTTTGTGTTCTGTGTTTGCCTCCCAGCCCATCTTTGCAACTTTCTCAGCAAAACGAAGTTCAAGCCGCGAGGCTTGTCTTCTGCTTCCTGCCTGCCCTGCCGCGCACAAATAGCCGAACGGAAGTATTCTCCGACGTCAGCGCTGACATCGGAGGGCAGGCTTTGCTTAAGCCCTCCCTCCGACGTCAGCGCTGACATCGGGGAACGCTTGCGATCGGCTATATGTTAGCTGCAGGGCAGGCAGGAACAGAAGACGAGCTTCACGGCTCGAGATGTATTGAACTCCGCGGGTCCCCCGTCCAGCTCTCTCCTGTCCACGTGGGGCGGACCGCCCCTCTCCCTAGACTGGTGGTACTGCCCTGATGGCGGCCCTGACAGTACGGCACACCAGGCAACATCTCGCGGCACACTAGTGTGCCGCGGAACAGCGGTTGAAAAACACTGAGCTAGACAAGCTACAGCTTAAGGCCTAACATTAAAAGGGGACTTGCACTTCATTTGCAAGGAAAATTATTGAACCTAAAATTTACTTCCTATTTAATTGATAGAGGTGGGGGGGGGTAGCTCTTAGATGATACCGCTTAGAGGCCACAATAGACATAAATAAATCCAGCCCCGGAGTCCAGCGAGAACTGCCCTAGCTCACTGTGAATTGATGAGAGATTCAGGGGGAAAAAAAAAAAATGAATTTGTATCCTTTTTGTGCCCATCCTTCATCTTAGACTCTGTCTTCCCTTCTGTTACTCTGTAGTTTTATTAATAATCCTGCAATTTAATTTATACTGCAGGGCAAAGAAGTGATTGAGTATTACCTGAATGAGCTAATCTCTCAGGGCATTACACACATTCCCGGATGGAAGCCACCAGCTCTTGGAAGCGAGAGGCACGGCCTGCATGCAGTGGGGTTTAACTGGAATTATGGGAGGGAGCCAGCTGGGTGCTCCAGCCAAAGTGCTAACACAGAGCAGCATGCTATGCCCGGCTCTGCCACAGAGACAGTCACTACTGATGGTAAGTAGCCCTTGATCACGGTAACAGCGATCAAGGTGTCTCTAACCTTGTGCCACGGCACAGTGGTGTACCCTAAAGAGATTTCAGGTGTGTTATGAGAGATTCCAGAATTTTTACTTTATTTTTAAAAATTCCCTTCATAAGTATACACTGGAATAGATAACGGGTCTATTAATGTTATGAACATCTGATGTGATTTGTCCTTGAAAACTAATGGCAAGTAATTTTATTTTATTTATGCAGTAGTTAGCTTGAGCACAAAGTAATCAAGGCTTTACCATTTGGATCTTCGTATCTTTGCAAACTTTGATTTTCGGCTCTGACAAAAATTAAACTTTAAAAAAAGAACAACTACAGATGGTGGATGATGAAATGCGTGTTTGCATGTTAACTGTTGAACCGCATTTAGAGTTAATTTGCCCTCAAAAACAAGCTCATCCATTGCATTGTTTAGCAATGCTATTCTAACTACTTTAGTTTCACTGTTACCGATGCCAGAAATGATATTCAGTTCTGATGAATTGGAGAAATTCATACAAATCTCTGTAACACTCAATGATGTAATGGGTCAGTTTGACAAACTGAACAGTAGCAAATTGCCTGGGCCAGATGGTATACATCCCAGAGTGCTGATAGAATTGAAAAAAGAACTTGCAGAGCTATTGTTAGTCATTTCTAAATCCAGCATAGTATCAGAATACTGGAGGGTGGCCAAGATGACACCAATTTTATGGATAAAGTAAGAAAATAGGTTAAAAAAAATAAGAAAATAAATAAAAAAATTGAAGCTAGCAGCTAGTAAAGAAAAAGTTTCAATAAGAGATTGGACTGACGAAGACCTTGGCATCCAGAAGTATGAAATATGCCTGACTGCACTCTGAAGGTCCATACCAAAATTTCTTACATATGCAGCCACTATAGCTAAGTGGTGAACATATATCTCTATATAAAGTGTGATAAGGTTTCAGTACCGGTAATTAGTACTTTTCACATGTGGTCCAACAGAGGTGACATCCTGGTTCATAGTGCAATTTTTATTATGATATCTGTGTAAATTGATCCTAGTCTTTAGCATAAATTCATTAAAACCTCATTTTTTTTGTTTGTTTCTGGTGACTTTAGTCATGTTTCCCAGAGAATGTAACATATTTCCCCTCTTTTTTTTTCTAGCTGATAAATTGCACGCGGATTATATCGAACGCTACTTAGGAAATCTGACCCCAATGCAAGAGAGCTGCCTCATCCAACTTCGCCAGTGGCTGCAGGAAACACACAAAGGCAAGGTAAAAAAAAAAAAAAAATGTGAAGCCCTCTTCTAACACCAAAGGGCCGATGTAATAAAGTGCGGGAGGCTTTGCGCAGCTTCTGAGCAGAGCCTCAATGCTAAAACAAGTTTTCCACACGAGCATGCACTCTTTGACATCGGCACACTGTACTTAATTTTGTAAACTGCTTAATACTCATGTACAAGCGGTGTATCAAATATTATAAATACAATATAGCTCATTTAAATCTCAGGATAACAAAGATAATAACATTATCTTATTTTCAGCATGGTGTGTTTTTTTTTTTTTTAATTTATAGCTTTATTGATAAACTCAAAAGGCACAGCAATGAACATTGCAATATAGCAACAAGAACATAGACTCCCAAAGGGAGATGTATGGAGTTCCTTCGATACACCTCCCTCCTTATATACAATCCGTAATGAAACTCCCCACCACCCTCCCCTCCCTCCTCCCTAATTCCCCTCCCTGCCCTCATAGCAAACAAGAACGTTTCCAATCTGCAAATTCATACCATTGGCGAACAAAACTCCCCATTCTGTGGTATTTTATAGCAGTCAAGTTATAAAACACATACCAATCCTTCAATTTCTGTATTACCGAGTTCCTGGCCAGTGCCAATAGTAGCCACCAAGCCACTCTGGTCGCAGTGAATAATATTTTACAAACGGCCACTTCTCCCTCAGTCATATCAAGATCATATTGATGCAAGAAAACAAGTTCCATCTTAAGAACATAAGAATAGCCTTACTGGCTCAGACTAATGGTCCATCAAGCCCAGTAGCCCGTTCTCATGGTGGCCAATCCAGATCACTAGTACCTGGCCAAAACCCAAGGTGTAGCAATATTCCATGCTACCGATACAAGGCAGTGGCTTCCCATGTCTTTCTCAATAACAGACTATGGACTTTTCCTCCAGGAACTTGTCCAAACCTTTCTTAAAACCAGCTACACTATCCGCTCTTTACCACATCCTCTGGCATGGCAATGTGTTCCATAGCTTAACTATTCTCTGAGTGCAAAAAAATTTCCTCCAATTGGTTTTAAAATTATTTCCCTGTAACTTCGAGTGTCCCCTAGTCTTTGTAATTTTTGATGGGAGTGAAAAATCGATCCACATGTTCCCCACAAAATCTGATAGAGCATCTCAAATATTTCAGCCCCAAACCCCTGGACAACCAACCATACAGCTCCACCTCATAGTAACATAGTAAATGACTGCAGATAAAGACCCAAGTGGTCCATCCAGTCTGCCCAACCATACTTGCTCCATAAATTAATTTAGTTTAAATGGTCCTTTTCTTACATATTTCTGGGTATATATGTACCTTCCCCTCCTCCCCAACACCCCCGCCAACAATAGCCCATGCTTTCTCCCTTCATCTTTGCTAACCTTATTGGGGTGTAATACCATATTAGAAGGGTTTTATATCCATTTCCATATTTAGGGATTTACCTGCTCTAATTCTTGCTGGATCAAATACCGTCCCAGAGCAGTTTCCCAGGCCTTCATATATGCCAGGGATTTGCCTCTTCTAGAATGTAAACTATTTATAGATGGCTGAGATACTCCCCTTAGGAAGCGAGGGCTTCCCAGCAATATTTCAAAATCAGATTTTCCACCAGCAACTCCTGTAGTATCCCCGAGAAGTGCATATAATATTTGACCTGTAAATATGGGGTAAGCCCATAGCAGTTTTTTTGCAGTTCCTCTAACAACTTTACACTACCCCTTACTAAATCCAGAAATTGTCCCACACACACTAGTCCCTGTGCCTCTCAACAGGTAAATACACTAACCCCCTTCCCTGCATAAACTCTGGATTAAATTGCACTGGGGTGAACCAAGAACATCTCCTCCCACTCAGCAATACCCTGCGAGTTCCACACCATACTCACATGGCTACTTTGACTGCTGTTAGGCCCTCTGCAGTTCTGCCTCCCCAACCTGTTCGATATCCACCCTTGCTTAGGGCTTTGGGTCTGTCATTTCAGCATGTCATTCTAACAGAGCTCTCAGCTGCACTGCCTGATATAGTGACAAAGTTCAGCACAGCATTTTGAACAAATGGGAGCACTGGCTTCCCCTTTCTGCATGAATTGCCTTTAAATTGCTTACTCTAGTTTTCATGTCACATCTCCCAACTGCACCCTTACTGTATATCTCAGCAGGCTTATCATCCCATATGTTTCCTCTTGAACCCTTCGCTCGGCTGTTAGTAACCTCCTCTGCCTCCTGTCTCTGTCAGAAATTCATCCCTCAGTTTTCTGTTATATAGTTCCAAAACTCTGGAATGACCTTCCTCTTTACATCAGGAACCTTTCTACTTTGGGAAAATTCAAGAAATCACTTAAAGTTCATTTGTTCAAGCAGTTTGTGTGTGTGTGTTGTTTTTTTGTGTTAGTTATCATCATTGCTATTGTACTGTACCTTGATGCTAACTGTTATGTATACTGTGTTTTATCCGTCACTCAGCAGTATATCAGATTTTAATAAAGATTAGATAAGATTAAACCCAGATGCAAAGAAGTGCACTAGGTCTTCTAATGTCAGGGTTTTAACATCAGATCTAAGGAGGAGTACAAGTTTAGCTTGTTCTTCTGTGGCTGGCATTAAAGGGCATTTCATATCCGTCTATTCTTCCATCTACAAGCATGTCTTTGATTTTTATTTTATTTTTTTTGGGATTGTTATAGTGCATGGAGAAGAAAAAAAAAGCGGAGGAAGTGACGTCATCCTAGCGAATGGCTGCCTGAATTCAGAGCTCCGTAGGGGCAGTAGTGCAAAAGAGTGTTTTAGCTTTCCACGCGGTTTCGTTTTCGGCGCTAAGATCGCTAATTGGTTGTCGGGGGAATGGCGACACGGAAGAAACTTGATAAATTCAAATATTTCAACAAAACCGGCGAAAAGGCGGCAGGTGAGGCGCAGGGAGGAGCGGGAGACATGGTCAAGATGGCGGCGGGGCCCGCGATACCGGCGGAGTCGGCTGAGGCTGGAGACAAGGAGCTTCCAGCGGAGCCTGGTGGGACAGCACACAAATCCTTTCATGCTTGGTTTAAGGAGCTGAAAGAGAAGAAAAAAAAGCAAAGGCAGGGAGAAAGGGGATGGGACGTCTATACCACCTTCTTGTGGTTATACATTCAAAGCGATTTACATATATACAGGTACTTATTTTGTACCTGGGGCAATGGATGATTAAGTGACTCGACCAGGGTCACAAGGGCAGTGCTGGGGTTCATTCCCTCAACCTCAGGTGCTGAGGCAGCAGCTTTAATATTAGGCCACTCCTCATCTCGTAGATGGAGTCGAGGGGGAGGTGCTGCGACTAGGAATGGAAAAGCAAGAGATTGCATATTTATGCAAAGTATAGCACTCCAGCACATGATGCAATTATTTTTCAAATACATTAATATTTTGATAATATTTACAAAAAATAAAAAATTACCCCAAACTTGGAATTACCCCAAACTTGGAATAAAGTCAAGTGATAAAGAAAACAAACCCTGAGATCACTATAGCCAACAAACAAATTTGCAGATATTTAACAATGAACAGGGAAAGGGGATGGGACTTGATATACTGATTTCAATTTTTTTTAACTGTATATATATTTTTTATCTGTATATTTAAAGTTATACATAAGTAACACAAGAAATCATTGACAATATAACCATGAAGAACACAACCAAACCGTCCCAACCACCCCCCTCCCCTACAATGTAACAGTCCAATATCAAGTAGTCAAACTCCTCTTGTCCAAGCAAAACTACCCTGGACCAAAGAAGGAGTGGTCATTTTGGGTAGAGCTGTCAGATGGTCCATTAAATGTAAATAAAAGTCTTTGGTGCCATCTTGTGGTAGAAAAAGGTGAAGCATTTTTCTGGGATTTAGTTATAACTTCCCGAGCTTCATATGAACAAGATCTCAAGATGATCTGATTCTGAATCTCCTTATCCATCAACAAGGCTTACAATCCCCGAGTAAGGATTCATTAAGCCTCCAAAATCCTTAGCCTTTTGGACCCGTCAAACCAGAATACATGACCCAAACTGGGCATGGTCCGAAATATAGACGAGCTCAAAATTGGCATCTAAGACCTGCCACCAGAGGTTGCAAATGGACCATGTCACCTCAATACATAGTGTTCGTGTGAGAAAAAAAAGGTGAAATCTTTCCTGGGTACATAGAGGAGCTACCAATTATCTATTAACTCATAGTAACATACCCTGTTTCCCCGAATATATGACACTGTCTTATATTTTTAAAAACTCCAAAATATGCACAAGGTCTTATTTTCAGGGGGATGTCTTATTTTTCCATGAAGAAGAATACAGTACACATCTATTGCTGAAAAAAAGACATTTATTACCTGTATATGGTACAGGTCATCACAAACCAGAAAAGCTGTATCACAAACCAGAAAAAACTGTATCACAAACCAGAAAAACATTTAAGGCCCTGATTCTCCAAAAGTGCGTCCCGATTTTAGGCAGCTGTAGACGTCCTACAGCTGTCTAATCAGCTAATCGGGATGCACGTTTTTTTAAAAAAAATGCTCCCCAGGCAGGCCGCCCGGGAGAGGCGTCCTATACTAAACGCCAATTCTGTAACCGGCGTCTTTAGAGAATCGGGTTAAATTAGACGCGGCCGCTATACTTATGGCAGCAAGGGATCTCCCTGCTGCAATATGTATAGCGGCCGCAGTTGTTGCAGCCGCCTGTCCCATCACCGACAGGAGAATGCCTAACTCCTCCTGTCGGAACCCCGAGCCCCCTCCCCCCCAAACTCGTAATCGCCGACAGGAGGATGCCCAACTCCTCCTGTCGGAACCCCGGACCCCACCCCCCAAACTCGTAATCGCCGACAGGAGGATGCCCAACTTCTCCTGCCGGAAAGCCCAACGACCCCCTGCCCCAACTAATCTCCCTCCCCCCAAATAACCTTTCAATGTTGGTCAGCTGGACGGGTCTTGCTGCCGTCCAGCCGACGGGTCTGCCTCGTGGAAATGAGACGGCACGCCCCTTCCCGGCCCATCCCCGCTAAATCTAAGGCCTGATTGGCCCAGGCTAGGCACCTTGGCCAATCAGGCCTTAGGATTAGTGGGGATGGGCGGACCCGCTATGCCTAAGGCCTGATTGGTCCAGGCTTCTACAGCCTGGGCCAATCAGGCCTTAGATTTAGCGGGGATGGGCCGGGAAGGGGCATGCCGTCTCATTTCCACGAGGCAGACCCGTCGGCTGGACGGCAGCAAGACCCGTCCAGCTGACCAACATTGAAAGGTTAGTTGGGGAGGGAGATTAGTTGGGGCGGGGGGTCGTTGGGCTTTCTGGCAGGAGGAGTTGGGCATCCTCCTGTCGGCGATTACGAGTTTGGGGGGGAGGGGGTTCCGGGGTTCTGACAGGAGGAGTTGGGCATCCTCCTGTCGGCGATTACGAGTTTGGTGGGGGAGGGGGTTCCGGGGTTCCGACAGGAGGAGTTGGGCATCCTCCTGTCGGCAATTACGAGTTTGGGAGGGGAGGGGGGTCCGGGGTTCCGACAGGAGGAGTTGGGCATCCTCCTGTCGGCGATTACGAGTTTGGGGGGGAGGGGGCTCGGGGTTCCGACAGGAGGAGTTAGGCATTCTCCTGTCGGTGATGGGACAGGCGGCCGCAACAACCGCGGCCGCTCTACATATTGCAGCAGGGAGATCCCTTGCTGCCATAAGTATAGCGGCCGCGTCTAATTTAACCCGATTCTCTAAATACGCCGGTTACAGAATCGGCGTTTAGTATAGGACGCCTCTCCCGGGCGGCCTGCCTGGGGAGCATTTTTTTTTTAAAAACGTGCATCCCGATTGGCTGATTAGACAGCTGTAGGACGTCTACAGCTGCCTAAAATCGGGACGCACTTTTGGAGAATCAGGGCCTCGGTGTACAGAGGCTGTTCCTGGACTTGTTTTCCTGGACAGCGGAAGCAGGAAGTTGTGTGACCATGCATACGGTACTGTACCAGTACTCTGGATCGCCAAGACATGCTTGCCAAATAGTGCCTTATTTTCGGGGGGGGGGGGGCTTATATTTCCCAGGTGGGGAAAAAAAGGGGGGTGTCTTACTAAAGGAGGAGGTCCTATAATGGGGGAAACACGGTAGTAAAGAACAGCAGATAAAGACCCGAATGGTCCATCCAGTCTGCCCAAACATACACTCTCTATAATTTAATTTAAATTGTTCTTTTTCTTAGATATTTCTGAGCCAGAAACCCAGAGCTCTGCCCAGTACAGAGCCTAGGATCCATCTACTGGCGTCTCAGTCAGAGCTCACTCCAGCTCATCCTCAACTAAATGGCCATATACGGGACACTGACCTTGCAAGTCTGCCCAGTATTGGCCTTAGTTCTTCAATATATATCATTATTTTTTGATTAGAGATAACTCAAGCTGCTTCATAAAGTCCACAAGGGCCTTCCTATGTAGTTTGACTATACTCCCTTCCCCCTCTAGAGTGATCCAGACATATTGAGGTCTCCGCCTAAAATTATCCCATCCTTCACAAAGCTTGCCTTGCAACCCCTCAAAAATTTGTTTTGTCCTGCATTAGGGTAGTACAAATGAATTAATGTAAGTTCTTTGCCCTGGTATAATCCTGTTAGAGCTATTACAACAACTCTCAATGTCTCTAAATTGATTCTGAATTTCATATCCTACTCCTCTGCAAAAGTATTGCTACCTCAACCTTACGATTATTGCCTTGATGTTGATGTACTACCACATTTCAGCAAGTGAGTTTCCTGTAACACAATAATGTCCCATTATAAGTCTCATTAATTCTCTTAAGACCCTACTACATTTTCCTGCATCATTAAGACCATTAACATTCCAGGAACCAGCCCTCAATGTCTGATCCCCAATGGATTGCCCGATTTGCCATTCTTCAGGACCCTGTCATATCTCATCCCTCCCCTCCCCCCAACTTTCCCCTACTCAGTTTTAACACTGATCACTCTCCTTCCAGATCAGCTGCCCCTAAAGGAAGAGTATATCACATCATAGTGGCACCATATAATATTAAACTATCCTGCATACATGTCCAATCATACCAACATCCAGTCACTTGCAACTTCAGGTGTTTGAGTTGAGGGGAAAAGCGGAAAGTCAAAGAACCAACTCTTTAAGAACATAAGAATCCCAACAGACATTCTCGCCCCTCCCCCTCAGCCCCTTTCACAACCTTTGGAGCCAGTGTCATAAAATAACATTGGACCAATAAAGAAAAGTCATACAGTAATGTGAATCATAGAAAACAGCATATCGCCCATTTTAGTTCACAGATTTAGAAGGTTTTTTTGCGGCCTCCAACAACCATCTGCAACGCTGAATCTCTGGAAGGTTCTGGGTGTTCCTGAGATCGCCGAGGTGATGATGGTAAACTATTACATCCCAAGTCTTTAAGCATGACCCAAGCGTCCTCTGTAAACTTAACCTTGTATGACTTCCCGTTAACTGTCAGCCAGAGTACAAAAGGAATGCGTTTTGAGCAGAGCTGACCGGCCATAATGGTATTAATATTCTCTCTCACCAGGCAAGGTCTTGAATAACTGACAACTTGACATCTTTCATACAATCACATTTTGCTGATGGGCCTTCCTTAGGATCCACCTTATAGCAAGATAGTAATCAAAACACACCACAATGTCTCAAGGGGGATCCCTCACTCAATTGACCAAGGCTCCGATGAGCCCACAGGATAGTAAAATCCCACGATTCAAAATCCGGCTCAATACTCATAATGTCCGCACAAATCTTGGCGTTACTTACCATCTTTTTCCTAATAATTCCTAGCATTTTGTTTGCTTTTTTTGGCCGCAATCTCTGTATCGCTCCCTGGTGTGACCTCACCTTGAGTATTGCATTCAATTCCGGTTGCCGTTTCTCAAAAAAGATATAGCAGAATAAGAAGAGCAACCCAAATATTTAAGGGGATGGAACTCTTCTCATATGAGGAGAGGCTAAAGAGGTTAGAGCTCTTCAGCTTGGAAAAGAGATGGCTGAGGGCAGATATGACTGAAGTCTACAAAATCCTCAGTGGTGTAGAATGAGTACACGTGAATCGATTTTTTTACTCCATCAAAAAATTACAAAGACTAGGGGACTCAATGAAACTGCATGAAAATACCTTTAAAACAATGAGAGAAAATAGTTTTTTTACTTAACGAATAGTTAAGCTCTGGAACTCTGAGGATGTGGTGACAGCGGTTAGCATAGCTATGTAAAAGTTTGGACAAGTCCCTGCAGGAAGCATCCATAGTTTGCTCTTGAGACAGATATGAGGGAAGCTACTGCTTGCTCTGGGAATGGTAGAATGGAACGTTAGAAACATAGAAAAAAGCAGCAGAAAAGGGCTATAGCCCACCAAGTCTGCCCATTCCAAGTATCCCCTCCCCTGAATTTACTTTCTTAAAGATCCCACGTGAGTATCCCATTTTCTCTTAAAATCCGTCACGCTGCTGGCCTTTATCACCTGGAGTGGGAGTCTGTTCCAATGATCCACTACTCTTTCGGTGAAGAAGTACTTCCTGGAGTCGCCATGAAACTTCCCTCCCCTGATTTTCAGCGGATGCCCTTTGGTGGTCGAGGGTCCCATGAGCCAGAAGATATCATCTTCTGACTCGATGCGTCCCGTGATGTACTTATATGTTTCAATCATATCTCCCCGTTCTCTTCTTTCCTCAAGTGAGTACAGCCGCAATTTTTTAAATCTTTCTTCATATGTGAGATCCTTGAGCCCCAAGACCATCCTGGTGGCCGTTCGCTGAACCGACTCGATCCTCAGCACGTCCTTTCGGTAGTGTGGTCTCCAAAACTAAACACAGTACTCCAAGTGAGGCCTCACCATGGCTCTGTACAACGGCATCATTACTACTATTTAAGAACATAAGAATAGCCTTACTGGGTAGAACCAATGGTCCATCAAGTAAGGTAGCCCGTTCTCACAGTAGCCAATCCAGGTCTCTCATACCTGGCCCAAATCCAAGGAGTAGCAATATTCCATTCTACCGATCCAGGGCATGCTGTGGCTTCCCCCATGTCTTTCTCAATAACAGACTATGGACTTTTCCTCCAGGAAACCTTTCTTAAAACCAGCTACGCTATTCACTTTTACCACAACCTCTGGCAACACGTTCCAGAGCTTAACTATTCTCTGAGTGAAAAAAAATTTCCTCTTATTGTTTTTTGTTTTTTAGTTCAAATATTTTTATTGGTTTTATAAACATGAGAACTACAGTATAAAAGAGAAGCTTATTTCCCTGTAACTTCATTGTGTGTCCCCTGGTCTTTGTAACTTTTGACGGAGTGAAAAATGGATCCACTTGTACCCGTTCTACTCCACTCAGGATTTTGTAGACTTCAATCATATCTCCCCTCGGCCGTCTCTTTTCCAAGCTGAAGAACCATAACTTTTTAGTCTTTTTTCATAACGAGAGAATTTCCATCCCCTTTATCATCTTGGTCGCTCTTTCTACCAGGTACTTGTGAAATGGATTGAGCACTGTGGAATGGGATGCAGGATACTGGGCTAGATGGATCATTGATCTGACCCAGTATGGCTTTTCTTATGTTCTTATGCACATATTTTATGAAATCTGTGTATAAATGTGAATGCCGTCCTTAGGAGCACCACTGCTCAAGTTGGAGAACCCCCCCCCCCCCAAATATATATAGGGTATATTGTAAAGTTTACACACCTACAGTTTTACAAATAGTTACTTCTGCTGTAAGGACACTGTTTTATCTACATAAATGGCTTATAATCTTAACCCTAACCTGGGCAATAAACGTTCCCAAGTCCAGTTTCTGTACGAGCTTGTGGCCCTCAGTGTGCACACAGAGCTCATAGGATCGAAGGAATATTTATTGTTACTTCATGTCATCATAGAACTCACCAGGAAACCACTCTCTTTTGTTCTGTAGTCAGAAAGTGGTGAATGGAAAGCAGAAAAGGTAACTCCAGTTCATGCCGGTGTGAAGTTTGTGCATGAGCTATTGTGCAGTGTCTCTCAAAGCTTGGTGACTCTCTCTCTAAGCTGAGTTTTTTAGTTCAATCATCTTTATTGAAATTTTAAGATGAGTTTTTAGTTTGCTTTAAAAATACTGTAATTGGCAAAGCCAATGCCCAAACTTTCTCCTGTTCCACCCCTTCCTTGGAAATGTATGCACTTGGTATCGAATGAGCCAGGGTTGTCCTGAGAGCTGTGTGAGAGGTACAGTCGCACAGGGCGCCAGGAAAATAGAGGTGCAAAAATTTCTCACTGTCCATTGTCTTCCCTGTGGTGTCCACGGGGGGGGGGGGGGCAGGGATACTTGGGGTGGAGTCTCACAGGGCATGATTTAAACTTCAGACACTCCTGCAGTGGCGTAGTAAGGGGAGGTGGGGGGAGGGGGATCCTCCACGGGCGCCATCTTGGTGGAGGTGCCGGCAGCAGTCCGCCTCCTCGCTCCTTCCTGACCACCCCCCCTGCCGCTTCGCGTGCACCCCTTTCCTTGTTCCTCTTTAATTTTGCCAGCGCAAGCAGTATCGTGAACTTGCTGTCAGTGTCAGTTCTCTGACGTCACTTCCAGGTCCTGCCCCCAGGAAGTGACGTCAGAGGGAGAGCCGATGCGACGCGGGCAGCAAGGTCATGATGCTGCTCACGCTGGGAAATTTAAAGAGGTATGGGGAAAGGGAAGGGGGGGTTGGGAAGGAGGGGCGGAGGAAGGGTGCTACCGCCCCGGACGTCATTCACCCTCGCTACGCCACTGAATGAACCAAAGGCTTTGACTCGCTCTGTGTTTGAGAAATCCCCTTAGTACATTTAGTCCTGGGTGTTTTCGTGCGGCTGTTCTCACTTGATGTGAACTGCAGTGCTGGGATGGGATGACCCGTCAAAAGCACGCAGGACACTGGCGCACTGACTCCAACGTTCGCGCGCAGGTCAAACGCACGCCACCCTTTTCCTTCCCTATTGCCTTCCCGTTTGCACTCTGAAACCCCCTCAATACACTCTCACAGAGGGGGGGAGTGGGGGGAACCTTCCCCCCAATACACTTACAAGTCCCGATCTCCTCGCCTGAACTCCAAGTTTTCAATTTTCCGCTCTAAGGGGGTATGTGGGATGCGCACCATTGCCGCAAACACCCCCCCCAATCCACTTACAATTTCGGCCACAAAGAAAATAGGGTGGCGCGCATGTCGGGGCGGGATTGTCTTTGCGCAAATGTCCTTCTCGCTACTGACGGCGTACCTTGTGATGGGCAATGTCCTGCTACACTGAGGTTGAGTTGCTGTCTCCAGGGCTGGGATATTATGGGGCAGCTGTCATTACCAGTTGAGACTGGTTGATAATGGGATAATTCTCTTCTCTGTGTGTGCACATAAAGATGGGGCTTGGGTTGGCGGTCAATGACCTGCTTTCTCCCGAGAGGAGCTTCACTTACCATGGGCATAGGCACTCTTCCTAACATAGGAGCCAGCTCTGTGGGCGGTGGCGTAGCGAGGGTGAGTGGCACCTGAGGCAGAGGCGCCCCTGCCCTCTTCTCCGCCCCCTTCTCCGCCTCCCCCCTGTGCGGGTACACCCCCTTCCCTCCCCTCCATACCGCTTTAATTTTCCAGGTGTGAGCAGCATCACAAACTTGCTGCCCGCATCACGTCGGCTCTCCCTCCGACATCATTTCCCTAGGCGCGAGATGTTGGAGAGAGCCGACGTGGGCGGCAAGTTCGTGATATGGCTCGCGCCTGGAAAATTAGAGGTACAAGGGAAGGGGAGTTGGAAAGGAGCAGGGGCAGGCAGAGAGGAGGACGGGTGCCAGCCCCCCTGACTACGCCATTGTCTGTGCCTAAATACCGAGCAAACTCCTTGACTGTGACCAGGGAGGGGTAATTTCCATTGAGTTTGGCCTTCAAAATCATTTTGAAAGGTTGGCTTCTATGCTTCCTAGGGGGAAGGGTTCTACTTTGGCTAAATAGATGCTGGTCCGCAATATTTCTCTTCAATTAATTCTTTTCCTGCAGAATGTCCGAGAATGCATTTTCTCTTCAATAGATCCCCAAGGATGAGCACATTCTCCGCTTTCTGAGAGCTCGGGACTTCAATATTGAGAGGGCACGGGAAATGCTATGCCAGTCTTTGAGCTGGCGTAAGCAATACCAAGTGGACTATATCTTAGAGACCTGGCGAGCCCCATCCCTCCTGGAGGAATATTATGCGGGAGGCTGGCACTACCAGGATAAAGGTTAGCCATTGACCCTGCTTCATGGGTCCTTACAATTGTGAAATTGATGTTCTCGGCTAATAAAGAACTGCTCCCAATTCTTCTTTGCAACTGTAGAAGTTTCCCACCTAGGTGAGAAATGCATGAAAAAAAACCCCTACTTCCAACCTACCCGCTAATTCTGTAAAAATTGTGTGTTCATTTTTACACTTAGCACATAAAGTTGAGTATGCAAGTTATAGAATAGGGCCAGTTATGCACATAATTTAATAACGAGCAATAAGGCCCTGATTCTATAAATGACTCTTAAAGTTAGGGGCCTAGATCGGTGCACTTAGCCAATCCAGGCGCCTAACTTAATTTTTAAAATTGGTCTAATTGGCACTGAAAATTGAAAGTGCCATAAAAAAAAACAATTAAAAAAATGATTAAAAAACAATAACCCCCCTTCTACTAAGCTATGGTAAAGGTTTCTACAGCAGCACGGAGCGCTAAATGCTATAACGCTGCTCCACTGCTCATAGACTTATCAATATCGGAGCATTTAATGCTCTGGTAGGCATCTACACTGAGGCGCCTACCAGCAAGTAGGTGAGGCTGGAGGCAGATACAGGGTGGATTTGGGGGCATGGTTTGACTTGGGCGCACTCATTTAAGCCAAGAAAACCCTGACCTAAATGGCAGTGTGCTTAAGGGTTCAACGCCTACTGGCACCTAAGACAGCTTAGATACCACTTGACGCGATTCTATAAACAGCGCCTACTGAATGATTGACAATCTCGCTCAAGGGCACCAAGGAGTTAGGCGCCTTTTATAGAATCGGGCCTTAAGTGGCTATAATTGCTGCTAATTGGTGTTAATTAGCAGTTATATGCATAGCTGTCATCAGATGGTATTCTACTAAATATGCATGCAAAATCTGTAGCAGACAACTATGGGGGGGGGGGGGGCAGGGGGAAAAGTAATGGGCAAATTTGGTTGGTTGCCTAGCACGGGTTATGCATCTAACTGCCTAAACTTAGTTGTGACACTTTACACCAGCCACTGAGCTAACATAAGTGCTTGGACCTAAAGTTAGGTGAATAACTGCAGACTTATGCTAGTATTCTATAAAAGCAATTTTGCATACATAGAAACATGACAGCAGATGAAGGCCAAATGGCCCATCTAGTCTGCCCATCTGCAACATCCACTATCTCCTCCTCTCCCTATAGGCTAAGGCTCTTAACACATGCATTGTGAGGTCATAGAGCTTTATGGTTATAGAAACATAAAAAAACATTGCCGCAGATAGAGCCCAAATGGCCGATTCAGTCTGCCCATCTGCAGCATCCACCATGTTGCCTCAGGTCCTGTAATCCAATGTATTCCAGAATTGCTGATATAGAATTTATTCTTAGCATGAATCATCCCAGCACTTGACGTTAGACGATCTGTAGAGAATTACCCCCGCAGTGACAGTGAGCCTGCAACAAACCCTCCCATAAATTTGTTAGTGTTTGATAAATTCTTTCATCCTTTCCCAGTTTGGGGTTTAGAAGGAGATTTTAGAGGACTTATGTACTGTTTATATGTGTGTCAATCAAATACACATATAGGTGACCATTTTGCTATTTTTATGTATAAGTACCAAAGGGAGAAAGAAAATCCGACGTAGTCTGCAGTAAACAACAGCAACCAGAAAACAACAAACAGACTGCAGACAATGTACAAGATGCAGGCGTTGTTTATTAGTAAATGCAGTAACATATACAACCTTATAGCCAACCAAGGGACCCGACACGGTCCGTGTTTCGGATGACACGCCTTCCTCAGGGGTCCATGGTGGTTAAGGTATAAAGCAAACTGCGTAAAAGATAACAAACACACGCCAATCACGATCAAATGGGGTCAAGCAAGTCTTACACAATGGTAAAAGTATGTATAAGTACCACCATTTTCTTCATTAAGCTGTGAATTTGGTAAAACTTCACCTCTTTGAGGAACTGATTAAAGAACTAATCTCCTAACCTTAAACTTTTAGCATTTCAAGGTGGTTTTGTATACCAGAGAGGTAAGTCAATTCCTCCCTTAAGGTTTCCTTCCAGGCCCAAATACATACCAGCCTGTATGACAGCTTCAGATGTTATGACTAGTCCTAGTAAAGCAGCAAGCAGGTTCCTGGAGTATCCTAGTGGGTGGTGTGTTAAACCATAGAGATGGGGACTCAGGTCCATATCCCACTCTAGCTACTGCACTTATGGTAGAATATGTGAGCCTTCCAAAATCCACCCAAATCCCACTGTATCTACATATAGGTGACACCTGCAGGGAATAAGGGGCTCTTGGTGTGGTAAACAATTGGATCCAATTGGTTTTGGATGGGTTTTGAAGGGCTCACTATTTATCTATTTATTTATTCATTCATTCATTCAATTTTCTATACCGTTCTCCCTAGGAAACTCAGAATGGTTTACATGAATTTATTTAGGTACTCAAGCATTTTTCCTCTTCTGTCCCGATGGGCTTATAATCTATCTAAGGGCAAGGGAGGATTAAGTGACTTACTCAGGGTCACAAGGAGCAGCATGGGATTGAACCCACATCCTCAGGGTGCTGAGGCTGTAGCTTTAACCACTATACACCATAAAGGGGCTATTGTGAGATGTGTACCTGGGACCCTTTATGTGAAGTTCACAGCAGTGCCTCCCAAAGTGCTCCACTGCGCTGCTGTGATATCTGTGTAGCCAATCTGCTAGGCATGTTGGGCCCTCCTACATCCCATTGGTTTGTTCTGTGCGTTTTTCATTTAAACATGTGCTTTTCAAAAAGATAGATGCACAGGGCACAAACACATTCATTTGGGGGGGGGGGAATAGCTTTTCCAGTTTTGAAAATGGTTATTTTGGTACTGGATTTTTGTGAGTCTTCTGCAAAACATTTAAACTCTGATTTAGACATCATATTGAAATGGCTCTCTATATGTATTTTAGAAAAGGTTGAGTGTTCACCTAGTCTCTTTTAAAATAACGGGGATAGGAGTTAAGTGTCTTATACAATACTATACCCCTGGTGTCTGAAAACATGTTGCTAAGTGACCCCCTTCTGCAGCTGTCTGGACATTTTATCCTCTGATCTCTCCTTGCTTTTTCATTGTTTCAAGATGGCCGCCCGTTGTACATCCTCCGTCTGGGCCAGATGGACACTAAAGGTTTAGTGAAGGCTGTGGGAGAAGAAGCTCTGCTGCGTCATGTGAGTGCCATGATCTGAAGGTTCCCTGTTCTTGCGACTGGGAGAGAGAAAGTCCTATTATACTTAGAAGGTAGAGGCTAAAATTGTAATACTATGGTTGGGATGTGCTCAGTTCTGCTGGTATTTTAAAAAAGAATCTGCCAACGTAGAACTTTTTCTAAAATATGCACATGTATGCACATATATTTGCTGATATGTGCAATGAAAACAGCTATTTAACAACTATACACGTTGAATAAACAAATACCATGGACCCGGCAGCTTCCACATGGAGGTGTCAGCACTTACATGTGTACACAATTTTTTTAAAACTTTCTATAGAATTAGGTTGTTAGGCATCCCTAGCATCCTAGGTTGCACATGCAAATTGGTGCAAATAGCTGATCTGCGCACACAACTTGATTGTTTAACAAGCCAGTTGGCATTGATACTTGGCAATGTAATAATTGATGCTAATTGGCACTAATTATAAGTTACATGCACAACTTTGTAGGTGCATTCTATAAAGTGATATGCATCATATCTAGAGCATGAATTTCAAAAGGGGGTGTGGCCAGGGATGGAACATGGTCAGATCGTGGGTGTTCTTAGAAGATGCACTGTTAAAGAATATACCCAATCCACACATAACTTAGGCACCAGGTTGTAAGATAAGATTTGTCTTTGTGGATGATACCAAAATCTGCAATAGAGTAGACACCCTGAATGATGTGAATAACATGAGGAAGGACCTAGCGAAGCTTGAAGAATGATCTGAAATTTGGCAGCTAAGAATTTTTTAAAAAAATTTATAAGCTTTTCACATTCTGATACAAGCATCTAATATAATAAAACGGTAAGCCGCGCATGCGCACTTCCTATGCGTGGGTCCGTTTTCCGTGAGCTGTAGCTAGGAAGTTCGCATGCGCGGCTTACTGTCTGGCCTCGGAGCGGCGGCTGCCGGCCGCTAGCACCCCCTGCCCTCTCCGTCGCCTCCCGGCTCCAGTGACATGACAGTTCCCGACAAACGTCCTTACTCTAGCAGGGGCTGCAGCACTGTAAACACGCTACTTCGCAGCCTGCTACTGCCCTGATTTGCTCTGCCTGACACGGGCAGAGCAAATCAGGCCAGTAGCAGGCCCACTACTCCCAACATTCAGGTTATAAGTTGAACACCAATAAGACCGAAATAATGCCTATTAATTGCCCTGAACTGAAATGCAATGCTGCTGATTTTGGCTTTCATTTGACAGATAACAGACTCAGTACCTAGGTATATTTTTTGGTCCCACCCTGGAAGAGACTATAGTTTATAATACCAATTATATTATCTCCATGGTTAATAACATCTATTTCTAACTCCTAAAGTTGTTTAAGTTGCTTAAGTTGTTCTTCATGTTTTTTAATTTAATGCTAAGAAATACAAGGTCATGCATTTGACGGTACAGTTTAGGGGGTGAAGAATTTATGTGCACGACAGAAGAGTAGGACTTGGGTGTGATTGTATGTGATGATCTTAAGGTGGCCAAACAGGTTAAAAAGGTGACAGCAAAAGCTAGAAGGATGCTAGGGTGCATAGGGAGAGGTATGGCAGTAAGAAAAAGGAGATATTGATGCCCATGTATAAAACTTTGGTGAGACCTCATTTAGAATATTGTGTACAATTCTGGAGGCCGCACCTCCAAAAAGATGTAAAAAGGATGGTATGTGGTCTTCATCATAAGGTGTATGGGGACAGACTTAAAGATATCAATCTGTATACTTTAGAGGAAAGGTGGGAGAGGGAAGATATGAAGGAGAGGTTTAAATACCTACGTAATGCAAATGCGCATGAGTCGAGTCTCTTTCATTTGAAAGGAAGCTCTGGAATGAGTTAAGTTAGGATGAAGTTAAGAGGTGATAGGCTCCGGAGTTAATCTAGGAAAATAGTCTCCTAGTAGAGGTGGTTGAGACAAAGACTGTCTGAATTCAAGAAAGCATAGAACAGGCTCGTAGGATCTCTTAGTGAGAGGAGGAAATAGTTGATGAGTCATTTGGTCTTTATCTACAATCATATTTCTGTGTTTCTATATTTAGATATTTAGCTCTGGTTTTCTTTGGCCTAAATGGTGGGCTTAAATGTTACATTACATTACATTAAGGACTTCTATTCCGCCTATACCTTGCAGTTCAAGGCGGATTATATACGGCTGCTAAGTGTGATTCTATATATAGTGAGAGCCTTTTATAAAATTGCATTAAGCACTATCAGTTTGGCGCCAATTTTTTTAGGTAATATATGTAAAATATGGGGGCATGGCCTTAGGCGTCTGAGCCAGTGTGAGCCTTAGGCACCTTACCGTGCACCACATGATGCACCAGGGAGGGAAAACCCTGCCATTCTGGAATGGCGAGCCTAAAAGCAGGATGGACTGAGCTTCCATCCTGCTCCAACATCTCTGAGAAAGTACGGGGAGGGTTTAGGGGTGGTGGAGGACCTCCGGTGGCAGGAGGGAGTGGACATCCCTCCTGTGGAAGGGGGGGGGGGTAGGAGGAAGGTGGAGGATGTTTGGGGGGGCACCTGTACAGGAGTGCACCTTCGGTGGCAGGAAGAAGTGGGCATCTCTCCTGCTGCATTGCTGCCGTGGGTGGGGGAGTAGCATTGGCAGGAGGGAGTAGACATCCTTCCCACTATTTTCACTGCCGTGGGGAGGGGTCAAGGTGCCCTAACATCTGTGACAGGAGGCTGCTTCTCCTGTCGCTGCTGTTAAGGATCTGCGCATGTGCCAATCGCTCACTGAGCAATTAATCGGTTGCGTTTGCATGCAAATGATTTGCATGCAAACTTGATAGTGCATCGATCGCTGCTGGAGAATCAGCCAGAAAATCAGCCAACAGCAATCGAGTCTGTATCTTTAGTGCATCTAGCCTTTAGTGACCATTTCCTACAGGAGTTCACAAATATGCCTGAATATTTACACCTCCTGAGGAGGTGTAAACATTCACAGTTTCTTTTTTAACTGCACTTTCTGCAATTTTTCTTTGAATATTATATGAAGACACGTGGAGGTGCCTATGTGCCTTTATTAACTAAGCTAAAAGTAGCACTTTCTTGCCCTCTCAACCTCGGTAATTTTTTCTAAAACTACCCTCCACATGGCAGTGGAAGCAGTGCTTTCACCATCACTGGGTTGTCTTGCCTTCAGTGCGCAAAGATAAGCGGTGACATGCGATTATGAACTGGCCAAGTAACGCCATGGTGTTGCTTTCCATGAGTGTGAGCTTATCGTTTTCTCTATAGGTTTTGTCAATTAATGAAGAAGGACAGAAACGGTGTGAGGAAAACACACAGGAGTTCGGCTGTCCTATTAGGTGAGTGCACTCTGAGTAATGTTTGTTTATTTGTGTAATCATTTTCCCTATCATTTTTAAACTGGAATACAGCAATCAAAACATAAAGTGCAATTCTCATATTCAACAATAGGTGGAGGGATTTTCAAAAGCCTGTTACTTGGTAACTAGGCTCAATGAGGAGTGCCTGCCCTGGGGGTTAGATTAAAGGGAGGGGGGAAGAAATGCATTTCAGAGATAAGTAACTGCAGAAACTGTAGGTGCAGACGTTTGTGGCAGCTTTCAGAGAAAAGTACCTGTATACATTCTCAATGAGAAAATCCCTTGGTAAAGCACCCACAGATGCAGTAGCTGCCCCCAGAAATGCCCATTAAACAATGGCTGAAAAAGCGAAGCGTTCACTTGCCGTCTAGAGGTCTGCTTGCAGTTATCCATAGCTGTGATTGCCCCTCCTCATTCCATGCCCTGGCTAGGGCTGCTCTCTGTTCTCCCCGTCCCCACGGATAACTACGGGAAATCATCCCGTGTCATTCTTTCGTGTCTATTAGAGAATGACACGGTGACAAAATTCATCACTGTTCCTGTCCCCGCGGATAACCGCAGGAAATAATCCCATGTCATTTTCTAGTGTCTATTTCAACCTCGGTCCTTCTACGCCAGCATTCTTCAAAGCAAAGCTTGCGGGTCAGTGGTTGTGGCCATTCATACTCTCATTCTTATGTGAGTCAAGGATAATGAAGCCATTGTGACATCACTGATGTGATTGGCTCTCAGGCACTGGTGGAATGAGGCATTATGACATCACAATATCTGCTCTGGATACCAGAGACTGTCATTCTGTAGTGTCTATCTCAACTTCAATCCTTCTACACCAGCATTCTTCAAAGCAAAGCTTGCGGGGCAGTGGTTGTGGCCATTCATACTCTGATTCTTCCCTTTCTCCTTAAAGAATGACATGAAAATGGTTATCCGCGGGGACGGGAATGGTGATGAATTTTGTCACCGTGTCATTCTCTAGTGTCTATCTCAGGGGTAGGCAATTCCAGTCCTTGAGAGCCACAGGCAGGTCAGGTTTTCAGGATATCCACAATGCATATGTATGCGATGGATTTGCATGCACTGCCTCCTTGAGATGCAAATCTATCTCATGCATATTTATTGTGGATATCCTGAAAACCTGGCCTGCCTGTGGCTCTCGAGGACCGGAATTGCCTACCCCTGAACCTCAGTCCTTCTATACCAGCATTCTTCCATGCAAGACTTGAGAATCACCCCCCCCCCACCTGTCATTCATGGGGCAATTTTTATAACAGAGCACCTACAATTAGATGCCTAGAGGGTACCTTGAAAGAGCCTCTTCTGTGAAGGACATAAGCACCTGTGTTCCTTTTATGGCATATGAGCCTATCCAAGTATTAATGCACCTAATATTTAAGTGCAAGCCATAGAGCTGGTAATCATTAGCACCTACCTGCAACAACTAAAAAAGCAAATAGAAGGTTAGTATTATCAGGAAAGGAATTTTAAAAATGATGATAATTTTATAATACCCTTGTATTGCTCTGTGTTGCAGCTGCACCTCAAATATTGTATGCAATTCTGGTCGCCACATCTGTGAAAAAGATATAGCAGAATTAGAAAAGGTACAGAGAAGGGCAATGAAAATGATAAAAAGGATGCGATAACTTCCCTAGGAGGAAAGGCTAAAGTGGCTAGGGCTTTTCAGCCTGGAGAAAGAAACGACTCAGGGGAGATATGATAGAAGCCTATATAAAATACTGAGTGGGGTGGAATAGATAGACGTGAATTTCTTATTTACTCTTTTTGTTTACAAAAATACTAGGAGTAAGGGGCATGCAATGAAGCTGCTAAGTAGTAAATTTAAAACAAACCAGAAAAAATATTTCTTCAAGCAATGTATAATTAAATTCCAGAATTTGTTGCCAGAGAATGTGGTGAAAACAGTTAGCTTAGCAGGGTTTAAAAAAGATTTGGATAACTTGCTAAAAGAGAAGTCCATAAGCCATTATTTAAGATGGACTTGGGAAAATCCACTGCTTATTCCTAGGATAAGCAGTATGCAATCTGTTTTACTCCTTGGGATCTTGTCAGGTACTTATGACCTGGGTTGGCCATTTTTGGAAACAGGATACTGAGCTCAATGGACTTTCAGCCTGCCCCAGAATGGTAAATGTTATGTTATATGTTTTGAAAAAACCTCAGGGACTAAGGAATAGGGTCAGTGCAGGGCAGACTTATTTATAATCTGAGCCCTGAAAATGACGAGTATGGATCAGGAGCTAGTATGCGTATTTTATATCACATTCATATCATCTGAGTACAGGTCTTGCATATTTCAGGGGGAGAGAAAGACGTCTTATAGTGGAACTCGGCAAATAAATTGTAGTAATATGCTGCATTGTTAGTTCAACATAAAATGCGACTGTTAGGCAGACTGGATGGACCATGTAGGTACTTTATCTGCTGTCATTTACTATGTTACTATGTTTTGCTTCTCCGTTTAAGGACCTGGACCTGTCTTGTGGACCTGGAGGGGCTGAACATGCGGCATCTTTGGCGACCAGGAGTCAAAACCCTTCTTAGGATTATTGAAGTGGTGGAGGCCAATTATCCTGAGACGCTGGGGCGGCTGCTCATCATACGAGCCCCCAGGGTCTTTCCTGTGCTGTGGACACTGGTGAGTCTCTGTTGCAGGGGACTAGCATACATAGTGCGAGCTGTGTGGTCACCGGTGACGGGTCTTAAGTGCGCGAGACAGATGCGCGCCGACAATTCAGCGCAGGACTTCATCGTGCCGAAGAAAAACCTTCTTTTAAAGGGCTCCGATGGGGGGGGAGGGTATGGAGGGAATCCCCCCACTCTACTTAATAGGGATCGTGCTGGCGTTGGGGGGGGTGTGGGGGGTGTAACCTCCCAAATTATACTGAAAACTTTTTCCCTAAAAAATAGAGAAAAAGTTAAGTTTACAGTATAATGTGGGGTTACAACCCCCCCAAATCCCCCCCCCAACGCCAGCGCGATCACTATTAAGTAGAGTGGGGGGGTTCCCCACCAAGACCCCCCATCGGAGCCCTTTAAAAGAAGGTTTTTCTTCGGCACGATGAAGTCCTGCGCTGAATTGTCGGCGCTCGTTTGTCGGTGCGCATCAGTCTCGCGCGCTTAAGACTATGAACCGTGGTCACCAGCTCTACAGCACAAGCATTGGGAATTTGTTGAAAGGACAGGCCCCCCCTGGGATTGTAACAGCAGTGTTACAAATACTGAGAGAAACCAGATAATGAGCACTGAGAGATACTAAAAGAAACCCACAAAATCTGCAGTAAAATCACCAAAACAGGAAAACCAAACAAAAACTGCAGACGATGTACAAGATGCAGGCAATATTTATTGTACCAAAACTAAAATGCAGTAATATAAAACCTTTTTACCAACCAAGGGACCCAACACGGTCCGTGTTTCGGACAACACTCCTTCGTCAGGGGTCCATGGTTAATAAGGTATAAAGTATACCGCAAAAAAAAGTGAAGGTAACAACAAGTGCCTATATGATTAATTCGCCAAGGATCACTGCCAAAAGTGACGCTTCAGCACCCTGAAGTTGTGGGTTCAAACCCATGCTGCTCCTTGTGACCCTGGGCAAGTCACTTAATCTCCCCCTTACCACAGGTACATCAGATAGAGTGTGAGCCTGCTGGGACAGATGGGGAGAAATGCTTGAATACCTGAATAAATTCATGTAAACAATTCTTTGCTTCTTGGAGAGAATGGTATAGAAAATTAAATAAATATGCAAATCTATCTCATGCATATTCCTTGTGGGTATCCTGAAGAGCAGACCACCTGAGATCAGATTGGAAGCACTGCTCTGCACTAAAGAATGACACGGTGGTTGTTACCTGCGGCTAGCCGCGAGTAGCTGCGGGTAACCCGCCAAAACGGGGAAGAAAAAATAGTGGTCTCTGCGGGGACGGGGACAAGGCCATTCGCCCCGTGGAGCGGTGAATGGACTTGTCTCCGCAGTGAGGCATTCAAGGATCGCGCGGTCCCCACCCGCCCGATCGCAGCGTTCCGCCATCTCCCTCCCTCCACCTCACCTTTGATGTAGAGCAGGGTCGGCAAGATGGACAGGCGCAAAAAAAAAAGCCTCCTTCCTTTTCCCCTGCTCTTACCGCCATGCTGCAGCTACTAAAGCCAACAGGAAGTCTTTCTGACGTCAATTCTGATGTCGGAGAGGACGTTCTGAGCCAGCCAATCGCTGCCTGGCTGGCCCAGAACGTCCTCTCCGACTTCAGAATTGACTCGGAAAGACTTCCTGTCGGCTTTAGCAGCTGCAGCATGGCGGTAAGAGCAGGGGGAAAGGAAGGAGGCTTTTTTTTTTTTTTTTTGAGCGGCAGGGAGGCAGCAGGCTGGCTTTGGCTAGGGAGAGAGGGACAGAGGTAGACAGGCAGGCTTCGGGGTGGGGGTGGGACAAAGTGTGGAAGGCAGCGAGAGGAACATAGGAAGGAGGCACTAGGGGCACTAAAGACATGGGAAGGATGCACTGGGGGCACTAAAGACATGAAGGGGCACTAAGAATATGGGAAGGAGGCACTGGGGGCACTAAAGACAGGAAGGGGCACTAAGGACATGGGAAGGAGGCACTGGGGGCACTAAAGACAGGAAGGGGCACTAAGGACATGGGAGGGAGGCACTGGGGGCACTAAAGACAGGAAGGGGCACTAAGGACATGGGAAGGAGGCACTGGGGGCACTAAACACATGGGAAGGAGGCACTGGGGGTACTAAAGACAGGAAGGGGCACTAAGAATATGGGAAGGAGGCACTGGGGGCACTAAAGACAGGAAGGGGCACTAAGGACATGGGAAGGAGGCACTGGGGGCACTAAAGACAGGAAGGGGCACTAAGGACATGGGAGGGAGGCACTGGGGGCACTAAGGACATGGGAAGGAGGCACTGGGGGCACTAAACACATGGGAAGGAGGCACTGGGGGTACTAAAGACAGGAAGGGGCACTAAGGATATGTGAAAGAGGCACTGGGGGCCCTGGTGGGCTCCTGGCTGAAGCTGCAGTCGGCAGCGTTCAGAGTTCCCAGCTCCAACTCCTCCACGGAGCTTTTCTTTCCAGCTCCCTCACAGAGCTCGTCGGATCTCCCTCTTGCTGCATTTGGCAGCGTTTTGGAAGTCGAGGCCAGCTCCTGCATGGAGCTTCCACCGAAACTGCCCCCTGCAGCCGGGCGTATGAGCCAGCTCCGCCCCCCCGGGTTAGCAAAACCACACAAATCACACCAAGTGAATCGGCTCGCAGACGTTCGGCGTGCCGGCTAAGGCTGCGTAGCGTCTTGCAAATACTATCATCTGCCTGTTCTACCCATTGCATGCACTATAAACTGCATGTACTATAATCTGCATGTACTGCTCGTTATAGATTGTTATGAATAACACCATAGCCTGTTATAGCATGTAAAATTTGTTACTGCATGTATAGTCAGTACTGTTTGTATAGTATAGTCTGCTATTGCTTGCACAGACCTGTTATCACTGTTTCCCAGCTAAGCATCATCCCTATGTCTACCTTACTAGTAACATATGCTAAGCCCCACCTCAGTCTGTATCTCACTATTAGCTATTGTTAGTCCCACACCGTCAGTACCTCATTAGCTTCTAATTGCGTGCAAATTCTCTCTCAGTTTTCGTCCCTCTCCTGTTTCCCTCAGTCCTCACCCAACCAAACTCTCCCCCACCTGCCTGGAAAATCCAACCCCACTCGTTGGTTTCTCCTTGTTTCCCATCATGAAACCACCTTCCTGGCTCCTCCTTCTCCTACTATGCTCGTTCACCAGCACTTCTCACTGCCAAAAACCCCTCCCCCCCACCTCCCCGACTCCACATACTCCAACAGCACCTGCCATGGCCTTAAAATTCCCATACTAATACGAACCAGAAACCATCCTTTCACAAAACACCGTGGAGTCAATCACTCCTCCTTAACGCCTGTTTCTCCTGCCAACCTACCCAACCATACCTCTGACTCTCTCACCCCAGTCCCAATTCTCTACTGTAACGCCAGATCAGCCCGAAACAAGACCCAAATACTAAAAGACTTACTCGGAGATTTCGACCCTGGTTTCCTGTGCATCACAGAAACATCGATCAAAAGAGATGACTCTTTCACACAAAACGAACTCTGCCCCCCTGGCTACTATGATCTCTTCTCACCCAGAACCAACCGGAGGGGAGGAGGCCTGGCCCTGCTTTACAAATCATTTTTTGATGTCCAGCTCCTTGGAAAGGGCAGCCATACATCACTAGAATTCTTGCTAGCCTCAGTCAATGATGAACTCCATCCCTACCCATTAGGCATCCTGCTACTTTACCGCCCACCCACCCCCTGGAACAAATTCTCCGAACTCCTTCTAGAGACCATAACAAGGGCCTTCCTAAAATTCCAGAGACTATTGATCATTGGCGATATTAACCTCCAACTAGATGATAACACCAACAAGGATGCAACCGATTTCAAAGACTTCCTCACCTCCCTCGGTTTCACTCTCCCTCCGCCCACCCCTACCCATGATAAGGGGCATACTCTAGACATCATCAGCTTCCTAGACCTGACTGAACACAAAACTTCTGCTGAAGAAGCCCGTTGGGAACATGTCCCCTGGTTTGATCACCTTCTTGGCTCCTTCTGCCTTCTCATTTTCATGTCCCACCTGGGCACTCCTCCCCGAGCCACAAACTATATCACCTACCGCAAAAAAATCACGAGTGAACTGTTCTGGTCCCAGTTTCTCAACCAACTTCCTCCTTTTCCTAACCATACCGACCCTGATTCCAACTGGCACAACTGGGTCACCCTTTCCGAATCCACTTACCGTGCTCTTGCCCCTCTATCTACTAAACCCATCTCCCACTCCCACAAGGTTCCCTGGTATCTTCCATTTCATAGGAAATTGAAGTAGAAATGTCGAGCACTGGAGCGGAAATGGAAAAAATCGAAATCCCCTTCTGACAGACAATCCTGGAGAGACAACATCAAATTCTACAACACTGTATTGAAAAAAGCAAGGAAAAATTTCAATGGTGACAAAATCACCAGATCAAAAAACCAAACTAGTACACTTTTCAACATCTGGCGTAATTTAACCTCAAAAAATGACTCCACCTTCCCCTCTCTCCCCCATCCGCAAACGACCTAGCCAAATTCTTCAACGAAAAGATCATCACCATAAGATGTTCCTTCCTCCCAACCATCTTTTACAATTCTCTACCTCCCAACGACTCCAACCCTATCCCTGCTGATAGATCCTGGACTGCCTTCGAACTAGCCTCCGAACCCCAGATCTCTAAACTTTGCCTCAAATTGAAATCCTGCAAATGTATCCTAGATCCTTTCCCATCCTACCTTTATGATAACATTCCTGCGCAGGCCATCTCCTCCCTTACCAATCTTGTAAACATTGCCCTACTATCTGGCCTGTTCTCCACAGAAATGGGACACATTGCCTTATCCCCTCTTCTGAAAAGAGCTGATCTCGAACCTTCCTCACCATCGAACTACTGCCCCTTAGCAAATATCCCCCTCCTAACCAAACTGCTTGAGACCATAGTCGCTATCCAGCTATCTTCTTACCTAGAGAGATTCTCCATTCTTCCCCCCTATCAACATGGCTTTAGACCCAGCTTCAGCACCGAGTCTTTCCTTGTTTCCCTAATATCAAAGGTGCAACAACTACATTCTCGAAACAAATTCGCTGTACTTTTACAATTTGACCTCTCTGCTGCTTTTGATGTCGTCCACCACGACATACTACTTTATCAACTTTCCGAGATAGGAATTGATTCCACCTTTCTTAATTGTTCTCAAACTTTCTTTGCTCTTGCTCCTACATTGTCAATTCTAATGGCACCATGTCCGCTCCTTGGTCTCCTTCTTGCGGTGTCCCTCAGGGATCACCCCTATCCCCTATTCTTTTTAATATCTATATGTCCTCACTGAAGCTCCTCCAGCTTTCCTCCCTTGAAACAATCTACACATACGCCGATGATATCCTTGTCCTTCTTGAAACAGACCAGAACCTCACCAACCTCCACGATAACATAGCATCCTGCATAATGAGACTCCACTCCTGGTCCCTTTCGGTACAGATGAAACTAAATGAATCAAAAACAAAATTACTCTGGCTTGGCCCAAAGTTAGAACACCTGCCTACCCTCTTCGCACTACCCTCAGGCACTGCTTTACTCCTTGAGTTCTCAAGCAAGGTCCTTGGCATCATTATTGACTCCTCTCTCTCCCTCAACGACCACCTCAACTCCTTGTCAAAATCATACTTTTTTCAGCCTCCACATGCTAAGGAAAGCAAGACCCTGCTTCCGCCAAAAACATTTCGCCGTCCTCGTCCAATCCATCATCCTTTCCAAACGTGACTACTGCAATGCCATTTACTTATGCTTAACAAAAAAAAAGCCTCCAAAGACTCCAGCTTATTCAGAATACTGCAGCCAAGCTGATCTTTGCAAAATGTAAATCTGACCACGTCTCCTCACTCCTGGCCAATCTTCACTGGCTCCCAGTGACTTCTAGAATCCAATTCAAATGCTCTTGCCTGGCTTTTAAGATTATTCACGGCATCCTTCCTTCCCTAATCCCACTTTCCTTTAACTCCTCGTGCCCTGACTCCACCAGGACCGCCCAAAGATTAAAACTATCCTTCCCCTCCCTACATGGAATTCTCCACGCAGGTAAACTGGGAAAATCACTTCTATTCAAAATCACAGGTCTCTGGAACGACCTTACTATCCCGCTGCGGAACCTGAGCTCCCTCCATTTATTCCGCAAGCAACTAAAAACCTGGCTCTTCTCTAACATGTAATTTCTTTTTTCCCTTACTTTTCCACTCTGTTTATAAACTTATGTAAACCTTTTCCTATCCTTTCTCATTTTTAAGTTCTTGTAAACCGTGCCGAGCTCTACTTCCGTGGAGATGATGCGATATATAAACTTAAGGTTTAGTTTAGTTTAAAGACATGGGAAGGAGACACTGGGGGCACTAAAGACAGGAAGGGGAACTAAGGACATGGGAAGGAGGCACTGGGGGCACTAAGGACAGGAAGGAGCACTAAGGACATGGGAAGGAGGCACTGGGGGCACTAAAGACATGGGAAGAAGGCACTGGAGGCACTAAAGACAGGAAGGGGCACTAAGGACATGGGAAGGAGGCACTGGGGGCACTAAAGACATGGGAAGGAGGCACTGGGGGCACTAAAGACAGGAAGGGGCACTAAGGATATGTGAAAGAGGCACTGGGGGCACTAAAGACATGGGAAGGAGGCACCGGGGGCACTAAGGACATAGGAAGGAAAGAGGGAGGGAATAGAAAGGGACAATTCTTGGGCCTGAGTGCAGAAAGAAAGAAAGGATACACAGACAGAAGGAAATGCAACTAGAGACTCATGAAATCAATCACCAGACAGCAAAGGTAGAAAAAATGATTTTATTTTCAATTTAGTGATCAAAATGTGTCAGTTTTGAGAATTTATATCTGCTGTCTATATTTTGCACTATATTTGTCTATTTTTCTATAGTTACTGAGGTGACCGAGCTCGTGGAGATAGGGCGGATACGGGGTTTTTAAATTTTAGTCCTAATAGTTTGCCGGTCCACAAAATAATTCTTTTATTTCTGCCAGTCCACGGGTGTAAAAAGGTTAAAAAACATTGATGTAGAGTATGCCGGCTTTCTTTTTTGCCCAGCCGCATGCGCGGCTGCTCGAGTTGATCAATCTTCTCCTCTCCTGTAACTTCTGTTTCCGGTTGCGTCAGAGGAGAATATTGTACAATTGAGCAGCCGCGCATGCGGCTGGGCGAAAAAGAAAGCCGGCATACTCTACATCTAAGGTGAGGTGGAGGGAGGGAGATGGCGGAACACTGCAATCGGTCGGGTGTCTGCTCTTTTTGTATCACTACCTGCCTGCGCTCACGTTCCAGATCCTCCTGTTGCTCATTGTACAGCAGCATCTGCATGATTATGTGCTCAGGTGGGCATTTTTAGTGTGCACAATTGACCTGATTCGAGCTATAGATGAACATGGGGGACACGCCATTGCAAGGGAGGACAAGTCAATTGATTTATTTTATGTTCTGTTTTTACTACAGGGCAGAGGCACTGAAACAGATTCTCAGTGCAGTAGTAGTAATGGCAGGACTCTCTTCTGTCTTCATGGTGTTTCGCAGTACTGAGGCTTATATGGATGCTGCGGGGACGGTGACGGGGCGGTGAATGGGATGGCAGTGACGGTGACGGGGCGGTGAAGGGGATGGCGGTGAAGGGAATGGCGGTGATGGGGCGGTGAAGGGGACGGGGCGGTTAAGGGGACAGATTTTTTCCCAGTATCATTCTCTACTCTGCACCATGCTAGATGCCTTGAAAGATTTTTCCTTTTCTTCTGCAGTGCCCCTAATCCCTGCCTAGAATACTGTAAGAATCTTCTACAAGGAGATGTTCCCTGGAGATGAGTCCAGGTTGCCACTAACCCTATCTCCCTTCTCTCTCACTGCAGGTCAGCCCCTTTATCAATGAGAATACAAGGCAGAAGTTCTTGATCTATAGCGGTAATAACTACCAAGGAGTGGGTGGACTCGTTGATTACCTGGACAAGGAAATGATTCCTGACTTTCTTGGAGGGGAATGTGTGGTAAGGTTCAGGGCAGATAGTTTATCAAGATTATATTGGGCTTTCATTTGCATTTTGTTTTTAAAATACAGAAAAAGAAGGAAAAAAAACTCCACTAATCGTCAATGAAGACAAAAAAATCAGAGATGACCAAGGTTATCAAGCTGGCAGTTAAACATTAATCAGAGCCCAATGCATATATCAGATTAAGAAGTTTATTAGTATTTTCTATACTGGCTATCAATGGAGGTTATCTGAGTGGTTTTTATATACAGGTACTTCAGTGAAAGAGAATTACACTTTTCCCTCCAAATTCACGGGTTTAGGACTTGCGACTTCGGTTATTCGTGAGTTTCTAAACCCTGACCCACCCCCGCCTTCCGGACCTCTTCACACTGTACCTGGTGGCCTAGCGGTGAAGCGGGGCAGGACCGATCTTTCTACCCTCCAGCCCCATGCAGAACTGTCAACAAAAATGGCCGCCGTGAGTTCCCATGGTCTCACGAGGCTACAGCAGGAACTCACAGCAGCCATTTTTGTTGACAGCTCTGCACGGGGCAAAAGCATAGAAAGATTACTCCTGCTCTGCTTCACTGCTATAACACCAGGTAAGGTGTGGAGAGGTCCGTGAGGCGGGGTGGGTCACAGTCGGCCCTAAAAGTTATTCGCAATTTTTCAATATTCGTGGGCCAGCTCTGCCCCTTACCCCCACAAATATAGAGAGGGAAGTGTACTCCTTTTTTTCATGTGAGCAATTGAATTCTGACTTGAATTTGCACACATATGGACTTCAGCGGCTTTTCCTTCCATTTTTTGTAATATTGTTGATTTTCTTTCAGTGCAGTGTCCCAGAAGGAGGCCTTGTTCCCAAATTTCTTTATCAGACAGAAGAAGCAGAGATATCTGACCACATCCGGCTCTGGACTGAAACCATTTACCACTCTGCCTGTGTTTTAAAGGGAGCCCCGCATGAGGTATGGCGTGGCATGAAACACACTTTTTTAAGAGAGAGATATATATATATAAGAAGCCTTTTTGTACTGTGGGATCTACCTACAAGTGTTTGCATCATGTCCAGTAAGTCCTGTCAGTCTAATTTACCCTCCTTTTATTTTATGTTAACTGTTGCCGGGTTTTGTTTTGTTTTTTAGCTATCTTATGATAAATGGTATACCGAACATGTTTTTATTCTGGTGTCCTGCTCTAGCCTGGCTCTGCCAGATTTGTGACCTCTCTTGCCCCTGCCATCTTCCAAACTTTCTTTCTCCTCCTTGCTGACAGTGTGAAGTCTAATCATTCTGTCACACAGAAGGAGAAACATGTTGCCAATATAGGGAATCTGAGAGCTGCAAAGACAGTCATATAGAAAAATGGATTGTTAAATAAAATTTAAGATATATTTTACAGGCAGGAAAGAATGGATTGCATTACTGAGCTGGGGATGACGTTGAATTAGCAGCCCTGCTGTTGTAACATTAGCACATTTTTATTGGGTATCAGATGTCCAAACGTATAAATACTAGATATCAAACCCATAGAACTACAGTCATGTGATTGTCTACAGATATAAAGAAATATTTTATCATACACAACAAATCCCTAACCAACCTCCCTCCCACCAAACCTAGGTGCTACCTCGTTAACCAGTGTAAAGTCCAAAAACTCATCATTTATTCAGAATAAGGCTACGAGCCACTGGGGGGGGGGGGTCAATGTAAAACCAGAATTTTTCCCATATTTTTTTAAAACATAATGTCAGGCTTCAATGTGACATCTTGTATTGCCAGTCTTTCTGTGTTCAAAAGAGCTACTATTTGTCGTCTCCAAGCTTGAAATGTAGGCACAGTGGGAGAAATCCATAAGTAGCTTTGTCGCCATAAGGATGGCTCTTTTCAAAAAGTCTAGTAGCCCGTGCAGAGTCAGTGTTGTAAAATCATATTTATCAAATAATTTTGGGGTTTCTCTTAATTCAAAAGTTCCAGAGAATGGAAATCCAGGTTATTAACCGAGTCCAAAACAAAACCGCCACCTGGCATTGCTATAACATATGACTGGGCGTAGCTGATTCATCTAGACATTCATTTCCGTATTTATAAATGCCTGGTTTTATGGAACGGGTCCTGAGACTGCTGGAGTTTAGGGACTTGCTCAGAAATGTTCATATCGGATGTATTTTATAACTGCCTGAGCTTCCATTTTGAAAAATATCCCAGGAACGGTGCCCATGCACACACCCGATATCTGCTTTGTGTAGATAATTTATTGACATTCAAAAGTACATGTATAGTTTCAGACTCTACATCCAAGGACGTATGTTCCTAGTAAACCGTAAAAGTATATGCACTATGCGTATCGGCTGGGCAGGTCTGCAGATAAAATACTGTTGTAGCCAGGGAAGTGGGAATTCTCCTGAAAAAATGTTTAGGGGCTGTCTGCTAGGCTGCATTAACCAGCTAATATGGGGCTTACCGTGTGGTACACAGTAGCACAAAGCCCCCCTCCACTGTGCCCTGCATTAAAAAGGTAGCTGCCGTTGGCTGCTGAACATGGAAGAGAGTGAGATCTGGGCAGGACATAGGTGGAGGAAGAGTGCATTAGCTGTCACAACCATCAACAAGCTTTTCTATATGTTTGTCCACATTAAGATCATCACATATGATCACATCCAAGTGCTGCTCTTCTTCTGCAAGATTGCTGCCGGAAGTCACAGTAGCTATTTTTACTGTAGAGACAGCATGGGCAGGAGTGAGTGAGAATTGCTCCTGCCCCAATGCACCACTAGACCACCAGAGAAGTATGAAATACCTGGGGGGGGGGGCTTCCAGTGGATCGGGAAAGTGGGGTTCACCTAGGGGGAGAGAGAGAAGGGTGAGCCGTGCCTGTTCGGGTGGGGGGGGGAAGGAAGGAGAACTCTGCCAGTTCAGGGATTATTAGGGAATGTGGGTAGACTATAGTACAGTGTTCTTCAGTGCAAGACCCGGGGGACAGTGGGTGACCCCTGAAGACCTCTGTAGTGGTCCTCATCATCAATCTGGCATTTTCTCTGCTATTCTGCCTCTCTATCTAAGTTCATGGGAGAAGAAGCTGCCCACTTGAAGAACAAGACATTTCTCAATAGATGAAGAGAATTCATTTTAAAATGCCTACCTCCATGAGGATACACTCAATAAAAAGTTTGAAGGCAGGCTGGTGGGGCAGATGTCATTGACACACACTGGTCAGTAGTGTCACAGCCTTGCATGGGAAGATATTTGGCAGTTCTCCTTCAGCTCATTTTAGGTCCAAAGTGGCCCTGATTTAAAAATTAATAAAGACCACAAGTGGTGATTGTGTGTTAGCTGTCAGTGGTGGTAGAGGAGGAGGACACTACCAGGAGGAAGGGTGGGAGGAAAGACTCAAATATAAACTGAGATTCCCATTTATGGGTCTTTTTTTTTGTTCCCAAAATCTCGGTTTATATTTGAGTATATACGGTATATGAGCTTTTCATACTTTGCTTTTGTCATAATGTGGACAAAACTTAAATCTGATCCTTAATCCCATCCATTGGTTTCTTCTTGAGCAGATTGGTGTTGAAATCCTGGAAGGTGAATCTGTGATCACTTGGGACTTTGATATTCTCCGGGGTGACATTCTTTTCAGCCTCTTTCATTCCAAGCGGGTGCCGGTGAATCTGCACAGGGAGACGGCACCAGTGCCTGCCTCAACGGTGGCTGGGAGCAATGTGCAACTGATAGACAAAGGCTGGGTCTTGGGGTCAGACTACAGTCAAGTGGAGTCTCCTCTGGTCTGCAGAGAAGGGGAGAGTGTCCAGGTGAGAAAGTTCATGTGGTGTC
This sequence comes from Geotrypetes seraphini, assembly GCF_902459505.1. Taxonomy (NCBI): domain Eukaryota; kingdom Metazoa; phylum Chordata; class Amphibia; order Gymnophiona; family Dermophiidae; genus Geotrypetes; species Geotrypetes seraphini. The sequence goes on along the minus strand of NC_047094.1, from coordinate 46,816,787 downwards.
ATTTGGAAGAATGATGGGGGGATTGCAGGAGGGAATGCATGACTGTGTCACAAAATAAATCTGAATTAATTGAAGTGAAAACTTGGCTGTTTGATCAACAAATCGGTGTCAGGTCAAAAGCGCGCCGGGACAAAGGCGCGAGCAGACAATCGGTGTCAGGTCAAAAGCGCGCCGGGACAAAGGCACGAGCAGACAACTGAGCGCAGTGTGGAGGTGCGCACCAAAGAAAAAGACTGTTTTTAGGGGCTACGACGGGGGGCGTGGGGGGGAACCCCCCATTTTACTTTATACAGATCGTGCCGCGTTGTGGGGGCGTTGTGGGGGGTTGTAACCCCCCCACATTTTACTGAAAACTTAACTTTTTCCCTGTTTTTAAGGAAAAAGTTACGTTTTCACTAAAATGTGGGGGGTTACAACCCCCTAAACCCCCCACAACGCTGCCGCGATCTGTATTAAGTAAAGTGGGGGGCTCCCCAACAAAAACCCCCGTCGCAGCCCCTGAAAACAGTCTTTTTCTTTGGCGCGCGCCTCCGTCTTACGCTCAGTTGTCGGCGCGTGCCTTTGTCTTCCGCGTTACTGTCTATGAACCAACAAATCAATTGTAAATTTTTGAAAGGAAGGGGATTATTATTAATTGATGATTTGCAATTGGTAGAAATAGTTACTTGAAAATATTGAGGGCAATTCTATAAAAGGTGCACTTATTTGTAAGCGCCCCCAAAAATGGAGCCTATTCTATAAAGAGAAGCATATGCTTACTTACCTTTTTAGAATATCAGTGTAATAGTAGGGTGGTCCCAAAAAATTAAAAACATTTCATTTGTCCACAAAGCTAATTTTATTCCTTTATGTAAAAATGAAAAACCCACATAATCTGACTTAAAACAAACAAAGATTAGGGGTCGCCCCACCTTGCTGTTTTTTAAGCTTAACAGCATATTGTAATTCTTGTTCACTCAACAAATAATCAACGATCTATGACATAAGAGCAGCCTTCAATGCAGAAGGAAACTTCTTTTGATGGCTGGCCACCAGCCAAACAACAAATTGCTTCTGTTCTTCATCTTTTGTCAAAAAATTTTTGAATGAGGCTTATCCCTCGTTCTGCTGCATCATTAACATTAGATGCCCAGTTTCAAAGTTCCTTGAAAACTGGATCGTCGGTCCACCCTATGGGATGTTTCTTCAGGAATATTTTTGCTTTTGCTGATCCTCCTTTAATCAAGAGATCAAAACATGACTGTGTACTGTGTTACAAGACTTTCAAAGGTCACAGGTTTCCGTTTCATCTGTGCGCGTGAGACGTGGAATATCTGGCAACGTTGGACACTGCAAGCTTTGCACCATTCGTAGCTTTGTTTTTGGTGCGATTCTGTCATCAAAAAAGGCAAGCGCTGCTAGGTGCTCGGACAGAATGCATAGATGTCTAGAAATGGCTGTGAGCGCCTTGTTTGCAACGATTTCATTTCTGTAGTTTCTTCAACTTCCTAATGCAAGAGTCTGTGCGTTGGGTCGGTATCCTGGCTCAATCCCATACCGCCATCACTGGCTCACATGCCAACAAATAACTTTCCGGTAAAGGTTTTCCTTCGTCATAGTGATGAAAATTGACCAGTCAAAAAACATCCAGTCCACGTGGCACTCTAGCGTTTGACAGCTGACAAGACCAACTTCCTAATGAGCCAGTTTTTGGATGCAGATCACAAACTAGATTACGCCATACAAACTAATTATGTGCAATCACACTACATAAAACAACACACAAGCAAACAGTGCATGCTGATGTGACCTCTAAATATTGTCTAATCAAGCTGAAATTTGACACATAAGACCAAGTGGACAAAAATCAGCCTTGTGGAGACAAAATTTGGCAAGGTTGATTTTTTTTTTTTTTTTGCTTACTGTCGTGGGCCACCTTAGTATAATAGGTCAAAAGCACTCTTAGTTTTTAGGTGGAATCACTTACACTAGCACTAGTACTTGCACCTGGATTGTTAGGGAATGTGGGTAGACTATAGTACAGTGTTCTTCAAAACAAGGTCCGGGTGACAGTGGTGACAGTGGCAACCCTTGAAGGCCTCTCTGGTGACCCTCATCATTTCTGGCTTTTTCTCTGTTACTCTGCCTCTCTGCCCAAGCTCGTGGGAGAAGAAGCTACCTGCTTGAAGATCAAGACATTTCTCAATAGATGAAGAGAATGCATTTTAAAATGCCTACCTCCATGAGGATACACTCAATAAAAAGTTTGAAGGTGGGGCAGATGTCATTGACACGCACTGGTCAGCAGTGTCACAGCCTTACATGGGAAGATATTTGGCGGTTCTCCTTCAGCTCATTTTAGGTCCAAAGGAGCCCTGACCTAAAAATTAGTAAAGACTACTGCTATAGTAGTTCACATGTACAAAAGTGTGTGCCACCCAAACTCTACCTGTGTGAACGTCCACCTGCAACATAAACACCATTGAATATTGGCACACACTTTATAGAATATCGCATAGCAGATTATACATGAGGTTCATGTGGGAAGCTGGGAAGTGATATCCCAGTGATGTAAACCTTGGCAATGCCTGTCTATTTTGTGATTTGGCATTGTGTTTATGGGCATTGACTAACTCCGTACTTACATCCTGGACTCCTGATGCAGGCTCATTCGCCCATATACAGCCCGTGTCGAGTCCAGTATTTCTTTAGCCTATATTGGTTGCCAATAAAGTGTGGTTCATTTGAAGACCGACCCTCTTTGCTTTTTCTTATGGACTCCTTTGGCATATCAAATGCCAAATGTAGGGCATTGCAGATGGTCCAAACTACAGCTGCCCACCTAGTTACAAGTGTGTCTAGGTCTGCTCACATCACCCTTGTGCTTTGTCAGCTCCATTGGCTGTCGGTTATGTTTAGGGTAAGAACATAAGAATAGCCTTACTGGGTCAGACCAATAGTCCATCAAGCCCAGTAGCCCATACTCACAGCATAAAGTTTCATAATTTACAAACCAAGTAAATAAGCACTTGTACAGAAAGTGAATTAGTGAAAATAATACTACATACATTGTAAATCATACCTTAATACCATTTACAAAGAAGGTTTAAAATTAAGAAAAAGAAAGATTAACTAAGACACTCAAGTCCTCCACCTAGGATTCCAAGAATACACATAGACGAAAAATAAAGGAAAATATATTATAATTAGCAAGATAACTACAAATAGTGCTGAGGTAGGAGCATCTCTATAACTATTGAGCACTTGAGCATTTTCCTTCATCCAGCCGAGACATTGCCAAGAAAGCACTTAATTGTTGAGGTTCAAAGTAGAGAATGACACGGTGGCGGTTTACCCGCGGCCACCGCATTTTAGCTGCGGGTCACCCGCCGAAACGGGGAACGAAAACTAGCAGTCGCTGCGGTGACGGGGACAAGGCCATTCACCGCCCGTGGGGCGGTGAATGGTCTTGTCCCCGCAGTGAGGCATGAAGGATCGTGCGGTCACCGAAGCCCACACCCGCCTGCCCAATCGATCCTAGTGTTTAGCCAGCTCTCTCCCTTCTCCTCACCTTAGTTTGTAGGTTTTCTTTTTCGGCGACCCACACGCTATCAGAGAGCCGCGCACCCGCTGCTGTTCAGTTTCGATCTTCTGCTCTGACGCAACCGGAAACAGGAAGTTGCAGCAGAGCAGAAGATTGAACACTGAGCAACCGCGCGTGCGCGGCTCTTTGGGAAAGCGTGCATGTCGCCGAAAAACAAAACCTACAAACTAAGGTGAGGCGAAGGGAGAGAGCTGGCTAAACAGTAGGATCGATTGGGCAGGCGAGTGGTGGCTGCGTGGACCGTGCGATCGCTCGTGTTCCCGGCTCAAATTGGAAGGAGGGAGTGAAAGGGAAAAGGATTCTGGGCCAAGGGGATGAAGACGGAAAGAAAAACCCACAGCAGGAAAGAAAGGGAAGGACAGGCAGGTGAGCCAGATGCTAGAAGCAGGGGGGGGGGAAGAAAGAGGGAAAAAAGCTAGATGGGGTTGAAAAGAAGAGACACACTGGTATGGAAGAGGAAGATAGGGGAAATCTGGACACAGGAAGGTAACAGAAAGAGGGAAAATTATGTGCATGGGGCATAGGGACAGTGACATAAAGGGGACATGCCATGGGGATGGTATATGGACACAGGGGGGGGGGCAATGACAGATACATAGGGGAGATATTAGGACCAAGCTCGCAGGCTCCAGTGGCTTGCACAAATAACATTGTAACGTGCCATGAAAATAAGAGGGAGGAAGGTAGATAGATAAGCCACGTGAGAGGAGCTGAAGGGTAGTAGAAAGGAACAGATGGTAAAGGAGGGAGGGAAGGGTGGTGGTGGAAAGGAATAGGACAGACATTGAAGGAGGGTGGAGGGTAACAGACCCCGAAGGGAAATGTGGAAGACAGAGTGGGAAGAAGACAGATGCCAGACTATGGGGGAGCGGAGGGAAGAAGATGGGTGCTAGACCAAATGGGGGGGGGGGGGGTTGAAGGGAGAGGCACAGTAACAGCAAATGGAAGACGTAGAGAGAAGACACACAGTGGATGGAAGGAATTGAATGAGAAGATGTGGAAAGCAGAAACCAGACAACAAAGGTAGAAAAAAAAATTATATTTATTTATTTATTTTTTGCTTTAGGATAAAATAGTATATTAGTTGTGTTGATAAAAATTTATAAACAAAGCCCTGCCAGCTGAACATCTCTTTCTCTAGTTCAGCAGCAGGAACTTTGATTTATAAGAAAGGAATAAGCTAAATATTACAGTACTAAGGCTTATATGGATGCAGCGGGGACGGTGACGGGGCGGTGAATGGGATGGCAGTGGCGGTGACGGGGCGGTGAAAGGGATGGCGGTGACGGTGATGGGGCGGTGAAGGGAACGGCGATGACGGGGCGGTGCAGAAGATGGTGGGCCGGTGACGGGGACAGATTTTTTCCCCGTGTCATTCTCTAGTTCAAAGAAAACATATTTAACTGAACGGTGGCAAATAATACACTTGCAAGGGTGTCTCAAGTAGAATGTTGCCCCCAGTGAAGTGACTCCTGGTCTCAGGAGAAGAAATTCTCTACGACACCTTTGAGTTTCCCTTGAAAGATCGGGAAACATTTGCATTTTACACCCAAGAAATTCTTTCTGTTTATTTTTGAAGAAAAGCCTCAATAAACACATTTTATCAATCGAAAGAGCTAATGTTAATATCATTGTGGATGGTGTAGCAATATCACTGTCTGATGTTTCCAAGATTTCCGATACATTTAATGGTGCTTGATCAGTTACTTTAATCTGTAATTTATTTCCTCCTTTATGAGGTAAATAATAAACTTGGGGAAAAGATGGCAATGTTTCCTCTGGAATTTGTAGAATTTCCACTAGGTATCTCCTAAGCATCTCCCTAGGAGCTTCTCTGTATTTTAAAGAATCTTTGACTGTGTATTGTCCAGGTAGATCATTACGATTTGAGTTGTTGTCGCAGATCAGGATGTCAAAAGTTCGCTATGCTGACACTGGAGCATCAACTTTTGCTATCGTGGGAACGAAGTTGTAGACTAGCCTTTCTGGCCATTTGCAGTTGTGTGCTAATAGATGGAATTTTAAGAAGCTTTTGAAGATGCTTCTTTTTGCAACTGCATTTTGTTATCTGTATAATTTGGAGACTATATTATGCTGGATTGTTTGTGGCATTGCAGAGATTTTTTTGAGTGTGTGTTTGTATTTATGACCTATGATATGTATGGTTATTTTTAAACCGCCTACTTATAGGCGGTGTATACATTTTTAATATAAATAATAAATTATGTTTTGGTGACCTTGAATTCTCAGGGTCGAGTGTGAATGGGCAACCTGAGCTCCCTTGTCCATCAAGTGGAAAAGAGATAGCTGAGGGGAGATATGATTGATATCTACAAAATCCTGAGTGGAGTAGAACAGGTACAAGTGGATCGATTTTTTTCACTCTGTCAAAAATTACAAAGACTAGGGGACACTTGATGAAGTTACAGGGAAATACTTTTAAAACCAATAGGAAATTTTTTTTTCACTCAGAGAATAGTTAAGCTCTGGAACGCGTTGCCAGAGGATGTGGTAAGAGCAGTTAGCGTAGCTGGTTTTAAGAAAAGTATAGACAAGTTCCTGGAAGAAAAGTCTATGGTCTGTTATTGAGAAAGACATGGGGGAAGTCACTGCTTGCCCTATATCGGTAGCATGGAATAGTGCTACTCCTTGGGTTTTAGCAAGGTACTAGTGACCTGGATTGGCCACCGTGAGAATGGGCCACTGGGCTTGATGGACCATTGGTCTGACCCAGTAAGGCTATTCTTATGTTCTTATGTGGTTTGATGTTTCTGGAACATATGGTGATGTGCTATGATGTTCCCTTTCAGGGCTCTCACGTGACTCGCTGGCCTGGATTCTACATTCTGCAATGGAAGGTTCATAGTCCCTCATCCTGCTCCAACAACAGCCTCACCCGAGTTGATGATGTCCTAGCCTCATTACAAGGATCCAGTCACAAGTGTAAGCTGATGTACTACTTTGAGGTGCTGGCATCAGAGGACTTCAGGTGAGAATGTAATAGAATAGTTATGAGCAGACAAGGACCTTTTGGCCCAGCCAGTATCCCAGTTTGCTTCTACTTACTGAGACCCTATTCAGTCTCTCTCCCTTGCCCAGGCAGAATATACTAATGCACTTTGTATTATTATTCTACATTGTCATCTGCCCAGGACATTATGATAAGTAGTTGAAGGCAGGGGCTTAGTCAGACACCCAATTTTGGGTGGCCTGGACCCAAGTTGTGTGGACAGAACTCTGCCCTACAGGTGATCCCATCTCTCCTGCTTAGGTGATCAGGTCTCTCAAACCTCCCCCTCCTCTGCCTATCTTGCCACTGCATACTTTTAAAGAGCAGATTTTCACCAGCAGCATATGTAGCACACGAGGTTCTGAATGTTCCAGGTTTGGGTGGTCCTTTATTTTAAGGGAAGATTAAGAAAGAATAATTTGAATTTATGTTGTATTTTATAATGTTTCATTTATTATTTATATTGTGTATTATTTGTTATGATTTTTTATAATTTGTGTACATATGATATATGTACACCGCTTAGATTTAAGTGGTTTATAAATTTAAAAAAATAAATAAATATACACTGCTCATGCTGGCCCCACAGCCTTTCTTTTTGACGTCCTCCACCTTTGTGGAAACTGGAAGTTGCATCAGAAGGAATGCTTGGGGCTGACCCAAGCAGTGTGTGTATCACTCCCTCTGCTTACTGCCGGTGAAGGTACAGGGGAGGGAGAGGTGTGGCAGGTTTATGGCTATTATGTATTTACTACAAGAGTTGGCAACTGGTGGTAAAACATAGAAACATAGAGCATGACAGCAGAAAAGGGCATTTATTACGATCTATTCTGTAAAGTTTGTAATCATCTCATATTGAATTTTGACAAGCAATTGGATGTCGAATGTTTTATGCATGGCCTTGTACAATAAACATGCATGATTGGGAACATGGACAGGAGGGAAGGAAACGGAGAAGATTGGGTGGGGACTGGGGAGGAATGGATGAGGCAGATGTAAGAAAAGAAAAGGCCTGTTCCTCTGGCTCTAAAGATCACAATGCCTCTATCGCTAACGATTTGCAAATACTGCACGACCTCATGCAAGAAAACTTGGCGGCAACTGCCGATATGAAATCTGAAATCAGTAATATAGTGTTACAAATGAAACAACATAGTGCACACATCGATCTTACCGAGGAGAGACTTTCAACACACGATACTCAGTTTCTTGATATGCAACATGGTCTCCATAAGATGTCCTTACTACAATGGGATATGGAGGACTTATCTAACAGAATGCGCCGCAATAATGTGCGCATAATTGGGCTTCCTGAGGGAACCGAGGGTAAGGATATTATCTCATTTCTGCACACCTTTATTCCTGACATTCTGAAACTCCAATTCAGCCCTCCTTTAGAAATTGAACGCACCCACAGAATGCCTTCAGGTCCTCTGGCCCCGACAAAACCTGCGAGACCAATAGTTCTTAAAATCCTACGGTACCCGTAAACTCTTCAGATCTTGCAAGCCGCAAAAACTAAATCCTCATTTTGTTCCAGATCTATCAAACGTCTGCACAAAAACGGAAGATTTTTCTTTCAATGCGACCTCACCTTAAAAGTATAGGTGCACAATACAGATTATTTTACCCCGCCAAAATGAGAATCACCTACCGTAACACCACAAGAAACTTTGATGAGCCTGCCGATCTACAGAAATATCTGGATGGCAATGTGAGTGAAATGACCTGAAATAGTCGAACTTCTGATCTCTACTTCATTTTGCCTCGTGGGCTAATGCGTAGTTTATCCGGCTTCCTTTCCCGGGCTGGGGGAAGTTGTGCTGAGCACACCTTGTCAGCATGTGATCCCAGTTTTGGATCTTTGTTTTTCAACTGAGAATGTTTGCTGCAAGCATGAATTTATTTTTCCTTTATTTTTTTATCTTTTCACCCTCACTTTTTGGAGCTTTTTGCTGTATTCTCTACCTCCTATTTTTTTTTCTGGTCCCATCGCCTAAAGGGATACTCTCACCATCAGATTTCACCACCCTATGCTCCTTGCTACAGTATGGTTAATCTTAACTTAGTCTCCCTTAATGTCAAGGGCATCACTAGTCCTATCAAAAGGAAAAAGATACTCCACTATTTTAAACACCTTGGAGCAGACAACTGCCTAATCCAGGAATCACACCTCAATCTTGAAGAAGCACAGAAACTAACCAACACTGCTTTGCAGGTTGATCATTGGGCAAAAAGAATGGGGTCATCACTCTGGTGAATAAATCTCTCAACTTTCAACATTCCTCTCACAAATTTGACCCTAATGGACATTGGTCTTATATTGAAGGCTCTATTGCTAGAAAACCAATTAATCTCTTCAACTTGTATGCCCCAATGCAGACGACCCATCCTTCTTCCACTCTTTTCATACTGTCTGCAAATTTTCTTTGTCATCCAACACCATTCATTCATATGATCTCACTGCTGCCAAATTGATAGTTAATGACGAATCTTCAGCTCCTTTTACCTTACAAAGGGGCACTAGGCAGGGATGCCCCATGTCCCCACTCTTTTTTAACTTGGCATTAGAGCCCCTTTTATCAGCCATAAGACAATCTTGCCTCTATTAAGGGTATCACCATAGCTAACATAGAATTCAAACTATCAGCTTACGTAGATGATGTTACGCTCTACCTTTCAGAACCTGAAGCATCATTACAGTCCTTAGTTCACTTGATTTCTGTATTTTCCACCACGTCTGGTTACAAAGTCAACTGGGACAAAAAGGAACTCATACTGATACCTGCATTCCATTTACCATCTCCTCACATCTGTTCACATGGGTCACCTCAGGTATATATCTAGGCATACCCTTTGATAGAGACATTAAAACTACTTCTAACTTAATTATTTCAAAATTAGCCACTCAGGTTAGAGACTTACTGTCCTCTTAGTCCCCCTTACATCTATCCTGGTGGGGCAGACTGGATACGCTGAAAATGATGATAGTCCTGAAAATCACATATATGCTCAATATGTTCCCTCTCCTATTCCCTGCCTCATTTTACAAACAACTGGAAAAACTAATGCTTACCTTCCTCTGGAATAATAAACCCAATCGAATATTAAATTACATTACATTACAGATTTCTATTCCGCCATTACCTTTCAGTTCAAAGCGGATTACAAAAGGAGTTATGGAAGAAGGGTTACAAAATTAGATCAGAGATCATTTCCAAGAGAGGGATAAGAAGGATCAGAGGTTGGGGAGGGGATGGTAAGAAGGGGTATTCATGGTATTAAGCTTTATTAAGAGATTTCTTGAAGAGTATAGTTTTTATTTCCTTTCTGAACATCTTGTAGTCTGGGGTTGTTAGCAATAGGTTGGAGATTTGGTTATCTATTTTTGCTGCTTCAGTGGCTAGTAGGCCGTCATATAGTTTTTTCTGTTTTACTTCTTTGATTGGGGGGTAAATGGATGGGGTGTGTGTTTTTCTATGCCTGGTAGAGGTAGTTTGGATGAGGCGGTCGTTTAGGTAGATTGGGCTGTCTCCATTTATAGTTTTAAATAGTATACAGTAGAATTTAAATTGTATTCTTTCCTAGATTGGAAGCCAATGTGAGTTGATGAATACCTCAGTAATGTGGTCATGTTTCTTCAATGAGTAGACGAGTCTCAGAGCTGTATTCTGAATTGTCTGTAATTGTTTAATCATTATTGCAGGGCAGGGTAGAGGATGTTGCAGTAGTCTAGGATACTTAGGATTAGAGATTGTACTAGGAGCTGAAATTGTGTTTTTTCGAAGAATTTTTGGACTTGTCTAAGGTTTCTCATTACTGCGAAAGATTTCTGTATTGTTTTGTTTATTTGTGGTTGCATGATGCAGCTTTTGTCAATAGTCATACCTAGTAGTTTTAGGGTGGTTTGCAAAGGGTAGATGATAGAGTTGATTTCTAAGTTGGTTATGGTTGGGATTTTGTTATTTTCTAGGAGGATGAATTTAATTTTGTCTGGGTTGAGTTTCAGTTTGTGGTCTTCCATCCAAGTCGTAACTGTAACTAGAGTTCGGTGTAGTGTGTCTGTCATTAAGAGCTTTGGTTGGTTAAAAAGAATGAGGATGGTGATGTCATCAGCATAGCTATATGAGGTTAGGCCTTGTTTGTTCAGGTAAACGCCGAGAGAGGCCGTATATAGGTTGAAGAGAGTAGGGGACAGTGGGGATCCTTGTGGAACGCCACAGGGGTTGGACCAAGGTTTGGATTTTTCTTTGTCTGATTTTACTTTGTATGTTCTGGATTTTAAGAAACCTTCAAATCGTGAGTATACTTTATCTGAGGTGCCTATTGAGTCCAAGATTTGCAGTAGGATGTTATGGACTACCAAGTCAAATGGCGCCATCAGGTCCAACTGTATGAGCAGCATTTTTTTCCAATGCTGAGGTGTTGTCTTGCTGTGTCAATAAGGGAGCCTAGTAGTGTCTCTGTGCTGAAGTTAGTTCTGAAGCCAGGTTGTGTGGGATGGAGTAAGTTATGGTCCTCGAGATAGTTGGTGAGGAGTTTGGCTTCTAATCCTTCTGTTAGTTTGATATATAGAGGTATTGAGGAGATTGGTCTGTAGTTGGATGGGTGGTCTGTTGGTCCTTTTGGGTCTTTTAGGATTGGGGTGGTGATGATTTCGCTGAGGTCAGTCAGGAAAATGCCATCTGTGAGCATGGTTTGTATCCAGTGTAGGAGTAAGATACGGAACTTAGTGCTTGCTGATGACAGTAGATATGGCAGGCAGTGGTTGAGTTCACAGGATGCATGGCTGTACTTATTGTAGAGTTTATTGAATTCGGTCCAATGTATCTTAGGGAATTGGGACCAGGTTCTGTCTGTAGCATGATTCATTTTCTGTGGGAAGTATTGTGACTTCAATTAGGTAGGCTGGGTTACTATTGAGAGTAGCTCTGGTGTTTGTAATTTTATTCTTGAAGTGTTCTGCTAGGAGGGAGGCTGAAAGGGAGGGGTTATTGTTAGTGGTCAAATAGGGTATGGAGTTAGTTAGATCTTTTAATATTTGGAATAGTTTTTTGGTGTCTTGGGTTCTGTGCCTATTAGGTTGGTGTAATATTTTTTTCTCTTTTCTTTTAATAGAAGTTTGTATTGTTTGTTAATTTTTTTCCAGGCGGTTTTTGTGTGATCTAGGTTGGTTTTTATCTCTTCAAAAATTAAAGACCCCAAAAGGCTTTATCACAAAGCATTCATGTTGAGACAAGGTGCAGAGTGGCTTTGCTCCTCTGCCTGCTCTGACATCCCGAATTGGTTATGCCTCAAGATGTCTTATATGCAGCCTTTCCCTCTTATCAGATTGCTAGGCTCCCCTCATGTACAACACTTCTTACACAACCCTCTCTAATCAGCACCACTCTTAAAATCCTGATGGACCTCGATAAATACTTGGAACACCCTTGGCTTCAATCTGCCTTATGCCCATTATGGCGCAACCGTAACTTTTTGATAGACAAGAAACCCATATTATGGTCCTCCTGGTACAAACAACATATATGGGATACCACTTCCGGATGGTACCTGGCTTACCTACAATAATCTGATGGAAAAATACTCCCTCACTGAATCTCAGTTCTATCGATGGTTGCAGCTGAGATCTTCTATCAAAAAATCAGGATTTAACCCTATAGCCTCAACTCACTCCCCCATTCTTCTCCTCTCTAAACAATACTGGACTATTGCTCATACTGCATCCAACTTTTACCAACTGCTTAAATATACCCACTCCTGCCCAACCACATCTTTGAAAAGATCACGGGAAGATGACTTTGGTATTTCCATCTCAAATAATACTTGGTCTCATATCTTAAAATCCACATTCCATACTTCTAGGTCTGCTTCTCTCATGCAAAGCATGTTTTTCCTTTTGCATAAGGCACACTGGACCCCCTTAAAATCTCATAGGATTAATTCCTCCTTCCCACAAACTTGTTGGATCTGTACAGCAGAAAATTGATCTCTTAAATATTTACTTTTCTATTGCTCTTCCATTCAAAACTATTGGAAATCTATATGGGATACAATATGTTCCTTATTTCATATTAATGTATCTTTAACTTATCAGATGCTATTATTAAAATCTTCTGTATTTACAAGTGAGTTATCTTTAAACAATACTTTCCTAATGGATATTTTACTCACTTTAGCTCTTAAGATCCTCCTCAGTTCCTGGAAAGACCTATCTAAGGCTTCTCATCTACAATGGTGGAACTTAGGGCTCCTTTTACTAAGGTGCCTTAACGGTTTTAGCGCGTGCTACAATGCCGTACGCGCTAGGCGCTAACACCTCCATAGAGCTTGCGTTGGTATTTTTTTGTTTAGCACTAAAAACACTAGCGCACTTTAGTAAAAGGAGCCCTTTGCCTGTCTAACATATAGATTTGAAGCATCCAACAGATTTCCTCAATTTCAGAGAAAATGGAACTCTCTTAAGGTTTACTTGCATAGCTCCACCCCTTGATTTCTGTTCTTTTTATTTGCATCCTGTTGTTTTCCTTCCTCCTCTATCCTTTATTCTTCTTTTTTCTCATGATGTATATTTTGTTGTTTAGATTCATGCTACCTGATGACCTTTCATTCATTGCTGAATTTCTCGTGTGCTATACTAAGGTTATACAGTTGTCACTTTATTCACTACTTGTTTGACTTTACCGCTTTGCACTACTCATGTATAACTTACGATTTCTAGTTCATGTTTACATGTATTTCTAACTGAAAATTTTTTTCAATAAACAAACCTTGACAAAAAAAAAAAAAAACTCAGTAAATGTTGTGGAAGCAAATGTTAAACAGAATGACCCATTTTGTTGTCGATACTGTATGTAATAAGTGTGTTTTTCTGTTTCTTGGCAGAGGTTCCATGTCGAGTCTTGAATCGTGCAACAGTGGCTTTTCTCAGCTCAGTGGTGTTACCATGTCCTCCCAGAGCAGCTCTCTGGTCTCCAGATAACTTGGCTGCACACCTGGTGACACCGAAAATGTATTAGTCTGCCTTCAGGAACTCCTTGGCATGATATGAAAGAAGATGACAACCAAAAACACCAAATCCCCAGCAATCCTTTACCCCCTTAACAGCCGTTGGTAGGGCGGTGTCAGATTAATTTGAAGTCTGCATGTGACACCTTGTAATAAACACAGATTTTATTTCTGTACTTTATATCGGAAGTATTTTAGAATACAAACAGTAATTTGTTTGGACATGAACTTGATAAGAATATCCAAGGATTCTTCAGAAACTGCCACTGACAGTCGACTGGAAAGGCCTTTTTACTCTGTTGGTTTTCCAGCCAGGACACTACTCAGAAATCTGTTCTTCGTGGTATACATTGCTACCATGTCCCATGGGCCTGGTTATGTGAGTGGCAAGCTGTGCTTCCCTCGCATGGCATTCAGCTAAGATCAGTCCTTGTTAGGCAGTATTTTATGTTCGTAGGCATAGACATTTCAGATCCAACATGTGCTTAAAGCATGAGCTTTGCAGAGACTTTGAGCCGCCGTCTTCCTCAGGTTTGTTAGCAATAAATGTGCAGACTCTGCATCACTTTCAGGGAACCTTATTACTATGAAAAGGGCTTCTGGAAGCAAGCAATAAAGATGTTATTTAATACTAAAATTAATAGCTAAAAATAGCATCAGTGCAATAATGATAGCTCTTTATACAGTGGCGTAGCGAGGGTGAGTGGCACTTCTTCTCTGCCCCCCTCCCCATTCCTTTCCGAACCCCCCTTCCCTTGTACCTTTTTAATTTTCCACACGTACACGAAAGAAGCTGTTGTCACTATTAAATCCAAATCCAATAACAATATATCAGTGTTTTTATTATCTAATATAATAAAATGGTAGGCGGCGCATGCGCACTAAAAAAAACGTGTTCCCTGATCTGTCGCGTTTTTTTTAGTGCGCATGCGCGGGTTGTACGTCACCAAACTCGGCAACGCAAGCCATGTCCGCCGCCGACCTCGAGCTCCTGGGAGCCGGCGGCGTGAGTCGCCCAGCCGGTGCTGAGGCCCCGCCTCCCGCTTCCGCTGGCACGGACGGTTTGAGAATGAGGGAGAGAACAACGCAGCCAGACGGACCGCGGGAAGGGAAAGGTGGGGGGGGAGGGTTTCGAGGGAGCCGGCTGGCCGCATAAATTATTTTAATTTGAAATCTGCCGCCGTCGCCACGGCTCCTCTCTCATCTTCCGACATAATATAAGTGCAGCTCATGAGAGGAGCCGCGGCGGCGGCTTTGAAAACGGCTCCCTTAGTTCTTCGCTGGATTTTTTTTTAAGTTTAAAACTGTCGCCGTGGCTCCTCTCACGATCCCGGCCTGTGTCAGAGAAGGCTTCCGACGCAGGCCGGATTGTGAGAGGAGCCGCGTAGGCATCTTTAAACTTAAAAAAAAATTCAAGCAAAGAACTAAGGGAGCCGTTTTATCTCCATGCTGCTACGAAGGAACAGGTGAGGGGGAGGGAAATGCTGATGCTGATGCACAGGGAGGAGGCAGGCATGGCAGGCAAGCAGGGGGAGAGGGAAAGAGGCTGCTTTGGGGGTAGGTGTGTGCTGGGGGCACATAGCAGTCATGGGCAGGGGATCACAGAACAGGCAGGCATGGCTCAACAAGGGGAGAGGGAAAGGGGGCTACTTTGGGGTGAGGGGTTTCCTGGGCCAGACAGCAATCATAGGGGGGAAACAGAAGGGGGCCACGGAGCAGGCAGGCATGGCACAAAAGGGGGCAGGGGCATTGGGAAACGGGGCTGCTTTGGGGGGAAGGGTGTTCTGGGGGCACACACCAATCATACCGGCGAAGAGAAGGGGGCCACAGAGAGATAGGCAGGCTTGGCGCAATGGAGAAATACAGGCAGGCAGGGCGCAAGACAGAAACACAGACAGAAAGAATGACAGACAGACAGCATCCAAGCACAGAGAGAGAAAGGAAAAAAAAAACAGTCGTCTACTCTAGCACCCGTTGCACAGGGGGAGAACGAAAGAGATGCTGATGGACAGGGGGTTGAAGAAAAGGAACGGAGGACTAATGTTGGACAGGGGGAGAAGGAAAGGGGTGCTGCTGGACAGGGGGGAGGTAAAACAAAGGGAGAAGGGCTGCTGCTACTTAAGGAGAGCAGTGAAGGGGTGGTGGTGGACACAGGGGAGGTAAAAGGAAGGGAAAATGGACAGGGGGAGCAGGCAAGGGGTGGTGATGGACAGCCAAGGAAAAAGAAAGGCAGAAAGAAAAAAAGCGGCTAAGGAGAGAGAGAGAAAGAAATAAAGACAGACACACACACATATGTTCTAGCACCTGTTAATGTAACGGGCTTAAAGACTAGTAATAAATAATACACAAATATTTGTCACACATTAAAACTTACAAATATACACATTCTAATAGGTCACCCCACAAATTGTAATCCAACATTTATATTAAATATCCAGTGTCCAATACCAATATTTAATATGAACATTGGGTTACAATTTGTGGGGTGACCTATTAGAATGTGTATATTTGTAAGTTTTAATGTGTGACAAATATTTGTGTATTATTTATTATAATAAAAACACTGGATATATTGGTATTAGATTTGAATTTAATAGTGACAATAACTTCTTTTGTGTACGTGTATAAATTTAAATTGTTTAAAGCTATTAAATATAGATAACCCCAGATAGTAGTATATTTTTAATTTTGCAGGCACGAGCAACATCACGAATTTGCTACCCATGTTGGCTATCCCTCTGATGTCCCTTCCTAGGCGCGATGTGATGTCAGAGAGAGGCGACACCTATGTGGGCAACAAATTCGTAATGCCGTATGCGCAGGGAAAAATTTAAAGAAATTAAAGAGGTACAAGGGAAGGGAATGGGTGCGCGCAGATGTGTGTAGGGAGGTTGGGAAGGAGGTCAGGTAACTGCTATAACTTCCCCAACCCTGAAATGTCCTGTCTAAATTAGATTGTAAGCTCTTCTGAGCAGGGACTGTCTATTGTATGTTAAAATGTACAGCACTGCATAAGCTTTTCAGTGCTATAGAAATAATAAATAATAGTAGTAGCTGTGTGTATCAGAATAACATGGCCTCTGTACAGCCCATCACCACAGCAGCATAACTCCAGCGTGATTAAAGCATTGTTCAGCCATGATTTCCTGGGCCAGGGATGCTACATAAGGTGCCCAGAATTGTGCATGCAAATTAATTGGGTAACAAGCCAATTAACATCAATAATTAGGTGCTAACAGCCAATTGATGTTAATTGGCATTCATTAAAATTTGCATGCACATCTAGGCTGTGTGTGCAACTCAAAAGTGGATGTGGGCATGTCAGGGGCATTCTGAAAAGTTGTGCGTGGAATTATAAAATATGTCCTCAGCGCACCTAACTCGGAGACCAGTATTTACCCCAGGTTTCAGCAGGTGTTAAGTCTGGCACCTAAATTTAGTCTCGGGGATCAGTGTGCACTGTGAACCCTTTAGAGAAATGCGCTTAGCACCAATTTTTTTCAGCAATGAATTTTGAGCGCCATTTACTAAATCCTGCCTTTATTTCTAAGATTGTATCTGAGTATATTTTGATAAGCACTTGCTAATGAGTATTTATTCTTAGTTTATTTAAAATGTATTTTCTAGAAATATTTATTATGTTAACTATTAAAAATGAAATCTGAAGTTTTTGTGTTCTTTTCATGTAAAATCTCTCATTCAGACCTCGATTCTACCAGGGTTTGCCTAACTATGTTTGACTTACCGTTCTGTCTAATCCAAGGATGGAAAAATCTTCTCAAGATACTAAACTCCTTTTTAGCATTCTGCAGGTGGTGAAAGTGTGCTTTATCCATCAATAGTTTGGACTTTTCAGAGATGGACCAGTGGTGTAGTCAAGTTTAGGCCCAGGTGGGCCTATCCAAAATTCTCACAAATGCACAAAAAACGAGCATGTGTGAGGAGGATGGGGCACAGCACCCACATACTGACAGCCGTGGGAGAGGGAAGTGTTCATGTTGCCAGAGGACCCTTACTGCTGGTAGATCTTGGGGATCCCCACCGATTCAGATATTTTTAATATTTTGAGTTGACCGAGGTGGGGGGGGGGATGTGGAGACCACATTGCCCACCCAGTTTGCCCAGTGGTCCATCCAAAATTTGAGGTCTGGCAATGTTTCTGATGTACTGGGATTTTAGGTGAAATCTGTTTTTATTAAGCAGCAAACCACAACAGGTACAAACAGCAAGCAAAGTCATACGTAAAAAAACAGGGCTCCCCTCCCCAAGAGGACTGGACTCTTATGTCCTCTCAGGTTACAAAACACCCCACCCCCCTATGCCCCCCCCAAAAGCAGTCCCCTCCCAACACCCCCCCAACCCCCCCAACCCCCAGCTCAGACAGGTGAAAGGGAATACAACTGCAGTCTATTCAAGATACGACTACGAACCCGGGGAGACAAACTGTCCAAATAAGGAGTCCAAACATGAACAAAGTCTCTGCTCCGTCGACGGGAGGAAGAAGCCAGCGCGGCCTCCCATTCCAAAAGAGCATGTAATTTATTCCTCCAGTACCAGAAGGAGGGAGGGACATCCGCCAGCCAGAAATTCAATATACACTTTTTCCCCAAAATATAACATTTGCTCAAAAACAGTTTTTCCGCAGAGGTATACACAGAAAACAAAGAAAAATGAGCTAACAGCATATGGAATGCAGAGACAGGAACAGAAACTTGTAGGAGACCCTGAAGAAAGGAAGCCAGAGCCCCCCAAAAGCTTTGAATACTCTCACACTCCCAGAGACCATGAAAATAAGAGTTCACCTCCGCTTGACAGGTGAGACAGTATTGGGTATCAACACATCCCATATGGTAGGCCCGGCTCTGGGAGGCATACGCTCTCAACAAGGTCCTGAAGTGGCACTCTCGAAGCTCCGCACTATACACCAAAAGAGGAATACGGCGAACTGCCCGAAGCAACGAACCCACCCCGAGCTCCCGCCCCAAATCCCTCTGCCAAGCCCTCAGCACCAAGGTAAAATCCTTCAGAGGCCCAAGAGCCCCAAGCTGTTTATGATATAAGGAGACCGAGATCCCCGAGACAGAGTCCTCCCCCCCCTCCAAAAAGGCGCGAAAACTAATCCCAAATTCCAAAGAAAGAGAACTCCGCGGAAGGGACTGTACATAATGCCGGAGTTGACAATGAGCAAAGATAAGACCCGAAGAAGGCAAACCACAACGCAGCAACTCATCGCAAGAGAGCAATGTCCCATCATCCCGCATCATATGAAAAAGAAACTCAAACCCGTGAGCTCGCCAGCGCCCGAAGACAGAGGGAAGGAGCCCCGGAAGAAAGGAAAGATTACCGGTCAGAGGCAACAGCACACTAACATGAGGATCCTGCCTCCAAAAAGGCAGCACCCGTCGCCACACTTCCCAAAGGGGGCGAAACAAAACACTACGGCGACAGAAAACCGGCAGAGCCGCCAACCGAGAATGCAAGAGAGAGAGGAGATGAGAAGGATAAAAATAATCTCGCTCCAAGAAAACATCAGTATAAAGGGCAGTCCCCATGACCCAGTCCCTTACGTGGCGTAAAAGACACGCCTGATTATAAAGAGCAATATCCGGCACCCCAAAACCGCCCCGGCCCCAGGAGCCCACCAGAAACTGCCACCGCAACTTAGGTCTCCGACCTCCCCAAAAGAACCGGGACAACAAGGAGGAGAGAGCCCGGATATCCTTACGCAAGAGAAACAAAGGTAACGTCTGTAAAACATAAAGCCACTTAGGGAATAAAACCATCCGAAAAAGTTGCACCCTCCCCGTCAAAGAAAGAGGCAGATTACGCCAGGCGGCCAACACGGAACCTGTAGTGGAGAGCAAACGAGCGACGTTCAACCGGTAAAGCTCCCGAACATCCATAGACAGCTGAACGCCCAAATAGCGAAAGGAGGAATCCGCCCAGTGCAAGGGAAAGGCCCCCTTCCAAGAACGCCGCAGAATTTCGTCAGAGGCCAACGCCTCCGATTTCTTTAAATTTAAGTTGAACCCGGAAAAATCCCCATACTCCCGAACACTCTCCAAGAGAGTAGATAACGAATGCTGCGGGTCAGTCAGAAAGACCAAAAGATCATCGGCGAAGGCCGCAATCTTAAAATGAGAGGCCCCCAGATAAAGACCACTAATATCTACATTGGATTGCAGCTCCCTGATCAAGGGATCCAAGGAAAGCACGAACAACAAAGGCGACAGGGGACAGCCCTGACGGGTCCCCCTATTGATGGAAAAGGGCTCCGACAAGCCCCCATTCACCGAGATCCTCGCCACCGGATCACTATAAAGCGCTAAAAGAGCATTAAGAAAAAAAGGGCCAAAACCATATGCCCGCAGCGTAGCAAAGAGGAACCCCCACCGCAACCGGTCAAAAGCCTTTTCGGCATCAAAACTTACAAGTAAAGCGGGGGTGCCATCCACTCCTGACTTCTCCAGGGCCAGCAAGATACGACGAAGGTTCTTAGATACCGGCCGTGCACTCACAAAACCTACCTGCTGGTCCGACACCAAAGAAGGCAGCACGCGGGCCAAGCGATTCGCCAACACCTTAGCCATCAATTTGGTCTCAAAGTTCAGCAGGGAAATGGGTCTATAGGAGTCCGGCAGAGTGGGGTCCCTCCCCGGCTTAGGGAGAACAATGATCTCAGCTGAGTTCAAGTAACGGGGCAAAAACCCCTTAGCCACATTCAAATTAAAGATTTCAGACAACAACGGAGCGACCTCATCCACCAACAACTTATAAAATTCACCTCGGTAACCATCGGGTCCCGGAGCCTTGCCCAATGGGCTAGCACGAATCACCCACGCCACTTCCTCCGCCCCCACCGGGCGCTCCAACAACGCCGCGTCAGCAGGAGAGAGATGGGGTAAATCCAAGCTGTCCAAATAGACCTCCCCAGCAAGATCATCCGGGCCCGGCGAAGCATACAAGTCAGCGAAAAAGTCCCGCAAAATACGACTAAGATCCTCAGTCTTATGGTGAAGCGTGCCCTGTGCATCGCGCAAAGCCGTGACCCCCGCAGACCCACGAGAGGAGCGAGCTAAACGCGCCAACATCCTGCTACTCTTATTGGCAAACCGGAAAAGCTGAAAATGATAATGGTCCCGGGATCTCTGAGCCCCCCTATGCAGAAGTTCATTCAAGGCCTGTTGCGCCTCCAAAAGCTGCGTCTTAAGCGCCAAAGTGGCGGCGCGAGCAAAACGGCGCCGCAGAATCCGAACCCTATGCTCCCAGGCCAGAATCTCTCTATGACGCGCTCTAGCCTCAAAGGCAACAAACGACATGATTTCCCCACGCAACACAGCCTTCGCAGCCTCCCAATAGAGGATGGGATCCTCCCGATGCTGCAGATTTGTGGTTTGAAAATCCCTCCATTTAGCCAACAAAAAGTCGTGAAAGCGGGTATTACGGTATAAATGACAGGGGAACCGCCAAGAAACACCTCCCCTCCGAGGCGCACCCCAAAGCCAACGCAAGCCCACCCATGCATGATCCGAGATCTCAATCGGACCCAAGATGGCCTCCCGAACCATAGGAAGGAGATCCCTGGAAAGGAGAATAAGATCGATGCGTGAAAGCGTCCCATGTGCGCGAGACAGATGAGAATAATCCCGCTCCACCGGGTGAAGAACCCTCCAAACATCCAATAAGTTCAAAGAGGAAGCAAGCAGGCCAGCCCCAGTACAGGCCCTCAAGGACTCTCGTCCCACCGAAGAAGAACGATCCAGCCGTGGATCAGGGACCTCGTTGAAGTCACCCCCGAGAATCAAAGGAATATCCCCAAACTGCAACAAAAGATTACGCAACTTCTGAAAAAATTTGGCAGAGGGATTGTTAGGAGCATACAGATTACATAGCAATAAGGGTTTATTGTTGAGAGAGACCGAAGCAATAAGGTACCGACCTTCAGGATCCCGAAGCACCTTGCGAGTTTGGAGGTGAAGGCCCTTGCGAAAAAGTATCACCACCCCACCCTTCCCCCCCAGAGCCGGAGCCTCCAAGTGTGTACCCACCCACCAAGAACAGAGCTTAGCATGCTCCACAGAGGACAACCGGGTCTCCTGGAGAAAAGCAATAGATGCCCTCCTACGATTCAAGGCTTGCAAAATTTTATACCGTTTAATCGGTGAGTGTATCCCCCCCACATTCCAAGACATCAAATTAGGTTCCAGAAAAGACTAGAAAAAGAACCAATAGCAGATACAAAATATCCCATCTGAAAAGGCCAGAGGAGCATCCCAGCCACCACCCCTCTAACCACACACACAAAAAACACCGCCAATCCCCCACCTGTCGAACCCAAAAGAATCCCCGTCCCCCCCGCTCCCCCCCACCCCCTCCCCCAGATCCCCCCCATCCGCCCCCCACCCCCTCCCGTATCCCACACCAAACCATATACCGCACCCCAATTGGTGCCACTTCCAGAAAGCAGGCACGCCCACTGCAGGCCCCCCACAGAACACCTCAGCCCCCAGACACACCCCATAACTGGCAGGCCCAACTCCACCCCAAGAAAAACAGAGCCAGAGAACAGGATCCCCAGACCAAAATTACCACCACCCGCACCCCAGGCATCCAACAAGCAAACAGAACACCCACCAGCCCCCCTACACACGATCAGACTGAACTCACCGCCACCACACCGCAAGACCCGACCCAGACCCGACCTGCACGCTAAAGAACATACCCCCCACAATCCACTGCCACTCCAACCCCCCCCCACAGGCACCAGGACACCAAACACACAACCCCCCCCCCCCCACACGCACACAGCCAAGAAAAACAAACTCATAATGCAGAAACCCCAACAAGTGAAAAACAGTGGGCAACATGGGGGAAATCAGCAAAAGCCCCCACATCCATGGAGGAAGGCCCTCGAGGGAGACAGTGCAGCACTCTTGAAGCCCAGGACCACAGCATCCAACTCCCAGCAGGGACAACTCTCCCAACGAAACTCAGCAGAAGATCACGGCGCCACCTCCGGGAACTGCTCCTCCACAAACCGCTGAGCCGCCTCCGGAGTGTCAAAATGGTGTGGCCTGCCGGAGTGCAACACCCGCAACCGTGCAGGGTATTGAAGAGAGAAAGGAATATTGCGCCGGGCAAGACTGGAACAAAGGGGAGAAAACTTGCGTCGAGCCTGCGAAACCTCCGCTGAGTAATCCTGGAAACAGAGGACCGGTTTGTTGTTGTAGAGCAGCTTCTTCCCCTGGCGCAGCGCCCGCAGGACCGCAATCTTGTGGCGATAGTTGAGCAGGCGGCAGATAACCACCCGCGGACGCTCCACTCCATCCCGCCGGGACCCAAGACGATGCGCCCGCTCAATATAGATGGGACCCAATTGTTGCGGAAGGGCCAAAGACTCCAACAGCCAGCTCTGCATAAAGTCCCCCAAATCAGCGTCCCCCAGAGACTCAGGCAAGCCCACGAACCTCAGGTTATTCCGGCGGGACCTGTTCTCCAGGTCCTCCACCTTGGCCCGGAGCGCCGCCAGAGAAGTAGAGTGGTCCACCTGCTCCTGCGAGATCCGCTGCACCGCATCCTCCGCAGAACTGATCCTCTGCTGCGTCTCCCGAACCTCCGAGGTCAGGGTTGCAAACCTCTGGTCCAATGTGTCCAGCTTGTCGAGGATACGCTGCAGTTTAGCTCCCAGCGTGCCCTCCAGCGCGGCCTGCACCTCAGCAGTGACCTCCGCGACCCACAAAGAGCTGGGGGTTTCAGGCGATTCCGGCGATGCTGATGCCACGTGCGCCGCCATCTTGGAATCGGGTTGCTTTCGGCGCTGACGGTCCGTGGCTCCCTGACGCGCGGCCATCCCCCCGACAGCCGCGAGATCACAGCAGGAACGCCCGACCGCACTCCCCTGCACGCCGACACCGGAAACTGAGTTCTTCAATGCAGATTATCGATCGAGTCTGCAGCGGGCGCGCCGGAGCCACGAGCCCGTCCTGCTCACAGCCCCATGCTTCCGCCGGAAGTCCGATGTACTGGGATTTTATTATAAAGCTTGACTGGGCAATTTTTAAATGATTTTACCTCGATAAACACAAGTTTGCCGACACAAGAACTCCTTTTGTTAAATGTGTGTTTTGGGAGTGTGAGAGTGTATTGATGGTATATTGGGGGTTCAAGTGTGCATTGGAGTATATTGGGGGTACAAGTGTGCATTGGAGGGGTGTGTGTATCCTGGGGAGATCTAGGCTACCTTGCGTTTGTCCTTGTATATTCACTTTGTCCGTCACCTCCTACCCTGTGTTAGCATCCCTGCCACTTAATTTGCATGATCCACTTCTATCCTGTTCCCTCCCCTTCTCTGATATCCCCTTTATCTCCCTCCCTCTTCCTTCTTGCAAGGTTCTTCCATGGGTTTGGTTGCGTTTGTGTTAGGAGAATGTATTGGGAGTGGAGGTGTGTATGTGCGTGTAGGAGGATGTTTGTCATTGGGATGGAAGTGGATGTGTGCATAGGGGGTATGTGTGCATTTAGGGAACTGTGTGTAGGGAGAGGAATGTTGAGGGTGGAAGTAGGTATGTATATAGGGGACTGTGTATGGGTCACAGGTCATGGGGTGGAGATACGTGTGTGTATGTAGGAAATATGTATATGTCATGGGAGTAGATGTGTTTGTGTAGGGGATGTATGTGTTTAGGAGTTGAAGTATGTGTGTGTGTGTAGGGGAAGGTGTGTTGAGGGTGGAGATTGGTGTGTGTATAGCGGACTGTGTGTGTCATGGGGATGGAGGTACATCCACCTGTCTTATGTGTGATGTTAGAACAGTGCTCAAACAATCTCCATGCAAAATGTCTTAAAACAAGATTGTTTGAGCACCGTTCTAACATCACACATAAGACAGGTGGATGTACCTCCACTCCCATGACACACACAGTCCGCTATACACACACCAAAGACAGGTGGATGTATTCATGTGACATTCCTTTGATGAGTTTAGGTGCTTTGTATTGGATCATATTCCTCTTACAGCTCGTTGTGGTGATGTATAGACATTGTTATATCAAAGTGAACGGTCCATTTCCTTTCTGAAAACCATCTGGCCTAATGGACTTAATCAGAAAGTGGAATGGTGTGCCTTCTATTAGGTGTGAGATTTTGAAGAAGTGTCCCAATGAATAAAGCTTATTGATATTGACGTCATGAGACTGGAAGTATAAATCCAAGCGCCATTCTGAGCCGAGTGTGGACGGAGCAGGAGAGAATGTGATTTCCCTGACACAGCCATTGATTGGCGAAACAAGAGCCTTGTTGGTAACACACTCAGTTCCTTTTCTTCTTCCAGCGTGAGAAGTGCTATAGCAGGAAGATCTACTCGCTGTTTCTGGTGACATGATGAAGATAAGTGAACTGAACTGTGTTTTTGCTCTTTTTCTTGGCTCCCTGTGCACAGTGGTGGCTTTGGTCCCGTTTAAATTACATTTTGAAGAGTGTGGAGTTTTTTGCCTATGATACAGAGCAGGACTGGCTTTTAAACTCATAGGGTTGCCGTCCGTATATTGTTGATAAGTTGAGGCTTTTTCTCCACTGATTATAAATAGTTTTTCATGGGGTATCTCCACCACTAGGCTAATAACCATTTTTTGTTTATTGAATTTATATTCTATTATTGCAATTCGTATTCTTGAGAGACGTTTAAATATCTATGTAATATAAATATGCATGAGTCGAGTCTCTTTCATTTGAAAAGAAACTCTGCAATGAGAGGGCATAAGATGAAGTTAAGAGGTGATAGGCTCCGGAGTAATCTGAGGAAATACTTTTTTACGGAAGGGTGGTAGATGCGTGGCACAGTCTCTCGGAAGAGGTGGTGGAAACAGAGACTGTGTCTGAATTCAAGAGGGTCTGGGATAGGCACGTGGGATCTCTCAGAGAGAGAAAGAGATAATGGTAACTGCGGATGGGCAGCATTTGGCCTTTATCTGCCATCCTGTTACAATGTTTCTATGACTATAAAGTTCTATGACATTATAATGCAGGTGTAAAGAGCCTTAGCCTATAGGAAGAGGAGATGCAAATGTTAAGAGCCTTAACCAATAGCAAAAGGAGGAGATAGTGGATTTGAAGATGGGCAGTCTAGATCGGCCATTTGGCCTTTATCTGCTGTTTTGCTTCTAAGACCAGTTGCATTCTGGTATTGTTCTTCTCCTCTCCCTGGAGAGTTTCAAATCTGTTTATACCTGAGGCAATGGAGGGTTAAGTGATTTGCCCAAAGAACACGAGAAAACAGTAGATTTAAACCCTGATTTCCTCCAGAGACAGGAAAATACTGTACTTGAAAGTGATTCACATATCTATTTATTTATTGTATTTATATACTGCCTATCAAGATTATCTAAGTGGTTTACAATCAGGTACTCGAGCATTTTCCCTTTCTGTCCCAGTGGGCTCATGATCTAATATACCTGGGGCAATGGCGGATTGAGTGACTTGCCCAGGATCATAAGGAGCAGCGCAGGATTTGAACCCACAACCTCAGGGAAGGCCAAAGTGAAACTGTAAGAACCTTCATTTGCTGAGTCCTAGAATACCCCCTTGCCAGTTAGGTTCCAGGAAATCCACAATGAATTTGTATGAAATACATTTGCATATAATGGAGACAGTGCATGCAAATCAAGTTTAAGTGTATTCATTGTGGATCTCCTGAAAACATGGCTACTGCAGGACTGAGTTGAGAAACACTGCCTTAGGACAGGGGTGTCAAAGTCCTTCCTCGAGGGCTGCAATCCAGTCAGGTTTTCATGATCTCCCCAATGAATATGCATGAGATCTATTTGCATGCACTGCTTATAGATCTCATGCATATTCATTGGGGAAATCCTGAAAACCCGACTGGATTGCAGCCTTCGAGGGAGGCATTTGCCACCCCTGCCTTAGGATGTTCTCTTTGTTTGTATCCTCTCCCAGCTTATTTTAACCCAGTCAGTGGGACTGCCAGTGGTCATGCAGGAAGGATCCTTTAAGAATCTTGTCATCATGGCTCCTTGATCTGGCCATTTGGTGTCACCGTTGCACAAAGTCTGTAATTCCTCCTCCCAGGGGCAGGAGCATTGGGGCTCTGGCTGAGCCGGAATGCAGAAGACTTGTTGGAGATTGAACCCAAGTTCACTGGGCCTACTGGTCACGTTACTACAAATAAGTGCCTTTTATCATAGTGGTCAGGTTTTAAGGTAATGTTACACAATAAGTAATCAATTTGAATATATTGTGATATAGAAAAGGTTTATTTGTGCAATATTTTATCACCACATGTTGAGGTATGTTGCTTATTAAAGGTCACCTTTATTTTATTTTTCCTTATAAGTTAGACTTTAGAGCAGGGGTGTCCAATGTCGGTCCTCGAGGGCTGCAATCCAGTCAGGTTTTCAGGATTTCCCCAATGAATATGCATTGAAAGCAGTGCATGCAAATAGCTCTCATGCATATTCATTGAGGAAATCCTGAAAGCCCGACTGGATTGTGGCCCTCGAGGACTGACATTGGACACCCCTGCTTTAGAGGAATGGTTTAACACTATGGATATTGTTTCCCAAATGTGTGGAAACGCATCCTATCTCTTTTCTGAAAAATATACCCACAGATAGAAAAGTTATATTCATTAAACCTCTGTATTAGGTGGGGGGGGGGGGGTTTAGATTGGACCAAGTACTGTTGAAAAGCCTTAAGAATGAAAGACAGACAAAGCAATTGGATGGTAAGTGCTAGTTTTATTTGGAGCTCACTTTCTTGTTACAGCCTGCGAAGCACATTCCAGAGTCTGTGCTGATGATGGTGAGAAAAAAAGAGGGGGAGATGGCTGTGTTTCCATAGCTGGTGGCTCTCGGTCAGAGATTACCCTTCTGGTCATTTAGCAGTATTGTTTGCCCAGGGAATCGGCCACAGCATGGAGAAATTTAGTCATGCAATGCTGGGTGTGTGCATCAAATGACTTGCAGTGTATGGCCAGGGAGACGAGCATGACTTTTTTCATGAGCTGAAACGAAAGAAGCAAAAAGAAGTGTTGGAGGTTAAATTCTATATCTGCTGCTGTAGCCCTTATTAAGATCACCATTCACTGGCTATTCTGTCAAAGAGGGTATAGACCAGGAGTATATAACAGATTTATCAATTGATCCTCATCAGGCTAGTTACTCATTCAATTGTGAATGCTTGAGCCAACATCTTCATCAGATCATATTTTCATATATTTATTAATTTTGTTTCTAATAAATGCCTCTCCCAACACAGGTGTGTTTCATTCAATCTTCCTCAGGGTTGAGGCTATTTACAGTATGTAAATTTAAATTGAATCAGGTTGGGCAGACTGGATGGACCATTTGCCGTCATCTACTATGTTACTGTGTATTAGTTTCACACTGTTGAGCTAAGTTCATATATCTGCCATCAGTGAGAAGTTAATATACATAAATAGCCCCCATCCTATTGGCAGTAGGGAGAAGAGGATCAATTAAGCATAGCTGGCTGTTCAGCTTTTCTGTTTTCCCCACTCCTAGTTGTATGTTCTCTTTGCAATTGCTAATAAAGATATTTAAAAAAAAAAAAAAAAAAAAAAAAGCATTTATATTTAGGGATACTGTCCCCCTCCCTGTCCAGACCAAACTAATTCTCCTTGCCAGTACAGCAGCATTCCATCAATAAAATGTGATTTTGCTAAGCCTCTTAATTTGCATGCTACAGGATTTGCTCACGCATCTCGCTTACATAGAAGTTGGCAGGGTCCACGTGCAGTGATTCACAGTGGTGCTTGCTAAGCTTGGCGTAGTAGCCCGTCAAGTCATTCAGATGTTTGCTAGCATCTAGGATAGAATTCAGCACCCTTGCACCATGAGCCTTCACTTGGGCGTTGTGACAGATGGAGTCCTCACATTTCAAGTCGCCGAAAGAAGTGAAGTATCTACCACACCAGGGGTACACGCAGAGGAGCCTAAGAACACAAAAACTCCCTTTATACAACTTTGTCATCACATGGTAGAAAAGTGTAAACAAAAAAGCATCCTAGGGAATCTTGCAAATTAAAAAGCTAACGTCGGATCTCTTAAGAAACTACAGCTATGTTAATTAGGGAAAATACAATTAATTATTTTCCCTGTACCTTTCCTCTGCTTTGCCTAGAAGTCGCAAGATTGTTGGCGGTATATAAGAATAAAGTTATTATTATTGATCGCTGTTTTAGGGAAGTGCGTTAGCATTTTATTAGTACCTACCTGCACAGAATATCTGCTCCTACATCGGCCACGCAGATTTTGCTCACAAAATCATGGACGCACTTCGCCTCCTCCTCGGTCAAGTGCACCATTGTTGCTGCTGTGCTAGGGTAGTCACACCAAGAATTCTGCAGACAAGAAAACTTGTACCCGCAACGGTTCGCTCCCTCCTGTTATATACTGGTCAGGGCCACGCCCATTGTAGGCTCTCACGCCCATTGGGTGGAAGCCGTTAGTATGTGGGCGTGGTTACAGCCGCAGAGCCTGGAGAAACTGAACTGGTGCTTCATATGCCTCGAGTAGAGAGTGAGGGCTACGATAAGATGCTGTACAAAATTTGACAAGGAGGATCTCTCCCTTTCTTTTCTTAATGAGCAAGGGCGCAGCCACATCAGGGTGTTAATTCTGTGATCAGTAGAAAAGTATGATCTTTAAGGCCATTGTTACACGGTTCGCAACTCCGACCTTTAAATCCCTATAAAAATCCCTAGATTTCTACAAAAAAAAAAAAAAAAGTTATATATTTTCAGCGTGCCGATTGTGAGATTTCTTGACAGGTTAAACTGCAATTAGCTGACTGAGCATCAATTTGCGCAGTGCCAGACTTTGCCTTCAAATGTACTAAACCAGTGGTCTTAAACTCAAACCTTTGCAGGGCCACATTTTGGATTTGTGGTACTTGGAGGGCCGCAGAAAAAATAGTTAACGTCTTATTACAGAAATGATAACTTTGCATGAGGTAAAACTTTTTATAATTTATAAATCTTTCCTTTTGGCTAAGTCTTAATAATAATATAATGTATAGCTAAAGAGACATATGATCAAGAAACTGTTTTATTTTACTTTTGTGATTATGAAAAACATACTGAGGGCCTCAAAATAGTATCTAGCGGGCCACATGTGGCTCCCGGGCCGCGAGTTTGAGACCACTGTACTAAACCGTTTAAGGAAATTCTGTGGTTCTATCAATAGATGCCTCTATAAAGGGAATTTTACAGGAGGGGTGAAACGGTGAAATAATTAGATACATGCTCTAAGTGCAAAGAGCCGTTTTATTATTTAAACTAACGTTTTTCACCTGCACAGCGACTTTTCTGTACTTTGATATTGTTTCTTTATTCAATTTTCTATACCGTTCTCCCAGCTCAGATTTACATGAATTTATTCAGGTACTCAAGCATTTTTCCCAGTGGACTCACAATCTATCTAGTGTACTTGGGGCAATGGGGGGGATTAAGTGACTTGCCCAGGGTCACAAAGTGGGGTTGAACCCACAACCCCAGGGTGCTGAGGCTGTAGCTTTAACCACTGCACCACACCCCGAAGGATTAAAGTTGAACTAATTTTGGTTTTGTGGTGCTTATTGAAATGTATTGAGTATATTTATTTATTTATATTTTAAAATCCGTTTTTAAAAAATCATTTTTGATAAAAGCTAAACTCTGGTAAGAGCTAAACGGTTTCAGAAAAGGAAGCAATTTATCCCACTCTGTTCATATAGCTCATTTCACTTATGAAATGGATGACGCAAGGCATAAAAAGTGGAAAAGTGAATTCCTCCTAGTTGTTAAAACTTTGGTAAGATTGTATCTGTGCCTTTGCAACTTGTGCCAACAGTTCATTAAAGAGCCACACTGGAAATTCATAGTATTTCTTCACTGAAAGAGTGGTTGAATGTTGGAACAAGCTTCCGATACAGGTGATCGAGGCCAACAGCGTGCCAGATTTTAAGGGTAAATGGGATGCCCATGTGGGATCCCTGAGAGGGTGAATTTAAGGATAGGTCATTTGGAGCGGGGCTCTAGAGCAGACTTAGGGGGTGGGTCTGTGGAGTGGGCAAACTTGATGGGCTATGGCCCTTTTCTGCTGTCAGTTTTCTATGTTTCTACCTAAATCATTGACTTTGGTATTTATTCAATTTTCTATACCGTTCTCCCAGAGCTCAGAACGGTTTTACATGGCTTTATTCACACCTGAATAAAGCATATTTCCCTGTTTGTCCCGGTGGGCTCACAATCTTTCCTTATTATTTTGTATTTCACTGATTGTCCAGTTTTTCTCTTTTGTAGAAACCGCCTAGAATTCTTCTTATTAAGGCGGTATAGAAAAATAAAGTTATGCTGGGGCAATGGGGGGATTGACTTGCCCAGGGTCACAAGGAGCCCAGGGTGCTGTGCCCGCTGTGCCACATTCTCCCTAACTTCTGATATTAGCACTCTAAATATAAATTTCTCACTGCAGTAGGAAGGGATGCTGAAAAGTTCTCAGCCTAAGAAGAGAATGGTGTGGATATGGTTCAAGCAATGATCTGAAATAATGAAAAATTTTTTTTTAAGAAAAGCATGAAATAAGATAGCCGTCTTTTCAGCTACGGTGGCAAAATAACACTCAGAATTTAGGAAGTTGGTTGGCTGGGCTGAGAACTTTTCAGCAAACCCCTTCCCTATGGCAGCCCACAGAGTTCAAAGCAGACACACAACCCTGTCTTTTATTCTGTTTGACTACAGTAAAAAGTGAAATAAAAACCAATTGCAACTCCATTTATTAAATCACTTTCTTAAACATTTAAGTAAGTACTATGAAACCAGAATGAGCTCAAAATAAATTTTGCATGATCCAATTCCATTTCAAATAAAATTAACTGGAGAAGAACCACAGGAAAGGATTATAGATCCATATACAAGACTGAAACCTTTTTATAATACTTTAAGGAATAAAATGACTATTTGCATTTTGTATATTTACTATATATACACAAAATGCAAATTTGTTTAATAAAGCTGTAATGGCATGGTAGCAATATACAAGTTATACTGTATATAGTTACATAAGAACATAAGAATAGCCTTACTGGGTCAGGCCAATGGTCCATTCAGCCCAGTAGCCCGACTCCACAGTGGCCAATCCAGGTCACCAGAATCTGGCAAAAACCCAAACAGTAGCAGCATTCCATTCTACCCATTCAGGGAAAGCAGTGGCTTCTTCCATGTCTGTCTCAATAACAGACTATGGACTTTTCCTCCAGAAACGTGAACAAACTTTTGTTAAAACCAACTACATTAACCACTCTTATGACAACCCTGGCAACAATTTCCAGAGCTTAACGATTCTCTGAGTGAAAAAATATTTCCTCCTATTGGTTTTAAAAGTATTTCCCTGTAACTTCGAGTGTTCCCCTAGTCTTTGTAATTTTTGATGGAGTAAAAAAATTGATCCACTTGTACCTATTCTACACCACTCAGGATTTTGTACACTTCAGTCATATATCCTCTCAGCCATCTCTTTTACAAGCTGAAAAGCCCTAACCTTTTTAGTCTTTCCTCATAATTTTGGTCACTCTTCTTTGAACCTTTTCTAGTGCCACTATATCTTTCTTGAGATAAGGAGACCAGAATTGAACGCTATAATCAAGATGAGGTTGCATGGAGCGATACAGAGACATTATAACATTCTTAGTCTTGTTAACCATTACTTTTTAAATAATTCCTAGTATCTTTGTTTTTTTTGGCTGCCGCCACACATTGGGTGGAAGGTTTCGGCGTATTGTCTACAATGACAACCAGATCTTTCTCTTGGGCACTAACCCTCAAGGTAGAACCTAGCATCTGGTAATTATGATTTGGGTTATTCTTTCCAATCTGCATCACTGAATTTGTCTACATTAAGTTTCATCTGTCATTTGGATACCCAGTCTGCCTGTTTCTTAAGGTCTGCCTGCAATTTTTCACAAAATGCTTGTGTTTCAACAACTTTGAACAGTTTAGTGTCACTTGCAAATTTAAATCACCTCACTCAATGTTTCAATTTCCAGATCATTTATAAATAAGTTAAATAGCACCGGTTCCAATACAGATCTCTATGGCGCTCCACTATTTATCCTCATCCATTGAGAAAAATAGCCATTTAACCCTACCTTCTGTTTTCTATCCGTTAACTAATTCCTAATCGATAACTGAATATTGCCACCTATCCCATGACTCTTTAATGTTCTCAGGAGTCTCTCATGAGGAATAACAGCGGAAGCTGGAGCGGCCCGCTTTCTTAATGCAAACATCTTCCTGCCCATCAAACCCTTAATCAAACCCCAAGAAGACATGTAAACCTGAGTGGAGAAACCTGGCCGCAGCCCTGTTTATTGAAAATTAACATATTATAAATAACATTACAAACAACATTAAATAACAATTTATCCATTAAACCAGCACAATGGTATCACCATTGTGACCCAGATCCCGAGCTACTGACTCAGATGTAAATGGCCCCCAACCCTGCCATCTAAGCAAGGGTCTGAGGGGTGGCATGTCCCCACATGCCCCATTGTCCAGGATCATCCGACCCACCAGGCACGGCTCCCAACCGGCCCACCGCTCATCCCCATGATGAGACCAGCCGCCAGTAGCTCGGGATACCGCCAACCGAATCAAACACTCACCCCAGGTACTAACGGGCAGGAGGGCGGGAAAGTTGTCTCGGAGGACCGGAAACCGTTAAGGTCCTCCGAGTGCCCTCCTTATATGCACCTCCCACCCCACCCTACGGCTGCGACTTTTGCCCTATCAGAGGCCAATCCCCCGGCGGGAAGGCCTCTATCCCCCCCCCCCCCGATTCAAACTTTTCCTTCCTTCCTTAATCCCCCCCTTCCCTAATCCCTACCCGACGGACGGCCCCGCGGGCCTCCCAGCTCCGCGTTAGAGCCGTCCGTCGAGACAAGCTCTCGGACTTTTTATTTTGTCAAAAGCTTTCTGAAAATCAATATGCTCATTTTTATCCACATGCTTATTCACACCTTCAAAGAAGTCAATCAAATCAGTGAGGTAAGATCTCCCTTGGCTGAACCCTGTTATATAGTTAGAGCAATTGGCTAAGACCCTGAAAAGCTAATGTTCAATTCCTACTATGACCTTGCTCTTTGAACCTTATGGGGCTCATAATCAAAAAATATAAACCTATCCTAAATTGGCACTTGGACGTTCTATTCGCCAGGTGGTCCAAGTGCCAATAATTGAAACCGCCTTTCTGGATGTCTAGTGAGGTGCCCCAGCCTCTGTGCATCCAGAGCTTAAGATGGGCATTGTGGAGGTGCGTTAGGGGTGGGCTAGACTTGGACATCTTGCAGCGATATTGTAATTCGCTGAATGTCCAGCCCTCTTGACTGTAAACCGCCTAGGAGTCGCAAGATTGTGGCGGTATAGAAGAATAAAGTTATTATTATTATTATTTACAGAATGTAATAAAAGTAAAATAAAACAAATATAAAAAAGAACTCCATTATTAGATAGTATAAACCTAGCCCATATAAACAGCAAACGTACTAAGAAACATTCACTCTTTAAAAAACAACAACCTCCATTGTTGAACAGAATAAATCTAACCATAATAAATCTAATAGAATAAATAAATAACATAATAATAAATAACATAATAAATAACATAATAAATCTAACAGAATAAATCTAACAAACAGCAGCTGTACCAAAAAGCATTCACTCCTAAATAAAATCCTACAAATGCCATTGAACTTTAAGGGCTCCTTTTAACGCGAGGAATAGCATGCGCTACAATGCCGTGCGCGCTAGACGCTAATGCCAGCATTGAGCTGGCGTTAGTTCTAGCTGCAGAGTGCGCGCTAATCTGCTGCGTGCGCTAAAGACGCTAGCGCACCTTAGTAAAAGGAGCCCATAAACTCAAACAACCTGCACGTAGCTCCTGCACTCCAAATCCCCGTTTATACCACAGAGCACCTCAGAAATGACCTTTCATATTAAATAAGGAAAATATACTGTAAAAAATAGCAAACACGTATTTACTGTGCCATAGAAGTCAAAGGTTCTCCACTTTCTTCACAGTCACAAAAAAAAAAAAATAAATAAAGCAGCCCTCCTTCAAACTGAATTCTTAATAGGATATGGGAATGCCTGTCACTCTTGGCGTTTTCTTTGTGTTAGCAAAGCCTTGGAGAATTATGTGCAACTCAGCAAGGAAAATCAGGAAAAGAGAAAATCTTCTGCCTTGTTGTTTCCATAATGCTCCTGGACATATGCAGCCCTGTACAGTGGTAAGTATTCAAGTAAAGTAGGTTCATTCCCCAAAGAGCTTACAACCTAAGTAGGTACCTGAGGAAATGGGAGATTAAGGGGGGCAATTCAGTAAATGGTGCCCAAAGTAAGTGCTGGAATGTTCCGTGCTAAGCTAGTATTCTGTACGAGGGGCTGCTGAAAAACTCTCAGCCCAACCAACAAAATCCAGGCAGTCTCCATCGAGGGCTCTACACCTAATCCCTTGATTTTCTACTTTTCTTTTTGCTCCGTCAGAACAATACGGAACGAAAAAAGTTGTAAACACTGAACTAACCCCCTGTTTTACAAAGGTGCGTTGGCCGCTTTAGCGCGTACTACATCTGTGCACACGCTAAACGCTGACCCATCCATGGACTACCATGCAGGTGTAAGCGTTTAGCACATGGTTAGTGCGTGCTAATATTTAGCACGTGCTAAAACGCTTAGCGCGCCTTTGTAAAAGGAGCCCTAAGTGTATAGCCCTTGATGGAGAGTGCCCCAAATTCTTGGCTGGTGTGAGAACTTTTCAGTGGCCCTTTGTAGAGGGCAATCTGCACACAGCACACTTTACAGAATACTAGCTTAGGCCCATATTCTATAAATGGTGACTTAAGTTAGGCGACGGTGGGTGCCCTACTGGTGTCTAACTTAAGTGTAAAATTCCATTAAAAAAAAATAAGAGCGTTAAAAAAATGTAGGAGCCTAAAAACAAAAGGCACCTGCATCGCAGCTACAGAGGCTCTTTATGACGTCTAACACCACTTTTCTCCCGGAGGTGTTCAGAATAGTTTGCATGAATTTATTAAGGTACTTGAGCATTTTTCCATGTTTGTCCTGGTGGGCTCACAATTTAACTAATGTATCTGGGGCAATGGGGGGGGGGATTAAGTAACTTGCCATGGGCCACAAGGAGCAGCGTGGGTTTGAACCCACAAACTCAGGGTGCTGAGGCTGTACCACTCTAGAAATCAAAATGTAGTAAAAGTGAGCCAAGTCTAGGACAATGAAGCCATTGTGACATCACAGATAAGGTTGGCTCTTAGGCATTGGTGGAATGAGGCATTATGATGTCACAATACCAGCTCTGGTTATCAGAGGCTGAAACTTTTCACACTATTTATTTATTCAATTTTCTATACTGTTCTTCCAGGGGAGCTCAGAATGGTTTATGTGAATTTATTCAGGTACTCAAGCATTTTTCCCTGTCTGTCCTGGTGGGCTCACAATCTATCTAATGTACCTGGGGCAATGGGGGAGATTAAGGGCTCCTTTTACTAAACTGCAAATAGCGTTTTTAGCGTAGGAAAATTTTAGCGCGCGCTAAACCCGTGCTACATGGCTAGAACTAATGCCAGCTCAATGCTGGCGTTAGCATCTAGCGCACGGGGCAATTCTGCACTAGAGAGTTGCGCGGGGACAGAAATCCTACCCGTCCCCACCAAAGTCCCACCCATCCCCACCCGTCCCCGTGAGGACTCCCACCCGTCCCCACCCGTCCCCGCGAGGAATCCCTCCGTCCCCACCCGTCCCTGCGAGGAATCCCTCCGTCCCCGCCCGTCCCCGCGAGGAATCCCCTACGTCCCCGCGAGGAATCCCCTACGTCCCCGCCCGTCCCTATAAACTACAGAAATAGTTATTTCATTTAATTATGCTACTGAATTAAAGGCTCTGGTAGAAACCCATTTAAAAATAAGCAAAAAGACTTTATTAATTTGGAAATATTAATTGGGAAGAATACATACTTTGTAAACGGGTTTCTACCAGAGCCTCTAATGTTTATAAATTTTTATCAACACAACTAATATACTACTTTATCCTTAAGCAAAAAAAAAAAAAGAATTTTTTTCCTACCTTTGTTGCCTGGTTTCTGCTTTCTTCATATTCTCATTCAATTCCTTCCATCCACTGCCTCTCTTCTCTCTGTGTCTTCCATTTGCTCTGTTACTGTGCCTCTCCCTTTCTCCCACATCCCAAATTGGTCTGGCACCCATCTTTTTCCTTCCACTCCCCCCATAGTCTGGCACCTCTGTCTTCTTCCCTGCCAGGGTCTTCTCCCCATTCCCTCTTCCCCATTTCCTTCCAGTGTCCTTCTCCCCCACCATCTTCCCCATGTCCTGTCAGGCAGCATCCTTCTCCCCCCTCTGCCTTTCCCATGTCCTTTCAGCGTCCTTCTCCCCCCTCTGTCTTCCCCATGTCCTTTCAGTGGCCTTCTCCCCCCTCTGTCTTCCCCATATCCTTTCAGCAGCCTTCTCCCCCCCTGTTTTCCCCATTTCCTTTCAGTGGCCTTCTCCACCCCTGTTTTCCCCATGTCCTTTCAGTGGCATTCTCCCCCCCTGTTTTCCCCATTTCCTTTCAGTGGCCTTCTCCCCCCCTGTTTTCCCCATATCCTTTCAGCAGCCTTCTCCCCCCCTGTTTTCCCCATTTCCTTTCAGTGGCCTTCTCCACCCCTGTTTTCCCCATGTCCTTTCAGTGGCATTCTCCACCCCTTTGTCTTCCCCAGTGCTTTCAGGGTCCTTCACCCCCCTCTGTCTTCCACATGTGCTTTCAGCATCCTTCCCCCCCTCCTCCCGTTTACCCCATGTCCTTTCAGCGTCCTTCTCCACCCCTTTGTCTTCCCCAGTGCTTTCAGCGGCCTTCTCCCCCCTTAAGCGTCTTTTCTTCTCCATTCCACCTTTCCTCCCTCCCTGCCTCCACCTTTGTGGCGCTTTTGCACCCGACTGACAACAGAACAGGCCCGGCCGACAAACCTCCCTGTCCTGTAGCCGCGAATCTAAATTACCTTCTTACAGCAGCTGGAGTATTGAAGCTGCTGTAAGAGGTAATTTAGATTCGCGGCTACAGGGCAGGGAGGTTTGTCGGCCGGGCCTGTTGTCGGTCGATCGGGGGACCTGACCAGCTGTGCACATTCTTCGGGGCGGACCGCCCCCTCCCCCCTCTTTCGTTCGCCATTGCCTTCTTCCTACCTGCCCTGCCGCACACAGCCGACCGGAAGTCTTCCTGATGTCAGCGCTGACGTCGGAGGAAGGGAGGGCTTTGCTTAAGCCCTCCCTCCGACGTCAGCGCTGACATCGGGAAGACTTCCGTTCGGCTGTGTGCTGCGACAGTGCAGGTAAGGAGGAGGAGACTACCCTCGCGGCTCGAATGCAGTGCACTGCGATCCAACCCCGCAGGAACCCCGCGACCCTCGGAGGCGTCCCCACGGGATCCCCGCGACCCTAGGGGGCGTCCCCATGGGATCCCCGCGACCCTAGGGGGCGTCCCCACGGGATCCCCGTGACCCAAAGGGGGAACCCGCGGGATCCCCGCGGGTCCCGCGGGATTCCCGTCATCCCCGTTCCCGTGCAGCTCTCTATTCTGCACCTGCTAAGAGCGCGCTAAAACTGCTATCGTAGCTTAGTAAAAGCAGCCCTAAGTGACTTGCCCAGGGTCACAAGGAGCAGTGTAGGTTTGAATCCACAACCTTAGGGTGCTGAGATTGTAGCATTGACCACTGCGCCACACTCTCCCCACTGCATATCTACCCTTTCTTTCCACTTAGTATTTTATAGACCTCTATCATATCACCTCCAAGCTAGAATTTTGGATGGCAAATTATAGGCTTAGAAATACTTCCAGCACCCCCACCCCAGATTCTTTTTAAGTCCTTTCAGTGTCCTTTGCACAGTACTAAAGATTTTCTCTCACTTATTTCTCTGGAAAATTGTATAATATGGCCCTAAATCCCAGAATTATTTTTTAATTGATTGCAACATTAAATTATATCAAAAGCAGTCAATGCTCTTGAAGATAGCCAAAGAACTGCTTACTGACTGATAATTTTGAATACGCCCTGCAATTTAGGGCTGTTTGAGATATAATTTTGGCTAGTTTCCCCAGAACTATAGATAATGTACATGAAGACTTCATGGCACACCCAACGACCTGAAAAGGGGCAGATAAGCAACACCCTGAGTGGAAGTTCTGATAAAAAAAATTTCTGCACAGGGCAAATGCTCTTTTACTTCTTTTTCCAAACCTACCCCCCAAATAACCTTTACAAGCAGATATGGTCAGTTTCAATTTTGTAATCAAAGAAAATTATTAGACCTCAACAGTGAAAAAAATCATGTTGGACTGTGAGACCACACATTTTCTATTTTAAGAATTTGTTGTGTATCCAAGGGAGTCTCATTTAGACTAGAGAGTTGCGCGGGGACAGAAATCCCACCCGTCCCCACCCGTCCCCGCCAAAGTCCCATCCATCCCCACCCGTCCCCGTGAGGACTCCCACCCGTCCCCACCCGTCCCCGCGAGGAATCCCTCCGTCCCCACCCGTCCCTGCGAGGAATCCCTCCGTCCCCGCCCGTCCCCGCGAGGAATCCCCTACGTCCCCGCGAGGAATCCCCTACGTCCCCGCCCGTCCCTATAAACTACAGAAATAGTTATTTCATTTAATTATGCTACTGAATTAAAGGCTCTGGTAGAAACCCATTTAAAAATAAGCAAAAAGACTTTATTAATTTGGAAATATTAATTGGGAAGAATACATACTTTGTAAACGGGTTTCTACCAGAGCCTCTAATGTTTATAAATTTTTATCAACACAACTAATATACTACTTTATCCTTAAGCAAAAAAAAAAAAAGAATTTTTTTCCTACCTTTGTTGCCTGGTTTCTGCTTTCTTCATATTCTCATTCAATTCCTTCCATCCACTGCCTCTCTTCTCTCTGTGTCTTCCATTTGCTCTGTTACTGTGCCTCTCCCTTTCTCCCACATCCCAAATTGGTCTGGCACCCATCTTTTTCCTTCCACTCCCCCCATAGTCTGGCACCTCTGTCTTCTTCCCTGCCAGGGTCTTCTCCCCATTCCCTCTT
Organism: Geotrypetes seraphini; assembly: GCF_902459505.1. Taxonomy (NCBI): domain Eukaryota; kingdom Metazoa; phylum Chordata; class Amphibia; order Gymnophiona; family Dermophiidae; genus Geotrypetes; species Geotrypetes seraphini. The sequence goes on along the minus strand of NC_047094.1, from coordinate 46,777,027 downwards.
CCCCATTTCCTTCCAGTGTCCTTCTCCCCCACCATCTTCCCCATGTCCTGTCAGGCAGCATCCTTCTCTCCCCTCTGCCTTTCCCATGTCCTTTCAGCGTCCTTCTCCCCCCTCTGTCTTCCCCATGTCCTTTCAGCGGCCTTCTCCCCCCTCTGTCTTCCCCATATCCTTTCAGCAGCCTTCTCCCCCCCCTGTTTTCCCCATTTCCTTTCAGTGGCCTTCTCCACCCCTGTTTTCCCCATGTCCTTTCAGTGGCATTCTCCCCCCCTGTTTTCCCCATTTCCTTTCAGTGGCCTTCTCCCCCCCTGTTTTCCCCATATCCTTTCAGCAGCCTTCTCCCCCCCTGTTTTCCCCATTTCCTTTCAGTGGCCTTCTCCACCCCTGTTTTCCCCATGTCCTTTCAGTGGCATTCTCCACCCCTTTGTCTTCCCCAGTGCTTTCAGGGTCCTTCACCCCCCTCTGTCTTCCACATGTGCTTTCAGCATCCTTCCCCCCCTCCTCCCGTTTACCCCATGTCCTTTCAGCGTCCTTCTCCACCCCTTTGTCTTCCCCAGTGCTTTCAGCGGCCTTCTCCCCCCTTAAGCGTCTTTTCTTCTCCATTCCACCTTTCCTCCCTCCCTGCCTCCACCTTTGTGGCGCTTTTGCACCCGACTGACAACAGAACAGGCCCGGCCGACAAACCTCCCTGTCCTGTAGCCGCGAATCTAAATTACCTTCTTACAGCAGCTGGAGTATTGAAGCTGCTGTAAGAGGTAATTTAGATTCGCGGCTACAGGGCAGGGAGGTTTGTCGGCCGGGCCTGTTGTCGGTCAATCGGGGGACCTGACCAGCTGTGCACATTCTTCGGGGCGGACCGCCCCCTCCCCCCTCTTTCGTTCGCCATTGCCTTCTTCCTACCTGCCCTGCCGCACACAGCCGACCGGAAGTCTTCCTGATGTCAGCGCTGACGTCGGAGGAAGGGAGGGCTTTGCTTAAGCCCTCCCTCCGACATCAGCGCTGACATCGGGAAGACTTCCGTTCGGCTGTGTGCTGCAACAGTGCAGGTAAGGAGGAGGAGACTACCCTCGCGGCTCGAATGCAGTGCACTGCGATCCAACCCCGCAGGAACCCCGCGACCCTCGGAGGCGTCCCCACGGGATCCCCGCGACCCTAGGGGGCGTCCCCATGGGATCCCCGCGACCCTAGGGGGCGTCCCCACGGGATCCCCGTGACCCAAAGGGGGAACCCGCGGGATCCCCGCGGGTCCCGCGGGATTCCCGTCATCCCCGTTCCCGTGCAGCTCTCTAATTTAGACTGACAATATTTGGTGGATTTATTAAAAAAAAAAAAAAATCGGATACAGATAATGTACAAGTACAGTATAATGCTGGCAGTACAGACATCAAAATCAGTGATCTCAAGTAATAAACAGAAGCCTGAGAGCCCGTCTCAACGGGTGTAGGTAACTCGGGAAGGGGAAGCCTGCGTGCATGTTCAGTGGTGGGCTCATGCGGGGCCGTTTTGGGGCGCAATTGGCTGGTGGAGCTTTTCCTGCTGAAGCGGAGTGTGCTGATTGGGCGGCCGCAGCCTCCGGGGGTGATGGGAGGGAGGTTTCAAAAGCTGGGACCTTGGAGGACTCAGGGCTTACCTGGTCCTCCAAGGTGGCTTTAACTGCCCACCCTCCCTTTTTTTTTAGTTGGCTGGATGGGTAGGTTAGAGTGAGCTGTTGGGCTCATCAAAGGGATGAGCTGGGGGCCAGCGGTGGAGCTGTGCCCAGGAGGACGGTTGACCCTGGAGAATGGGGCATGTGGGGGACATGCCACCCTTCAGATCCTTGCTGACATGGCTGGGTCGGGGACGATGTTTTGCTGTTCTATTGTAGCTCGGGACAATTGTTATGTTTGTTGTTTCAACTGTTAATACCAATAAACATGGCTCTGGCTAAATTTTCGTCCAACATGTGATATTATGCTAGGAGTTAGGGGATAGGGGAGGGGGGGGAGGATGGAGGTGCCTATCCCTAGGACTTAGGTTATCTCAGGATATGCTGTTATCTGTCCATACAAAGTTAGAAATCAGATATGCTCATACTGGAAAATGTTCATTCTCTTATGTTCTGCTCCAGCTATGAAGTTTCATTCCTTAAGAAATGACAGTAGATTATGGTACAATTATTTGACATTTAAGAAAACTTGTAAACCATGGCTGTTTCTGCTGCTTTTTTTCAAACTTTGGGGTGTAGTTTAACACTAACACATTGGTGTTTTAGCAAGTTTCCAAATTTTATTAACACTTGATATCCCTCACTTAGCTGAGTATCAGTGCAGTTTACAAAGTATAGTTAATAGCCAGAGAAAATTGAAGAGAAGAAATTGAAGTAAAGTAGAGGAACAGATGAGGTATGGGTGGGATTCAATAATACAGGGAGCAAAAGAGAAAAATGGTAAAGACTTAGAAGGCTAGGCAGTGCAGTTGTGCAGGTAGCCCCCGAAGCAAAATTAAAATGAGCCTACTATAGGTTAATAGTCCAATTTTATGCAATGGCTGAGGTTAACTGTAAAATAGAATATTTTATTGGCAGCCCATATTGATAATTTCTCCCCTTTAAGCTGTTTGAGGACAGGGAAATACTTGGCATATCTGAATCTAACTCACTTGCGTTAAATTATTATTGTATTGAATGGGGGGTTGTATTATCATTGTAAATCAGTAGTAACATAACATAAAAAATTTATTTCTGAATCACAGTACCTTACAGCAGAGGTTCTCAACCCTGCCCTGGAGGACCACCAGGCCAGTTGGGTTTTCAGGATATCCCTAATGAATATGCATGGAGCAGATTTGCATCCCTGGAGCCTCCATTATATGCAGATCTCTCTCATGCACATTCATTAGGGCTATCCTGAAAACCCGACTGACCTGATAGTCCTTCAGGACAGGGTTAGTTCAATGCGATGTACAACATAAGAAACTGAACAGTATCAGTGAATTACAATTTGATTACATTTCAAATATATTAACAATTCACAACCAATTTAAAAATATTTAGTGAACATGTGAATCTTTACAAACGTTCTAAAACTCATGTAAAACTGGGACTTTTTAACAAGTGGCCCAATCTTAAGGTCCCAATGAGCTGCCTGAAAATACAATTACGGTAGTATGTGAGTAGCTTTTAATTGCAGGGAATAATTAAAAAAAAAAAAAAAAAAAAAGATGTATTAAGAACATAAGAACATTAGAATTGCCGCTGCTGGGTCAGACCAGTGGTCCATCGTGCCCAGCAGTCTGCTCCTGCGGCAGCCCTTAGATCAGGGGTGTCCAATGTCGGTCCTCGAGGGCCGCAGTCCAGTTGGGTTTTCAGGATTTCCCCAATGAATATGCATGAGATCTATTTGCATGCACTGCTTTCAATGCATATTCATTGAGGAAATCCTGAAAACCCGACTGGATTGCGGCCCTCGAGGACCGACATTGGACACCCCTGCCTTAGGTCAAAGACCAGTGCCCTAACTGAGTCTAGCCTTATCTGCGTACGTTCTGGTTCAGCAGGAACTTGTCTAACTTTGTCTTGAATCCCTGGAGGGTGTTTCCCATATAACAGCCTCCGGAAGAGCGTTCCAGTTTTCCACCACTCTCTGGGTGAAGAAGAACTTCCTTACGTTTGTACGAAATCTATCCCCTTTTAACGGTTCTGAGAGGTCAATGAGAATTGATCCATCAAATACTTTAAATATGATGCATCCAAACTTTTTTTTAAAAAACCTCTGGCCTCTACTGGTAATCAATGAAGTTACATACTCAAATTTTCTCAAGTTGAAAATCAACCTGAACGCAGTATTCTGAAGAATTTGTAACTTCTGAAAAAAAGATTGTTGTCCTGTTAAATAAATGATGCTACAGTAATCTAACAGGCTCAAAATTAAAAACTGGACTAATAACCGGAATGGGATCTTATCAAAGTAAAATCTAATTGATCTTAATTTCCATAACATAAAGAATCCATTCTGTACAATGTGATCCAATGACATGAACAAGTTTCTATCTATATGTTTTTAATAGTTTCTTAAAGCCTAATCTGGTCCCACATAACCGCAAGGTTCCAGCCAGAGTGCTCCAAAGCTTCACCCCTCCCCCCCCCCACCCCCAACACCATAGCATCTCCAATCCTTGAATGTACAATTGACTTACTCTTGTTAGAATTTAACTGCATGCTTGTTTCAGATCTCAAAGTTCTTCGTGGGTGATAAATTTCAAACCATCCCTTCAATACAACAGGAGAAACATGGTACACTACCTGATGCACTATTAACAATACTTTGTATATTGCACCCTCTGCTGAATTGGTAACCAATGCAGTCATTTAAGAATTGGTGTTATAAGAGCTATTCTCGACACACCAGTAATCAACCGTGCTGTAGAATTCAAAATTAACTGCAACACTCTCGTCTTTACCTTCACAGCCCCAAATATAATGCGTTACAATAATCCACCTTATTTAAAATTAGTGCCTGCACTATGGTAAAAAATCATAGTCCTGCAGCATCGGTTTCAACCTATATACAACATTCTCAGCTGCATATATCCTACCTGTATTGTCTTCAATATTTGGCTTTCCAGACAGCGAACTGTCCAGGCGCACTTCCAACATATTCATCACCATCATCAGTTCCTCTCCCATCACATTCAACCTCTCCAAATCCCAATTATCCCTCTGATTTTTCACAATCATCACCTCCGTTTTATTCACATTCAACTTTAGCCCATGATCATTCATCCATTCCACAATCTCCTCCGTATAATCCTGCAAACACGTGTCCAACCCTTGAACATCATTACACACCTGGAGGGGTGGGGGGTTAAGGAAGAGAATGTCATCAGAATAAAGTTTATATTGTAGGCCAAACTTCGGAAACATAGCTCCCAAGGATAGAAGACATGGCAGAACCCTGGGGTACGCCTCTCTTAACATCCACCATTCCAGATACTTCTGTCCCACTTCATACTCTAAAGGATCTTTCCCTAAGATACAATGCAAACCATTGCAAAACCTCCCCAACCATACCCAATCGTTCCAACTTCAATAACAATATGTCCTGATTGACAGTCAAAAGCCACAGTATCTTATATTCTTATCCAATTCCTCCCGTAAAGTATCCAGTATAGATATCAGAAGCAATTCCAGGCTGAAGATGTAGACAGCCGCATTCAGTAAATGGCACCCAAAATTAGGCACTGGGAACAGTGGCATAGTAAGGGGGTTGGGGTGGGGACAGGGGAGCATTCCATCCCGGGCACTGTCTTGGTGGGGGTGCTGGCACCTGTCATCTCTGCCCCCTTACTCCTTCCCCGCCCTGCCACACATGCACTCCTTCCCTTCCCCCATACCTCTTTAATGGTCCCGGCACAAACAGCAACCCCAACCTACTGTTGCACCAGCTTCAGCTCTTCCTCTGACATCACTTCCTGGACCCGCACCTAAGAAGTGATGTCAGAAGGATAGCCGACAGTCGATGCAGGCAACAAGTTGGTGATACTGCTCTCGCCAGGAACATTAAAGAGGTATGGGGGAGGGGAAGGGAAGGGGCACACACGTGCGGCAGGAGAGGGGTGGGGGTAGAGAAGAGGGCAGGGGAAGTGTGCCACTGCTCTGGGAGCCTCTCACCCTCGCTACACCACTGACTGGGAAGACTCATTTTAAACTAGCATTCTGCAAAGGGTGCTCCACACCAGGAACCCTTTGACTACATGTTTTGTGTGAATCTTGACTTTGAGCATCACACTGAAAACTGGCATTCAACTATAGTTTTATAGTTGTGCATAATAAAATTTGGGTACCGACTTCATAGAATAGGGTGCAGGGCTGATCAACACATAAACCCAAATGAGTACCAATTACTATTAATGGCCCATTAACTAATTTGTTTGTATGTGGATCTGTGATCTATGCCCATATTTGAACACCCACATTTTGGTAACTTATAGAGAGCGTGGGAGAGAATACCTAGGAATGATCATAAATGTTTGGAAAATCAGTCTAGAGCCAAGAGGCCAGGGCCGCCTTATCCATCGGACCGGATGAGGCTCTGGCCCAGGGCGCTGACAATTAAGGGCACCAAAATACCTAGTCTTTGGCCTCGCCTGGTCAATAGGCGAAGCCTTTTCTTACCCTCCTTCCTGGTCTGGTCTCTCCCCCTTCTCTTTTCTTCCTCCCTATGGATCTGGCACTATTTCTTCACCCCTCTCACTTCCCCACAATCCAGTAAAGTTTATGGCAGTTTCTGGCAGCATTGGCAGCACCATGACAGGCTGCCTTTGGCCAGCCCCTGGGTCTTTCCTCTGCCATGTCCAGCCTCCTCTGATGTAATTTCCTGTTGATGGAATGTGGCAGAGGGAAGACACAGGCTACCCAAAGATAGCTTTTTATGCTTCTGCCACTGCTGACACCAGCAACTGACTTAAACTTTACAGGACCACTGGGGAGTGAGAGAGATGAGAGAGCTGTGCCAGACCTGTGGAAAGGAGGACAGAGGACAGTGTAAGAGAGGCTGGACTGGGGAGGGAGGATAAGAGTTTCTAGCCCCTGGAAGAGAGAAATGCCAAACCCATGAGGAGAGAGGGAGGAAGGGGGTGTCTGAAGAGATGTGATGGGGTGGGGATACCACCAAAACAAGTTGGGTCTGGGCACCATTATCACTTGAGTCAACCCTGCATGAGACTTTTGCTTGCATAAGGCCTTGGTTTAAAAATTACACCACCTAGAGTATAAATTCCTTCAAAAAGCAGTAAATAAATCCTAATAAATAAATGCCTGTCTATTCTGCTCTATCCTGAGTTGGAGAGTGTCCTGCTTCCTGTGCTGCTTTGTAGTACCAAAGCTGATTACTGCAAGAATGGTATTAGGATCTGAAGCAGCAGTTTCTGTACTTTTCAAATCATGGGTTCGGCTGCGGTGCTCATAGATTACTATCATTAAAAACTTTAGTGTGTTTTTTAAATTTTATTTTTTCTGGGAATTTATCAGTGTTTGTTACAACAAGAACAAAAATCTGAGAAAATTGATGGAAAATCGATATCATTTTCCATTTAAATATCAAACTTTATTTTGGTGAAAGCCAGGAAGGAAAGGATTGAGAGGAGAAGGGATAGTGGAAGAAGAAAGGGGGAAAGGAGAGAGGAAATGCTGGGAAGAGATAAAATTTTTATCTGTTTTTTAGTTACCCTCCCCCCTTTTACAAAACCGTGCTGGCCGCGGTGGTTAACAGCTCTGACGCTCATAGGAATTATATGAGCATGGGAGCTGTTACCTCCACAGCCAGCGCTAAAAACGCTAACATGGTTTTGTAAAAGTTGACTTCTCCAATATGTTGTGGCCTAAAGTTTTTTTAAAATATAATTTTCTGATGTTATCTTGATTTCTAAATGAAGATTTTGTAGTATTTCTAACTTCTGTTCTGTAAATTGCTGGATGTATATAATTAAAATTTGAAAAATTAAAAAAGGGGTGTTAAAGAGCTCAATAACCTACAAAATCTTCCATCTCTCCTTTCCATTTTTCTTCAGCACTTTCCTCTGCCTTCCTTCCTTCCTTCTCCAGGATCTTCTCTTTTCCTTTCCTCCTTTTCCCAGCATCTTCAGTCTTTCCTTGCTCCCTAATGCTTCTCCTTTTCTTTCTCTACTTCTTCCTTCTACATTCTTCTAAAAAAGGGAAGTGGGAGTCCTAAACAATGTTATTTGATTCAACAGAGTAATAGAAATGGGATATCAAAATTAAGGAGTAGTGGAGGGGTATTGAGATTCATGGAGTGATAAGGCACTAAAAGAGCAGTGGTTTCTTCTTTTTAATTTCATGAATGATTAAAAAAAAAAAGTGGCTAATTACAGACCCATCTCTCTTTTCAATTTAGACTGTAAAATCTTAGCCTAAGAACAGCGATACTTAATTCTATAGGTAGACTGGTTTTCAGAATAGGTACAATGAATATTCTTTTGCAAACAGATTTGCAAACAGTGCGCCTCCAATATATTAATTATGGCTAATCTAAAGACCAGACCCTGGGTTAGAGTTCAGAACTGTTGTCCTAGAGAAGGTGGTATTAGCAAGGTTTGTGTACAGTACTCCCCTGAGATTCATGGGGGTTCCGTTCCAGGAACCCCTGTGAATTTCAGCAGCTGGAGAGCCAAGAGAGGGCAGCTAGAGCGCTGGCGGATGAAGAAAATCACTCTGTCTGCTCCGACTGCCTCTTCTTGTAGTAAAGTTGGGATACACCAATCAGGAGCTGCTTTGACACGCAGCTCCTGATTGGTGTAACCCGACTTTACTACAGGAAGAGGCGGTCGGAGCAGACTGCGAATGAGCGAGTCCGTGATTCGTGAACCACGGGAGAACACTGTATTTCAAGATTCAAGTTTATTCAATTCTGATATACCACTTATCAAATATCTAAATGGTTTACAATAAAGATAAGAAAGCTGGTGGCATAGTAAGGGGGTGTGGTCCTCCTCAGGTGCGGTCTTCCATAGGGCCCAGCGACACCCCTTCTCTCCACCCCCCTGCTTGCTCCCCACTCCTTGCTGTGTGCGCACACCCCTTGCATTGGCATCGGCACTCTCTCTGACATCACTTCCAGGACCCATGCCTAGGACATGAAGTCAGAGGGCGAGCTGACGTGGGCAGCATGCTGTTCACACCAGAGAAGCTGAAAAGGTATGGGGAAAGGGAAGGGGCCACGTGTGCCACCCCAAGCGCCACTCTTACACCACTGAAGATAGGATAAAATTAAAGATCACATATAGGTATAATAAAAGCAGTTAACATGATACATAAGGAAGAAGGGGGAGAAATACATTTTTTATTTACTGTATATAATTAGAAATAAAAAAAAAATCCCCCAAATATAAACTTAAAGGGAGGGGAAAGGTATAATTACAATTTAAAATAATAAAAGGAAATCTCTTAGAAATGTGCATTATAGGCATCCCGAAATAGGAATGTTTTGGCTAGTTCTTGTTGAAGATATAAAGTCAAGGCATTCCAGAGTGTGGAGGCTGTCACTGAGAATATGGATTTTTGTGTTGTATCATAACGCCGGAATGTGATATTATGGATTAGACACATTCTTTAACGGAAATAATGTGCACAGCTCAGTGTCTTATGAGTGTCTCCCATAGCTAAATATGAGCATACCTGACACAAATTCCAGTGAGGGGGAGGCAACACAATGTTTTGATGCATACTCTCTAGAGCAGTGGTTCTTAACCTTGTTGGAGGTACTGAACCCCACCAGTTTCATATGCGTGTTCACCGAACCCTTCTTTATTCCCTTAGTTTTGCCGGAGCTAGACTAGAATTACTCAACTTGGCAATGCAAATCATGCAATTAGGACGCTGACTCCCATCACGTTCCGTTATACATGTGAATCCATATTGTACATATTCGTCCGACCACTTTCGTATTTTGCTCAACATAGTTAGTAAGGGATTAAAATATTAAGATAGGTATCACACGACGTACCATCACAACAGTTACAATTCGACTACTGTGCGCATCAAATCCCCTGCAGCACAGATAGGCCAAGCGATGTTGCGTGATCACCTGCAGCCAATTATGGACAAGCGGGGTGTATCATCACGAATCATAAGCGCTTCGGTCACGTTCCATCATCTATCAGTTAAATCACAAATTTTGATCAGGAATTGATTGATGTATATAAGGCGTTAGTTACAGATTGATAGATCAAGAAACCAAGTACACGATCAGTCTTGATCAAAATCACTGAATAACTGATAGATGATTGAACGTGACCGAAGCGCTATATGAGTCGGAGGTGCGTTTTGACCTCCGCCGAACCCGCGAGACTGACTCACCGAACCCCTGGGGTTCGGTGGAACCCAGGTTAAGAACCACTGCTCTAGAGGCAATATTCACATTGAGCCCGACACCTGGGGGTGGGGGTGGGGAGCTGGTGCAATGTACCCATAAGTTTGCACCTGCACAGCTCAGGTCACACATACAGTTACAGGGAATGATTTTTCATCTAATCCCTGGTCAGTCCCCTGTTTGCATAACCCTACCAGGGACCGCTGAAAAATTCTTAGCCCAACCAAGAGAATGATGTGGAGCCATGAAACTTACAAATTAATTTCACACTTTCCTTGACATCTTTTTGCTTCAATGATATGAAATAAAAAGACAAGTGTCAAGAAAAGTGTGGAATAACTTGTAAATATAGAAAACAAAATAAATAAATAAGTTTCTTGGCTCCACATTATTCTCTTCTTGGTTAGGATGAGAGCTTTTCAGTGGTCCCTTGTACATTTTTGGTTGGGAGTTGTTGTAAATAAATCTATTTTAAACCTTTATCATCACTTTCTTTTTGACTGCTACTACTTTCTACGTTCACTGAAACACACCACTGAGAATATGATTTCAATTTTCAAATAATTTTTATCTCAGTTTGATATAGGAATATTCATTTGTTTTTATTTTTCATTTTGAACATAGTCCCCCTTTCCCCATTTGTTTGTGTAAGATGAAGACGTGAGTAACACATTTAGAAGGACTGCCTTTACTGTTTCTAAATTGTAATACCCAGGGCTTAATTACAGAGCAACAGAAGTGATGCGTTCCAGGCAACTGCAGGAAGTAGGGGGGGAGGGGGATGAGCCTGGGGGCTCAAAAAAAAAAGTCATCCTTCCCCTTAATCTAACCCTGTTGCTTCTCTCCCTGGCCCATCTGCCACCTCCCCAGGTCTACTTCCGTTTGGTATACAAACTAAGCCCTAGTTACACCTCTACTGACTAGAATAGAGATCAGAACAAGAGACAATGTAGGGTACAACTCAATGATGGTTTTATTTCATAACATCTCTATGCTGAGATAACATGCCAACTTTGGTATGAATAGTTCAACTTTTAAGATGAAAAGAACTAGAAGGCTCCCTTTAACGGTACTTGCTGGTCAGACATGTAGCCACAGCACACAAGAACTTGTCCATGGAGGCGTGTGTACCACATGTATATTCATGGGGATGGTGTGTTGCGATCACAACATGGAAGCATTCATTAAAGAACTGAAATGGGAAGGGGGGGAACAAAAAAAAAAAAAAACCAAAACAAGATTAGCATTGATCATCAGAGAAATAAAATAAAGTACAATAAATGATTTGAGATGTGCCCAAAGTGTATTGAAATAACCTCAACAGGGCAGTTATAGAGCTAATTTCATTCATTCTTTTTTCTATTAACCCATCAATTGTGGAATTTGAAGACATATGTCATTGTGTCCCTGAAAATCCACTGAATTCAACAGTAGTTCCAGACATGAAATGTCATGCATTAGGCACATTTTACGTTTATTCTCTCTGGTTAGGTTAAGAGCACTAGGAATGCATCATTTGCGAGTCCACAAGTCAACCAGAAAAATTAATTTGCCCATCCCACTTTGAGCCATGGTCATTACAGCAGTTTACAGCTCTTGGCACTTACCGGAAAGTTGGCCGGATCCACCCGCAAGTCATAGGCATGACGGTTGCTCAGCTTGTCTAGGCAACCTTGAAGGTTGTCGAGGTGGTTAACGGACTCATTCAGGGCAGTAAACACCCTCGAGCCATGGGTTTTAAGGTCTTGAGAACCCTTGCTGGTATTGTAGTTGGCGAAATAAATTTTGGTCTGAGGGTAGCATGACATCATCCTGCAGAGGACAAGAAAAACAAATGAGGAGCATGGTCAATACTCAGCAGGTAAAGAGCAGAGCACAAAGCTGCCCTGGAGCAGTGGTTAAAGCTACAGCCTCAGCACCCTGAGGTTATGGGTTCAAACCCCTGCTGCTCCTTGTGACCCTGGGCAAGGCACTTAATTCCCCCATTGCCCCAGGTACATTAGATAGATTGTGAGCCTGCCAGGACAAACAGGGAAAAATGCTTAAGTACCTGAATAAATTAATGTAAACCATTCTGAGCTTTCCTGGGAGAACAGTATAGAAAATTGAATAAATAAATATCCTAAGTATAGGCTAAAACCAAAAACGTTTCCAATATCAGGCCCCTTTCCCCTCAGCATTCTGCACTCAAATGAGGCAACAGATGATTTCGCAATCAATGAATAAAGGTAGTGGGAATTAAACCCCTAAACTGCACTCTTTTTTTCTACTGCCCATGCTATATTCTGGAATGAGGCATAGCCCCTTCATTGCAATGCAGATCCCTTCCAAAATACTCTTCTAGATTGTTCTACCAACCTGTGTAGGGTATCTGCCGTATAGTCCGCTCCGTGAGGGGCCAACTTGGCCCACATGGCCTTGACGCTCTTCTTATCTGCTTCGGTCAGCATTGTTTCTGCTACTCGTCTGGATGGCAGCACCTGACGATGTCCTCGAGTCTGCCACCGCCCGCATTATATAGGGTGCCGGACGGGAATGTCCCTCCCCCGTTGCACCCTGCCCATCTTGTCCCCGATTGGCTGGAGGGGCGCCACCCGGGGAGGAGGAGGGGCGTTCCTGCACTGGTCTTGCCAGCGCTGGGCTTCACGGGGAGAGGGTTTGGCCTTGCCCTGGAATGGTGCCAGGTTGCTCAGGGGCTGCAGAGACATTTGCTCCGTTGGGAGGTTAGCTTGCTCTTCTCTTCCATTCCTCGCCAATGCACTCAACCTGTCTCTTCGTTTTTCCAAAAGGCGCGAATCTCCCCGTATCATGGCTTGCGCGGCTGTTCATCCTACCTAGGGGGTTGTGGGAAAGGAAAGGGGGTAAAAAGCGGACCTTACGGACCTCGCGGATCTAAAACCGCACATCCAAGTTTCCAAGTTTATTAAATATTTGATTAATCGCTTAGTCAACATTCTAAGCGATGTACAAAGTATAAAATATTAAATTACAATAATTAAAGGGAAACAGACAATGTAAATAAGACTGACAAGACAAACAAATGACACAAGGGGAAGGGAGTAGGAAAAGAAATACAATTTTAAAAGATAGTAAAGGAAACATATAAAGGCATCCTTAAAAATCTGAGGTTCACTTTCAGTCCCTGGGAGTGAGCGTTTTCTGCTGTTATTCTCCAAACACACTGACCAGCCCCCAAGTCATTAACCAAGTCGCTGTAGCTGCCCTTCTGACACTTTCTTTAAAAAAAAATTTTTTACATCCCTATAGAAGTTGAATTGTTTGAGAAAGTTATCAAAACGCGCGCATTGCAAATTTCTGAGTGGAACTTCTGAGACTGTTTCAGGAAGATCTGTAGACACCTCTGGTTTGTTTTGGGGGGGCTTTTTTTTGTACACTCTCTTCGCTTATTCAGGAGTGGAATTTTTCTGACTCCAACAAGAGAGAGAGACTCATGGGCTTGATAGATTCCCCCAGTAATACCCGCTGTGGATTCAACGAAGAGTCAATTCTCCATTGCATATTTTATTTTCTGAATGCTCGTGACTGCTGTCAATTAATCACGCTGTATCAACCAGAGAGGGTTGGTTTTTTTTTTTGTCTTCCTTGCAGTTCAGATGACATAATACATGATGTGCTTTCAATCATCCATATTTCTTTTTTTTAAATTTTTATTGATTTTCAAACTTTGATAGTGCAATACAATTGGTAAATCATAAAATACTGCATAGAACACATTAATAACTATACAATTATTACATTAAACAGTCATTTACTCCCATCCTCATCTTAATTATTAATACAATAAAACATATGATGTGATTGCAATATTATAATTAAATAATTTAACTCCTCAAAGTACATTTCCTTCCCTGGACTAGTAAGTTTGGGGTCTACTAGTAAGTCCTTTAATGATGTATGGAGTCCATTGACTACTTTTGTTGCATTACAGTAAGGGTCATGTTTCTTCCCTTTTCATTAGATTTCTTTACAATCATCCATATTTCCTGCGTGGAATTACAGTCGGCCTCTAAAACAGTGTGCAAGGCAAGATGTTGGGTTTTTTTTTTAAGCAAAGTTCCTCCATTTATTTAGTCATCCATTATCTTCCCCATTCTTAGAAACAGCCGAAGCCCAATACAATAAAATGAAATACAGATACATTCTAAATAGAACAGATGATAAATGCAAATCACAAAATATACCCAACCAGTTATTTGTCTAAATTGTAAATAAGTGGCAACTGGTCACTTGCTTCCTGCCTTTCTGTACACACTGGTTTCTAAGTGCTTGCTGTGTGCCATGTTCTGGTTCCCAAACAATAGTAAAGAAAGAAGTTGTTTTACTATTTTTCTTCCTAAGCCATCCGGATCCAGGACATTGTACAAAAATTAATGTAGGTGAACGCTAGCGATAAAGAATAGAAGGGTCCCGATGAAAAGTTGTCAGCCCAGCCAAGAAGAGAATGATGTGGAGCCATGAAACTTGCAAGTTATTCCACACTTTTCGTTTCATTGATATGAAATGAAACGAAAAAGTGTCAAGGAAGTGTGGAATTACTAGGAATTTTTATGGCTCCACATCATTCTCTCCTTGGCTGTGCCGAGAACTTTTCAGCTGTCCCCCTCCTAGTTTTAAAGGTTGAGGTTTTAGTTAATTTCTCACTGCTGGTTAAAGAATCAATAATATAGGTCCACGTTAGAGATGTGCTTAAAAATGCTGGCATATCATTTTATTTTCTATGTATCTTGTGTGTGTAGGTGGAAAGGAGTTAATTCTATTTCAATTTTTCATTTCTCCATGTTAAAAAAAAATCATTTTAGTGTACTTGAGGGGGTGCTGAAAAGTTCTCAGCCCAGCCAATGAACTTCCTTAAATTCTGGGCATTATTTTGTTACTGTAGCTGAAAAGGGTGTTATCTTATTTGTGCCAATTTGCAGAATAAAATTCAATGTTTTTTGACATTGTTTTTCCGTTGGTTGGGCTGAGAACTTTTCAGCACCCCCTACTATGTTAAATACTTCCAATGAAAAGGCTTCAGTGTGCTGTATACTATAACAATTTAGGGTGCCCTAAATGGAAAAACGCAAATGGAATTAAATGTTGTTACGTTTTGTTTGCATTTTGGATCGGGGAAATGACAGAAACAAACTGGCCGATTGTAGTTTCCATGTCATTTTAAAAGGACGACACATCCCTGGCCTAATTGATTATATGTTGTTAGAAGACAGGGAGAACATTGAGCTGGCGTTAGTTCTAGCCGTGTAGCGTGGGTTTTGCACACGCTAAAATGCTGCATGCGCTAAACACGCTAACGCAGCTTAGTTAAAGGAGCCCTATATCTGAAAAGCTTATCTGCTGAAGTGCTGTAGTAACAGTATATCTTAATCTTTTTAGTCTTTTAATTTTACATTTTAATTTTAATTCCAGTGCTGTCTCTGAAATGATACACGAATAATACTTTCTCTCATAGGCTTATTCTTATGTCACTCTAATTTAATCAATTGTGAACCGAGTCGAGCTCTTTCAGGAGATGACCCAGTATATAAACTGAAGATTAGATTAGATTACTCTGGAAGAAAGGCAGGAGAGAAGGGTAAGATAGAGATTTATTATTATTATTATTATTTATAATTTTTCAACTATTGACAATTTTAAAGTCAAAAAAACCAAAAACAGTCTGCAATAGAAAAACATATCAATACAATGTATTACATTGTCTACTCGTTATTCCAAAAAAGAAACATTACTTTAAATTTGCAGGTTGTGGTTAGTCCACCATATATGGAAAAGGAGCTGAAATTTAACATCAGAAAAGACAGAGATGTTTAAATATCTCCATGTACAGGAAGTGAGCCTTTTTCAAATGAAGGAAAACTCCGGAACGAGAGGGCACAGGATAAAGTTAAAAGGTGATAGGCTCAAGAGTCATCTAAGGAAATATTTTTTTACAGAAATGGTGGTAAATGCATGGAATAGTCTACCGGTAGAGGTGTCTGAATTCAAGAAAGTGTGAGGTACTAGGCATGTGGGACCTCTTAGGGAGAGGAGGAGATAGTGGATGCTGAATGGGCCATGTGGCCTTTATCTGCCATTATGTTTCTATTTGTGCATGTGTTGGTCAAAAATGGGGTCAGAGAATGCAGGTTACTCCTGCTACCTAGTTCTAGAATGCCACTAGGGCAGGGGTTCTCAACCCAGCCCTCGGGACACACCTAATGGGTATATATTGAAGGAACAAAGGCCAGGACTGAGCAGACTTGCACGTTCTGTGTCCCGTATAAGGACATTCAGTTGAGGACGGGCTGGGGAGGGCTTCGATGGCTGGGATGGTTAAGATGGGCTGAAATAAGCTTTGACAGAGACTCCAGTAGACAGAACCTAAGCACACTACTGGGCAGGGCTCGGTTTCTGGCCCTGAAATATCTAAGAAAAAGGACCATTTAAATTGAAGTACAGTGGTGCCTCGCATAACGGCCGCCTCGCACAGCGAACGCTGCGCACAACGAACTTTATGTCTTGATTCGTACAACGGACTTCGTTTCACACAACGAAGTCGCCCGAGCTGCATCCTTACGGGGTTCCTGCGGGGTTGGATCGCAGCGGGGTTGGTCGAGCCGCGAGGGTAGTCTCCTTCTCCTTACCTGCCCTGTTGCAGCACACAGCCGAACGGAAATCTTCCCGATGTCAGCGCTGACGTCGGAGGGAGGGCTTAAGCAAAGCCCTCCCTTCCTCCGACGTCAGCGCTGACATCAGGAAGACTTCCGGTCGGCTGTGTGCGGCTGCGGCAGGGCAGGTAGGAAGAAGGCAATGGCGAACGAAAGAGGGGGGAGGGGGCGGTCCGCCCCGAAGAATGTGCACAGCTGGTCAGGTCCCCCGATCGACCGACAACAGGCCCGGCCGACAAACCTCCCTGCCCTGTAGCCGCGAATCTAAATTACCTCTTACAGCAGCTTCAATAATCCAGCTGCTGTAAGAAGGTAATTTAGATTCGCGGCTACAGGACAGGGAGATTTGTCCGACCGGGCCTGTTCTGTTGTCGGTCGGGTGCAAAAGCGCCACAAAGAGGGAGGGAGGAAAGGTGGAGTGGAGAAGAAAAGACGCTTAAGGGGGGAGAAGGCCGCTGAAAGCACATGTTGGAGTAGGGGATGAGAGGGAGGGAGAGAAGGGGAAATATTGGACAAGGGCAGAAGGGATGCTAAATCATAGGGTGACAGGCAGAGAGAACAACAGGAAAAAGAGTGGAAGCAATCTTGAACCCTGAGGGTGAGGGAAGAGAGAGGTGGTGAGATGATTGATCATGGGGAGAGGGACAAAAGGGAATAGAGATGGGATAGGAAGATAGTGGAAGTAAAAGGACAGGGAGATGTATGTTTTTAGATGTATCTAAATAAAAATAATAACAAAAAATTTATCTTTTTTTATGTCATCTTAGCATATTTTATGCTACAGAACGAATTATTTTTTTTAACATGTATTGTTATGGGAAAACGCGTTTCACATAACGAACTTTTCGCATAACAAACTTGCTCCTGGAACCAATTAAGTTCGTTGTGTGAGGCACCACTGTATTAATTTATGGAGCATGTATAGTTGGGCAGACTTGTTGAACCATTTGAGTCTTTATCTGCTGTCATTTACTATGTTACTATGAATATTCATGAGATAAATCTAGCTCCATTACATAAGAATATAAGACTAGCCATATTGGGTCAGTCCAATAGTCCATCTAGTCCAGTATCTTGTTTCCAACAGTGGCCAATGCAGGCCACAAGTACCAGGAAGAAACCCAAATAGTAGCAACATTCCAGAGCTTAGATTGTGATGTCATAATGCCTTATTCTACCAATGCTTAAGAGCCAACTTCATCAGTAATGTCACAATGGCTTGATTGTCCTATACTTGACTCACATAATAACTTAAGAATAACCATACTGGATCAGACCAATAGTCCATCTAGCCTAATATCCTGTTTACAACAGTTTTCCAATTCAGGCCACAAGCACCTGGAAGAAACCCAAATGGTAGCAACATTTTCACAAAGCTTTTTTGGCAAACAACAAGTATTAATTCAAAGGTTGGTCCATTCAGAGTCAGCAGCTGAGAGCTGAGGACCTAGAAAATAAAAAGGATATGTTATAAGATCCTTAGTCAGAGAGCCTGGATACCAGAACCCTATAAGCAAAAGATGGAACTTTCTTACCTTTCCAAATTCAAACTCAAGGTGACTTGTATTCAGATGTAGTCTCTTCTCTTATAATCCATGAGCTACCTTTAGGGGTAAATTCTATATACAGAATTGCAAAATGTGCACCAAGTACTATTCTATAAAGGGAGCTTCAAGCTGGGCGCCATTTACAGAATACTCCTCTCTTAAAGGCTGAACACATTCTTCCTGTTTCTTATCGGATGCCATTTAAATACAATATTCTTATTTTTCAAATTCTTTTCAGTGGTCTTCCCTCTTTTTATTTGGTTATTTAGTTCAATATTCTCCCCAGAGAATCCTTTGAGCTTCTTCTCAATCACTATAAGTATAGAAACCCAATCAGGTCGTGCATGTGCAAGACCGGAGGGTTAGGACTTCGATGGGAAGATAGGACTTCAATGAGAAACCAAGGCGGCAAGGGAGCCCCTTCTGGTGATTCAGACAGGTCGTGACCTGTTTGGGCCGCCGCGGGAGCGGACTGCTGGGCAGGATGGACCTATGGTCTGACCCGGCGGAGGCACTGCTTATGTTCTTATGTTCTTATGTACTATTGCAGTTATTTTTGGATGGTCATAGAAACTCTGGGCTCCTTATACTAAGCTGCGTTAGGGGCATTAACGCGCAGAATAGCGCACGCTGAAATGCCACGCGCGCTAGACGCTAACACCAGCATTGAGCTGGCGTTAGTTCTAGCCACGTAGCGTGAGTTTAGCGTGCGCTAAAATGCTGCGTGCGCTAAAAACGCTATCGCAGCTTAGTAAAAGGAGCCCTCTGTCTTTTCAGTCATGGCTCCTGCTCTTTGGAATTCCCTTCTCTTATACCTTCATACGGAAAGGTCTTTTTCAACTTTTAAAGCTCAATTAAAAACCTATTATTGTTCACAGGCCTTTATTATGTAGCTTATTCTCTCTCTTTTTTTTTTTTTTTTTTAGTGAGATCATTCAAATAATCCCATAACCTTTATGTTGGTGATTTTACCCTTTGCCTTGTCCTTTATGTTTCTGGTCTTGTTTGTTTTTATCCTGTTTGTTGTTTTGTGGTGTTTTTTTTTTTTTTTTTTTAGTTGTGTCCTTAATCCCCTTACCCAATTTTTATTGTAAACCACTTAGATTTTAAATTTGGTTTTATATTGGCGGTATATCAAATAAATTGAACTTGAATACACTCAGTGCCAGGACCTGTTGCAAAGTTTTAGGTATGGGGGATTTACACCAACTGAAACCTAGTATAATTCTCTGCACCCAAGTGAGGCGCTGATCAAGCGTATTCTGTAATGGTGCATGCAAATCACCGGAACACTCCTGCCCTCTTTTTGGATCCATGCACCGGAATTTACCTCTTTATAGAATATGCCTAAAAAGATACACATGCTAATTCTATTTATGGCCAATTATCAGCGCTGATTAACTTGCTACTCAAGTTGTGTGCACAAATTGGACACATGCTCCAATTTGCATGAACAACTCAAAGTGCCATATATAGAATCCAGGGATAAGTAACTTGTACAAATGCATATTGTTTACCGCATAGGATTTTTTTTTCTAAGAAAATGCATTAAATGTGGGGAGGGCCGGTTGGCTTGCAAGATTAGTTCTGTTGGGTTGGCTGGAGGGGGAGGGCTGGAGAGATGTGTATGTGTGTAGGGGGGGGGGGTTGATAGTAGTCAGGAAGCTTAGTTTGTGCGAACTCCATTTTAGCAATAGTAGTGCGGGTGGGAGGGTGTGCCCTGAGTGTGAAGCATGCTGATAAGTGACTAAGGCTACTTTTTACTGCAGTTTGGTAAAAGGGTCCCTAACATAGTAAATGACTCAACAGTCACACACATTATTAATTCAACATCTTATCACCATGGTGTTACATAAAAAAATTATAGCCACAGAAAAATGATATTCATCAATAAATGTACTACCAGTAACAAATGCCTTTTATCATTCAATTTTCTCAAAAACGGAGAAAGAGACCTCAGTGTTTCTCCAGAGTAATCTGGGGAAACTTTCTATGGCAAGTACTTCGTTGCCATAGAGAAATACATCCTCGGTCTCACAAAACTCCGTACTAAAATCTAAGTGCTTTTCTTAAATCAATATTAAATGTATTTTAAGTTTAGATTTAAACACTTATTTCAGGCACTTATCTTATCTTGTCTGCTAGTATACAAAATCACTGCGGACTGTAGTCAAAAATCCCAGTGCAGGCACACTGCACTTTAAGAAGTAGTATTAGATATCATTCAAATACTTCATATAGATATCCCGACAGGCCCTGTTTCGCGCATAAGCTGCATCAGGGGATTATTCTCAAAAACGAGCTACCGCTTCAATGATTTTCTAAAGTGGTAGCTCGTTTTTGAGAATAATCCCCTGATGCAGCTTATGCACGAAACAGGGCCTGTCGGGATATCTATATGAAGTATTTGAATGATATCTAATACTACTTCTTAAAGTGCAGTGTGCCTCCACTGGGATTTTTGACTACAGTCCGCAGTGATTTTGTATACTAGCAGACAAGATAAGATAAGTGCCTAAAATAAGTGTTTAAATCTACTTAGGAAGCTGTGGAACCACGGGGTGGAAGGGGACGTACACAGATGGGTCAAACACTGGTTGGCAGGCAGAAGGCAGAGGGATGGAGTGAAAGGTTAACTACTCGGGCTGGAGGAGGGTCACGAGCGGCGTTCCACAGGGGTCGGTACTCGGACCGCTGCTGTTCAATGTATTTATTAATGACCTGGAAACGGGGACGAAGTGTGAAGTTATAAAATTTGCGGATGACACTAAACTCTGTAGCAGGGTTAGAACTGTGGAAGAGTGTGAGGACCTACAAAGGGACCTAAACAAACTGAAGGAGTGGGCGAATAAATGGCAGATGAACTTCAATGTAGGGACATGCAAGGTCATGCATATAGGGAAAAAGAATCTGATGTTCAGCTACCAAATGGGGGGGTTAGTATTAATGGGAAGTAACCTTGAAAGAGATTTGGGTGTGCTGGTGGACACAACAATGAAGCCAACTGCATAATGCGCAGCAGCCTCGAAGAAGGCAAACAGAATGTTGGGTATTATTAAGAAGGGTATTACGACCAGAACGAAAGAAGTCATCCTGCCGTTGTATAGGGCAATGGTGCGCCTGCACCTGGAGTACTGTGTCCATTATTGGTCACCGTACCTTAAGAAGGATATGGCAATACTTGAGAGGGTCCAGAGGAGGGCGACAAAAATGATTAAGGGCATGGAAAACTTTTCGTACACTGAAAGATTGGAGAGACTGGGGCTCTTCTCCCTGGAAAAGCGGAGACTCAGAGGAGACATGATAGAGACATAGAAACATAGAAATAGACGGCAGATAAGGGCCCATCTAGTCTGCCCACCTTAATGTCCCTCCCCTACCTTTGCCCTGTGAATAGATCCCATGTGCCGATCCCATTTGGCCTTAAAATCAGGCACGCTGCTGGCCTCAATCACCTGTAGTGGAAGATTATTCCAGCGATCAACCACTCTTTCAGTGAAAAAGAATTTCCTGGTGTCACCTCGCAGTTTCCCGCCCCTGATTTTCAACGGATGCCCTCTTGTTGTCGTGGGACCCTTGAAAAAGAAGATATCTTCCTCTGCCTCGATGCGGCCCGTAAGATATTTGAACGTCTCGATCATGTCTCCCCTCTCTCTGTGCTCCTCGAGCGAGTATAGCTGTAATTTGTCAAGCCATTTTTTGTATGGTAGATCCTTGAGTCCCGAGACCATCCGGGTGGCCATTCTTTGCACCGACTCCAGTCCCAGCACATCCTTGCGATAATGCTGCCTCCAGAATTGCACACAGTATTCCAGGTGGGGCCTCACCATGGATCTATACAATGGCATAATGACTTCCGCCTTACGACTGACGAAACCCCTTCGTATGCAGCCCATGATTTGTCTTGCCTTGGACGAAGCCTGCTCCACTTGATTGGCAGACTTCATGTCCTCACTGACGATTACCCCCAAGTCTCGTTCTGCTACCGTTTTTGCTAGGATCTCGCCATTAAGGGTATAAGACTTGCATGGATTCTGGCTGCCCAGGTGCATAACTTTGCATTTTTTGGCATTGAAGTTGAGTTGCCATGTCCTAAACCATCGCTCCAGTAGGAGTAGGTCGTGCATCATGTTGTCGGGCATTGAATCTTCGTCTGTTGTGCATTTGCCCACTACATTACTCAGTTTGGCGTCATCGGCGAATAATGTTATTTTACCTCGAAGCCCTTCTGCCAAGTCTCTTATAAAGATGTTGAATAGGATTGGGCCCAAGACTGAGCCCTGTGGTACTCCACTAATCACCTCCGTCATTTCGGAGGGGGTGCCGTTCACCACCACCCTTTGGAGCCTACCTCCAAGCCAGCTCCCAACCCATTTCGTCAATGTGTTACCTAATCCTATAGAACTCATCTTGCTCAGTAACCTGCGGTGTGGTACGCTATCGAATGCTTTGCTAAAGTCCAGGTACACGATGTCCAGGGACTCCCCAATATCCAGCTTCCCTGTCACCCAGTCAAAGAAGCTGATCAGGTTGGATTGGCAGGATCTCCCCTTAGTAAATCCATGTTGTCGGGGATCCCGTAGATTCTCCTCATCCAGGATCTTATCTAATTGGTGTTTGATTAGAGTTTCCATTAGTTTGCTCACTATCGATGTTAGACTCACTGGTCTGTAGTTTGCTGTCTCCATCTTTGAGCCTTTCTTGTGGAGTGGAATGACGTTAGCCGTCCTCCAGTCCAACCGGACGCTGCCTGTACTAAGGGAGAGGTTGAAGAGCGCGGACAGTGGCTCTGCCAAGACATCACTCAGCTCCCTAAGCACCCTGGGGTGCAGGTTGTCCGGCTCCATTGCTTTGTTAACCTTGAGCTTTGACAGCTCACCGTAGACACTGCTGGGCGTAAACTCAAAGTTACTAAACGGGTCAACTGAGCCAACCCTTGTCTGTAGCTGAGGGCCGAGCCCTGGCGCTTCTCGGGTGAAGACTGAGCAGAAGTATTCATTTAATAGTTGGGCTTTTTCCGAATCCTTTTCCACATAGTCTCCGTCTGGTTTCCTAAGACGTACAATCCCGCCTGAGTTTTTTCTTCTATCAATGATATACCTGAAGAAGGATTTATCTCCCTTCTGGATGTTCTTTGCTAGAGACTCCTCCATGAGGAATTTAGCCTCCCTGACTGCTGTTTTGACGGCTTTTGATTTGGTCAGGTAGTCTGCTCTAGAGTCCTGCTTCCCTGATTGTTTGTAAGAGATGAATGCTTTTTTCTTCTCCTTGATCAGGTCTGAGATCTCCGCAGTAAACCACTGTGGCTTATTGTTCCTTCTCTGTTTACTTACTGATTTTACATAGCGGTTTGTTGCTTCTTGTATGGTTGCTTTCAAAGTCGACCACATGTCTTCCACGTTATCGGTTTCTTCTTGGCTTTGTAGCGCCTGGTGAACGAAGTCTCCCATTTCTTTGAAATTTGTGTCCTTGAATTTGAGGACTTTGGTTAGTGTAGTAGATTTAGTGAAACCTTTCCTGATATTGAACCATACCATGTTGTGGTCACTGGAGGCCAATGTGTCGCCCACCGAGACCTCTGTGACACTTTCTCCATTGGTAAGTATCAGGTCCAGTATTGCCTGATCCCTTGTCGGTTCCAACACCAGTTGCCTGAGGCTTGCTCCTTTCATAGAGTTTAATAGCCTCCTGCTGCTGCCGGAAGCAGAGGTAAGTGTAACCCAATCCACATCAGGCATGTTGAAGTCACCTAGCAATACTGTGTCCCCACGCAAGGTGATATTTTCTATATCTTCGATTATTTCCATATCCAGGTCATCCTGTTGTCTTGGGGGTCTGTAAATTACGCCAAGATACAAGCATTTGTCCTTCCCTCTGGCCAAATTAACCCAAAGGGATTCCCCAGTATACTGGACATCTGAGATTCTCGTGACCTTAATGTCATCTTTAGTATATAATGCTACACCCCCTCCCTTCCTACCCTCTCTGTCCCGGCGAAGCAAGTTGTAACCCGGTATGACCATGTCCCACCCGTGGGAGTCTGTGAGCCAGGTTTCGGATATCGCCACCACATCCAGGTCGGCATTTCTTATTTCTGTTTCCAATTCCAGGATCTTGTTTCCTAAACTGTGTGCGTTGACGTACATAGCCCTCCATGTTATATTTTTGTTACGTCTCAGTGTGGATATTCCTGCTTGAGCTATTTGAACACCTTTAACATTGTTTGTGTTATTTGTGCTTTCCTGAGGCTCAGAACCACAATGTGTACTCCCCATATACCCAGAACTACAGTGTGTACTCCCCCTAGACCCGGAATTACAATGTGACCCATAAATATGATGTGACCCTACTCCCGACTCAAAAGTGTGTGCACTCACCCCTGACCCAGAATTTCGGTGACTACTTTCCTCAGCCTCAAAAATGTATTGGCATTTTAGTTCGCCTGGTATGTTGTTTGTGCCTGTACCCTCCCCCGACTTACCTAGTTTAAAGCCCTGTGGAGTAGGCGGGCTAGGCGGTGTCCAAGGACATTCTTCCCTCTTCTGGTTAGGTGTAGCCCGTCGTGTCCCTGTAGTCCTTGCAATGCTTCTCCATGGTGCAGAAACCCGAAGTTCATCTCCTTGCACCATCCTCGCAGCCAGTCGTTCGCCCTCTGTATTCGATCCTCTCTGGCTCTGCCCTTGCCCCTCACTGGGAGAATCGAGGAGAAGACTACCTGCGCATCCATCCTCCTCAGCTTCTCCCCCAGGGCCCTGAAGTCTTCAGATATGCTGTCCGGGCTGCTCCTTGCGGTGTCGTTGGTTCCGACGTGGATTAGAACCATGGTGAAGTGGTCTCGGGGCTTGATGAGTCTGTCAATGCAAGCAGTGACATCCCGGATCCTGGCCCCTGGCAAACAGCAGACCTCTCTTGATTGTAGGTCTGGTCTGCAGATTGGTCCCTCGGTGCCCCTCAGCAGCGAATCTCCGACGACCACCACTCTGCGCTTCTTAGGGGTGGGCTGTACTGTTGATTCCGGAGTTGGAACCGTCTGCTGAACAACTACTTGTAGCTCTTTCTCCGGACCTTCCTGTAGCAGCTGATATCTGTTCCTCAGGGCGATATGAGGTGTCGATGTTGAGCTGTCCTGTATGGGGGAAAAAGAGACAGAGTTAGGTCCTCTGCGTTTTCTTGTGGAGGAAGTCACCAACTGCCAGGAGTCAGCGTCTCCAACCACTTTCTGCATTCCGGTAGTTTGTCTCAAGGTGGCCGTTTTGGATGCTATGGGTGTTCCCAGGATGGTCTTGTCAGGTTCCTGTTCAGTGATCTGAGACAGCTCCTGGATGACTCCATCGATGAAGGTCTCGTCGTCTCGGATGCTCCTTAAGCGCTGAACCTCCTCTCTCAGGCTCTTTAGCTCCATCAAAAGGCTTTCGTCCGGTTGATCCATTACTTCTGTCTGCGTTGAGACTGTAGACATCTTTGAGGGGATGGCCTCGGTCTGTACAGAGACCTCTGCCCTCCATCCTGGTTCTCCTTCCATCTGTACTCGGACCATAGCCATCCCCTGGGTGCTCTCGGTGACTGAACTGCCTGTTTTGATTGAAGTCTTGCTGCTTCTAGTCCTACCTGCCATTACAAAGGTTTATTGTTATTATTTCTTAATTTAAATTTTTTTTTTTTTTTTAGGATGTTTGTTAGGGTGGGGGCTGTTAGGTGTTGGTCAGTAAGTGTTGAGGGAGGGATAGAGGTAGTTAGTTAGTTCTTGGTCTGAGGGATGGAGTAGTTAGTTAGTTAGTTAGTAGTAGTAGTTAGTTAGTTAACAGTTAGTTAATTGTCAGTTAAGAACGTCTGTTTGTTAGTGTGCTGGAGAGGTGCTGGAGAGGTGCTGGAGGTCTGCCTGTTAAAGTGGTTTGGGAATAGAGTGATTGGTGAGGTCTGCCTGTTTAGTGAGAAAGATTTAGTAGCTTGTTGGTGAGATAGAAAGTAAGATTGATAGTTAAAGACTTGGTAGAATGCTAAAGAAAGACTGAAGACAATTTATTAGTTAGCTAGGCTTATAAGTTGGGAGTCCGGCTATAGTTGACAGCCCTTTCTTGATGCCCTTCGCAAAGGCGCTCTCGCTAAGGCGAGCGCCTTTGCCGCGCGCCGAACGGCTGTGCGCCGTTGGACCCCCCTGGTTAAGGGGGAGTCCGGGCGCTGACGTTGGTGGTGACACAGAGCGGGTGGGCGGAGCTAACTCTCGCCGCTACCCGCTCTTCGCTCGCACCGTCTCCTGCCTCCTCCTGCTTCTCTCCGGCCCCGCTCTCCTGCTGCTTGCAGTCTCCTCCGTCTGCCCTCAGCCGCTTGCTCTGCCTGCCTCCACCACGCGGCCGCCGATTTACTTCACCCGCGGCTCCCTTCCTGGTTAAAGGGGAGTCCGGGTGCTGACGTTGGTGGTGACGCGGAGCGGGTGGGCGGAGCTAACTCTCGCCGCTACAAGATCATGAAGGGCATAGAGAGAGTAGAGAGGGACAGATTTTTCAAACCTTCAGAACATAAAAGAACAAGAGGGCATTCGGAAAAGTTGAAAGGGGATAGATTCAAAACGAATGCTAGGAAGTTTTTCTTTACCCAGCGTGTGGTGGACACCTGGAATGCGCTTCCAGAAGGCGTAATAGGGCAGAGCACGGTACTGGGGTTCAAGAAAGGATTGGACAATTTCCTACTGGAAAAAGGGATAGAGGGATATAGTTAGAGGATTACTACACAGGTCCTGGACCTGTTGGGCCACCGCGTGAGCGGACTGCTGGACACGATGGACCTTAGGTCTGACCCAGCAGAGGCATTGCTTATGTTCTTATGTTCTCATCTTGTCAGGATTTCCTGCTCATTTGTCAGTTTTTTCTCTTCCTTTCCTTTCAGCCTTCTTTAATTTCCTGCCCCTGTTCAGATTTATTTTTTTCTTACTATCTAATTCTCAATTTCCCTTTTTTTATTGTGTCTACCTATAGCTTGCCACCTCTTTCACTCACCCTGGCTCTCCTATTTTACTTCCTCTTATTCTCTATCTGTATCCTCTTCCCCCCATTCAGCATATGTTCACTCTCCTCCTCTTTCATCCAGTGTCTGCCTTCTCCTCTATGCTTCCCCCTCTCACTTCCCCACTTCCATTCAGCATATACCTCTCTATCCTCCCTATTTCTATTAAGTATTTGCCCCTCCTACTTCCATCATCTGCCCCTCTCTCCTCCCCACTTCCAGCCATCTGCCTATTTCTCCTCTCCACTTCCTTCTAGCATGTACCCCTCTGTCCTACCCACTTCCATTCAGTGTTTACCCTCTCTCTCCTCCTCACTTCCATCCATCATCCACCCCCTCTCCTCCCCACTTCCATTCAGCATGTGCCCTCTCTCTCCTCCAAACATCCATCCAGCATGTACCCCTCTGTCCTTTCCACTTCCTTCCAGCATGTGCCCTTCTGTCCTCTCCACTTCCATCCAATATACACCCTTACACTCCCCATTTCCTTCTAACGTGCCCTTTGCCCTACTTCCTTCCAGCATGTGCCCCTCTGCCCTACCCACTTCCATCCAATATGCCCCCTATCCTCATCACTTCCTTACAGCATGTGCCTTCTGTCTTCCCACTTCTATCAAATGTACCCCACTTCTGTACTTCCATCCAGTGACTGGCTCCTTCCCTGACAACCCCACTATTGCTGTTGCTATTTCTCCAAACCAGCAGCCGTGGCAAAACAAAATGCAATTGTCACAGGGCTGCACTGGACCTACCCGTAGTTGCTGGCTCTGCCCTGGAAAAAGAAGTGACTCTGGAGGGGGCGGGGCCAGTAGCTGAGATTAGGTACAATGTAGTACCACAGTCTGTATCTTTTTATTTTTTTTTTTGCCACTGCTGATGATTTGGGAAAGTAAGAAAGCAGAAAGATCAGTGTCTCTGTTGGGTAGGCTGAGCAGTGACCCAGAACAGCTATGTGGCTTCTTTTCGGGAGGTGCATGGCCATGCATCTGCATAGCTTAGAGGGAACATTGCACAGGAATCAGTTTTAGAGCCCCTGCCTCCCTTGTGCCCTGTGCGGCCGCATTGCCCGCACATAACTCACTACGGCTCTGGCTCCCATATATCTTGCAGACATCATGCTGATGTGGTTTTGGGTCTGAGCAGATCACATTAAGTAACATATAAGTCATGTGCCTTTGGGGGGTTTGAGGGTAATCTCCTCCCCCCCATTACAGAGGAAAGTGTAATTTTTCTCTGTTTTAGGAAAAAATTACAGTTTCCTCTGTAAGTAGGGAGGTTTCCCCCACCCCACCCCCAAAGGCAGTGCCAACACTTCTAAGTAAAGTAGGGGTCCCCCCCACACCCTCGGAGCGCTTTAAATTTAATTTTTAAGCCAGCACGCTGAAATCCTGCACGCATTTGTCTCTGCTGAATTGTCCGCAATTGTCTGGCGCGCTTTAGTCCCTTCATTGTTTTAGGTAGTATAAGTTATTTAAACCTGTGCAATATTTGCTGATTTAATTGAATTCACAGAGAATTTGATAATGTACTCTCTATATTTTACTTACTAAATTTAAAAAATACCTTTGACAGTCTGGTCAGGCAGAGCTATACACTTCTTTTTTTGCACAGATCTTGAAGCCAGACTCCTTTTGCAGAACAGCCAGTGTGTAGAAACTGTTCTCCTAAACTACCATTGTTCATCATCCACTGAGATTGGATTGGCAGGACCTACCCTTGGTGAATCCATGCTGACTGGGATCCCGAAGATTCCCTTCATTCAAGATCGTGTCCAATTTGCTTTTAATTAGTGTTTCCATGAGTTTGCACACTACTGATGTGAGACTCACCGGTCTATAATTCGCAGCCTCTGCCCTGCAACTCATTTTATGCAGAGGAACGACATTAGCTAATTTCCAGTCCAGGGGAACTTTCCCCTTACTTAGGGAGAGATTGAATAGCTCAGCCAACGGTTTCGCCAGGACATCGCTCAATTCTCTGAGCACTCTTGGGTGCAAATTGTCTGGTCCCATGGCTTTGTTCACCTTGAGTCTTGCCAGTTCACTGTAAACTTCACCTGGTGTGAACTCAAAATTCTGAAACGGGTCTTCTGTGCTTTGTGTTGCCTTCAACTGTGGACCGTGTCCCGGTGCCTCACAGGTGAAGACTGAGCAGAAGTATTCATTCAGTAGTTCGGCTTTATCGGAATCTGCTTCCACGTAACTTCTGTCCGGTCTTCTAAGGCGTACTATCCCGCCTGTCTTCCTTTTTCTGTCACTAATATACCTGAAGAAGGATTTGTCCCCCTTTTTAATGTTTTTTGCCAGAATTTCTTCCTCTCGAAGTTTTGCCTCCCTAACTGCCATTTTGACCGCTGTAGACCTTGTAATGTGTACAGCTGACAGCAGGTAGAAGTAGTGGCCTAGTTGTTAGAGCTCTAGCCTCAGCACCTTGAGGTTGTGGGTTCAAACCCCACAACTGCTCTTTGCAACCCTGGGCAAGTCACTCAATCCTCCATTGCCCCAAATACATTAGATAGATTGTAAGCCCATCAGGACAAATAGGGGGAAATGCTTGAGTACCTGATTGTAAACCACTTAGATAACCTTGATAAATTGTATATAAATACCTAAAATCAAAAATTATATAATTATGTGGACTGCCTATGAAATGCCCATGCTTTGTCTAGAGATACAGCCCACTTGTGATTGTGCATTAAGCAACATAGGTACCAAGGGCCTGATATTCAGCCAGCATTGATCAGTGTTTTGCTGACTGCTGCTGGCATTAAATCCAGACACTCAATGCTGGGCCATGTCCAAGCACCAGCACTGAATATCCAGGTTTATGGAGCCAATGAAAACATTGCCAGTTAAGTGTGATATTCAGCCCTTAACCGGCCATGGGTTACCACATAAAGATAGGACTGCCTTTTATGCGGTTAATCTGAATATTGGCACTTAACTGGACAGGTGCAGACTCCACCCTGTAATGCCTCCAAAATAGCCAGTTTTCAGTTCAGTGCTAACCACTTATTTTCAGCGGCTCTAACTGGTTAAGTACCACTGAAAGTTAGTGGTTAGCCCTGAACAGGTGATTTAATTGGCCATAAACCATTCCTGGCTGGTTAAATTGCTTTGAATATTAGTCCTCAAATTTGTAGGAGAGTGCCTAGCTGCAGTGGCATAGTAAGTTCCTCTGTAGATCTTTGCTAGCACGAGCAACTTCTCCTGTCCTGGTTCCCTTTTGAATTACTTCCGGGTCATGGGGCCAGGAAGTGATGTCAGAGGGAAATCCAGTGCTGGTGTGAGGAGCATGCCACAGAAACCACTCGCGCTGGTGAATATTTAGAGGTATGGAGGGGAAGGGAGAGCGTGTGTAGTGGGGGACAGGATGGAGCGGGCTGGGAGGGGTGCGGGAGCAGGGGCGCAGCTATTCTCTATACATGGTGCACAAATTGGTGTCTTACCCTAGGTGCACTTATAGAACTGCCTTTTAATTTTGCTCATGAGGCAACAGAGGGTCAAGTGTCTTGTCCAAGATCACAAGAAGCAGCAGCAGGATTTGAACCAGACTTCCCAGGTTATCAGCCCAGTGCTCCAACTACTAGGCTACTTCTCTACTCATGTACAAATGGATTGATGGGAAAATTTTCCCTTCTCAGCAGTGGCATAGTAAGGGGGAGTGGGGTGGGGGAACAAGTGCCGTCTTGTTGGAGGCGCTGGCACCCATCATCTCTGCCCCCGCTCCTTCCCACCTCTCCCCCACCAAGCAGGTGTACCCCTTCCCTTCCCTTGTACCTCTTTCATTTTTCCTGGTGCAAGCCGTATCATGAACTTGCTACCCACGTCGGTGTCGGCTCTCTCTGTTGGTATCCACACCTAAGAAGTGACATCAGAGGGAGAATCGATCTGACAAGGGCAGAAAGTTTGAGATACTGTGCATGCTAGGAAAATTAAAGAAGTACAGGGGAAGGGAAGAGGGATGCAAGCAGCGGAGGGGGGCAGGAAGGAGGAGGGGCAGGGGAGGGGCGCCATTCACCCTTGCTATGCCACTACTTCTCAGATAATAATTTTAGACGAGAGATCCTGTTCCCTATTTCCAAAGTGTTTGGCCATGGAGTGTGAGTTCTGTTGAAAGGACAACCTTTGTAATCTAGCTCGTTTGTACTCCATTTCAGATTAGGTGACACCTTACAGAAAATTCAATTTCATCCTGCAATTCAAGTGAACCTGTATTTTCTCAATAGTGTTTGCACCAGCTGTGGATTGCATCTCTTTGCTGCCACTCAACAACCACTAATTCAATGCACAAGGCTGGCAAAAAAAAAAGAGATAATCATAGGAGACCATGAAGAAAGTTTCAAGGCTTTATTGAGAATTTAGTATAGGATGACATCAACTGTGAACCTCAATCCAACTCGACATTTTGTACAGTTAGGCATAATGCTTCATATCATTTATCATTCTGCTCTTATCCTTTATATTCAAATCCCTCTTGGCCATCAGCTAGAGTTTATCTGTATTTTGAAGTCAGGATTGCAGAAATTACAGCCAGGAACTTGTCCCAGGAAGCGTGGGTTTCAGAATTAAATTCAGCTGGACAGTGAATAGCCAGGACCACCAGGATGCAATGACTTAGCAGCTGTAATAGAAGAGAACAGCTTAAAATTTGACTGCAGTGTAACAAACAGTCCACTTTCATACCACTGCCTTTTGTTTCAATGCAGCCTGGGGCTGAATATAATAGAGGCAGTGAACTTTTATTTCCTGATCAAGAAACTACTAATAAGTTGCCCTGATAATGTTTTGCAACTGTCAGCACTCTATGATTGTACCCAACCAATGCACTACAGTTACAAAATTGTAAGTTTTATGTCAAGCAATACCTGCCTTAGATGAATCCCTTTATAAGGGTGGTTAATTAATCCCAATAAATAAAATACATAAACAATGCATAATATGAGGGGACATGTAAGCCCTGCGAAATCGAGGCTGCAATATTGATACCATGCACTTACCTAAAGTGTTTGCAGTGAAACTGGGCTATGTCAATAGGCATGGAAAGGCATTTTTGATATCCAAACCATTTTAAAACCCTGCTGAGCTAATTACTTTTACAATATTCTCCAGCAACGAATTCCAGAGTTGAACTGCATGTTGAGTGAAAAAAATATTTTCTCCATATTGTTCTGAATCTATCACGTAGGAGCTTCGTTGTATGCCCCCTAGTCCTTGTATTTTTTGGAAAAATTAAACAAGCACTTCACATCTACCCATTTCACTCTAACCAGTATTTTATACATCTCTATCATATCTCCCCTGAGTCACTTCTTCTCCAGGCTGAAGAGCTCAAGCTGCTTTAGCCTTTCCTCATTGGGAAGTAATTCCATCCCTTTTATCATTTTTGTCAGCCTTCTCTGTACCTTTTCTAATTTCACCATATCTTTTTTGAGATGCAGCAACCAGAATTGCACACAGTATTCGAGCTGCAGCTGTACCATAGACCAATGCATTATAACATTCTCATCTTTGTTTTCCATTCAGTGGCATAGCGAGGGGCGAGAGGCACCTGGGGCGGTGGCCCTCCCCCCACTCCTTCCCTAATCCTGCCTGCCGTGTGCTCCCCTCTTCCCTTGTACCTCTAGTTGAACTTGTTGCTCGCAGCAGTCAACATGCCCCTCACGACCCCGTCGGCCACTTCCTAAGCATGGCACCAACATCAGTGGGAGAGCCAACGGGGTCGCGAAGAACACTTTGTTGACTGTGACGGTCAACATACAGTTTAGAGGATAGAGTCAACATACAGTTTAGAGCAGGGGTGCCCACACTTTTTTGACTCGCAAGC
Organism: Geotrypetes seraphini; assembly: GCF_902459505.1. NCBI lineage: Eukaryota > Metazoa > Chordata > Amphibia > Gymnophiona > Dermophiidae > Geotrypetes > Geotrypetes seraphini. The sequence continues at coordinate 46,744,129 of NC_047094.1, read as the reverse complement.
TACTTTTAAAATGACCAAGTCAAAATGATCTACCAACAATAAAATTTTCAACGCACACTGTACGCATAGAATTGTTAATTATCATTCCTATTCCGGGGTTTTTTTCAAAGAGGTCAAAGCAGATGACTCTATGCACTGTCACCTCAGTAACAACCATACAAAAATAGACAAAACCCACTCCCCTCCCTTTTTACTAAACCACAATAGCAGTTTTTAGCACAGGGAGCTGCGCTGAATGCCCAGCGCTGCTCTGGATGCTCATAGGCTCCCTGCGCTAAAAACCACTATTGTGGTTTAGTAAAAGGGGACCATATTGTAAAATATAGACAGCAGATATAAATTCAGACACATTTTGATCACTAAATTTAAAATAAAATAATTTTTCCTACCTTGTCTGGTGATTTCATGAGTCTCTGGTTGCACTTTCTTCTTCTGACTGTGCATCCAATCTTTCTTTCAGCCTGAATGCTTCCTCTCCTCCAAACCTCATTCCCTGCCCCAACTTTTTCTTCCTCTCTCCCTGCCCTTTCTTTCTTTCTCTCTTCATGCCCCCTTTCTTTTTTTTCTATTTCTCTTCTTTCCTTCTGTCTCCCTGCCTGCCTCCTTTCTTTCTTTCTTTCTCCCTGCCCTTCCCCAAGGCACTGCCACTGCCGCTGCCATCGGGGAACAGGACCCAAACGCCACCAACGGATAACAGGCTCCAAAGCCGCCGCCGCTGCCGTCCCATGCTCTCTCTGCTTCGGGCCGATCAATCTTCCTCTCCCCGACGTCAATTCTGCAGTCGGAGAGGAAGTTCCGCCCAGCCAGGCAGCGATTGGCTGGCCCGAACTTCCTCTCCGACGGCAGAATTGACGTCGGGGAGAGGAAGATTGATCGGTCTGATAGATCGCCAAGGCAAAGGGAGTCCTGGATGATCGACTCACTTTGCCTTGGCAAGCTACTGGTCGATCGCGATCGACCTGTTGGGCACCCCTGGTTTAGAGGATAGAGCTTATTGTCTCTGCTATAATGGGGAGATTGACCACATTTAATCAGTACTTGGGTGAATCTCTTCATAGAGATGGTTAATAGATCATAATGGATCAATCAGTGATCATGACCAGAGCTCCAGGCAGGGGAAGGAACAAGAAAGCCTCCATCTTGTTTCCTCCTTCCCCTGCTGATCATCACTCCAGCGCCAAGGATCGCCAAAGCCCCGCCCACCCGACTCCTGCTGACCTGCAAGCCCTACTTAAAGGCCAACTTCCAGGCCACGATGGATTAGAGCTCCAGGCAGGAGAAGGAACAGGAAAGCCTTTTCAATCTGGCTTCCGAGAAGGCCATAGCAAAGAAGCAGTTCTTCTAGACATCATTGATGACAGTTGGTCAATACTAGATAAAGGTAGCGATGCCCTGCTAGTACTGATGGACCTAAGCACTGCCTTTGACACTATTAACCATCAGCTCCTATTGCACAGGCTCACCCCCGACCTAGGAATCAAGGACTCTGCACCTCCTTCCTTCAACAGAGAACTCAATCAGTACTACTAGGCCCAAACAAATCAGAACCCAAACCCATCAAATATGGAGTCCCCCACTCCTCTTCAACCTATACATCAGACCAGTTATTAACATCGCCCAAAAATACAACATCAAAATCCACTCATATGCGGACGATGTTTAGCTTCTCCTCCCGTTCCTCCCGACATTTAGTTTCTCCTCCCTAACCAACTCACCAACCTTCAACACTGCCTCACTGACATGCAAAACTGCATGATAGACAACAAACTCCAGCTGAATGCTGCCAAAACTGAGCTACTATGGATCAGAAAGAAGAACACTAATTTCACCTGCCCAATACCATCCTGGGATTCCATACTCTTATCAGCCAAAGACCAAGGGCTCCTTTTACTAAGGTACGCTAGCGTTTTTAGTGCACATAGTAGATTAGCGTGCACTAACCCTGCGCTATGCTCAATGCTGGCGTTAGCGTCTAGCATGCGTGACATTGTAGCGTGCGCTATTCCGCATGTTAATGCCCTAACGCAGCTTAGTAAAAGGAGCCCCAAGTGCACAGTCTTGGGTGGTACTGGATGGCCACCTGTCCCTCTCAGCCCATATCTCCCAAGTAGTCTCTATCTCCTTCTACTATCTGCGCCAGCTAAAAGAGATCAAACCGTATATCACTAAACCTGACCTAGCCCAACTCATCTATGCCTATGTGCTCTCCAGGATTGACTATTGCAACTCCTTTTTCAATGGAATCACTGCCAAGGAGCTCAAGCGCCTCCAGCGAGTCCAGAACTCAGCGATCTGCCTCCTATATGACCTGGATTACCACAACCCCATCTCTCCAGCCCTCCATGCAGAACACTGGCTACTAGTTAACAAGCGCTGTGTGTTCAGGGCCCTTATTATAGCCTACAAGAGATTCCACCTCATCGCCCCTGTCTACATCACATTCAAACTCCCTCAATATACTCCCGCACGCCCACTCTGCTCTGAGGCTGAGAAACGATTATACATCCCTGCAGGAGGATCCCTCCAAATGGAAACAGCTCATACATGCTCCTACAGCCACTTCATCCCCCGACTTTAGAACCAATTGCCTGCCCAGATAAGATCTCAAGACTCGCTGATGACCTTCCGGAAAAGGCTGAAGACCCATCTCTTCAACTGAACAGCCCTTACGGACAGCCCACTCCTTGCTTCCCTTTCTTAATCTCCCGCTCCCTCTCTATCAACCCTCCTCCTCCCTTCCCATGCTCCCCCTCTTCTCACCTTTCTCTCTACAAATGCCTGTACATTTTGTCCTGTATTTTACTAGGAATGTCAAATGTAACCCATCCTGTATTTAACTGTGAATATCAATTGTAACCTGTTCTGAGCTCCCAGGAGAACGGGATAGAAATCCAAATAAATAAATAAATTCCCTTGTACTATTAGCTTACTTTGAAGTTTTCTGGGTCCACCCTGAGAGAGTAGGCATGCAGGTCACTGAGCTTAGAGAGGCTTTCACTCAGGTTGTCTAGGTGCTTGGTAGCTTCTCCGATAGCATCCAGAATCCGGGTTCCTTGGGTACGAATCTGAGCAGAGCCAGGGCTAAGATCATAATGCTTGAAGTAGGTCTTGCACTGAGGGAAGCATGTGATAAGCCTGTAAAAAAAAAATCACAAATCACTTCATCTGTGCTAAACCACTTGCTATTATACAGCACTGAACCATGGCAGGTCTTTCTGAGATTTTATGTTTGAAATTTTAGAAGAGGGAATAATGTAGTAGAGTTACTTGTTGCAGTTTGTTTTGTTGTGAAGATTATGTGAAATATTCTGTTTGTTTTACTGTAATCCGCCCCTAGGTTATAGGTGGAAAAGAAAATTTTAAAATAAATAAATAAATAAAATTGGGGTCCTTTTACTAAGGCGCGCAAGCGGTTTTAGTGCGTGCTAAAACCGCTAGGGCGCCTTAGTAAAAGGACCCCATTATGAGGTAATAAAATTCAAAAGAGCCTGATACAGGTTATACTTTTTTTCCTGGACTCATTTAATATATTTATGACTAGCTTTTGAGAGCTATACTTCCTCATGTCTATACAAAAAATGAAGTAAGGATGATGCTGCTATTAACCTAATTTTGGTTTGGGTCTTGTCTCGTATGGTAGGTTCTATGACCTGTAGTAAAGAATCAGTTTTTGGAGGTAATTGAAAAGTAAGCAAACAATAATTTCATACTTCATATCAGATAAAATGATTAATATATATTGGGAGGATTAGCATTTGATAATAAACATGTTAAATATAGAACTAATGACTGTCAGGGATTTTAAAAAGCTGGTTCTTTACCGCAGGTTTATCCAAGTTCAGTCCTTGAAGGCTACAAACAGGCTAGGGTTTCAGGATATCCTTAATGAATATGCATGAGAGAGATTTGCTTGGCAGCTACCTTCATTGTATGCAATTCTCTCTCATGTACTGTATATTCATTAGGGATATCCTGAAAACCTGATCTTTTCACCCTCGAGAACATAAGAATAGCCATACTGGGTCAGACCAATGGTTCAGCTAGCCCAGTTTCCTGTTTCCAACAGCGATCAATACAGGCCACAAGTACCTGGCAGAAACTCAAACAGTAGCAACATTCCTTGCTACCGATCCAGGGCAAGCATTGGTTTCCCCCATGTCTGATTCAGGCAAGCCTGTATTAGAGATTGTGATCATGGTCATTAGAAGAGTGCATGAATTATTCACAGATGATGCTGTGCATGAATTTTCAGAGCCATAGAGGCTGATCAACTTATATACAACATCTTTGCATAATGGTTGTGCTGGGCCAGTATAATGAATTAAAGCCTGAAATATATCCAGTTTTCTCCAGGACCTATAGGGAACTCTACGCTGAAACCTTTGACAAACCCTTAAAAACACTCTGGTCAAAATTATAAAAGCAAAGCTGTGAATTAATCTTTTAAGTGCCAGCAGCAGGGAAAAGTAACACAGTACATGACGGCAGATAAAGACCTGAAGGTCTGCCTACCAAAGTGGCCAGAGCTGCACCCACCACTGTGCAGGTCAAAAGACAGATGAAGAGTCAGCAGCAACTCCAGTAGCTGGGAACTATTGCCAGTGCCGGATAGACTTCTATAGTCTGTGTCCGTCAAATGGCAAAAGACAGATTTGCTATGCATCTCAAAGAAGTAGGGTGATCAGTCTCTATGTAAGAATGACATTTCTGAGCAACATCATCCCAAGGTCTCTGTGTTGGTTTTATGCAGCTTCTGAATCCATACAAAAAGATATAAGTTAGAGCTACCCCACAGAGACAACACAAGCCTCCTTTTACCCAGGAACCTTTATTCATAGAGGTCTGTTTTATAATCTACTAGGGGCCACTGAAAAGTTCTCAGCCCATCCAAGAAGAGAATGATGTAGAGCCATGAAACTTACAAGTTATTCCACAATTTTCATTCCATTTCACATCATTGAAATAAAAAGTGTCAAGAAAAGTGTGGAATAACTTGTAAGTTTCATGGTTCTACATCATTCTCTTCTTGGTTGGGCTGAGACCTTTTCAGCAGCTCCTTGTATATATGTTAAAGAAGATAACTGAAAAAAGCCAGATTAGATAGACAATTATTTTTTCACTGAGTTCTAGAAGAAGAAAAAAACAAAACAGAGATAAAGTGATTTGCCTCAGGTTATACAAGGATCAATGGACAACATACAGTAAGTCTCATCTGAAGACATTGTACCATTAGGCCATTGCTTTTCCATACTACTAATAACACTTAAATAAGAGCAGCAAGCATATGTTACCTCTGTAAAGCTTCACTTCCAATGGCTTCGGTTTGGCCTGAAATTTTTCCCCAAAGTTTTATCACAGCAACTTTGTCTCCCTCAGTCAGTGCCATCTTGGTAGGTTTAAGGCTGGACGCTTCAATTACTTTAGCAAGAGATTGAAGACAAGACCATGCAGCTGGCTGAATTGCATTCCAGTTATAAAGGGGAACTGGGAGAGTGGAATGTGAGAGAGGGTCATTCTTGGGTCCCACCCAAGGAGGGGTGGTTATCTCTTATCTCCTGAGGAACAAAGCCTTCTGGAGCTGGACATACAGAGGTGTTATCTGAATCTTGCATTGTCACAAAACTCAGCCACATATACTGTACTTGCAATTAACCAAAAACAGATTCCATTGCCGCATAGCCAGTGACCCACCCTCTCTGCCCTTGCTGAAGGTCTTTTAATGGTATTCCATTTTACAGTAACTAATCCTCTGAGTAACTAGTATGGCTAAATGAGTTCATTTTGCAAGCTATATTCAAATAAAGATGAACCTGAATGGTGTCAATGTACTTATCAACTGATTTTTTTTAAAGGGCCATGTGAGTTCAAATACTGTTGTCTTACTAAGTTTCTGAACAAGCAGATCACTTTATTTCTTTTGGTGTCTCACTTTATTTAGACATTACACTTCTTCCTCTGTATTCGCTATGATAGGGGATTAACAGAACCGCAAATACAGAAAAACCGCAAATAACTTTTTCATATATTATTTGCTGTTTTCTATTAAAAACCATTTTGAATATGGTGAAACCGCAAATAACATGGTGGGAGACCTGGCCTGTTCCTGAAGGAGAGGCAAAACATGGTGAAGAAAGTGCTGAGAATCAGCGATTTTCTCTGTAAACGCTTGGAATCAGCGATTTCTCTATGCAAGCTGATGTAATTTGGGGGGAGGAGCCAGCAAATTAAAAACCTGCGAATAATCGAAACCACGATTGCTGAAACTGCGAATATGGAGGGAAAAGTGTACTGACAGCTAGTTTTTGTTTCAGAAACTTATAGGAGAGGCACCAAAAGTTCTACTATTGAACAATATTTTATTTCAAGATCCTGGGTACATATATATAAAGCAAAGCTGAGAGAATGGAAGTTGCAGAAGAATTAAGGCTATTCTTATGTTCTTATAGTCTGTTATTAAGACAGGGGGGAAGCCTCTGCTTGCCCTGGATCGGTAGCATGGAATGTTGCTACTCTTTGGGATTCCAGAATCTTACTATTCTTTATGATTCTGAATGGAATGCTGCTACTCTTTGGGTTTTGGCCAAGTACTAGTGACCTGGATTGGCCACCGAGAGAATGGGTTACTGGGCTTGAAGGGCCATTGGTCTGACCCAGTAAGGCTATTCTTATGTTCTTAAGCGGTAGAATGGACGCTATTGGTCCTTAGAGAATATGAAACCAGCAAGTGGTCAGTCCATGAGGGAGCAGTTGTGGAAACAGAACCAATGATAAATGTAACAGTGGGGCTAGTAAAAATCCAAAGTATGTCCTGTATTATGGGTAGGAAGGTTAACCAGCTGCTGGCAACCAAGGTCAGACAAAAGAGAAAGGAAAGAGGCTGTTCTAGGGTTCAAAAGGGTGTCTGCATAGATTTTAAGTCACCCAATATTACGAAGTTGGAATAGCGGAGCACGGTATCAGTCAAGGATTGAGTGAGAGAGTCCCAGAGTGTCACATTTGCTGAGGGGGGGAGGGGGGGACGGGACAGGACAATAGACTAGAAGTCAATGGCTGTGAAATAGTTGGAGAGGATTGCCAGACCACCTCCTTTCCCTGTGGGTCGGGAGGCATGAAAACAATGAAAACTAGGTGGGAGACAGTGAAACAAATACAACTCTTCACCAGGGTGGATTCAAGTTTCTGTGAGACAGAGAATGTTTAAGGAAGAAAATATCAGAAGGTTTTGTAATGGCTGATTTAGTGTGTAATGAGCAGCAATTCATAAGAGACATATTACAGGACAATGGATTTTTCATAAGAGGAGCCTTTGATGGCCTACAGTCTTGAAGACAGCGATAAGATCTAGGTTGACATTCCCAGTGAACCGGTATGGGCCAGGAGAGCAGAACTGGTTGGTCCTGGTGATCCATAATGGGATTCCTGAAGAAAAGTAGAAGGCAAAAACAGTGCAAACAGATCAAGAATACTTACAGTGCAGAAGAATAAAGTTTGGATTCACCCCCAAAAAATTTGCTCCAAGGAACTCATCTAAGGAGAGTGTTCGCTCCTCCCGCACATTCCACCATGGCGTGGGATGTGCCAAGATATTGAATAGAGAAACTTCTGGATTGGTACTTATGTCAGCAGATCAAGGCAGTGAGAACCAGGCTTGGGAGGGCAAGTGTAACAGAGAAATCCAGAGATAAACCTAAGGAAACAGGAGGTACAAATAATTATAACAACAGATATTGCAAGCACACAAGCAAAGAACAAAATCACTGAATAAACAAGTGGATACAGATGAGCCAGTTGATGATAGTGTATCTGAATTTTCAGAAAGCATCTGACAAATGTGACACGGAAGTCCTATCATGGAATGAGAAGAGGGGGAAAGAAGAGGGGAGAAGGAGGGAAAGGTCCAGCAGTTTTCCCTATCCATGGGAGCTGGAACCCGCAGAAACCCTGGGAGGAGGGACAGGCAGGAAACAAAACCCAGGAAGCTGCTCAGACACACAGCTTGGGGAAGGCAGACGAGGATCATGGGAATGGTCGTAGCAGAGACTCTCTCTCCTGGTGAGCCAATTAGTCCACACTTGTTCAAATCAAGGAGAAAGGGCAAATAGTCAAGCAAATTCTTACAAAAATCCAAAAATATCACTCCAAAACAAAAGCACCACACAAACCAAGAAAGCTAGCTTATTACTTAAGCAAAAGAAAAGCCTCAGACAAACGGAGAGGTGTACCCATACTCTTCCACCCCAGCATCATAGGCAAAAAGTTTCACACAAGTTTAAAGTTAGCAGGTGGGAGCAAAAAAATGAAATGATCGTCGGCCTGGCCTGTTTGTGTTCAGTGGTTTTTACCATTAATCATTCTCGGCTATTGATATAAGAGGGTGGTTTGAAAAGTTTGGTAAATTTCCATGAGATGGTGTCACAGTCCATTAATGTATCGATGCCATCAATGAATATTTTGCAGAGTAAGACAAAACCTATTATTCCCATGAAATGAAAAAACTGGAGACTCGCTGGACTATGGGCTCCTTTTATCAAGGTGCGCTAGCGGGGTTAATGCGTCCGACATTTCATCACGTGCTAACCCCTGCGGCGAGCCAAAAAACTACACCTCGTCAATGGAGGCGTTAGCGACTAGCGCAGCAGGCGGTTTAACGCACGGTATTTTGCGCGTTAAACCCCTACCGCAGCTTGATACAAGGAGCCCTAAGTGTATATAGCCCTCAATGGAGACTATGGGGTTTAACTTGCTTTTTTACCATACTTTCGAATCACCCTTGTAAACCTAAAAAATATAGATGCAAACAAATTATCTGTAAACAGAAAATGACTTCAGGACATCAAGCTCCTACTTGAGAACTATCTAGAGACTGTATAGAGGCTCTCCCAGCTCTGCCATTCTCTGGAAAGGGCAGGTAAAAAAGGACAGCAGAAGAAACCATCTATTTCCATCTTGGATAATTACACAGATATTTGCTTCATCACCGAGGAACATGGACAAGGCCTCAGATCAGTAAAAGCTTTCATAAACTATGCAGGGTTTGTGTTGCAAGGATATATGGTGCATTTTGAAGTTCAGTTCTCTAAAAGGATTCCTCCCATAATGGTTAGCATGAAAAAGTTAGCAGTTATACTGTTTTGATTTTCATGCATCTATCATTATTCTGAAGTCCCTACTGTACTATACTGACATCTGTTTTGCTGATTTAGTATCTGAAAGTCCTTTTATTGATCTGAGTTTCCAATAAAATTCCTGAAAATCAAGCGTGTAGTTGTGAAATCGCTTGGAACATGTTTCCTATATCCATGTACAACAGAACAGTTGCTTTTGTAGTCTATATGAAGTCACATGTGACTTCATGAATATGAATCCCAAGAAACAAAGGAATGTTAATAAATTCAGAAAAATTATTATTATTATTAAAATCATAAAAAACAATTTGAATTAAAACATTCATAAGTTAATTATTAAAACATCATATGCCAATTATTGTGATGTAGCCCTTATGAGAGTGAAATAGTAATAGAGGTCTATAAAATACTGAGTGGAGTGGAAAGGGTAGAAGTGAATTGCTTGTTCACTCTTCAAAAATACTAGGATTAGGGGGCATGCAATGAAGCTACTAAGTAGTAGATTTAAAACAAACCGGAGAAAATATTTCTTTCCACAATGTGTAATTAAACTCTGGAATTCGTGAGATCAGGAAGCTTAGCGGGGTTTTAAAAGGTCTTGGATAATTTCCTAAAAGAGAAGTCCATAGGCCATTATTGAGATGGCTAGGGAAAATCCACTGCTTCTTCCTAGGATAAGCAGCATAAAATCTGTTTTACTACTTAGGATCTGGGTTAGCCACTGTTGGAAACAGGATGGTGGGCTTGATGGACCTTCGGTCTGTCCCAGTATGGCAATTCTTATGTTCTTAAACATGGCAATATCAGGGTTTTAGTTTTTCATTTATGTTATAATGAATGAATTATGGTGATGGGTGTTCTTCATTTGGTCTTTTTGTTTGTGCCTTCATGAACATGGGGGACATTGTCTTCCAGCTGTCTTTTTAATGCCAATTACATAACATTCTAGAAAGTATTTGTAAGCCTACTGTTCAAAAAAGAAATGCAGCATCAGACACCTCAAAATTCTTTTAGACAGAAGTTAACATGATGGAATTATGATGGCTTGGAATAAGCATAGGCAAAAGCATAGAAATGTATTTTAGAAAGTTTACCAAGTCCAGACAAGAACATCAAAGTCAGTGCATTGCCAGTGGTAGTAGCTAAGTTGATCCAGATGAAGAGACATTTCAAAAACCAGAAAACCTAAACTACGAACGTTAACAAAACTGGAACTTGGATAGCAACAAGAACAACCTTGTTCTAAAATGGCCACAAAACTGTCTATGTGCTAGGACATAAACCATGAACATCCATTGTTCCCAGAGCGGAACTGCCAGCTGTCAGAGATATCATTAGATATGGATTGTATTTGAGAGACATCAGTGATCAAGATAGATGAAATTACAGCACTGATGGACTGGTCAGTGACCTAATGTCTGGATTACTTGCTCAGTAGTACAAAGCAAATCCAAAATTCAGTGGTTCTGTTATAAGCAGCCATGTTAGGATTAAAAGAAAGTTGAAATCCATGTGGGAACAAGCCAGCAAAGTTTCTGTGTGCAGAGCAAAAGTGGAGGAGAAAGACATTTGACTTGTACTATAAAAGGTGGAACATTAAATTTAATAAATGATAATAATTATAATAAATGATACAACACCACAGAATGTGTTGTGGAGGGACATTTTCCATAGGATGTCTAAGTCCATCTTTGGATGTTTCTCACGAGACATCCAAAGTTGGAGGTGGAGAAACAGCTACTTTTAAAATCAGCAAAACCTTTAGATGTCCAATATTTTGGGTAAAATTGCCTACTTAGACATTCAAACTTAGAACATCCAACTTTGTTCACCATTTTCGACCATTCAAACTTAGAACATCCAACTTTGTTCACCATTTTCGACCACAAAAACAACCAAGTTCAAAACATCCAAATCCAGATCATTTGGATGTGGAAGGAGCTAGCATTGTAATGGACTGGCAGAGCAGTGGAGCACCTTAGAGGGCAGTACTGTAAACTTCACATAAAAGGTGCCAGATGTACATCTCACTATATTCCCCTTATAATGTATGGTGAGCCCTCCAAAACTCCCTCAAAATCTACTATACCCACCTACCACTCCAATAGCCCTTATGGCTGCTGGGTGGCACCTATATAGCAGTATAGTAGGGGTTTGGTGGCCTCACACTTTCCACCAGAAATGTAGTGGTTAGAATGGCTTTTGGACCTGGGTACTCCTCTCTGTGGTTCAGTAGCCAATCCACTAGACTTTCCCATACCAGGTGCTGCTGTTCTAGAGACAGGTATGCGCTGTTTCATTCACATCTTTGTGGGGTGGGAGGGGGGAGTGACTACTGGGGGAGTGTATGGGGGACGGATTCATAACTTAAACCCTCCAGTGGTCATCTGGTGAGTTTGGGTACCTTTTTGGCACTTAAACTTTTAAAACAGGTCTAGCTGAGAACATCTAAGTTCTGTCTAGGACAGGGGTCCCCAAAGTCCCTCCTTGAGGGCCAAATCCAGTCGGGTTTTCAGGATTTCCCCAATGAATATGCATGAGATCTATGTGCATGCACTGCTTTCAATGCATATTCATTGGGAAAATCCTGAAAACCCGACTGGATTCGGCTCTCAAGGAGGGACTTGGGGGACCCCTGGTCTAGGACATCTTGGGACAGGTTCAATTATTATAGTAAGATGTCCAGAATACACCTCCAAATTCAAAATAAACTGCTGGGGAATAAGGTCAAAAAAATGTTCCTGAAGGTCCAAATAATGTAATACAACAAATAAAGGAACCAAAAATACGCTTCAGATACCTTATTAACCTTGAGTGGTGCTCAGAAACCAAGATGGCATATAAAGAACTCAAAACTGGGGAAAACCCCTAAAGAGATTCTTATGATATCTATCATTGCACCAGTGTATGGTATAAAGGTACTGTAAACTCTTTGAAAATTATGTTCATAGCTGGTAATGTATCCAAAACTTGAATTGTCCAATATGGCTTTAAAGAGAGATAGCTAAACAGCTTAATAAGTAAACTTAGCTTGAATGTTCAACCCGCGATGGTACAGCTGGGTTCTGACGCGTTTCGCCCCTATGGCTTCATCAGAGAACCCGCCAAGCTAAAGATGAACACGACTTGAAACAGTCCTGTGCTGAAACAATGGAACATAATTTTCAAAGAGTTTACAGTACCTTTATACCATACACTGGTGCAATGATAGATATCATAAGAATCTCTTTAGGGGTTTTCCCCAGTTTTGAGTTCTTTATATGCCATCTTGGTTTCTGAGCACCACTCAAGGTTAATAAGGTATCTGAAGCGTATTTTTGGTTCCTTTATTTGTTGTATTACAGAATACACCTCCAACATGCCCTCTCCCCCCCCTTTAATTTTCGATGTACAGCAGCTAGGATGCCTTACAAGATGTCCAGAAAGATGGTTTTGAAAATCCGCACTTGGACATTCTGGCAATTAGCACATCCAAGTGCCAATTTATGCCATTATTTGGACATCTTACTATTTTGAAAATGTCCCTAATAGTCAGAGTAATAATACTGTAAATACTGTATTTGGCAGTGTTTGTTCTATAAAACAAGAGAGAATGTACCACTTCAGTGTCAGCATGCAAAAATAAACTGCTCTGTGATTACAAATCCTTTTGTGCTTAGTTTGCTGGTTTCAGTATTTTTCCTGCACTCTGTCAATAGGGCTGCATTTTTTTTAAGTAGGCACTGAAAACTGTAAGGCTGTTTATAGCTATTCTGCATGTTATTTTAGATTTTTTAATTTGTAATTTTCAATTTGTATTTCTTATCTTTTCATTATTTTTTTTATTTTGGACTGCATTTTGGTTAAAATTTGTAATTGTGATTAATCATGCAATTAATCACACAATTGAAGGTATGCTAATTATTTATTTTGTTTCCACTGCAGCTCTTTGTGACTCTGGGCAATTGAGGGTTAACCCCCTCTTTTATAAAGCCATGTTAGGGTTTTTTATTGCAGGCTGCAGCAGTAAAAACTCCAATTCTCATAGAATTCCTATGAGCGTTGGAACCTTTACTGTGCGGCCAGCGATAAAAAACCCTAATGCGGCTTCATAAAAGGGGGCAGGGTAAGTGACTTGCCAAGAGTCACAAGGAGTTGCAGTGGGGAAAAATAAACAAATAATATACCTTTAATTGCGTGATTAATTATAATTAAAATTTTAATCAAAATGTAGCCCTAAGGGAAAGTAGAATAGAAAACCCATAAAGTGTTTTGTCATCACAAAGCTGAATAAAAACTGTCTAATACTCAAACACATTATTATCGTTCAGTATCCTTGTATAGAATGCTAATTATTTCTTTGTTGTGTATTAAAATTTCAATAAAAACCATTTGAATTTTAAAAAAAACTGTCTAATAATCCCCCCCCTTTTACAAAATCATAGCACAGTTTTTAGTGCAGGCCAAGGTGGTAACAGCTCCAAAGCTCATAGAATTCCTAGGATCGTTGGAGCTGTTACCACTGTAGCCAGAGCTAAAAACCACACTACGGTTTTGTAAAAGGAGGAGGATATTAGCTCTCTGATATACATCATCTTATGCCCATGTGACAAATTCTATGTTGGTATGTCTTCAAGATCATTCAAAATCAGATCACAGAACACAAGCCCAATTTTAAACAAAGAATTTCAGAACCCTTGATAGAACATTGGGTTGATTTAAATCATTCATTCAAAGATTTGAAATGTTTCGCTACTGACCACGAACCAGTTTCTGTAAGAGGAGGTGATAGAAAAAAGAAGTTACTCCAGAGAAAAGCAAGATGCATTTACAGACTTCGGTCTATTAAACCTATGGGTCTTAACAATTTTGTGTTGAATATTTTTCTATAAGAATCCACCAGTTGAAATTGATAACATGAAAAGCAGTTTAAGTGCATGTGCAGTACATATATCAGAAACATGATTAGATACATAGGTTGTTGATGTATAAGGAAGTTTTAGTTAAAAGTGCATGCATGGCGTCTTTGAATTGACAGGCACCATTTTATGCATAAAAAAGTGAGTCAAAAGTGAGCTATATTTTTGACTAGTGCAGTAAGGGCTCCTTTTACTAAACTGCAATAGTGGTTTTAGCACATGTTTAGCCCACAGAATTTCCACATGCATTAGATGCTAATGCCAGCACTGAGCTGGCATTAGTTTTCTGCGTAGCGCGGGGGTTTGTGCGCGCTAATATTCTGCGCGTGCTAAAAACGCTAGTGCACCTTAGTATAAGGAGCCCTAAGTATTGATTTTAAATTGTTCTGTCTGGATTAGCAGACATATTGGTGTTAGGTGTTCTAACATATTTTATATACAGTATTTGATTGTAGAATGAAAAGCAGCTTTATAAATCCAGCTCCAGAAGAAGCCGTTTCTACAGGTGAAATGGGTCCTTGTTGAGACTAAGCTGCATATGAAGATAAGTGTTGTGGAATATTTAGAATTAAATTTTGAGTTGAATACACTAGAATCACAATAAGAAAGGTTTTTTAAAAAAAGGTCAATGATAGAAATTGGTAACTGATAAGTCTGAGTTACATTTCATTCAATATCTGAGCCAGTTTCTGAGATCTTTTTACTCTTCTGGATTAGGAAGGAACTATATAAACAGTACAAAAAAGGAACTGATAATGCTGCTATAGAGGTCATTGATGGGACCTTACCTAGAATACTGTATCCAATTTTGGAGGTCAGGACATTAGAGCCACTGATAAATACAAGATCAAAGAGCTGCAGCATTGTTAAACTAAACTAAACCTCTCCTTTCCCGGCTCCACAACCGTCTCCACACAGAAAGCGCGCGAGACTTGCGGGAAAGAACGTGAGATTGCAGCGGATGGTGGCGGCCGGGAAGGGACAAGCTTGCTTACTTTCCGTTTCCGGGTGGGCGCGAAGCTCTGGACAGGTGCTGGTTAGGTTGCAGAGGTGAGGGCGGCCCAGTAACCATGTTCAGGACTCCTGCCTGTGGCATAAGCGAGCAGGAGCTCGGCAACCGCAGCTAGCCCCCTCCAAGCTCTCGTCCACCTTTCCAGGGAGCTCTGTCGCTTCCCGAGAATGGTGGGGGAGAACAGTAGTCCCATCAGTGTCATCCTGGTGAGCTCGGGCAGTAAGGGCAATAAACTGCTCTTCAGGTATCCCTTCCAAAAGAACCCGGAGCAGCAGGCCTCTCAGACAGGTGAGTGGGAAGAGCCACACAGGTCAGGGCTCAAAACGTCAACCTCCTCAGACCATTTCAGCGTTTGAGGCTTTCCTGGGGCGAGGGAAGCTGCTCCTAATTAACCAATACAGTAAAAACCTTGGATTGCAAGTAACTTGGCTTGCAAGTGTTTTGCAAGACAAGCAAAACATTTGATTAAATTTTAACTTGATATACAAGCGACGTCTTGCAATACAAATACATACAGAATACACACATCATAACTGAGTCGATGGTTCTTCTCTTTCTGATGCTGTTCTAAACGAGCAAAGTCTTGCAATATGAATACATACAGTATACACGTGTCACATAATCACAACTGAGCTGATGGTTCTTCTCTCCCTGAACTGCAGGAGTGTATGAGCAAGGTCTTGCAATACAAGTACAGTATAGTATTTTGTATTAAAGTTTTTGGGTTGTGGAATAAATCTTCTGAGTTTCCATTATTTTCTATGGGGAAATTCGCTTTGATATACGAATGCTTTGGATTACAAGCATGCTTCTGGAACGAATTATGCTCACAAACCAAGGTTTTACTGTATTGTGAATATAAGAAAACCAAGACCCTGAACACAGATCACATCGATTAAATGGAAAGTTGGGGGGGGGGGGTTGTTTTATTGTTTTGTGTTTTACTGTATAATTGTGTATGGTTATTTATTTATTAGGATATATTTGCTGCCTTTTTGAAGGAATTTGCACAAGGCAGTGTACAGTAAGAATAAGTCAAACATAGACAATTACAGCAGTAATAATATTCAAATTGCAATCAAAGTATTGCATAGTATGCTACATTACAATGCCAGCACATTACATGGTAAAAAAATTTCAATAGACAACATAGGGTGTAAGCAAAGATGGAGCAATATAGATAGATATTAAAGAGCAGCAGGAGTAAAAAAATAAGGAGCCTAATTTACCCTCCCCCCTTTTTCTTTCTTTTTTTTAGTAAGCTGCGTTAGAGGTTTCTACTGCAGTCTGGAGTGGTAAATGCTCTGACGCTGCTCCAACTCTCAGAATTCCTATGAGCACCCCGGGCCATGATAGAAACCTCTACCTCGGCTTAGTAAAAGAGGGCCTTAAAGAAGTTATATATGAGGTTAGAATATTTCTTGTGAATTCTCAGCTAGGTTAGGAGTGGATAAACATGTCCTGCGATAGTATCTGCAGCTGGTGTCATTCCTGTGTGTGTGTGTTAGCAAGTTAGTTACTTCTTCCATTAAAGGCCTAGTTGAAGAGTCCAAGCTTTCACCTGCTTTTGTAACCTCTGAGGGCTTGGGATCGGTGGGATATAAATGCTGTAAAAAAAGCATTATCACAACATAAATGGCTCACACATGGACTTGGGGAATCCAGGTTTTGAAACAGGCCCATTGGTGTGGCAAAAAGTGCACAGTTAGCTACAGTTTATTGAAGCTTAATATACTGCTTTACTGCTAAAGCAAACCAAGCAGTTTACAATAAGATCAATTTAAAATCAAAATCTGAAACAGAACTCCATCAATAACCGGACAGCCCTCCCCCCAAGTAAAACAAAACCACATACACACAAAATAAAATATTAGACATTCACACCAGACATTCACTCCCCCACAGCCTCTAGTTCCCAAACCAGAGCTGTCAAGTTCTCCATTCCAGAACGGAGACTTTTTGGTCTGTCCTGGTTTTAAACTTATATCCCAAAGCAGTGTAGTATTTGTAGTCCGTGATTCTATCTGTTGAAATTGCTGTTGCAGGTCCCATAATGCACCAGGATGAGGTTGGCAGAAATCCAGGAATGAGTAATTTGGTAGCTCTGGAAATATATAGGAAGCCTAATATTCACAACTTCTGAACAGTTCCTGTTAAGGCCAATTATTGGTACTTATCTTATAACTGCACATTCTGCTTTAGGTTCCATTTATAGAATTTGGGGGGTAAGAACATAAGAAATGCCATACTGGGACAGACCAAAGGTCCATCAAACCCAGTATCCTGTTTTCAAGTGTGGCCAACTCAGATCCCAAGTTATGCTGCTTATCTTAGGAATAAGCAGTGGATTTCCCCAAGCCATCTCAATAATGGCCTATGGACTTCTCTTTTAGGAAATTATCCAAACCTTTTTTTTAAATCCCGCTAAGCTAACTGATTTCACCACATTCTCCAACAATGAACTCCATAGTTTAATTACATGTTGTGTGAAGAAATATTTTCTCCAGTTTGTTTTAAATCTACTACTTTGCAGCTTCATCTCATGTCCCCTAGTCCTAGTATTTTTGGAAAGAGTGAACAAGCGATTCACATCTACCCTGTCCACGCTACTCAGTATTTTATAGACTTCTATCATATCACCCCTGAGCTGTCTCTTCTCCAAGCTAAAGAGCCCTAGCTGCTTTAGCCTTTCCTCATAGGGAAGTCATCCCAAGCCTTTTATCATTTTTGTCACCCTTCTCTGTACCTTTTCTAATTCTGCTATATCATTTTTGAGATACGGTGATCAGAACTGCATACAGTATTTAGGTTGTGGCTGTACCATGCTAACTGTGTATTGTTGTAACATATGGTAAAGTACTTTTCAATATTCAGATACTTTGAACATTAAATTCCCACCACACCATCAAAGAAATTGCAGCAATTCATGACAATCTTATTCACATCACTGACTGGTTAACACAATACAAACTTAAATTAACCCCCCCCAATCAGAATCTTATCATTTTTGTACTCAAGATAATGCCAGCCTTTCAATACCTTTCGTCCTGCAAGGTGTTCCTATTCCGATTACTACATCAGTTTGCATCTTAGGTGTCATACTTGAAATGTCATATAATCATCAAATAGCACTAGTTAAATATTCATTCTTTAAGCTTCGCATGATTCTTTCTTTTTGCTCCTTAATTTTCCCTTTGGCACTGACCAATCTTACTCACTCTTTAGTCATCTAACAGATCGATTACTGTAATTCATTGTACACAGGCTTACAACAAAAAGATCTTCGCAGACTACAATTGATTCAAAACACTGCCATAAGTCTAATCCTCATTCAGAAATTTGACCACATTAAAGAAAGAACACTGGCTTCCAGTGTCCTACCAGATTTCATATAAGACATTGCTGTTAATATTTAAAACATTAAATTCAGGAGAACCTGACTTTCTCTCCTGCCACCTTTATTCCATATATACCTTCCAGATCACTCCAATTAGTACATCAAAATCAGCTTATCATCCCTACATATTGCTGTATAATGCTCAAACACATTAGATAGACAATCTTTTTGGTCCACAAACCACAACAGTGGAACGCTCTCTCTGTCTTTCTCCGCCGTCAGTCTTATTTGGAACACTTTAAATCTGAATTAAGGACCTTCCTTTTCAAAAATGCCTACTCCTGATTGCCCTTAAATCCTTTCTTCCTTCCTTCTATCTAAACCGTTCTGTCTATCCTTTCACTTTCCTTATGAAAGAGTCTGATAGAGGCCCAAATTTTACCCTGTATTATTTCCCCTCCCATCTTTTCTGTTAAATATTTTGTAGTTCAGTCCTCAAATCTTACTTTTATGTTTTGTCTTTAATCACAAGCCATGTATCCCGTTCCCATATTAGATTGTAAGCCACTTAGAAGGTTTGCCCCTAATGTGGGATAGAAAGAATAAATATACTGTACTTGAAACTTAAAACAAAGAACAAAGGAAAATAAAACAAGAACAAAAAAAATTAATTGCATACCCCTGGTACATATTTAATTTCCCCTTCTACCTCCTTCCCAACTGCAAAGGCTGGTTAGCATGGAGCAGTGGTCTCCAATCTTTTTTATTTAAAGGCCACAGTGTGAATATAAGAAAGCTCTGAAGGCCGTCAAGACTTCAACCTTACACATACTACTAATTTTGTAAACTGTCTTGGTCTGCTTGTTCATACTGTGTTTTAAATAGTAATACAGTACTAATATTGATTCTACTAATACTGATTATCTATTGGGTGTGGTGTGGGGAATAAAGCTACAGCCTCAGCACCCTGAGATTGTGGGTTCAAAATCATACTGTTCCTTGTGACCCTGGGCAAGTCATTTAGGCCCTGTTTTACTAGGTTGCGCTAACCGATTTAGCGCGCGCTAAATGCTAAAACGTGCACATTAGCCTATGGATGTATTAGCATTTAGCACATGCTAATTCAATTAGCGTGTGCTAATCGATTAGCGCACCTTAGTAAAACGGGGGGTTAATCCCCCCATTGCCTCAGGTACATTAGATAGAGTGTGAGCCCGCTGGGGCAGACAGGGAAAAATGCTTGAGTACCTGAATAAATTAATGTGAAGCGTTCTGAGCTCCTCTGGGAGAATGGTATAGAAAATTGAAAAAAATAAATAAATGAGATATGTTACAGTGTGAGTTGAGATTTGATGATGTGTATCTTAACGGTCCTTGGGATAATTCTGGACCCTATTATCAAAGGAGTGCCAAGTTGGAGCTCCTGGAAATTGATATTTAGCCTCTCTTGTGTTCATTTATTCCGTACATCAGCTTCCTGGAAGTGACTAGAGTAGGTAAAATGTTACTGTTTGAAATACTTTAGTCTGCATGATGGTGACTGAATATAACAAATGTTTTTTTTTTTAATTACATATTAATAATTTACATTCCAAAAGGATACAGGATATGGAAATATAGAAAAAAAACCATTAAAAAATTTTGATATTCCATCAAGCCCACATCTAGAGAGATAATACCATAGTCCATTATCTAAGAAAATAATTGGAATTAAATCCAAAGAAAAAAATAAACAGCATTTTTTATTTAGTTATCCTCCAAAACCAAAAACAGTCAAGGTTTTCCCCCTTCATGTTCTTTAAGAATTGCTCCAATTGTATTGGATTCCCCCCCCCCAAAAAAAAAAAAAAATCTTTATCTTGAAACTTCAATAAAAATTTGCAGGGACACTTCAAAAAAATATGTGGCACCCAAAGCCAACACCCTAGTCTTTAATGCCAGAAAGGCTTTCCATCCCGGTCTGTGTCTGTGTATGGCCGTTTGGTGGAGGATGGGCAGGGGAGGGCTTCAATGGCTGGGAGGGTGTAGATGGGCTGGAGTAAGTCTTAACAGAGATTTTGGCAGTTGGAACCCAAGCACAGTACCGGGTAAAGCTTTGGATTCTTGCCCAGAAATAGCTAAGAAGAAAAAAAAAAAAATTTAAATTGAATCAGGTTGGGCAGACTGGATGGACCATTCGGGTCTTTATCTGCCGTCATCTTCTATGTTACTATGTTACTAAGCTGTGTCGCTTTGGCCACATCGGGAAACAAGAATTTTTGCTCCACAGAATATAGCATTTTTATTCTTTCAGTGGAGCATACCATCAAAAGGGTGGACCTGGTCTGAATTACATCTTGAGAGTCTTCTAAAAAAAAAACCTGTAAGATCAAATTCTGTTGTAATCAGTTGATTCACTCCATGCTCGGTAGGAAACCTTCTACTTCTAGGAATATAATAACAATTAGAAATTATCATTAAATCAGAATTTTGTAACCTTAAAATTTCCTTGAGGTATTTCCTCAAGAGGATTTCAGGGGATAGCAAACGAGTAATTGGAAAATGTAATAATCAAAGGTTCTTAGATCCTGCATTATTCTCCAACATTTCAAGTTTTAAGTGTAAACTAAAAAAAATTTTAACTGATGAAGTGGAGACAGCTTGTAAAGCTGAAACCTATGTTTCAACTATAGACAACCATTTATCAAGGATCTTTACATTGGAGTCTACATTTTCTAATTTCCCAACAACTTCCTGTGGGAAAACCTAATGTTGATTAATGGCTGATTTTACAAACCCTCCATCTTAACGTTAATCAGCCAAACATTTTTTAAGGAAATTTCCTGTGGGGCCTCTACCAGTCCATGTTCTTCAGACCCATTTACCAATGCAGTAAAAACTTTTGGCATAGAACTATATAAAAATACTAAAGGTATAACAAAGGTCTGAGATACAACAAATGTTTTGTTTGCTTTCAGGCACCCAAAGGAGTCGCTATTCTTTAAACAGTAGTGGAGACAATACTGATGACCAGGATGGAGATGCCAGGTAGCAAAGCTTACATTGTTTCTTGAGTGCTTAGATAACCATTACAGGTGGTATATAAATACCTAAAATATAATAATAAATAAATGAATATAACTGACGTTTAGTTTCAAAGAAAAAGAGCATAAAAAGGAAAGAACGTGGAAGTAGAATTGCACTGTTTACTTTTGATACCGTCACCATGTACCATCCCTTCTGTTTCTTGATTATTCTACTGCATTTACTGTTCTGTTACATTTTTCTCTTTACTGAAAATTAATGCATACTTGTAGAGTCCTCATTCATTGACACTGATACTTCTCTGCCTTTTGGCTGTAGGGCAGGAGAGTCGCATTGTAGGTTAACAGTAGGAGCACTGGGGATGGTAGTCCATCTAATGATGCAAGCAAGGTGAAGAGTCGTCTGCTGACATGGCTCATACAGACATGTCCATAGGATTAGTCTTTTAACTACCCACTGTCTTAGTTAGTACTGAAGCACATCTTGGAGAGAAAATGACTAGAGTAGGGGTGCCCACACTTTCTTGGCTTGCGAGCTACTTTTAAAATGACCAAGTCAAAATGATCTACCAACAATAAAATTTAAAAAAACACAAAGCACACTGTACGCAGAGAAAATGTTAATTATCATTTATATTCAGGGTTTTTTTTCAAAGAGGTCAAGGCAGATGACTTTAAAATATGCAGTGTCACCTCAGTAATAACTATACAAAAACAGACAAATATACCCCCTTCCCTTTTACTAAGCCACGATAGCAATTTTTAGCACAAGGAACTATGCTGAATGCCCCGTGCTGCTCCCAACGCTCATAGGCTCCCTGCGCTAAAAACTGCTATCGCGGTTTAGTAAAAGGAGGCCATAGTGCAAAATATAGACAGCAGATATAAATTATCAAAACGGACACATTTTGATCACTAAATTTAAAATAAAATCATTTTTCCTACCTTTGCTGTCTGGTGATTTCATGAGTCTTCTGACTGTAAATCCAATATTTCTTTCTTTCTGCATGCCTCCAGACCTCATTCCATTCCCCAACCAACATCCCTTCATGAGTCCAACTTTTCCTTCCTCTCTCCCTGCCCCCCTTCTTTCTTTTTATAATTTTAATTTTTTTTTTAAGTTCAATCTCTTTTATTATTTTAAACAAGATAGAATAAGAAAAATCAGCATAGATAAAAGAAAAGAGGAAAACTAACAACAATTGACGTTGGGTGGAAGACTGTGGCCCGGTGCTTGTACGCGCCTGGCGTTGGGGAAGCAGGGAGAACAGAATTCGAAGGCAATGCGAATCTATCATGGAGCCCGGGATAGCTCTGCGATCGACTCGCATTGCCTTTGCAATCTACTGGTCGATCACGATTGACCTTTTGGGCACCCCTGGGCTAGAGAATCGTATGTGAACAAGTAGTTCAGGTTGAGCTAGAGCAGTGTATTGCAAACTGTGTGCTGTGGCATATTCTAGGTGTGCCACAAGACGCCCGAGGAGGAGAGGCACCGGCTAACTGCTTACAGGACGTGCCTCTCCTGCTATCTGCACCTCTCCCTCTCTAGAACCCCAGCACTGGCGGCAATAGGAGTCTCAGGGCCGCAGCTGGAACACATCTGCGCATGCCCGGATGTCTAAGTGATGATGTCACATGTGCACATGATGTCATCATGGCGACGTCGGCACACTTCCGGATGCCTTCCAGCTGTGGGCCCATGTTTAGTGTGCTGTGGCTTTAAAACGTTTGCAGCACACTTAGCTAGAAGATAGACCTCTTCTTTGGCATGGTGTATTATTAAAACACCTTGCTGGGGGCTCTGTCCACAGTTGATGTTGGGGTCCTTCATCTTGTCTTCTGTTTCACATGAGTACTCAAAAAGTCAAGCCTCTTTGTTGAATTCTTTATTGGACAGCATTGTGCCTCCTCAGGGGCATCTTTCTTCAGTTGGTTGCTGATGGTAATCATCTTCTCCTGCCTCTGAAGTTTATTTGGATTTATTTATTAACTGCCTTTATGAAGAAATTCACCCAATTAATCACTGCAAAGTAATTCAGTTGAGGATATAGAACAGAAAAATAAATCTCCAGGTAGTTGTGAATGAAGGCCTTGTTTCCAGTTGAGCTGGATGCCCAAAGGAGCAGAAAGAAACTGCTGCCCCTCCCCCAAAGTCCTAGTTGCTTAGTACCACTTGCTTTAACCATCTTGAACAAAGATACAGGACAGTGATATTCACTTCCAGCATTTGAGGGCAGACAGATTGGGTTTTCAGGATGTTCCTAATGAATATGCATGAGACAGATTTGCATGCATACTCTTCCATTATAATTAATGCATATTCTTTAGGAATATTCTGAAAACCTAACCTGTTTGTGGCCTTTGAAGACCATGGAGGAGTGCTACTGATTTAGAACATCTTAGCCATCATCACACCTGCAAACAAGGTGAAAAAATATATACCAACGGCAGATAAAGATCTGAACAGTTCATCCAGTCTGCCCATTAGTTATTCTCATTAAAAATACACGATTAAATTAACTTGTCTCTTCTTTGATATTTCTGGGCCATAGTCTAAAGTCCACCTGGTATTGTCCTAGGTTCCAACTGCTGAAGTTGCTATCTAAGCTCACTCCAGCCTATCCAACCATCCTGTTGTTTGCAGGATATCTACTGTATATGCTCCAAGTTAGTGGAGTTCCCATTGATGCCTACCATTTAACCTTATTTTATCATAGTCACCCTATCAAACATTAAGTGCCGCTAAAGTAGATTTCTTTAGCAACGTCACTCCAGATATCAGCTCAAATTTGATCACGTTATGATAATCACTTTTCATATATTAAAGCAAAGGTGCAAATCAGAACAAACTGGTTACAGTATTGCAGCTTATCACATTGACTTTGTTAAGATCTGGCTGCCCTTAAGCTGATGCTATATGAGTTTTAGAGCCTGCTTGTCCTGGATGAATTAACTGGCCTTCATCGAGATTGTCAAATAGCTAGCCTACTTGAATGTGCTATTTTCTGATCTGACTGCTGTTCTCTGAATTGCCCAGGAGGAACCAGTCCAGACTGGCCAAGTTTGTCTTCCTCTTCTCTGGCTGTGCACCTCATTGGTTCATTGGTTCATTCTTCGATCTCTGCACCAGTATCTTGTAATATTGGTGTTTGAATTGCATGATTTTTCTGGCTTTAGCCTGGTTTTGACCCTGCTTCCACTGGATAAAATCGTTGTTAAGTAGAATTGCAGAAAGCGCTGAATCTGTTTCCAGTTCTGGGTTGGCTGGCTTTGTGCCAGCAGTATACTTTAGGAGGGTTCTGATCCTTGATAACTGTCATCTCCATACTTTGTTGGCTGTGTTTGCTGATTTTTATGGAATTTTATGAATATTTTTTATATTGAAAAATGGCTAGATTTTAGGTGGTATATAAATGTGTTAAATAATACTTTATTCAAGGACTCCATTGCTGTTGGCTCTTTCCAGAGCATGGTGGGAGATAACTGACATCAATACGTTCTGTCTCCAGATGCGTTTATGTCTTCATGAACGCCACCATGGTTGTTTACATTCTTGCAACATCCAGTTCTGGCGTACTTAGCAGGAGAGGTAGGAAGTGCAATGATATTTCTGTGAGAGCCCAGTCAGACTGGGGTAGTGGATAGTCGGTTTGCTGAATGAGTTTGGTTTTTCAAGAGTGCAGGAAGCCACTTAGCAGAAACATGAATATTATATTATGGTAGCTTGAAAGTATAAATGTGCTGCTGGGTTCCCTGGTCCTGCTAGCAGTCCTGTATACCAAGTAGGAGTTCTTGTGTGGTCATAATCCTTGGGGCAGAGTTCTGTTGGGTAGTGTCAATCACACATCAGCACTCTATCTTTCCAAGCTGGTAAATGGAGTAAAACGTTAAGTGGTTTGATTGTGGCTTCTAATTCCTACCAAACTTTTAGGAAAAATGTTAACTTTATCTTTTTGATAAATTGCCCTGATGCTATCATGAATTTTAATGCTATTGGTGTACTATCGCTGTTTTTGTTCAGCTTTTCATTATTGTTAACCACCTAGAACTGAGAGGTACTGCAGTATAAAAATAAAATGTATTATTATTAATCCTTTTGTAAAACAGTTGGAGGAATGTTGGATTTTTTTTTTTGTTTTGAGGGGTGTTTCATGGATCATGGAACCATGGAATGTTGTGAACCACAGGAGGCATGGGCCTACCAATATTTACCCAACTAGAGTGCTTGGGGAGGGGAGCTAGCAAATGGTTTGTTTGGCACCTACAATCAGAAAGGGATTCTGGTGCCCCTGAGATTGAAGTGATAGTAGGCATGCCTGTTGACCCTGCAGGTGGAACAAACCACAGAGAAGCTCTTCAGATCTGCAACAGTAGTAATACAAAAAAAAAATTAAAAATACCAGATGGACTGCTCCAAAACAAAATCTTTATAAAAACAATCGTCTGACATGGTCCATGTTTCACCCACTCTTGGGATGCTTCAGGGGTAGAGTACTAAAAGTGGGAATGCTAAAGGATTTGCAGTTCCAACTGAAATGTACAAAAATGCATGCACCATTCAGTGTTCACAGCAGCATGGACTCTGCCAATAGTCTGTGTCCATGCTTCTGTGAGCATTGAATGCTGCTGTGCATTTTTATACATTTCAGTTGGGAATGCAACTCCTTTAGCCTTCCTACTTTTAGTACTTTACCTCCTGAAAGTCTTTTATTGAGGTGACTCCATGGGAGACTTTGATGTTAGGAGAGAGACTCTGGGCCAGATTCTTGAACTGGCGCCAATATTCTAGGTGCCGGTAGGCACCCATACCTCCATTAAAAACGCCATCCAAACAGTGTTTTTAACTGAGATTTGAGGCACATACCAGTGCCAGAGTTGTGCCTATGTAGGTGCTTTAGGCTGCTGAACATTAAAGTATACATGGCCAATGCCGGAAGTGGTGTTAGGTGGCCTAAAACGCCCACCTAGGTGCAATTCACGTGAAGATAGGCGCCGCAAATATAGGCCCGGAAAACCCTGGCCTACATTTCCAGTGCCTATCTTTTACATTGGTGCAATTCCAAAACTGGTGCCGATGTGCGATTGACATGCGATCGGCGACACTTTTTAAGTCTGTTTCCGATATTGGTGCTGGTTCAAGAATCCAGGCCTCCATGTCTAAATAAAGATATTGAATCGTACATGTGCGTAGTGTAATGAAATTAATAATGTAAAGGGATTCCAAGCAGGAGGTTGTTCTAAAAACCTATATAAAATGGGCTTTTTTAAGTTTTCATTGCACCTCCTGATAATAGTTTATAAAATATGATATTATAATTCACCAGTTGCTCATTAAAATGTTATGAATTGTACCCTAAAATGCTGTTTTCTGCACCCTAAGATGTTTTCTGTTCTTATTTAAGTAATACCTGACCACTTAAATCATTGACTTAGAGTAGACTAATGCAATTGATTGAGACCGTCGGTAATTAAGACCCTTATTTACTAAGGTGTGCTAAGCGTTTTAGCGTGCATTTAGTGCATGCTAAATTAACGCGTGTGCTAACTGCTAATGCGTCTATAGGATAACATGCACGCCTTAGCGTTTAGTTCGTGATTAGTGCATGCTAAAAAGCATAGCGCACCTTAGTAAAAGAGGGGGGTAAGTATTGTGATTCTACCTTAACAATAGGGAGAGTATTTGGTGTCAGGCCATCCACCCTGTAGCAAACTCCCACTGTATCTGACAAAGTGGACTCTGGTCTTTAAAGGCTGATGTCTCAATAAATTAATTGTTTATTCTATAAGGAGCCACCTGCCTTGCCTTCATCTATCCTAGAGAACCTTGTATGACTTTGTGACATATAAAACTCTTTGCCCAATTCTGGTTATTTGTGTATTTGTTAAATAACTACCAGTCACAACAGTTCGGGGTTTTAACTTACAATTGTGTTATATGTGTTTATAATAATACTTTTCATTTTGTTTTCTTTTTGTTAGGCTTATTTCAACTTATTTCAAATATATGTGAAACACATTGTTATGCATATATTTTTCATTCTTAACACAGAAAATTAATATCTTTTTCCTTTAATGATTAGAATACTTTAGTTTTTTTTTTCAAAACAGTAGATTATTTTTGTTGCCTCGTGTTACTTTTCCTGTTTTATTCTTTTGTTATGCTTTGTTTATGACCTTGTTCCCATTTCAGAGAGGAATGTCCTCTAACTGATGAACAAATGGTTGAAGGGTAAGACCAATATTCTAAACAATACCTTTTTTGTTTTGGAATCAACTATTTTTGTCTCTTCAGCCTTTTTAATCTGCTTTATTAGCTTTTTTTGCTTGTTTGGTGTTGCCAATGAAACTAATTTAGTGACCACAAAAAAATGTCAGTGTTTAATCAGAAACAAAAACAGTGATAATATTAGTGGGAAATATGCAGAAAAGTATGCATATAGACACACATCTATGAATTTTTTAAAATTGCGCACATGCATAAATGGATTATGACTAATGCTTGCAGCAACTACCCTATACAGTAGAGCAGGGATGGTCAACTTCAGTCATCGAGGGCCCAATCCAGTCTGGTTTTCGAGATTTCCACAATGAATATCTATGAGATCGATTTGCATTCAATGAAAGCAGTACATGCAAATCAATCTCATGCATATTCATTGTGGAAACCTTGAAAACCCAACTGGGTTGTGGCCCTTGAGTATCATGGTAGGCATGATATATCGGGGGTGGGCAAATACTTTTAACAGGGTGCCTCGGGTAAGCAGGCACCTATTAAACGCCTATTCTATAAAGAAAAGTAGACACCTACTTTTCTTTGTAGAATCCAAGTGTAAGTGGCAGAGAACATACATATATTTTGGTATGACTACTTATACCAGTTGTATGGCTGAAGTAAATGCCTGGCCTGGAGCGCAAGTAAATTATGACATTCCTTAATTTAAAAATCCAAAAATTGGTATAACAGTATATATATAATCCCCAAAACTGAACCTACAACGGTGTGAAAGAAATGCACCACCAGCCAATTCTTGGTGGTGCATTTCTTTCACACCGTTGTAGGTTCAGTTTTGGGGATTATATATAAACTGTTATACCAATTTTTGGATTTTGGACTTTCGTCAGTATTAGTATATTTTTTGGTTTTTGTTGGCCGATTCCTTAATTTACACATATATTTGTGCACTCCATCCCTATGCTATAGCACACGCTAGCTGAAAAACTACTGCCTGCTTAAAAGGAGGTGGTAGGGGCTAGCGCACACGCTATTCCACGCGTTAGGGCCCTAACGCACCTTTGTAAAAGGCGCGCTAACTCACCAACCGATGCCCACTGTCAAAGCATGTGCTATCCTATGTGTATGTTACTTGGTATTCTCTGAGAGGTTTTTACATATATGAAGTGGTTGTTTTGTTTTTCTTAAATCTGTGTTGCGTTATAGAGGCAATCCAAGTTTTGGTTTTGGCTTGTTTACTGAATCCGATTTGGAATCAGTCATGTTTTGGTTTCAGCTTAAAATGGCAGTACATTTTTGACTGAATATCCCCCTCCCCCCAAAAAACCCCGCTCACCGTACACCACCTTTAGGCCCTTTCCAGGCTACCTTAGAAGGCCCTGATGGTCTGGGTAAGTTGACCTACATGCTCTTTGCACTTAACCCTGACCTGTAGACTGTCAGTGATCCACAGAAATGAGAAAATCCTAACTATGATGGCATAAATTAATGCCCAGGGTTAATACAAAATAGAAATGCATTTTTATTTGGCTGAAATCAAGACAAAATAGTTCTCTATTCTTTAGAAATTATAGTGAAAATGTATTTCTTGGTCCAAGGATGTTACCTGAACCATCCTTTCTGTTATGATGTAACAGAGCCTTTATAATATAAAAAAATATATTTATCTGTAATTTAGAAAGATTTTATCAGGTGGTGCTTTCCCTGCTGGGCCTGTCAGGAATCTGTAAACCTTGACAGTGGTTTATTCTGCCACCAAGGAAAAATAAGATGCTTATCCCCAAGAAATCATCTTATATGACACTATTTTCTCCTTGGAACCATTACATACATACAAGCTGGCCAGTGGGATCATCTTTGGTAAAATACTGCCTTTATGTACAGGGAAAGTTTTATTGCTGCTTATATAAATTTATGATTGTGGTGTCCCATAATTCTTAACTAGCCAAACTTTGTGTTAATTTCTTGAAGGGATATGGTAGGGTTAAGCTGGGTTCATAGTTTGAGATAAAATGAAACACCAGTGACACACCCAGATGCTCATCT
This sequence comes from Geotrypetes seraphini, assembly GCF_902459505.1. NCBI lineage: Eukaryota > Metazoa > Chordata > Amphibia > Gymnophiona > Dermophiidae > Geotrypetes > Geotrypetes seraphini. Next base: position 46,714,453 of record NC_047094.1, on the reverse strand, counting down.
GCTGACGCAGTCTAGCTTTTCGGATAGCCTATGTTATCTGTAGTAAAAAGCTGGAAGGAGGAGAGAGGAACAGGTCCTGCAGCCGGTTGATTACAGTGCTCTGCACTCAGAAAAGTTAAATCCTTTATAGGAAATTTGGTTTAAAAAATTGGGATTCTTTAAAAGTTGCTTTATGTATGTGTAGCTTATTTTCAGGAGACCCTATTTCCAGATACTTTTCACTTCAGTTAAGTAGTACATGGCAAGTTAGTAGTTTCACATTTGCTGGAAATGTCATTTTTAAATTTCAGCTTTGTTACTTCCCAAAATAATTTGAAATGCAGTGTAGAATCAAAAAATAATGACTTTGCAATCTAATAAGGTCATACAGCATTTTTAAGAGTAGCTGACAGATAGGGCTCTATTTCTATGTCTTACACTGGGAAGGAAGACTCACGGTGGTTCAGTGCTCCAAAGCTTGCATTTCCGTTTTATAGTTAAATAATACACTTTGCAAGAATCAGCAAATTGGTACCAAAAATGGCATATTCTATAGTCCACATTTAGAATTGCAACAAGAGAATGGTAAATGGCATGTGCACAGTTCTCTTGAACTGATGTTACGATATTTGATGTTGGTATATTGAAATTTACCCACTTAAAACCAAACAAACAAAAGATTTGATCAAATGGTTGTTGGCGTAGCATGTCAGGAGTTCAGTTGTAATAATAAAACGTGATACGGCCAAATGTTTTCTATAATCAGATCACAATTGTATTTTAGGGTAATTCTAGGGTTCTGAGGGAATTTTAGAGCATGTTATTAATATGCCTTTAGTTTTCTAATATTCATGCCACAAACAACTCATTAGTGACTACAAGTTCCTTTGCTTGTTTGTTTTAATTATAGTACTGTATTTTTAATTTCCATATACTTATATTCATGTCATTAAGAAGAAAAGGAAATACTGGTACAGAAGAAAAACAGTATTCAGAAAAAAGAAACTAACTTTGTTCACAAAAGTAAGGAGGCAGATTACTACAAAGAGAATAATTAATAGGATATTTAAACTAAATAAAAGCAAAGACTAAGGGCTCCTTTTACAAAGATGCGCTAGCGTTTTTAGCGCACGCGCCAGATTAGCGCGCGCTATTGCGTGCGCTAGCTGAAAAACTACTGCCTGCTTAAAAGGAGGTGGTAGCAGCTAGCGTGTGCACTATTCCACGCTTTAGGGCCCTAACACACCTTTGTAAAATGTGCCCTCACTCAGAAACTAACCTGCAGCCAAATATCAGCATTTATACCTGTGAAGATATGACCAAGGCTTTTAGCCGTTTTCTATGTTGTATGGGATCAAAATGGGATTGAAACATAAATAAGAAGAATTACCCTCAGAAAACAGAAACAATTTACAAGGAAATTTTAACAAGAAGCAAGCGCCTATCACAAGTGTCCTAGGTTTCATAACCAAGACCTCCTGCTGCCTTCTCTGTGTTGTCTTAGACAAATCAGGAAATACTCGAAGGGCAGTAGCTTTGTGCCTGGAGGCACTATGAATTTGAGGGTTAGGGGCAGGTAAGCATGACAAATTAGACATAGAATTATTTTATAATCAGAGGTGACATACATCTGTGTTCATCATGGGTCCACTTTTTTCAGTTTCAATGTTCATCAATTTTAACTTCGTATTTCAAGCTGTGGTACAATTCCATATCATCTTTGACAATAAATTATATGAAGATTTTTAAGACGCTTATTTCTTCCAATAGGTTTTATTTCATTGCTTTTCTGAGTGATAAAAAGAACCAACTCCTGACTAGAGAATGACACGGGGAAAAATTCTGTCCCCGTCACTGCCCCGTCCCTGGACCACCATCCCCTTCACTGCCCCGTCAGCGCTGTTCCCTTCACCGCCTCGTCCCCGTCTCTGCCATCCTTTCACTGCCTCATCCCCGCCATCCCTTTCACCGCCCCATCACCATCCCCGTCCCCGCAGCATCCATACAAGCCTCAGTACTGCAATATTTAGCTTATTCCTTCCTTATAAATCAATAGTTCTGGCTGCTGAACTAGAGAAAAATATGTTCAGCTGGCAGGGCTTTGTTTATAAATTTTTATAAACACAGTTAATATACTACTTTATCCTAAAGCTAAATAAATAGAAAATTTTTTTTCTACTTTTGTTGTCTGGTTTCTGCTTCCCTGATCTTCTCATTCAATTCCTTCCATCCACTGTCTGCCGTCTCTCTGCGACTTCCATTTGCTCCGTCACCCCCCTCCCCCCCCCCAATTGGTCTGGCACCCATCTTCTTCCCTCTGCTGCCCCATAGTCTGGCATCTCTGTCTTCTTCCCTTCCAGTGTTTTCTCCCCACTCTGTCATCCCCATTTCCCTTCAGCGTCTTCTCCCCACTGTCTGTTCCCCATTTCCCTTCAGCGTCTTCTCCCCACTTTCTCTTCCCCATTTCCCTTCAGCGTCTTCTCCCCACTCTCTCTTCCCTATTTCCCAGCGTCTTCTCCCCTCTCTTTCTTCCCTTCAGGCTACTTCAGCATCTTCTCCTCTCCATCCCCCCACCCCCAGCACCCTTTGCACTGTCCAGCAGCTCCCTCCCACCGGCCAGCTGTGCATCTCCCTCCCTCTCTTCCCCTTACCTTCTCTTTGTGGCAAAACTGGCGATTTATATAAGGCTATCCGCTGTATTGCAGCCGTAGCCTTGAAGTTGCGACATGTTGGCTGCTGGAAAAGTCTCCTCCGATGCAACCGGAAACAAGAAGTTGCGTCGGTGGAGACTTTTCCAGCAGCCAAACGCGACGTGACTTCAAGGCTCCGGCTGTAATACAGCGCATAGCCTTATACAAATCGCCAGTTTCACCACAAAGAGAAGGTAAGGAAGGGAGGGAGGGAGATGGCTGGCCGGCAGGAGAGAGGGGGCTGCCAGACTGCATGCTCATTCACCGCTCCACCGGGCGGTGAATGGCCTTGTCCCCATACTTGCAGTGACCTTTTTTTTGTTTGTCACAGTTTTGGCAGGTTACCCGCGGCTAGCCATGGGTAACAACCACCGTGTCATTCTCTACTCCTGACACAACGTTATGTTTTGCTATTTACTGCAACAGGGAAGGAGTTCCTGTATGTTATGTTATGTTTATTTTATTTGTTAGTTTACTACTGAATTTCACAGTGATTAAATTTTTTTATATTCGTTTGTATTTTATCCTTATCATAGATATATATCTAAAATTATTACGGTGATGTGCAGACCTATAACTGGCAGACCTTGCATCCACGAGGTTTGAATGTGGACATTGAGTGGTTAGCCATATAGTATAATATTGAATTTCCCTGGCGGTGTCTACATCCGGGGATTTAACAAGATCAGCCCTTTCCGTTCAGTTCCCTACATAAGCACACAGGCAGAGTAGAATTATCCAGATGGCCCGAAGATTTTGAATGAATCTGGTCTCAGCAAGCCGGTATTAGGTAATACATTATGATAATTTTATTAGTTAAGAATATAAAGAGCATTTTGAAGAGATGTAGCTTGGATCGTATTACATAATAATTTGTAAGATCTTTAAGAAAAGTAGAATTAATGAATATTTTGATTTAAATTTCTAGTGTCCCTCCCCGACGAAGTAGACGAAACTCGAGTCGGGGGGACGGGAATTGATGAGGACAAACACAATCATCATTGAATTTTAATCTTCACTCTATTGGTTAGAGCACAGTCACCAGTGAGATTTAACAAGACTAAGGTCAACAGCTAAAACCTCTCCATTCAGATAAGTACAAATAGAGTATCTGAATAGCTATAAGATCATCAAGGGAGGGTCGGGGACAGGTGATTGCAATGATGGTCCCCTTGTTAAACTCATGGTAGTGGCTTCACTATTTATTGGGTTACAGGTCTGAGCACATCACCGTAATAATTTTAGATATATATCTATGATAAGGATAAAATACAAACGAATATAAAAAAATTTAATCACTGTGAAATTCAGTAGCAAACTAATTGATAATAGTTCACAGAATATTATTGTATATCTTCCTATTATTGTTCAACATGTTTATTTTATTAACATTTGATATACCGCTTAAGCATATTACAGATCTAAGCGGTTTACAATAAAATACAGGTAGTTAGAACTTCCCTATCTGTCCCGAAAGCTCACAATCTAGCTAAAGTACCTGAGGAAACAATATTAAAATAGAAAAGATATAACCAAATTCCAAGAATGGTGAGGGAAAGGTACAATTCAAATAATAGAAAAGATAAAAGAAATAAAAATAATAAAATTAAAATATACAAATAAGTTTAAGAGATTGAAGATTGAGCAAAATAAATTCCAATCTGGTGCTAATCTAATCATCAATCTGGTCCAATGGAGCACCACATCTGCAAGGAAGGATCAACACAGAGAGGTGATGGTGGGCTGTGGGGCCATCCCTGCCAGAGGTGAAGGAATCAACGGCTGCAATCTGGGCCCAAGAGCAGAAGGCAAAGAAACCAGGAAGAAGAAGCAGGCAACGAAAGGTCATCTGACGCTGTCACCAACCCATTACACACCATCCAAGCAGGCCCCACCAATGCAAGCCAACAACACAGCCTCCATCAACGGTCCTTGGTTCCAGTCCACCAGAAAGGTGGCCAACAGTGCTGCCATCAGGTACAACGCAATCCTGCCAGCATGCAAGGGAAGCTGCGATCCTCAAGAACCACTCCAACTCAGTGCCCAATGCAAGCAGGTTACCTATTCAGTTCAAGGTCGGATTACATTACAAGAGGTTGGGTCAGTTACCCAGAAAGTTAAAATGTAGTTTTACATGGACATTCAATAGAGCTGCTAGTACAGGTAGATATGGATGTAAGTTTACAGTCGCCAAAGCATGTCAGAAAAGTGTGATATCCCTCTGAACCAGTCATTTATGTGTCTCATATGACACTCCATGGAAAATAGCCGTTCAACAATCCAAGTCCTCCTTTTTCTTTCATTAGGTAGGCCCTGGATATGGGTATTCTCGTGCTCCTACCATCCCACAAATAAAGTTGAAGAATTCATGCTAGATGCTTATCTTACAAATGTGACAATTTTAATGGCAAAACGTGGAACTTGTATAACCAACGTGGAAGAATCACCATATTGAATAATGCCACCCTACCCATCAAGGAGATCAGAAATGATTGCCTCATTTGTAGTTTATGTTCAATGTCTGTCAAAAGTGGTTCTATGTTGAGTGAGTATAAGATGGATTAATCTCTGGGGAGCATGATTCATAAGTATTTGATAGTCATGCGCCCAAGTTAAGGGGAATGGGCCCTCCCCAGGAGTCTTGTAGGCTGGCTGGTAGGGAGAGAGCTATAGATTTCTGCCGATTGAGAGCAAAGACAGAGTAAAAATGAACTATTACCTAGAGGAGGGCTTCTAATGAAGACCAAGGGCTCCTTTTACTAAGGTGCGCTAGTGATTTTTAGCGCCTGCTTAGCACACGCTAGACACTAACACCTCCATAGAGCTTGCGTTAGTATTTTTCATTTAGCGCGTGGTTTGCACATGCTAATCTTCAGCGTGCGCTAAAAACGCTAGCTCACCTTAGTAAAAGGAGCCCCAAGTCTTCACTACCATTAAGAGTAAATTGTCTGCAAGTGTTAGGACCTTAAAACATGTGATTAGATATAATGACACCTGCAATATCTTGGTCTTTTAAAATTGTGCACAGGAATGGCTCTAAATGTAGTAAAAATAACAAAGAGGATATGGGACAGCCTTGACTCCATGCAAATACCATTCACCAGTATCCTTGCCATAGGAGATGTATACAAAGTTTTGATGGCCTGTAGATATAAGCCTCCCATGCAATTTTATTCCAGTACCTTAAAAAGGTATGACCAATCTACCTGGTCATTTTCAGCATTTAAATTAATTACCAGGACTGGGAACTGGTGAGTAGAAATGTAAGACTTTACAAACATTTTAAAACCAACTGACAGCCTTTAACAAATTCAACTTGTTCAGGACTAATAAGTCTCTGGAGGCAGGTTGAGAATTTGCAAGAATCCTGGCTAAAATTGTAAGTCCACATTTATTAGCAAAATGGGTATATATGGCTCAGGAAGAGATTCCACTTTTCCAGGTGTCAAAATAAGTGTAATTAGGGCTTTGTTAACTCCAGCAGGAAGGTCACCCTCCTGAACTATGTGAATCTTACAGAGGGACGTATAATTGGGGTGATAGCATTTTGAAAAAATTTGGATGTAAACCCATCTGGGCCTGGTGCCATATAATTTTGAATGTCCTTAACTGTTATGAGATATGCTTTCCCTTCTGATGTGAGCTTGGGGAGACCAGAGTCTTCTATATAATCAACAAAGAAAGACCCATTCATAATTCTAAGGCTGCATAAAAACATCTTAAAATGTGTGTAGAAAATCATGGCTATGGTGTAGCTGTCCTAATGAATCCTGAGACCCCCATCAAACGCTTTGTCAATTGGGCTAAAAGATTACCTGGCTTATTGCCATACCTATAGAATTTATATTTTTGATAGAATAATAATTTTTTCATACGCTCATGAAAGGAAATGATCCAAAGGATAATCAACAAACTGCCCTTTAGGGCTAATCCACTCAGTGGCAGAGTTCTGCACTGTCGTATGTACCTGGTTTCAAGTTCTAGACCAACATGCTGCTGGTTGAGATTGGAGATGCCACAGAGGCAGATTTCTGATAGGAGGCTGGGAAAGTCCTGGCTCAGGGCGGTTGACGCAGCAACTAAGTGAGATGAGCTGAGGGGGGATATACTGGAAAATAGGAGAAATAGTTGAAAATAAAAGAAATAGTTGCAAGTGAAGATGACTCACATCAAAGCTCTTGTTTCTGTTGAGCTGCTGATGAAAGAGCATTAGGATTAAAAAAAAAATTGCTTAGTGTATCATATCAAATTAACATTGCGCAAAAGTAGAGGAATGATTCACTGTGATGCCTTGAAAAGAGCTGCATCAGAGATTTGCTACATTTCCCAGAGCATGTGATTTGTGTAACAGCACGCATGCATCTCTCTCTCTCGCTCTCTCCAATCTGTGGTAGTTGCCATGTTATAATTCTGCTCATGTGGTATAATGTATGTGACTCTGAGCTGCATAGATAGATGTGACTTCAGAAAATTAATTCAAAATGAATGTAGCTAACACTGAACTAATTTTATGGAATGCATAATATATAACCTTCACTAAACAATCTATATTTTAATTTTATTCTGGGCCTCCTTTACTTTTTAAAATTGCTGTTCACAGTAATGACCCATGTCTACATTTTTGAAGGTTTTCAGATGTCATCCTGGCAACCATTTTGGCTACCAAATCGGATATGTGCGGCAAAAAATTTGAGCTGAAGATTGACAATGTTCGGTTTGTTGGTCACCCAACCTTGCTCCAGCATGCTGTTGTACAGGTAGGTTGAGCTTTCAAAGTTCTACCACTTTTCCTGAAAGATACATTCCGAATCACCTGGTCCTCAAAGCGTGGCATGGTTGTTTTTGCTTCAGACAGCATATGTAAACTCTGTCATTTTAAAATGTTACATTTTTCCAAATGTTAGGCCTAGTGTCAACATAACAGCCCAAGTAGGCTCACAATGAATGTTAAGAAGAATTAAGATGTGTAATTTCTGAAGATCAAATGCCAAATGAACCCCCCTCCTTTACAAAGTCGCACTAGAGTTTTTAGCACCAGAAGCGGAGGTAACAGCTCTATGAGTGTCGGAGCTGCTACTACACTGGCTGGTGCTAAAAACGCTAGCATGGCTTTGTAAAGGAGGGAGTAAGAAAACATTTTTTTTCTTCTATGAGCATGACAAATTCTACATTTTATTGCTAATGACATAACAGGGTCCATTTCACCCTTCTTATCATTTTTATTTACCTAGGTGGCATTCTTCTAGAACTAATTGCTAAACTGGAATAAATATATGATCTGTACTATATAGTTTCACTTTACAGTACTCCAGACTCTTTAAAGGAAAATGTTCTTCTGTTTCTGTCTGTATTCTTCTCAGCTATTATATTGCTTACAAGATTTATTTTCACATCTATTTTCTTCAGTATGCTGTGGTAGCATTCTAGAACAAATATTGCTCCAGGGACTTGTGCTGACCTTATTTGTGTTAGACAATGCATAATTTGTACTCTTGCAAAAATGGCTACAGATGCATGGTGGTTTTTTTACCTTCTCCTGAATGACCACATAAAGGCTTTGTATTTAGTAAAAGGTTGAACATGAAGGACTACTGGTCTTCTGTCAGCCTTAACTTTGCTTCTGTATAGCCCTGGCTCAGAGTTATCTATCAGCTAAGAGAAAAAAAGGATAGTTTCCACATGAATTATTTCCAATTCTTCTTGTAGAATTTAATTCAATTGAATTTCCATATTTATATTCCACTTAACCACAAACTTCCAAGCGGGTTACCATAAAAAAATTTACAAACTTTTAAATACATCTTAAAATATAATCATTATATCTATCCTACTTATATTTCCACCCTACTTAAAAATATTTCGGAAATAGCCATGCTTTTATCGCTTTCCTAAAAAGCCCATTATTCAATAAATTTCTTATTTCATTAGGCAGATAATTCCAAAACTCTGCAGCTCTTCCCAAGAGTGTTCCCTTCCTAAAGGAGAGCAATCTACAATCTTTACAAGATGATATCTTCACAATAAAACCCTAAGCGCACATGTGCACTTCACACTCCGTGATCTCTGCGTCTGTGATCCGTAACTTCGTGGCTTCGCATGTGCAGTAGAAGGAGTCAGCGGTGGTTTCTTCTGCACATGCGGAGGCACCTTAAGCAGGGACGCACGGAGGCGACTTCCCCCTCCTGCCCTCACTCCGTCTAACACAGCGGTCTCAAACTTGCGGCCCCCCAGGCAGGGCTATGGAGTCGGTAAATAAATGTTCCGACTCCGACTCCTCAGTTTTTTGTACTTCAGACTCCGACTCCAGGTACCCGAAATTTCCTCCGACTCCGACTCCACAGCACTGGTTAATTTTCAGATCGTTAAAATGGAATGTCAAGTTGAGAGAAATGAGCAATTTCGACACCATCTTCTTTTTGCTTTTAATCAAGGTTCTAAGGCCGCAGAAGCTGCTCGCAACATTTGTGCTGTGTATATAGTGGGTGCTATAGCTGAAAGAATCGCTCGTGATTGGTATGCCAAGTTCAAAAATGGAGTCGGTAGATAAATGTTCCGACTCCTCAGTTTTTTGTACTTCTGACTCCGACTCCAGGTACCCGAAATTTCCTCCGACTCCACAGCCCTGTCCCCAGGTACTGTTCTGCAGCCTGCGATCTGGCCGGCTCCCTTACAGTCCCTTGCCGAAGTTATTTTTAAGTTCAAAGTCACCGACGCTGCTCCTCTCAAGAACCGCACCTGCATCAGAAGCTTCTCTGACGTCACTTTATAAACCTTAATATTGCCTCCCATCTCAGTTATTTGGAACAATGTTTTAACAGTTTTCATCACCAGCTAATAATTAGTATTTAATTCTTAGAACATGTTCAGAGACCTGGAGACTAAATGAGAGAGACCTCCCAAAATGTGTCTCACTACCAAATTATAGCATATTCAATACATGCAATAAGTTGTATGTTTCTAATTTCTTAATAAGTTTATTTTGTATTTTTGAAGATTTATCATGAATAGGGTGCATAGGGTCCCGACATTGAACCATGTTTTGTGCTCTGCTTCAGGAAACCCAAAATGATTATTTTGTGTCATTTAAAGAAAGGGGTCCCTGTAAAGCAGGGGTGTCCAATCTTTTGGCTTCCATGGGCCAAATTGGCCGAAAAAAATGTTTCTGGGGCTGCATAAACGCGCAAACGCTGCAGCAAGATAGAGGAGGGAGCCGGCAAGATGATAAACACCCCGGGACAGCAGAGGAAAACACTGCATCGCCCTCGACCGAGGCCGCTCAAAATACTTCACGGGGCTGCATGCGGCCCTTGGGCCGCAGGTTGGACACCCCTGCTGTAAAGCATAAAAATATCTTGGAGTCAAAAAATAAAAATTAAACTCACACTTACAATGCATCATCTGACTTGAGAACTTTAAAAAAAGGTTTTGTAGCAAACCACAATGGAGGGTATCTTTTTGCCTCTGTCTCCAAATCTCTCTCTCTGGGTCTCTGAGGATGTTCTAAGAATTAAATACTAATTATTAGCTGGTGATAAAAACTTGCAATCTTTCGGGGGAGGGGGGAGGTCAGATTTACATTTAAAATTGGCATTTTTCCCTGTATTGAATTCGGGTTAATCCAGCATTATAAACTTTAACATATACTGCTTTGTCGCACTCTTATCACCCACCCTGCTCTCCCTGTTTCTCACCTAACCCACTCCTACTCCTTTCCTGTGACACTGTCTTTGAAATGCTTTCATGTTGTCAACATTTGCTTATTTCTGATCTGAAGAAGAAGGTATTGCTCTTGAAAGCTAATAAAAAAATGTATTGTTGGTCCAATAAAAAGGGTATAATCTTATTTTCTTTTCTCTGTTTTGTTCTGTTATTACATTTAAAAGTGAACTGACACAGCTACCTAAGCACTTTTCTCCCACTGAAATATATGCTCAATAGCGACACCCAATGAGCAAACAAGGGGTTGCAGGCAAACTGCTAAGAGTTATTTTTCAGAGGCGAGTGGGGATAGAATTTATAGACTGGAAAACAGGGAAAATTAATTTAATATCATTCAAAAGGCTTCATTTAAAATAAAAGTAAGAAATAATAAGACCATCTATTTTGATAGCATGCTGTACAAAACACCAACTACTGTCTCACCACGATTAACAAAGAGTAAGAAAATGTTTTGTTTTCTGCTTTTAGCCACTTTGTATAGACTGATGAAACTTGTCCTGGATATAGTTGGAGAGACAAATGTAAAGCTTTTTCCACATAGAAAGCATTTTTCCAGGGATGTAGTTTGGATGGATCAGATTTTTGATGTACATGTTTACTTATTTAATAACACAAAAAAATATAAGGGACCTTGTTTCTTCAAAGGTGATAACCATATAACAATTCAAAAAATAATCACCTTATTTCCACATAAATAAACAACCAATACTTTTATGGTCACACAGTGACTCTAGATTTCTAAGTGAACGCTCAGACTCATAACCAAACTCTAGTGAAAAGTCACGGAGTCAGTTATAATAGAGACCATCACAGCAAGTTCACTGTCTCTGCCACCTGCTAATAACCTGCGTTCACTTAGAAATCTAGAGTCACTGTGTGACCATAAAAGTATTTGGTTGTTTATTTATGTGGGAATACTTATTTAATAAAACACATGTGAACCTAAAGATAATTCCTGCACAAATTTACACCATATTTAGAGCACATGTGCGCTGTTAAGGACATAAGAATAGCCTTACTGGGTCAGACCAATGGTCCATCAAGCCCAGTAGCCTGTTCTTACGCTGGCCAATCCAGATCACTAGTAACTGGCCAAAACCCAAGGAGTAGCAATATTCCATACTACTGATACAAGGAAAGCAGTGGCTTCCCCCATGCCTTTCTCAATAACAGACTATGGACTTTTCCTCCAGGAACTTGTCCAAACCTTTCTAAAAACCAGATACGCTATCGGCTCTTACCACATCCTCTGGCATCACGTTCCAGAGCTTAACTATTCTCTAAGTGAAAAAAAATTTCCTCCTATTGGTTTTAAAAGTATTTCCCTGTAACTTCATCAAGTGTCCCCTAGTCTTTGTAATTTTTGATGCAGCGAAAAATCGATCCACTTGTACCCGTTCAACTCCACTCAGGATTTTGTAGACTTCAATCATATCTTCCCTCAGCCGTCTCTTTTCCAAGCTGAAGAGCCCTAACCGTTTTAGTCTTTCCTCATATGAGAGGAGTTCCATCTCCTTTACCATCTTGGTCGCTCTTCTTTGAACCTTTTCTAGCGCCACTATATCTTTCTTGAGATACTCCAGATGAGGTCGCACCATGGAGCGATACAGGGGCATTATAACATTCTTAGTCTTGTTAACAATCCCTTTTTTAATAATTCCTAGCATCCTGTTTGCTTTTTTGGCCGCCGCACCTATGTTCTTTATAAACTAAGCGACATTTCACTTGGGTGCCTGCTATGAAATGACCTCTTGTGTTTGCAGATATGGGTCTGCGTCACAAGAGTGGCATGCCTGTCGTCTTTATTACAGGCAAATCTTTCTCATGCATATTCATTAGGAATACCCTGAAAACCCAACTGATCTGTGGCCCCCCTGGACAGGTTTGAGTACCATCAACTTAGAGCAGCAGTGGTTACAAAGCACATCTTCAAAGAGTGTCATAAGAGGACATCTGCAGAGCTGCACACTTTCAGGAAGCATTACTGTATTGCCCAACCATATTTTTTTTTTAAGTGACTTTGGTTAATCAAAATGTGTCTGGTTAATGCTTCAATGAACCGCCGCCTCCTGATTTCTGAGGATGCAGACCCTTTTGAGTTAAAATATCTTCTGAATCCCTTATCATGGGAGTCTTCAAAGTATGACTCTTATTCCTTGTTCTCCATGGGAAAAAGCAAAGTTGCATACCTGTAGCAAATGTTTTGCATGGACGGCAAAATCAAACAGCCACGTCTCCCTCCCAACACTCTTGTTTGGTTACAGTAGCTAATACAGGAACTCCTGTGTAGCTTCAGAAAGCTTTTCTATAGTTTTCTAATCCTAGGGAGTCTAACTCCAACTAGAGCCATCCTGATGTCACCCATTATTTTATTTTATTTATTTATTTATTTCAATTTTCTATACCTTTCTCCCAGGAGAGCTCAGAATGATTTACATGAATTTATTCAGGTACTCAAGCATTTTTCCCTGCCTGTCCTGGTGGGCTCACAATCTATCTAATGTACCTGGGGGCAATGGAGGGATTAAGTGACTTGCCCAGGTCACAAGGAGCAGTGTGGGTTTGAACCCACAATCCCAGGGTGCTGAGGCTGTAGCTTTAACCACTGTTTGATTTTGCTTTCCACAGGAAGCGTTCATTACAGGTATGCAACTTTGTTTTATTCTAATGAATAGTGGTTACTTTTATAGACTTGCCCGGTTAGGGATTAAGTAAATAAATAAATTGACATCATGTATTAACCGTAAAAGGGTTATTAGTGCAGAGTTCACAAATATTCTTTAGTAACAGTTTTTGCTCCATTTTTCAAAGTAAAATTACACCTGCATTTTCATTTTCAAGATGAACCTCAGGTATACTATTCACATGGCTTCACACTCTTAAGTATGCAGGTAGTTTTCTATGATGGAAAAAGCATGCACACTTTATTGGAAATGCAAAGCATGTGTGTAGGTGCAAAGCCAGCTCCCTAGAAGTCTTCTCGCTGCCCATGTGGTGGCATTAGACACATATCAGGAGGACAGATTTCTAAAAGCCAATTTCTAGTATTTTATCCTTAGAAATGGTTCTCCTTCTTACGCACTATCCTTTTATTATTTTTCTTTTTTTAAAATTGTAGTATACTGTAGAGTAGACTATTACTACTCCTACTACTTATTTCTATAGCACTACTAGATGTACACAGCACTGTACACAAACATGTGAGAGACAGTTCCTGCTGAACAGAACTTACAATCTATTCACTACTACTAATGATTTCTATAGCACTACTAGACATACGCAGTGCTGTACATCAAAAACCAGAAATAAGCAATAAGGGATTAGGGCATTTCATATATTATGGTGCTTAGTTCAGGAGCCAATTGCAGAAGATGGTCCCTTTGTTAGAAAGGGTTCCATTTAGGTGGATGTGATGTCCAGGTTCTGAGCAGTGAGCAATTATGAAACTCACATTTAAATATATATATGAAACGCATTTAATTTTTTAAAAAAAAGTATATACACACACATACCGAACCATGACAGAAAATAACAGTGTTCCATTTTGTAAGATTAAGTATGAGATTTCAGATATAATCAGTTTGTTTATTTATTTATTTCATTTTACAACCTGTCCTCCCCAGGAGCCCAAAACGGGTTACAGCGATCCATTCACAATATTTTGGAGATACAGCATTAAGGGTACATTCACATTATACTGAAGGGTGGAGAAAGGGCAGAAAAGGAGCATTCACAATATATTGGAGGCAGAGCATTCAAGGGTACATTCACCAAGCACTGGGGAAGTGGAATGGAGTGAAGGTTACCGAGGTGTATTCACCTTAGGCTGGGGGCTTTAGATTTAGATTGGCACCAGTTATAGAGGTATCTTTGGATGTACTGGAGGCATATAAGGATGCATTTAAAATGTATTTGAGGCATTTGATTAGATTGCATTCAATTAGATTACATTCGTCATATACTTGAGTCAGGGTGTATAGAGGTGTCTTCACATTGTATTGGAGGCATTTGGTTGGAGTACTTTTGCCATATACCATATATACTCAAATAGAAGTTGATCCGCGTATAAGATGAGGTACCCCTTTTCCCCCCAAAAAATGTAAGAAGAAAGGTTGGCTCGAATACATGTGAATCCCACAGAGGGATGCATAATTGGGGTGAAAGCAATTTGAAAAATTTGGACATAAACCCATCTGGGCTCGGTGCCGTATAATTTTGAATGTCCTTAACTGTTATAGACACATTGAGATATGCTTTCCCCTCTAATGTGAGCTTGGGGAGACCAAAGTCTTCTAGATAATCAATGGGTGATAGTAACATAGTAGATGACGGCAGATAAAGACCCGAATGGTCCATCCAGTCTGCCCAACCTGATGCAATCTAAAAATTTGTAGTTTTTTTTTTTTTTTCTTCTTCTTCTCAGCTATTTCTGGGCAAGAATCCAAAACTCTGCCCGGTACTGTTCTTAGGTTCCAACTGCTGAAGTCTCCGTCAAAGCTCACTCCAGTCCATCTACACCCTCCCAGCCATTGAAGCCCTCCCCAGCCCATCCTCCACCAAATGGCCATATACAGACACAGACCGTTTAGGGAGTGTTTAATATTCATGTGCCCTGCTAGGATCTGTGCCTTATCCCCCTCTCTCCCCTGCCAGGCTCTGCACCCAGCCTCCCTCCCTGCCAGGCTTTCTACCCTGTCCTTTTCTGCCAGCTCGCCCCCCTCCCTCTCTGCCAGGCTCGGCACCCAGCCTCCCTCCTTGCCCTGTACCCTGTCCCCCCCTCTCCCGATGTCCTTCTTGCCTCCACCGGGCCTGCCATATGACAAGACCAGAACAGGAGGGATCCCTCCTGAACTGGCTGACTGCCAATTTTTATTACCTCCCTCCTACGTACCTTTTTGAATCCCTGATGGTCCAGAGGTGTATGGGCAGGAGCGAGCTTTTCACACTCTTGCCCCGCGCTAAGCCCCTTCCTGAACGGCTGCCTTGAGTTCTCACGGCCCAGTGGTGCGAGTCCTGTTAGAACTTGGGACGGCCATTCAGTGAGCGACTCATCGCCAGGCAGGAATGAGGAAAGGTTGCTCATGCCCGGTATACCGCTGGACCACCAGGGATTTGAAAAGGTACGTGGGTAGAATTAGGAGGGAGGTAAAAAAAAAAAAAATTGTCAGTCAGCCGGGACAAGAGAAGGGAGGGAACACTCTTGTCTTGGCCAGCCCCACCATACAGCGGAGGCCTGCAACAAGTCCGGGAAGGGAGGGTGGGTGGGCGATGATCCGAATATAAGCAGAGACCCCAATTTTTGGGCCATTTTTTTTTGTTCCAAAAATCTTGGTTTATATTAAGGTATATATGGTACTCGAGTCAAGGATTAATGGTGACAGCGGTACATTCACAGCTAAACTGGAGACCTGTTTCTATATTTATAGAGCTGTAGCAAATATCATATTTTACTATTTAGCTAAATATGAATAATGGACTTTGAGCTTTAACATAGAATCCTATAAGTGTCAGAGCAGCGTTGGAGCATTTAGTGTTCCGGACCACGGTAGAAACCTCTATCATGGCTTCATAAAAAAGGGCCTTAAACATTGCATGAATATACAACCTCATGATACATAATTAAAAACTAATCCTTAGTTCATGTTGAATAACTTTGGGAATGTGTGGTGCAGGGGTTAGAGCTACAGCCTCAGCACCCTAAGGCTGTGGGTTCAAATCCCTCGCTTCGCCTTGTGACCTTGGGCAAGTCACTTAATCCCCTCATTGCCCCAGGTACATTAAATAGAGTTTGAGCCCACCGGGACAGATAGGGAAATATGATAAAATACCTGAATGTAAACCACTTAGGATATAAGTGGTAGATAAATAATAAAATAAATAAATAATGTATTTTAAATAGAAAACTACCTTTAGAAAGATTTTTCCTAAAAAAAAAACACAAATTCTAATTTAAATAAAAAGAATTCCTTGGTTTAGTTCTATTAGGATTATGTTTATAAGGATTTAATTGTTCCCTTAATAGGGTTGTAAAAAAAAATTATTTTTTTTTTTAGATTGTAAAGTTTCCTGAATATAATCCTGTTGCTATTCAAATGTTTGTTTGATGTAATATGAAATAATGATAAAAATAAAGGGAAAAAATTTGATTTTAATTTTTAAAAAATCATTGATTTTTATCTGTCATGGTTTGGTTAACACAGATAGGGTGTGTGACCCCATGTTCAGGACCTTTTTCATCTTCTGCGATAGGGGAAAAATGCTTAGGAAGTGCTTACAGGCTCATTCCTTATAAATTCATACCCTTTATCAATAAACGTGCATTTTTTGTTAAAAACAAAACACTAGCAGGGGAGAGTCACACCTGGAACAGTTTTTTCTTATGCAGGAATCCTTAGAAGAATGATCCTGATTGTTCACCCTCTCCAAGGTGGAGAGAACGAATGGGCACTCTCTAAAGTTAAAAGGGGATAGATTCCGTACAAACGTAAGGAAGTTCTTCTTCACCCAGAGAGTGGTAGAAATCTGGAACGCTCTTCCAGAGGCTGTTATAGAGGAAAGCATCTTCCAGGGATTCAGGAAAAGGTTAGATAAGTTCCTGCTGAACCAGAACGTACGCAGGTAAGGCTAGACTCAAATAGGGCACTGGTCTTTGACCTAAGGGCCGCCACGTCAGCGGACTGCTGGGCACGATAGGCTACTGGTCAGACCCATCAGTGGCAGTTCTTATGATGTTCTTCTTTTAGCAAACTGTAAGCAGATAATGCAGCTAAAATTAGATGCTTTGTATATAGAGCAAGACCAAGCCCTTGTGGCAGAAAACAGTTGAGGGAGGATGTGAAAAATGGGGAAGAAGATTCTTCATTAAGTTTTCTATTATAACTTCAGTGCTGTTTGTTTCTAGGTATCAAAAACTGATCCATCGCCAAAGAGGGAGATGCCAACCATGATTCTCTTCAATGTTGTGTTTGCACTCCGAGTAAGTAGATTTTTATAACAGCGTCATCATCTCAAGTGTAATGTAATGTAATGTAATTTATTTCTTATATACCGCTATATCCTTTAGGTTCTAAGCGGTTTGAAGAAAATATACATTAAGATTATAAATGAGAAGTAAGAAGGTACTTAAAAAATTCCCTTACTGTCCCGAAGGCTCACAATCTAACTAAAGTACCTGGAAATTAATAAAGAAGAGAAAATAAAGATGGTTGAAAAAAGAAAAATTTTATGTGAACTTATAGGATGGAAATTAAACTGACAGTGAAGAACTGTATGAAAAATACATATGGAATGCAGTTAGAGAGGGTAGGTTACAATCTATTTATGGTATTTGTTTAATTGGAAGGTGTTAAGGTGGGTAATTTGGGGGAAGGTTATCTGAAGGTAGGTGAATCTTCTGGAGGTAAAAGAGGAGGGGTTAAAATATTTGGATGAATTTTTTGAAAAGCAGGGTTTTGATTTCTTTTCTGAATGTTTTGAGGTTGTCTGATATTGTCATAAGATTGGAGATGGAATGGTTGATTTTTGCTGCTTGTGTTGCCAGAAGGTTGTCAAACATTTTCTTGCGTTGTGTGCCTTTGAGTGCTACCTTTATTATGCTTTATTGTATGCTTAGGGCTGGTATGAAGTAGTGGTGCAGCAAAGTACTAGTCTCCTGTTTGAGCAGTAAGCAGAGCTGAACCCAATGATTAAGAATTAAAATGCAGGATGCTATGGGTGCTGTGATGATATTAAGGACTCCTTTTACAAAGACATGGTAGTGAGTCCTGCTTGGTAGATACGACGAACTCCATAGAAATTGAATGGGCTTCATTGCTATTCTCCGTGCTGAGCATAGTTACTGCAGATTTGTAAAAGAGACCCTAAACATTCTGCTTATGACTTTCATAGTTCCCAAAGCAGATTATAGACAAGGCTATCCTCAGCTCTGGATCAGAATATCTAGCCCAGGTTGCTGGCAATTAGTTTGTGATAGTCTGTTCAGAAATGGTTTCTCTCTAGGACATCCCAAAAATTTTTAGAACCAGAAAACCTCAATATGAAGCTGGGAACACTTAGGGCCTGTTTTACAAAACTGCGCTACCGGCTGCTGCGCGGTAATGGCCCCGAAGCCCATAGAGATTTAAAGGGCTTTGGGGCTGTTGCCGTGTGGCTTTGTAAAACAGGCCCTTAGAAACACATATTTTAATGTTTGATTTGATTGCATATTTATATCCCACATTTTCCAAAATATAATGGACAAAAGTTAAGGCATCTCATACAGAGCAATTAAAACATATTCATCCTAATTTACCAATAGAAATCAATAATCTCCATTGGGCAATACTATCCTCCTTCCTCTTTTTCTTAAACCCTTCAATATCCAGATAATCTAATCCTGACTTTAGAAGTTGCTTATGTATTTAGGATCCTGCAGAAGGTTAGATAAAATTCTACAAGCATGACATGGAAATAGAACAATCTGATTATGTTAACATCATTTATGACATTTTTATGAGAGGTAATTGGATCCTTTTATCTCGGGACAGTCTCAGTCATAAGAAAGCCTTGTGGATCAAACACCTGAGGCCTGATTTATTAAGGCCTTGCTCCATCGACATAGGATAGGAGAAGAACCTTAGGGAATTAGGTCCTTAGACCCCTGTTTACCAAGGTGTGGAAAGGCACCATGGTTAACATGCAGTAATTGCCAAAATTAGCAAACTTTAACTGTTAGGATTATTTTCAACACTCCTGAGAGGGCAGTTAAGGCAAGGAAAGGTAGATAGCAAATATTAAGGCGGTAATTCTGTGCCATAGCTGCTAACATTTACTTGCTGATTGTGTGCATAAATGATTAGAGTTCAAGCATATATGCGCCTATACTGTAAATGCATATACATACATATGTAGCATGTATTTTACAGGTAGATGAACCGTGGAGAGGATGAGTAGCTTAATGGTTAGTGCAGTGGGCTTAGAACCAGCATGCTCCAATGACCCTTACCCCTCTCTGTTACGTATCCCATTTGAACTTGATTTGCTCCAATTACATTGCAAGAAGAGGAGATGGAATGAGACTGCACATAGGGCTGCATTCGCCTCCTTCACCTTTTCAGCTGGCCTTGGCCTAACTGTTCAGTTGAACAGCGTTGGTGTCCATACAGCCATACAGTTCAAATGAACAGTAATATCTAGTCTGGAAGTGTAGGAGGTTGTGGCCCAGTGTGTTGCCATGCACCACTATCACTTCTTGCTGCTCAGTCTCTAGGGAAAGGGCAGAGGAACTGAGGGCACCAGTGACGGTGGTGGTTGTGTGGAATTCTGTGCAAATTCTTCATTGCGCAGTTGTACAGAATTCCCCAGGAGTAAATAATGGGATATATGGAACTTTTTGCAGCCTTGTTTTTCAACATTAACCAACTGTGCTAAAATGCTGTTTTACTGTTTTAGGTGCTAAAATAACTCCAGCAATAAATGCTTAATGCAGTATATTTGATTTATTTAATTGGATTTAGCTCAGACCATTTCATTGCACCTGTAGGCATGTTAGATTCAGGTATAGTGGGTATTTCCTTGTCCCCAGAAGAATTACAGTCTAAGCTTGTACCTAAGGATTAAGTGACTTGCTATTACAAGGAGTTAAGAGTATGATTTGAACCTGGCTTTCCTGGTTTTAACCGTTAGGCTATCCTCCACTCCAGCTTAATTCCAATCAATTTGATTCACCAGCATACAGGGTTTAATTTTCAAAAAAAAATGTTCTGGTTTATCAAGGATAGCTATCCACTTACAAAAAATAAATGAATAGTGACCACAATCCCTAGAATATAATGTAGCTGATAATCGGAATCTTCTGTAGGTGAGGCCTGGCCACTGAGAATATTAGACATCTGTTAACCTCAGAATTTTCTGGTCAAAATTTAAGGCTCTGATTGAAGCTGACCTGTGATCTCGGACACATTGCTAGACTGAGAAAGCAGCTCAGAAAGTGCAGTCTTTGTGATAGGCACTGGCAGCTTAGAAAAAGTGTTATGCAGAAGGCAAAAAGAAGTTGGCAAGCACTAACTCCAAAAATACCAAGTCAATCAGCATTTTTAATAAAACAATTTTGATTTGGTTTTTTAACACTTCTATCAAATCCCTTTACATCAGTGGTCTCAAACTCGAACCCTTTGCAGGGCCACATTTTGGATTTGTTGGGTACTTGGAGGGCCTCAGAAAAAATAGTTAATGTCTTATTAAAGAAATAACAATTTTGCATGAGGTAAAACTTTTTATATAAAGCTTATAAATCTTTCCTTTTGGCTAAGTTTTAATAATAATATTGTAATTTATAGCTAAAGAGACATATGATTAACAAACTGTTTTATTTTACTTTTGTGATTATGATAAACATACCGAGGGCCTCAAAATAGTACCTGGCGGGCCACATGTGGCCCCCGGGCCACGAGTTTGAGACCACTGCTTTACATGCTTTTGTACCTTTTTTTTTTTTTTAACCCTGCACCATTGAGAAGGAACCCATTAGTTAAAAACAACAACCCAGTAAGCTTCACCAGAAGGTGATACAATAAAATTACTGACATTGTTTTGAGACTTTGAACACTATTAATCCTTTCAAATATCAAAATATTAAGAAAAACGAACAGCATACAAAATGTATTTTTTTGTTTAGTGGAAAACCTGGGTAGGGTGTATTCACCAGCTGTGAGTGAAGGAAAGAAGGGGACAGGGTGGTGACTCTTGAAACTGTAATCTGCTTTCACCCTGCTGTATTTTCTGTAGCAGTAGAGTACCATGACTCATCAGTAATGGAAGGCACAAGAAATGCTGTGTAATAGTTGGCTTTTTAGGATAGGGTGTTTTATCTGCTAGTTTAGCTTTATCACCTGAGAGGAACCTTTCTGCTTTCTGCCATGCCTTCAGTATTGCATGACTCATTAGAAATATGCTCCTCAAAAGTGCTGGGTCATGGTTTGCTACATCGGGCAGATCCATTTATCTGCTGATTCAACCTTTAAGCTCATGTACCCTGTCAAAATCTGTTAAGAAATGCAGTGTCAGTGTTTGCTGCTCCCTTTCCCTCTCTCTTGGAATTAGAGTCATTGGCAAATCTGGATAGGTTTGATAGTTATATGTTACAGCTTTCTAAAAAAAAAAAAAAAAAAACAAAGTTCTAGTGTTCAACCATTTTTATAAGTGAAATGAATTCTTGTTTATTTATAAAATAAAATTCAGTATTCTGCCCTCTATAAAAATGGCAACCTTCTTTAGTAGGCCTTGATTAAGGCTGTTCATCTGTTTATTGTCAGAGGCACTAAATAGACTCAAATTTGATTTAGATATGGAGGGCTTATGGTGCTAAAATATAGGGATATTCTCTTTTTAAATGAGGGGATGTTTTGGGGCATTTCAGGCCTGATTCTAAAAATACTGCCCAAAGTTAGGCGGCAGATGCCGCCTAAATTAACTGTTTTTAATTGGCTGTACTGATTTAAAAACCAATTAAAACTCAATAAAAAAAAAATAGAGGCACCTCCAAAAAAAGCTGCTGTTATCCTTCCTACGGAGGCATCTTATGTCTAATGCCACTGTAGGCATAGTTAACGCTGGAAGCGGCATTAAGTGTCATCAGATGCCTCTGTAGGTGCGATTCTTGTGAAAGGTAGTAGGCGCTGGAAATGTAGGCATTTAAAACCCTGGCCTACATTTCCAGCACCTACGTTTCGCAGATGGCACCGTTGCGTGACTGACACGCGATCAGCAGCTGTTTTTTAGGCGGCCACTGATAACAGCGCTGTTTACAGAATCCGAGCCTTCAGGAAAAGGGGCAAGGTTCGAAAACCTTATACATACACATTAGACCAGGGGTCTCAAAGTCCCTCCTTGAGGGCCGCAATCCAGTTGGGTTTTCAGGATTTCCCCAATGAATATGCATGAGATCTGTGTGCATGCACTGCTTTCAATGCATATTCATTGAGGAAATCCTGAAAACCTGACTGGATCGCGGCCCTCAAGGAGGGACTTTGAGATCCCTGCATTAGACTAAAACTGTTCTCTCTCTTTCAGCAGGCCATTGCAGAGCTGCTCAGGCAACATCGGGTCATGGGTTTCTGGTGGGCTGTGCAGGGGGCTAATTTAATTAGTTCCATGGTGCTTAGAACTAGTTTCCAAACCTACAAGTTTTTCCAATTTCCAAGTTTATTTCATATTTGATTCACCACCCATCAACACAGCCATGGCTCACAACCTAGTTACACTAAGGGCTCCTTTTACAAAGGTGCACTAGTGTTTTTAGAGCACGCACCGGATTAGCACGCGCTACCCGAAAAACTACCGCCTGCTCAAAAGAAGGCGGTAGCGGCTAGCACACGCAGCATTTTAGCGCGCACTATTCCGCGCGTTAAGGCCCTAACACACCTTTGTAAAAGGAGCCCTAAGTATTTTCCCTATCTATTGTGCTGGGCTCATACTCTAACTCTAGTATTTGGGGCAATGGAGGGTTAAGTGACTTGCCTAGGATCACAAGGAGTGGTATTGGGATTGAGCCGCAACCTCAGGGTGCTGAGGCAGCAGATCTAACCACTAGTCCTCAAGCAAAAGGATGGGGGATATTGGATGACTTGGAAGGCTCTGGAACCTAGTTGTAATCCTCCATCTCTAAATCTCTGCTTAAAAGTTTGGCTCGGGTTAAAATCATTGGTTATAAAGCCATTCGGTGATTCATGTAAAATGAGTTAGTAACATAGTAACATAGTAGATGACGGCAGATAAAGACCCGAATGGTCCATCCAGTCTGCCCAACCTGATTCAATTTAAATTTTTTTTTTTTTTTTCTTCTTAGCTATTTCTGGGCGAGAATCCAAAGCTTTACCCGGTACTGTGCTTGGGTTCCAACTGCCGAAATCTCTGTTAAGACTTACTCCAGCCCATCTACACCCTCCCAGCCATTGAAGCCCTCCCCTGCCCATCCTCCTCCAAACGGCCATGCACAGACACAGACCGTACAAGTCTGCCCAGTAACTGGCCTAGTTCAATCTTTAATCTTATTTTCTGATTCTAAATCTTCTGTGTTCATCCCACGCTTCTTTGAACTCAGTCACAGTTTTACTCTCCACCACCTGGTAGTCTCCTAGCAATTTTCTCCATGTCTAGTGTGGCTGTGGCTCAGCAAAATGACCAAATGTCTCACTGGTCTGACAAATGGGCATGTTAGCAAAGGAGGTTAAAAGGGAGTGCACCATTGCTGGTGCATAGCTGTCCATTTTGGAGGGGAAAGAAAAAATTTTTCTCCTAAAATCTTTATTTATTTCATTTTCTATCCCATTGTCTCCAAAGAGCTCAGAATGGGTTACAAGTTAAACATACATAGTATTCAGTTAAGAGGTTACGATTTGCATTGGATTTGCCATAATTTCAGTACAAGTTGAATTACAAGTTATTCTAACTTAACACATACTAGGGTCTAATACCAATACACTTCTCCCTCCGTATTCGCTGTGATAGGGGATTAACAGAACCACAAATACAGAAAAACCGCAAATAACTTTTTCATATGTTGTTCGCTGTTTTCTATTAAAAACCATCCTGAATATGGTGAAACTGTGAATAATATGGCGGGAGACCTGGCCTGTTCCTGAAGGAGAGGCAAAACACGGTGAAGAAAGTGCTGGGAATCAGCGATTTTTCTCTGGAAACACTTGGAATCGGTGCTTTCTCTATGCAAGCTGATGTAATTTGGGGGGGGAGGAGCCAGCAAGCTAAAATCCGTGAATAACTGAAACTGCGATTCCTGAAACACGAATACAGAGGGAGAAGTGTATACTTAATATACAATTTACCATTACAGTTTGCCATAGTTATCCTTACAGTGCAGGTTTTCCAGTACAAGTTTTATCCTAATTGATACACAGACAAGTTTACAAGTTGGATTTGTCATAGTAACAGTACAAGTATGTACAATATAAGTTTCCTTACGTGACACATACCAGGTTCTGGTACCAATATTCATTTCTTTATGATTCATCGGTCAAGAACAGGGGTCCTCTACAGGTTGAGGATGATTCGATCATTTGTCCCCCCTCCTTGATAAATTCTCCCTTAATACACTAGTTCATTCCCTAGTAATATCAAAACTAGATTATTGTAATTCTTTATTAAAAGGGGCATATCTAAAAGACATAAGGCGTCTTCAACTTATACAAAACACAGCAATAAAGATAATTTCAGGTTCAAAAAAATTCGACCATGTCACACCTTTGCTGCAAAAAGCTCACTGGTTGCCTATAACATATAGGATTACATATAAAATAGCTCTTCTAGTGTTCAAGACAATAAAGACCAACACACCGGCATTTATAGATAGGCTTCTGATTCCACATAGTTCATCAAGAGTTCTTAGATCATCCTCACAGTTTACCCTTAACGTTCCCTCCTTGAAAATTATCGGAACACGCCGTGCTTCTATTTTTTCTGTAACAGCTCCAATGACTTGGAATTCTCTTCCTTTATACATAAGACTCGAACAAGATTTGCAGAAATTTAAGAGTAGCTTAAAGTGCCTTCTTTTTAAAGAAGCCTTTAACTGAAAAAACAAAGTTCATTCAAGAGGTAATACTTTATGATTTCTACCATCTCCAAAACAAGATTTCTAATAGCTCTCTCATTCGATCCCACTTCTGCCACTAATCCTCTTCCTCCTACCCTCCTAATGTACTTCCCTTTTATGTACTTTTTCTTCAAAAATTGTATTTCCTCCCCTCTTTCCTATTGTTTCCCGTGGTTTTAAAAGCAATTACCCTTGTAGGTCTGATTAATATATTATGTATAAGTGATTTCTTTAAAATCATATTTTTATCTTTTATACAACGCTTTGTAATTTGGAAAAGCATTTAATCAAATAATATGAATAAACTTGAAACTTGTTAGGTGAAGAGCTATGTTTTTATTGCTTTCCTAAAGTTGAGGAGTCCTTCAAGTGATCTGATCTCCGGGGGGCAGTTGATTTCAGTGGCTCGGGATGAAGTGGGAGTAGGAACATTGTTTACCTTCACATGGTGACCTCATTATATAAATTCTGTGCTGAATCTGAGCATGGTGACACTTCAGTTAAAAATATCGTTGGAAAAAAAAAAGAAGAAATATTAGCTGTACATCGCCCAGGATAAAAAGGTTCCCATCCTGATGCACTAGGGCTAGAGATGGTGGTAGTGATAGTGTAGATATTGCAGACAATACCCCAGCTGCATTTAAAGGACGTGGTGAACTTGTTCATGAACCCACTGCAGCAGGAGATAAGCCATAGAACTCAATGAAAGAGTCGAGCAGATTAAGTACAATTAAGTTGACTCCTACAGATACTATGGGCTTCTTTTACCAAGGTGCGCTAGCGTTTTTAGCGCACGCACCGGATTACTGTGCGCTAGCCGAAAAACGACCACCTGCTAAAGAGGAGGCGGTAGCAGCTAGCGTGCGGGGCATTTTAACGTGCACTATTCCACGCGTTAAGGCCCTAACACACCTTCATAAAAGGAGCCCTATAATCCATTTAGAATGTTAGATAGTGTGGCATAAAAAAAAAACCCAAATGAAAATAAAATAATGAACCTTTGTACTACAGACCCTATATTTTTAACTTTAATTCTTCTATACCGCCACAATCTTGTGACTTCTAGGCGGTTTACAATCAAGAGAGCTGGACATTCAGCGAAATACAATAAGCAGATATTCAGGGAAATATAGAGAGCAGAGACCTTAAGAGACAATAGTATAGAAATACAATTTGCTGAGCAAAAATATAAGATGTACATTTTAGTAGGTAATGTCCAACAAGACCTGTTGGGAATAAATAGCAACGTAAAATTACGATAAGATAAAGATAACAGATTATATATATAACAGTGCCGTAAATTAAATCAAGAGGGTATGAAACAAGATTCCAACAAAAACTGGAGGAAAGAGACTTATTACCCCAAGTCTCACTGTTCTGAAGAATGAATTGGCATGCGAGCAAAGCCTCGTGGGGAAGTTTGTGCTGCCTCTACCTGTGCTACACCTCTGCTGCGGATCAAAGGAGGACTGTGGTTTTCTGCTTCGTTGATTCAGCACCCTTTATTAGGAGAATAAAAAGCTAGCCTTACCTTTCAAATCATTTTCTCTTTTGCAGGCTCTGTAGTACTGTGTTTTCTAGTACTTCACTACTTTTGAGATTGTGAAATGAGAACGATTCTGCATTGGCTTCCAATATGTTTTTTAACCTTTGATGCCCTTATCGTTGCAGTGAATGGACGACGAAAGAACTGACTCTGCCATTTATCACATACTACTGTATAGCTCTGGAAACTGATTTTATAAAATGTTTCCTTTTTATCCGTAGGCTAATGCAGATGCATCAGTGATAAACTGCTTGCACAACCTGTCGCGCCGTATTGCGATAGTCCTACAGCATGAGGAGCGTCGCTGCCAGTATCTGACCAGAGAAGCCACACTCATTCTAGCCATCCAGGATGAAGTCACAGCAATGGCGGAAAGTCAGTGGTGTCTCTTACTTGTTGTTTTTATTATCCTCCTATGTTATGCCAGGGGCATCAACTATCTAAGAACTGCAGCAGAAGACACCTGTAAAGTGTAATCCGTCACTGTTTGGTTAGGTCAGGAGATATTTGACTGCCAGTTTGAGTATTGGAATTTTACCCCCTCCCCTCCCCCCTTTTACAAAACTGTGATGGCGGTTTTTAGTTCAGGCAAGCGCGCTGAATGCTCTGCGCTGTTTCCAACGCTCATAGGAACTCTGAGTGTCAGGAGCAGCACAGAGCATTCAGCGCTCCAGCCTATGCTAAAAGCCGCTATTACAGTTTGTAAAAGGGGGGGAGGGAGTTATTTATTTATTGGGATTTATTAAGTGCCTTTTCATAAAGAGAGTCACCTGACGTTGTTTACAATACATTGATTAGTAACATTAGTAACGTTGTGCGATCCTGCTTCTACAAACTCCAGTTAATCGGATCAATTTCAAAATTTTTGGAATCAAAATCCCTAAATATTTTAATTCACTCACTTGTAATTTCAAAACTAGATTATTGCAATTCAATGTTAAAAGGAGTTATTCAAAAAAGAAATAAGGCGCCTTCAAATAATTCAAAACGCAGCAACAAAAATAATAGCAAATGCCAAAAAATACGATCATGTTTCTCCCCTTTTGAAAAAAGGCACATTGGCTCCCTGTTGTACATAGAATCGCCTACAAGGAGAGTCTGCTGGTACATAAAACGATAAATGCAAAAACTCCAGAATTCATTCATAATTTATTAATTCCATATACCCCACTGCGTGCGCTCCGATCTACAAATCAGCACTTATTAACTATCCCTTCGCTAAAAATTATTGGTATTAGACGATTGGAAATCTCCTCTGTTACAGGTCCTCAACTGTGGACTGCCCTGCCACCCGAATTAAGAGAAGAAAAAATACTAGATCATTTCAAAGGGAAACTTAAAAGCCATCTCGTCAAAGATGCCTTCTCAATGTAACTTTGTACCTGAACATTAATCTCCAGGAGAGTTAAAAAGTCATTCTTAGTTCTTCTTAAACCAACCCACCCTTTTGTTGTTTACCTGGAATGTTTTCTTTTAGCTTTTGTAGTTCCTCCCTGCCAACCCCAGTGTCTCAGTATGTCAAATAATCCCCAAAAATATGTTTATGTATTTTAACATTGTATAATTTTTTTGTTTTTGTAATTCGCCTAGAAACCTAGGAATAGGCGATTATATCAAATTTTAATAAAACTATAAACTATGGGCTCCTTTTACGAAGCCGCTTTAGCGGCATTATCGCACGCACCTTTTTAGCGTGCGCTGACCACTGTGCTAGCCGAAAAACTACCGCCTGCTCAAGAGGAGGCGGTAGCGGCTTGCGCGGCCGGCAAATTAGCGCGTGCTATTACGCGCGTTAAATCGCTAACGCGGCTTCGTAAAAGGAGCCCTATGACGTATTTTCCCTGCCTGTCTTGGCAGGCTCACAATCTAACTATGGTACCTTTACTAGAATAAAAACCTAGCTTTACCATTTTCTCTTTTGAAAGCTGTGTGGCAGTGTTTTCTAGTACTTTGCTACTAGCCTGTCATATTAATGCAGGACTTTTCAGGTTTCTCGTGATGAGGCACATAAACCCTGCTGCCCACCTGGATTTCAGTTCTGTAGTCTCATAATACCGGAAGGAAGGAAGCCTGTAACTTGTCTGACAGAAGACTCTCCTAACTAGGTTTCTCATGTAGCTATCCTCGGAAACAATTCCCAGAGTGAGGATAATGTCTTCAGAAACATGTGGAAGACAGTTTTTAGAGGGGTTTAGGTGATTTTCTGTTTGTGAAAATTGCTGTGGGTAGTACTAGTAAATAGAGGTCTCTAGTTTTATAACTGGATTTATTAACCACTTTCTAGTTAGGCATTCAGGGGCATTGTTGGATCAGGGAGCCAATTCCAAGCAGCAATCTATGAATAGCCTTTAGAGCCACTGCCACATAAGTTTGACTGTTTCAATTGAAGACTCTTACAGGTCCTTTTAAAGAGGTGCACGGCCAAGCAGTGCACGCTAAATGCTAAGCTGCTTATTCTATTCCTATGGGATGTTTGGCATGCGCTGCTTGACGACACACCTTTGTAAAAGGACCCGTAAATTAGGTGAGGTTGCCAGGAACCACAAGAAGCTGCCATGGGATTTGAACCTGAGATCTCCAATTCCCAGCCCTGTGCTCTGTCCATTAGGCTTCTCCTCCTCCTTTGGGTATTTTATACTGGCGTATAATTTACCTAATTTTTAGAAATCAACCTAAGGTATGTTCCTGGGTACTTTTGCACCCATGTACTTGTGCAGATTTCCCTCAGAGGCTAAAATCAGGATAATTGTTTCACATTTTCTATTAATGACTTGCAGTAATACAGAATGTTATTTGTCATTTGTATTTCTGCTGTATATATATTCTCAAATCATGTTTTTGTGTACTTGTGAGCTTGAGCAGCAGTAAGTGACATTCCTGCCTAAGATCCTTTATTATCCCAGGACAAGCAGGCAGCATATTCTTAACGCATGGGTGATGTCACCGACGGAGCCCCGGTACGGACACTTTTAACTAGAAAGTTCTAGATGGCCGCACCGCGCATGCGCGAGTGCCTTCCCGCCCGACGGAGGAGAGCGTGGTCCCCAGTTTCTTCGTTTCCGCGGAGCGAAGAAGACGCATGTGCTTTCAATGGCTGTTGAAATCTCGGTTTTTGCCTTCCCGCTCGCGCTATTTTATTCCTTTTTTTGTTCCTTTTCCTTTGGATTTCGTTTTTCGTTCTAACTTGCAAAAAAACAAAACAAAAAACTTTGTTTTTTCTTTATTTTTCGGGCTGGCCCCGGCGGGGCCTGTTGCCACCATACAGGCCTCCGGTTTTGATTTTGCGGAGGCCGTGTTCCCCTTCATGCCCCCTCAGCCGGACTTTAAGAAGTGCCAGCGGTGTGCACGCCCGATATCTCTCACTGACCCGCACAATTGGTGCCTACAGTGTCTGGGTCCAGAGCATCGGGCTGACACCTGCACCCGCTGTGCTACTCTTAAAAAACGTACTTTGAAAAATAGACAGATCCAACAGAATATCCTTTTCGGTACCGGATCTGCCATGGAATTGGCCGCGCCGTCAACGGCGCCGCAAAAGTCAGCACCAACTACTTCGCCGCCTGATCCTTCCTCGGGGTCGCTGGCAACAGGTAAGCCGGCTAAGAAGCCTTCCACTTCCCTTGAGCGCCCTCCTGCCACACCGGCGACGCCGGTCCTCCCGGCATCACGCCGACCCCGCAAACGCTCCGCCCCGATTTCGGTGAGTGCCTCGTCATCGGCATCCTCATCGCCGGGGCATGGAGCGGCACCTATGGTACCGACAAAGAAAAAAGCGGTACCGGTGCCCCCTCTGGACGACCGCATTGCGGCCATACTCCAAAGCCAATTGCAAGAGCAACTGCAACAACAACTCCAGCACTTGTTGCCTGCAATTTTGGCCCCTCTCCTTCCGGTACCAGACCGGCCCGAGCATCGCACCATACCACCGGTGTCGACACCATCGGCACCGTTGAACACCTCCATGCCGGTACTCGCGGCTGAACCACTTAATCCTCCAGCACAAACACGCTCTGATGCCGACCCTCCCCGACATCGAGACCGACACCAGTCCCCCCGAGACCAGGACCGGCATCGATCTTCCTCCCCCGGTACCGTCTCGATGCGCTCTGGCAAATCTCTCTCTAAGACTCGCCACACTGAGCCGTCCGCACCACCGTCCCGTCCTGCGCACACCGACGTCAGGGACCCGGACTTCTATATGAAGCATTTGGTGCAACAACTCTCCTCCTTACAAAAGTACCTCCCTGAGCGTAAAATCCCGGTTTTTCAACAACAAATCTCCAGTTTGCTCCAACTCCGGAAATTTATGGTGTGATCCATTTATGACTCTTTTGAGCTGACCTCTCGAGCATCTGCCATGGCTGTTGCCATGAGGCGCTTGGCCTGGCTGAGAGTTTCTGACCTCGACATTAATCACCAAGACCGCCTGGCTAACGCACCTTGTCTTGGTGATGAACTATTCGGGGAGTCCCTGGACTCAACTACCCAGAAACTTTCAGCACACGAGACCAGGTGGGATACCCTAATCAAACCTAAAAAGAAGACTCCACCTGCTCGCCCCTACAAACAGCAGTCTTCCTACCAACGCAGGTTCTCGGCCAGACCTCTCAACCCGCCTCAGCAACAACAGCCTCGCCGGCCTTGTCAGCAGCACCAAACTCAGGCACGATTACAGACTCACCAACCTGCCAAGCCTCCCCCACAGTCAAAACCATCTCAGCCCTTTTGACTCTTTTCTCCAGGGCATAGCCAGTCTCCCGCCATCATTGCCTCTTCCTCAGCCGATAGGAGGCCGCCTTCAACTCTTCCTCAACCGTTGGGAGGTCATTACATCAGACCTGTGGGTCCTCAACATCATTCGCCACGGCTACTCTCTCAACTTCCAGACTCTTCCACCAGACAATCCTCCCATAGAGTCTGTTTCTCACTCCTCTCAACCCCCCCTCCTCCTGAGGGAGGTCCAATCCCTTCTTCTTCTCAATGCCATCGAAGAGGTACCCCCAGACCAAAGGGGTCTGGGTTTCTACTCCCGCTACTTCCTGGTTCCCAAGAAGACAGGAGACCTCCGTCCCATCCTCGATCTTCAGAACCTCAACAAGTGTCTGGTCAAGGAAAAATTCAGGATGCTCTCCCTTGCCACGCTTTACCCTCTTCTCTCTCATCACGACT
Source organism: Geotrypetes seraphini (assembly GCF_902459505.1). Classification (NCBI taxonomy): domain Eukaryota; kingdom Metazoa; phylum Chordata; class Amphibia; order Gymnophiona; family Dermophiidae; genus Geotrypetes; species Geotrypetes seraphini. The sequence continues at coordinate 46,682,763 of NC_047094.1, read as the reverse complement.
GGCTATGTTCCCTAGACCTCAAAGAGGCCTACACTCACATTCCGATCCATCTGACTTCACGTCGCTACCTCCGATTTCAGGTACAGCACCACCACTATCAGTACAAAGTGCTACCCTTTGGCCTCGCATCATCGCCCAGGGTGTTCACCAAGTGCCTTATTGTGGTGGCGGCCTTCCTCAGGTCTCACAACCTCCAGGTGTTCCCATACTTGGACGATTGGTTGGTGAAAGCTCCTACGTCTCCGCTTGTGCTACAAGCCACTCAACACACCATCTCTTTCCTCCATCTCCTGGGGTTTGAGATCAACTACCCCAAGTCACATCTCCTTCCCACACAGTGACTTCAGTTCATTGGTGCCGTCCTCGACACCACTCTGATGAGGGCGTTTCTCCCCTCAGACCGCCAACGAACCCTGCTCCATCTCTGCCGTCAGGTGCTCCTTTGTCGCTCTATTCCTGCTCGGAAAATGATGGTCCTCCTGGGTCACATGGCCTCGACAGTCCATGTGCTTCCTCTGGCACGACTCCACCTCAGGACACCTCAATGGACTCTAGCCAACCAATGGTCACAGACCATGGATCCTCTTTCTCATCCCATCTCTGTGACATCGTCTCTTCAGCAATCTCTTCAATGGTGGTTGAACTCCTCAAATCTTTCCAGGGGTCTACTCTTTCATCTACCCCCTCATTCCATGATCATAACCACAGATGCCTCCCCCTATGCATGGGGAGCTCACATGGGAGATCTTCGCACCCAGGGACTCTGGATCCCTCAGGAGCGTCAACATCACATCAACTTCCTGGAACTCAGGGCCATGTTCTATGCTCTCAAGGCCTTCCAGCACCTTCTCTATCCTCAGGTTCTTCTCCTGTGCACAGACAACCAAGTCGCCATGTACTACATAAACAAGCAAGGCGGCACCGGATCTCCCCTCCTCTGTCAGGAGGCCATCCGCATCTGGACCTGGGCTACGGCCCGCAGTCTCTTCCTCAAGGCCGTCTATATCCAGGGCGAACAGAACTCCCTGGCTGACAACCTCAGCCGCATCCTTCAACCTCACGAGTGGACCTTGGATCCTCCCACACTCCACTCCATCTTTGCTCTCTGGGGCACTCCTCAGGTGGACCTCTTTGCAGCTCCTCACAACCATCAGCTCCAGACTCTACTCTCCTCATCGTCTGACCCCGGATGCATTCCTGCTCGACTGGACGGATCGGTTCCTCTGTGCCTTTCCTCCACTGCCTCTAATGTTGCGGACGCTATTCAAACTCCGCAGGGACAGAGCCACCATGATTCTCATCGCTCCTCGGTGGCCTCGCCAACACTGGTTCTCCCTCCTGCTCCAGCTCAGCTCCAGGGAGCCCATTCCTCTTCCTGTGTTTCCTACTCTACTTACGCAGCAGCATCAGTCTCTACTTCATCCCAACCTGTCATCGCTCCACCTGACAGCTTGGTTTCTCTCGGGCTGACCTCTACAGAGAATCTGTCTCAGCCTGTCCGTCGCATTTTGGATGCCTCCAGGAAACCGGCCACCCTCCAATGTTACCATCAGAAGTGGACCAGGTTCTCCTCTTGGTGTCTCCTGCATCACCACGACCCCACCTCGTTGGCGGTGGAAACTGTACTGGACTATTTGCTCTCTCTGTCCGACGCTGGCCTCAAGTCTACCTCAATCAGAGTCCACCTCAGTGCCATCACTGCGTTTCATGAGCCTATCCTCGGAAAACCTCTCACGGCTCATCCACTGGTTTCCCGGTTCATGAGAGGCCTCTTCAATGTCAAACCACCTCTGAAGCCTCCTCCAGTCGTCTGGGACCTGAATGTGGTTTTATCAGCCCTCATGAAACCTCCATTTGAGCCTCTTGCCACTACTTCACTCAAATTTCTGACGTGGAAGGTGCTTTTCCTCATTGCCATCACCTCTGCCAGGAGGGTTAGTGAGCTGCATGCACTGGTGGCCGACCCACCTTTTACTATTTTTCACCATGACAAGGTGGTTCTGCGTACCCACCCTAAATTCCTTCCCAAGGAGGTCTCGGACTTCCACCTCAACCAGTCCATTGTATTGCCTGTCTTTTTCCCTAAACCCCATGCTCATCCTGGGGAACAGGCGTTACACATGCTAGACTGTAAGCGGGCCCTGGCATACTACCTGGACCGTACCAGGGCTCACCGCTCTTCACCTCAACTCTTTTTGTCCTTTGACCCCAACCGTCTGGGGCACCCTGTTTCTAAACGGACGCTTTCTAACTGGCTTGCTGCTTGCATTGCGTTCTGTTATGCTCGGGCCGGTCTCTCACTGGAAGGTGCTGTCACGGCCCACAGGGTCTGAGCTATGGCTGCTTCTGTGGCTTTCCTCCGTTCCACGCCCATCGAGGAAATCTGCAAGGCTGCCACTTGGTCCTCGGTTCACACGTTCACTACTCACTATTGTCTGGATGCCTTCTCCAGACGGGATGGACACTTCGGCCAATCTGTGTTACAAAATTTATTTTCCTAATGGCCAACCATCCCTCCTCCCTCTCTGTTAGCTTGGAGGTCACCCATGCGTTAAGAATATGCTGCCTGCTTGTCCTGGGATAAAGCACAGTTACTTACCGTAACAGGTGTTATCCAGGGACAGCAGGCAGATATTCTTATGACCCACCCACCTCCCCGGGTTGGCTTCTTAGCTGGCTTATCTTAACTGGGGATCACGCTCTCCTCCGTCGGGCGGGAAGGCACTCGCGCATGCGCGGTGCGGCCATCTAGAACTTTCTAGTTAAAAGTGTCCGTACCGGGGCTCCGTCGGTGACGTCACCCATGCGTTAAGAATATCTGCCTGCTGTCCCTGGATAACACCTGTTACGGTAAGTAACTGCTTTATGGCTGTGTGGGTTTGATGTGCAAAATAGATATTGAGCAAAAAATATCTTCTAATTTATAGAGTTTTATTTTTCCTGTTAAATTCATTTTCTAAAACAATTCTGCCCATCTGTTGACTGGCATATCATTTCTTTTTCACTTTTAATTGTAGCTAAAGGAGGGCCACAGTCCCCGTTTCATCATATTTTACCCAAGTGCAAGCTGGCCAGGGATTTAAAAGAAGCTTATGACAGGTAAACAAAGAACTGTGCAGCCAGCCATTTAGTTTATGTGATACATATGCCACCTCTCCATATGACATCTGTGGGTCATGAAATCTTGTGTTACAGTGCACAAATATTGCGTGCCGTCACAAGGGCCTTTTTCTTTTCTCTCATGTGAGCATGTAACAGAACAAGGAAAATCGGTGAATGACATGGTAGGAGCCAGTGAAATAAAATGAATTATCTGCATTTGAACATAAGTACATAAAAACCTAAGAATTGCCGCTGCTGGGTCAGACTAAAGGTCCATCCTGCCCAGCAGTCCGCTCACGCAGCGGCCCCAAGGTCAAGACCAAATCTCACTAGCACACATTGAAATCTGAAAGACTTTTCCACCGCTTGTTAGGACAGTGTTTTTTTTAACCTTTTCCTGAAGGCACACCAAGCCAGTCAGGTTTTCAGGATCATGAAAGTGAAGATGCATGAAAGAGTTACATTTATTTATTTATACATTTATTAAGTGCCTTTTTTCATTTACTTTTATTTCAAAAGAAAACAGCACAAGTTAATCCTTACATACTGTAAATATAGGTGTTCTACTCTGCAATATTTAAAGAAGCAATGTTAGAAAAGAAAAGCAACCCCCCAAAAAAAAGAAAACCCCAAAACAAGAAACTGTAGGCTGTAGAGGCAGCCCACCTAATAAAGGGTATTGTCATCAGATCAAAGAGTTTTATGGTGGTCACACTTCAGTATCTCAAGGCGAGTTACATTTAGGTTCCTTATCTCCTGAGGGCTTATAGTTTGTGTGTACCTGAGCAATTCTATAACAAGGCATCTATAGTTAAGTGCCCCTTTTTACACATTTATCTATGCCCAAAAAATAAGCAAATGTAAAGGGGGGGGGGTTGACATGTAGGAGGAGCATGATCCAGGGCTGTGGAGTCAGTACATAAAACCTTTGACTCAGACTCCTTAATTTATGGCACCTCTGACCCCTCTGTGTGTAATTAGAGTAATCAAAGATTTTCTTTACTGGCTAAAAGCAGACAACATACAAGGCCAACATGAATCATCAGTTTACTTTGTAACACTCTAATCCGTTAAAATTTGGGTTTAAAGGCTATAGCTATGCTGTTGTAGCTTTTTTAATACTGTTTATTAAAGAAGGACAGGTTTTCAGGATATCCACAATGAATATGCAGGAAATACATTTGCAGGTATGCATCTCCATACCTGACCTGCCTGAGGCTCTAGAGAACCAGAATTGCCTACCCCTGATCTATGGGAGGCCATAACTGCTATGTAAACTTCCCTGCTGGGATAGATTTGTACATTATCTACCAGATGGAGGGGTTGGTACCAAAATTTTCCTGTATCAATGTGTAAATATCTAAATTGAGGTCTAAAGTGGTTAGCACATGTTAATCACTGTAAAGCAATTCAGTGTGTTTCCAGCTGAGAAAATACCAGCGGGGAAATGCCATCAGGTAGACTCCTTCATGACCCTTTACTTGCAGTTCATAATTCACATCCTGTCCAATCTTCATGCTTCAATTGTAAACTTTAACAGCACACTCCTCTCTTTAGATTTGGCATCTCCCGCTGGTATCAACTGACATTTACATTAACAGCATCATCTTATCGTGGAGGGTGCCATCTGCTGGCACCAGTGAAGGAACACTGTCTTTTGGAAAAAAAAAATCATTACCTTGGGGGTGGAGGTGGGGGTGAAATAGAAATCTCCTTATATTTCACCACTCCCTACGATTTCATCCCTGAATCTTAGGAACTAAGCCACAAAACAACAAAGGCATGGATTGTGCCTGAAGAAGCAGCTGGAGATAATCAGTCTAGGTACGGATGGGAAAATCTGGACCTTCCCTTTGTGCTGCTCACCTTCTCATAGTAAAGCATAACACACAGCAGCTAGTTTACCAACTTAATACTTGCCTTGAACATCTGAGAAAAGCATAGAAGCATGATGGCAGATAATGCCAAATGGCCCATCTAGTTTGCCCATCCACAGTAACCATTATCTCTTTCTCTCTCTGAGAGATCCCATGTGCCTATCCCACGCCTTCTTGAATTCAGACACAGCCTCTGTCTCTACCACTTCTTCCGGGAGACTGTTCCATGCATCTACCAGTTATAGGTGTGTAACAAATTACAATATTATGTTATCCCTGAATTTGTATTCCGCCACTGGAGACCCAGTGTATGCAAATCTTTCTCATTTATATTGTGGCAATCCTGAATCTTGAAACTAGGGTTAAGATTTGAATCATCACTTGAGCAGATTCTAGACCAAGGGAGGGTAACCTTCAACCCACAGTCTGAATGTGGCTTGCCATTAAATTTTATGCAACTCACGAGACCATAGGAAGTATACTCAGAAAATTTTACTAACCAGAGTTTTGGTGATTTTAAAATACTGTATTTTGCAACTATTTACAGAACATCCACTTGTAACAGTTTTTCTGTCATTTTTAGTTAAATTTGTATTTATCACAAAAGGTCTACAGATCTCTGTGCATTTTCAGTTCTAACATGACTTGTAATATATTGTAGCTAGTCTGATACTATGGAATGCATTGCCTCCCAATATATGAGCTATGGGGGACTTGAAAGTTTTTAAGATCAAATTGAAGACTTTCTATTCCAACAAGCCTTACAAACTATCTGATAGATGATAGGGTATATAGCAGCAATAGTGGTGACTCATCATTAAATACAATGCAGAGCATTACTTTATTTTATAGATTTTTTTCTTTTATTATAAGTATTATTAACTTGTATGTGAAAAGCGAATTGAATAAATCAAAAATAGAATAAGAAAAACATATTACAGTATAAAGAAAATCAGCCAGATCCTTAGACCACTAAAGGGGGGGAGGGGAATGATACAGAAACCAGAGAAGAAACTGAATCAGCAACAAAAAAAGAAAAGAAAGGCTTTACATGAGAAGACCCAAAATACATAATTCAACCGCTAATCCTGGATTCTTCAGGCCACAATCTTTTTAAGTCTATAAAGGCTTTCAGCTGGGCAGGAAGAAAAAAAAAAAAGTATACATTACTCTAAGATATTTAACTGAACATTTACATGGATAAGCTAATAAAAAGGTAACACCCAATGCCAGAACATCCCTTCTAAAGACCAAAAAAAGTCTCCTCCATTCCTGTGTTTTTTTTTAGTAACATCTGAATATATCCAAATTTTTTTTTCACAGAATAAAAGCTGGGAATTTCTGAAAACAGTCTCATAACAGCATTCTGATTTTGCTAAATCTAAATCTAAATCTTAGGTTTGTATACCGCATCATCTCTACATTCGTAAAGCTCGACACGGTTAACAAGAGTTAGGGTAGAAAGGAACTCCAGTGGAGGGAAGAGGCAAAATGAAGAGAAAATTTAGAAGACTAGAATAACCAGAGAGGGAGGAGGAGTTACATTTTTGAGAATAACCAGGTTTTCAGATGTTTACGGAAGAGTTGAAGGGAGCTCAGATTCCTAAGAGGGGAGGTAAGGTTGTTCCAGAGCTAATTCTGAAAGGGAGGGAAGAACCTAGTTTTCCTACAAGTGAAACGCCTTTTAGAGAGGGAAAGGAAAGTTTCAGTTTTTGTGTGGATCTGGCAGAATTGGGGTTAGAGGAGTTCCAAGAAAGAGGAATGAAGGGAGGGAGAATACCGTGTAGGATCTTGAAAGTGAGGCAGGCACATTTGAAGTGGACTCTGGAGATAATCGGAAGCCAGTGGAGCTTGGATAAAAGCGGTGCGACGTGGTCGAATTTGCTTTTTGCGAAGATAAGCTTAGCAGCGGTATTCTGAATTTGCTGGAGTCTTTGAAGGTTTTTCTTTGTTAGGCTAAGGTAGATAGAGTTGCAGTAGTCTAGTCTGGAAAGGATGGTGGATTGGACAAGCACGGCAAAGTGTTTTTGGTGGAAACAGGATCTCACTTTTCTCAGCATGTGAAGGCTGAAGAAACATTTTTTGCTCCAAAACAAATGTCCTAAACCTCTGATAATGAAGACTGCCAAATTCCTGAAACATTCAGGGAGAAATTCTATAAAAGAGGCACCTAAATAAATAGGCACCTAACTTAATTAGTAAATTGGCTTCAATAATGAGCTTTAATAAGCTTATAATTGGGAAAAAAATCAAATTTAATTGTGAGCTAGGCACCTATCACCAAAGTAGGTGTATTTAGAGGGGGAAGAAAGACTTAAGCACCGCTAGGTGCGATTCTCTAAAGCAAGGGTCTCAAAGACCCTCCTTGAGGGCCGCAATCCAGTCGGGTTTTCAGGATTTCCCCAATGAATATGCATGAGATCTATGTGAATGCACTGCTTTCAATGCATATTCGTTGGGGAAATCCTGAAAACCCGACTGGATTGTGGCCCTCAAGGAAGGACTTTGAGACCCCTGCTCTAAAGGACTTAGGCACATATAATGTAGACCTTTAAAACTCTGGCCTACATTGCAGGTGCCTAAATTTTAAGTTAGGCACCCATTACAGAACCATGCCTAAGTGTGATTGATATGCAGTAGACTCCTAACTATGTATCTGTCTTTTTTAGGCGCCCATTACAGAATCTGGCCCTCAGTGCTTTGATCTTATATCTTGATTATCAACTTTTATCCCTTGATCCATTATGCCCTGAGCCTCAGACATAGGCTTTGAGGGAACATAATAAATTTTGTTCAATGGTAGTAACACTTCAGAAGAAAATTTCAAAGGCATTACTTTATTTTAGTTTATGAAAGTCTTTTATGTATTGTGGTTTTTATGGTTTGATATTGTGAACTGAAATATTTGTGTTAGAGTGTGATCTGCCTAGCACGGAAGAGAGAGTGCAGAATACAAATTTTGCCATTAAATAGCAATAAATACATAATATTGCAGCCCTCTGGGAATACTACTGGCATTTGTGTGATCCTTTGTGTATAAAGATTTCTCTCTACTGTTCTATGCACCGTGGCAAAGATGCGGAAAGATCAACAAAGGACTTACTGGAAATACTCTGAACTAACAGGCTGGTAATAGTGATATACTGTAGTTCTTACACAGTATGACATGCTGATCCACAGACGAGCATTGCTTTGTTTCACATCAGACGGGAAAATAAAGATGCGCTGTACTTTGTATAGGTAGTAGGAGACAAAATGCATATAAATCAAGAGATAAAATTTAACAGGAAGCTTCTCTAAAAAGAACAGGTTAGCTAAACATTTTTAATACCTGTTGTTCTGAAACCCGTTCATGACACTGACAAGCACTTGTTTTGTGTACTAAGGTTAAGAAGTTTTCTTACATGAGAGTGCCATCTAGTGAGCAATCCATCGTACAGTATTAAAAAACAACAGTGTTGATCGTATGTACTTTAACTACTATTCTGTTTTGTCCTTTATTCAAAGTTGGTTCTTTTTTCCTTGTATGTTTTAGGGGGGGGAGAATCCATTAGAATATTTGAAGGCTCCAAAAATACCCTTTTTGGGGGAAGGGGGGAGAGCACTTCTCATGCCTGATGTAAAACAGCAGTGCCTGTCTCTTGGCTTCATTTCACTTAAAATTCTCAGCATGCAACAATATAAAGTCTACTAGGCAAATTACCTTATACATCTAATATCAATTAGCAAAATGCTGAAACCAACTACCATTTATACTGTGATCTTATGTCCACTGGCTCAGGTTCAGACAGGGAGCCAACCCTGCCGTAATTGAAATGGTAATTGTAAACGCCCATTTCTAAATTTTTTTTCACTCAGAGAATAGTTAAGCTTTGGAATGTGTTGCCAGAGGTTGTGGTAAAAATGGATAGCGTAGCTGGTTTTAAGAAAGGTTTGGACAAATTCCTGGAGGAAAAGTCCATAGTCTGTTATTAAGACATGGAGGAATCCTCTGCTTGCCCTGGATTGGTGGTATGGAATGTTGCTACTCTTTGAGTTTTGGCCAGGTACTAGTGGCCTGGATTGGCCACCGTGAGAATGGGCTACTGGGCTTGGTGGACCATTGGTCTGACCCATTAAGGCTATTATGTTCTGAAGCAATTTTTGTTGCCTGATTCTGGAGGTTTATTCCATATTTATTATTTCCATCTTAATTTTGTATTTTTGGACTGGCTTTTTCCAGTTGAAATCAGTGATACAGGGTATCACAATGCAGTAGGAAAATGATACTAGAAAGCAGAACTTACCAAAGATTTCTGTCATGAAACTGGATCACTTGACAGCTCTCACACACAAATTTCCAGCTGTCATGGTTACCCTGCACCTGAGATTTGTCAAACCTGTATTGACATGATTTAATATATTTTATGTAACATAAGCCCCATTATTGTCAGTAGTGCCTATTTTACTAACAGTATATAGCTCGCATTAAACCATATTAATGTGTTAACACATGTTGGTAAAATGAGACTCTTTAAATTGTAAGCCTTGTAGGGCTCATTTGTAATTTGCCTTGAGTTTAGATTTAGAAAATCTAAAGACCAGACCCTCCTACACTGGACACTGAGATATGAATTAATTGTAATCATCTCCTAGGGGCTCTCACTAAAGATTAGTGTGTGTTAACAGACATAAGTACACCCTAAATGTATGTTTCCTATTTTATACCTATGGGCCACATGGCACTTAGCACATGTTAATGTCTGTTAGCGCATGCTAAGCTTTAGAAAAAGGACCTCTTGATAAGGCTTTAGAATTTTACTGCAAAGGATTTATTAATTCTTTTTTTCCTCATTTTTTCCCCCCCTTGTATTGTGCAGCCTTTGTACTACAGGTGTGGTACAATTGCATATCAATAATTGGTTGGAGGTGAGCTTCTGTCTTCCTCATAAAATCCATTGTGTTGGATCAAAATTCATCCCACCAGAAGCCATAGAGGGAAGTCTGAAAGCCATCCGGTAAGCTGCCCTTATCTTTTACTGTCCACACATGGGTGTTGTACAGAATTCCTAATTAACAAAATATTAACTGGGGTAAGGGGCTCTTTTATGAAAGCTTAGTGCACACTAAGTTCCACTTGATCCCTAGGCATAAATAGGGCATGTCACATTTAGCATGTACTAATGGAATTAGTGTGCGCTAAGCTTTAGTAAACACTTTGCTAAATTTCTGAGCAATATCAATAGCCAAGGACCTGTAGATAGTTGTCCTGTGATAGTTTTTTCTTGCATGTGATCTTCAGACCACCTTGGATGTATTGATTTGCCCTGGGTCTTTACTCTTGTGCATCATGATTTCTTTTCCTTACCTTCTGGCCACAGCCAGAAAGATGCTAGGCTGCATTAAAAGGGGTATAACCAACTGAAAAAGGAGGTTTTGAGGCACCTATACAAGTCATTGATGAGGCCCTGCTTAGAGAATTGTATTCAATTTTGGAGACCAGATCTTGCTAAGAATATAAGATTTGAAGTGATTTAGAGAAAAGTGACAAAAATGGTATGAGGTTTGCACCACAAGACACATGAGAAAGATTTAATGACCTGAAGATGTACCTTATATACTCAAATATAGGATGAGATTTTTGGGCCCAAAAAATGGCTCAAAAATAGGGGCCTCGTCCTATATTTGGATCATCACCCAACCCCCCTGCTGGACTTGATGTAGGCCTCTGGAGGGCCGGGGCAGGAGGAATCCCTCTTGTCTCCTGTCCTGGCTGATACAATTTTTTTACCCTCTGCGTACCTCTTCTTGCATCCCTGGTGGTCCAGCAGTGTATGGGTAGGAGTGAACTTTCCGCGCTCCTGCACTGCGCCCTTCCTTCTCGCCCTACGATCTCAGTCAGCGGCACATAGGCATGCAGGAGTGAGCTTCTCGAGCTCCTGCCAGGCCCTGCGCCGCTCGCTGAATGGCTTCTGCCAGTTCTTGTGAGATTTGCGAGAACTGGTGGCAAACATTCAGCGAGTGGCGCAAGGCTGGGCAGGAGCTCGAGAAGCTCGCTCCTGCATGCCGGTGCACCACTGGCCGTGAGATCAGACGGTGAGAAGGAGGGGCACAGGGCAGGAGCACGGAAAGTTTGTTTTTGCCCATACACTGCTGGACCACCAGGGATGTGAGAAGAGGTACGTGGGGGGAGGGGGGTCAAAAAAATGTTAGTATTGGCCGGGAAGGGAGGGATCCCTCCTGTCCCGACCTACTACTAGACCACCAGAGGGGGAAAAGGGTACAGGCAGGAAGGTGGGACATGGTGCAGAGCCTGGCAGGGAAGGAGACTGGCTGCATAGCCTGGCAGGGAGGGGGGCTGAACACAGTGCCTTGCAGGAAAGGGCATGAGGGAGGGGACACTGGGTGCAGATCATGGCCTGGCATGATACTTGAATATTAAGCCCCCATCTTATATTTGAGTCAACCAGTTTTCCTCCTTTTTCTTTGAGGGGGGGAATGGGGGTCTCGACTTATATTAAGATCAATTTATATTTGAGTATATCCTGGAGGAAAAGAGAGTTGGGAGTAATTATGATAAGGGAAAGGGAATAGGACTTGTATACTGCGGGGGTTAGGGGCAGAGCTGGCCCACCAATGTTGAAATTCGCGAATAAGTTTTTGGCTGGCTCTTACTCACCCCCGCCTCCCTCCCGGCATCCCGGACCTTACCTGGTGGTCTAGCGGGCTTTCGGGGCAGGAGCAATCTTCCTACGCTCCTGCCCCTTGCAGATCACTCATAAGGAAGACTTCCGGGTCAGCCACATGCAGCTTGCAAGAGCTGCTGCCTGTGTCCCTAGAAAGAACAAGTGCAGCTGAAGGCAGGAGAGAGCAACCCATCTGGAAGGAGGACTGTTGAGGTAACTGGGACCTCCAACTGACCAGGAAGGCTTCCCTCTAACGTCAGTTCTGACATCGGAGGGAAGCCTGGGTCGGCTTCAGTGGAGGGGGCATGCAGCTAGAGGGTAGGAAGGGAGGCCTGTTTACAAATGGGATTCCCAGTGGTGGTGGTGAACGACAGTGGCTCCACATTGGGGAGGAAGGGGGCGGGAGACCCGCGCAGTGCTGCATACCTCCCATAAGCAGCTAAAGGTACGCATACCGCATGTTGAGAAATGCTGGGTTACAGTTGCACTCTATGGGGAGCAGTCAAGAGCAGGACAATGATGACAACATGGCCGCCAGAACTTAGAGGGGCCAAGATGCCATGGTTAATGATGGTAAGGAACGAGGGGATGTTTCCAACTGTGGGGACAAAGTGTTTCACTGTTTTTGTGGGCGGTGAAAAGTTTTTTGTTCCTGTGTTTGTGGCAAGTCAGTCTTTGGTGTCTCTGTAGCCGTGGTGTTTGTTCACCATGTCATTATCTATTAGGCATCAAATAGTGGTTTACCCAGAAACTCCTGACCAGAGGTCTAGCTTTCTTGCTTATTTTCTTGGACGGGGGACTAGGGCTAATCGGCATCTGAAGCATTTGGGGCACCACAATTGTATGTCTCACTGCACACGTACCCACCTCTCCTAATATGGAACCAGTATGCAGTCCTATTTATTTCCTTCCCTGTAGGCCTTACCATGCCTTGCTTCTGCTGAAGGATGAAAAGTCGTTGCTAAACGAGCTCCCATTAGACTGCTCCCCTGCTCTGGTAAGAGTGATTAAATCAACCTCTGCTGTGAAGAACCTGCAGCAGTTGGCACAAGATGCTGACCTGGCATTATTACAGGTATGCCTCATTATTTTTTAAAAAATATCTATACTTTCTTATCTGAAAACATGCATTCAAAGTTTCTCTCATTGCTTTCTTAGGGACTGATGAAGACACCATGTTTTGGAGCTCTGCACTAAGGGCTCCTTTTACGAAGCCGCGTTAGCGGCTTTTACTCATGCGCTAGCCAGAAAACTACCACCTGCTCAAAAGGAGGCGGTAACGGCTAGCACGGCCGTCAGTTTAGTGCGCGTTAAACCGCTAACGCGCCTTCGTAAAAGGATCCCTAAATCTCAGCACACGGTTTCTTAATGCATGTATTAAAAAAAAACCTACAAACCCATCCAAAATGGGTAGTAGGAAAAATAACCACCAAAAAAGGAGGGCTCACCTACTATAGGAGTTTATTAAAGTGCGCTAACCGATTCAGCGTGCGCTAAATGCTAAGACATCCATTATATTCCTGTGGGCATCTTTAACATTTAACGTGCACTAAATCGGTTAGCGCACCTTAATAAAAGGACCCTATAGTTAACAATCAACAATGTTTCTTTAATCAATTAACAATTTATCATTATCATCAATGAGAGCAAAACCTGAGGGTAAGAAAAAAACCCTCAGATTTTCAACGGGAGTCACACTGAGAATTTCTCCAAGCTCCCCAGCTCCCTATTTTTCTTTCACAGGCATAGAAACCGGAACCTATTTGCTGTATTAAGAACATAAGAATTGCCGCTGCTGGGTCAGACCTGTGGTCCATCATGCCCAGCGGTCCGCTCACGCGGCGGTCCTCCGGTCAAAGACCAGCGCCCTAACTGAGACAAGCCCTACCAGCGCACGTTCTTGTTCAGCAGGAACTTGTCTAACTTTGTCTTGAATCCTTGGAGGGTGTTTCCCCCTATAACAGCCTCCAGAAGAGCGTTCCAGTTTTCTACCACTCTCTGGGTGAAGAAAAACTTCCTTACGTTCATTCGGAATCTATCCCCTTTTAACTTTAGAGAGTGCCCTCTCGTTCTCTCTACCTTGGAGAGGGTGAACAACCTGTCCTTATCTACTAAGTATTAATCAAACTTGTAAAAAAATGTATAGAAAAAGTGCTTGCTGTGTTCCTGTAGATATTCAAAGCCATGTTCCTGAGGCTTCTTTGAAAACCTTATTATATTTCTTTAAACATTCAAAACCCCATTCCTGGAGCTTCTTTGAAACACTCCGACGCTGACAGCATTTTGCAGCTTGGATTGTCGCTGCGTCAGGGAAGTCACAAATCTTTGAAGCGATCCCTCAGATAATTCAGTTCACATTCCCTAAGCCACTGCAAATGAACATCTGAGGCTTTTCCTACTGTCGGGTTTTGCTCTCGTTGATGACAATGATAAATTGTTAATCAGTTAAAGAAACATTGTTGATTGTTAACTATAGTAGGTGAGCCCTCCGTTTTTGAAGTTGATTTTTATGGTGGTAAAAAAAACCCTTATACCTAATGCAGTAAGTAATTTTCTTAGTTTGCAAATAGGCTGTGCACAAAATATGTGTGTTAATATAGGAAAGCATACAGGATGCATTAGCAACAACTAGGCGCACAAAAAAAATGTTATCAGCACCCCAAGTTACATGCTCATGCATCAGCAAATATGCCAGAATGCTAGCAATGCCAATATTAATGCGCAGAGCAGCATTCCAGTGCATGGCACAGATGCATATACATGCAACTTCAGGTGCTGATACAGTTTTTGTAATGTTAAAAATATTTGTCTACAGTCCAGTACTATTTGTTTAGCACATCTCCCCTTCAATTCTGCCTTTTAAAACAAGGAAACGGGCACGAAACCCTCACCAACGCTGACTGCAGAAGAACAAGTTAACCTTTTTTACTCAAAACCTTGCGTTCATACCCCAGCATTAGAAAACCTTGCTTTTTTGTGTGCTCTGCTTCTGTGTTCAGTAGCTAATATCTTCATTACCATGGGATTTAAATTAGCCATGTGCTGATATCAGAGTGAGTTTTGCACACAGCTTGTGCACAAAACACTGACATCTTAATATTTTTGTGACTCCCCAACTAAGCTGTACGCAGAACCTAGCAGAACTTTATTATGTTTTATTCAGATTTGCTATACTGCCTTTCTTGAGGGTCTTATCCAAACAGCCCCTTAATGGCCTGTCTCTCCTTCCTGCTGACTCTCGTTATGGAGCCGTCCTAAATCTTTTATAATACTTTACTCTTCCATACCTCTGTCTTTCTGTGAAAGGTTCTCCCCCTGCTGCTACTGTTTATTTGTATTCCACTTAAACCTAGGCTAATTACAAAATAACATACATAATTATAAAACAACAAACCACAAGTGTTACACACAGTAATTAACCAAATCCCATAATGAAGCTCATCACCTGCAAACCACTGTCTTGTAAAACTATCTGTGTTAAACAAACTAAAATGCTTGTGAGAACAGTAAGATCTCATTGTTTCTCAGGGGAAGATTCTCAAAACTTTTAACGGTAAAATCCGACAGGCTGCTACTGAGGTTGCTATTGTAACAATTTCAAAAAGGTGAGTCATTCTCAAAAGACCTTGCATGCTAATGAGATTCGCAGATGTTCACATAGGCTTGCTAAATTTACATGAGATGAGTCGCTGGTGGTAGCGATCAGCACGTGTGCAGAATACACCCACGTATTATAAAAACAAACAAAAATCAAATCAAAGATTGGCGGGAGAGAGGCCCACTCTCTCCCACCACGCTCGCACAACCTCTGGACACCCACCCCTGGCAGCGGGAGAGATGGCCATTCACTCCCCTTCCTAGGAGGGGCCTTAAGTGTCTGGGCCAATCAGAGCCTTAGGCCACTCCCCGGTGCATCCCAGGATGTACCGGGAAGGGAAAGGTCCACCATTTTATAAGAGGCGGGCCTGCCAGCTGGAGTAGATAGTGTCCTTCCCAGCTGGACTTTGTCAATAAAGTAGGGGGGGGATGTTGGGTACAAGGGTGAATTTGGGGGGATTATGTAGCGGGAGGGAGTGGGCATTTCTCACGCTGTGGGGTAGGGGAGGATGGGTAGTAGTGGGGAATTGTTTGATGCGGTGGGAGAGCATGGGCATCTCTCCCGCGCAGGGTGGGGGGTTGGATAGTAGTGTCGGGGGATTGTACGATGTGGCGGAAGAGAGTGGGCATCTCTCCTGCTGATCTTCGATTTGAGATTTGGGTTTGTTTTTTTGCAATTTGCGTGTGTGTGTGGAGGGGGGGTCTGAGCTGTCAAACCTTACTTTCCTATCAGTGCCTGAGCCATTCAGCGCTCAGGCACTGATCAGAAAGTAAGGCTATGACAGCTCAGACCTGTCGGCAAATTTTGGTTGCAAATGTGGCACAACGAGGTTAGCGAATCACTCAGCGATTATAGAGAATTGCTCAGAGTGCTCATTTTAATATTAATGACCTCGTTGTACTACATTTGCTTGGCAGAATTGGAGACTGCTGGGAAACTCGGAAAAGATCGTGGTAAACTCAGAAAAGACCATGGAAACTCGGAAAAGAACATTTTGATACTCCACCACTAAAATACATGCACGCTAAACTGACTGGAACCGGTTTAGTGAGCTCGTTAAAGGCACGTTTAAGTTTTGAGAATCTTCCCCCTAGTCCACTGAATCAGTCAGCACTCATAGGGAGATGGGAAGCTTTTTCCTCTGGCCCAGCAATTGAAAAGGAACAGGCCCTATTTTTGCAAAATGAATGTCTTGATTCGATTTGTGAGTTCTACAGAGTTCAGGATAAAAAGATTGAGTATGTCATTTATTATGAAAATGGTTTAAAAACTGTTAAGGAGAATGTGGATTAAGATTTAGAAGCAATCTGAAAAGGGGGACTGTTAACCTGGATTTGAATAAGGCCTGTGGTGCTCTATTAGGCAGTATCACAAGTCCACCTCAGGATGACCACTTTGCATTTTGTTGATGTTTGTTTGCTTATTTGTATTTAAACTTGACTGTAAAAGTGTTAACAATGAAGTTCATCCAGATTATGATTTTTCTCATGGAAGGGTGGAGGGTTGTGACCCTGGCAGTTTCCTCTCCCTCCTTTTTTTTGCCTTCATCTTCGTTGAAACCAAGCCTGGTAACTGGTGCCAGGAGTCTTTATTCACATACAGCCTCAGCACCCTGAAGTTATGGGTTCAATCAGGCAGCAAATAAACAGTTGTTCAAGGAGGAAAAGCCTCAGAACCCTGTTGGGGAAGAGCCCTTCTCTAACTAGAGAGGGTATCGGTTACGTCATCGGCAATAAAATCTTCTCTGTTACAGCTGGTGTTTAAATCCTCTTGATATCAATGCTCAACATACATCAATGCAGTCTAAGAGAGTTGTTAGTTGCTGTTAGAGAATATTAATTGCCATCTCATCAAGCAGTTAAGGCAAAAACAGTTTAGACAAAATCAACTTTATGGGCTCCTTTTACAAAAGTGCGTTAGGGCCTTAACGTGCGGAATAGTGTGCGCTAAATTGGTTAGTATTGTGAAAATTTGTATACCAGTTATCTTTGGTATATCAGATTTTGTACCAATCGGCCCTTTTCGGGTTTCAAGCCCTCTGGAAGGTTTATAAACCAAACGGAGCATTGCGTTCAGAGGGTGCCTTGAGACTCTTGGCGACTACTAAAGAAAACGTGAGATATGTAGCTTCAAAATCTAAGCTGTTTTCTCTAGCTGGAATGTCACTGTGAAATAAGCTGTCGGGCCATCTAAGAATAAACACCGACCGTTTTAGTTTCAAAAAGCTGTTGAAAGCCAAGCTATTTGTGTACGCCTATTTGTAGAGCTGCTCAGCCTTCATATTAACATATATCCTGGTAGATGTAATTTCTGTCCTGACTCTGAGTTTGAGTCAATAAGTGGATTCCTAAGGGCTCCTTTTACGAAGGCGCGTTAGGGCCTTAACATGCGGAATAGCGCGCGATAATCCAGTGCGTGTGCTAAAAACACTAGCGCGCCTTTGTAAAAGGAGCCCTAAGTGCCTTTTTTATTAATTGTTTGGGCATTGTTCATTTGTTGGGTGCAAATGTTTTTTTTTTTCCCTCTTTCTTTCTTTTTCCCTCTTTCTTTCTTTTTCTATTTAAAGAAAATGTATTTTATGGTACTGTAGTTTATTTTTATTTTTAGAAATGTAATTTTGTTTTATACTCCGCAATTATGTATGTTTATTTTTTTATGGAAACCGCTTTGTTTAAGGCGGTATATACACGAAGACTTATCTATGGCTTGTTAAAGCTCAGATCTCCTCCCCTTCCAACGATGGCCAAGAGCGTTTTGCTAGAAGGCTGGTTCAGGGATAGGGAGGGATAGCCTGAGAAACAAACAGCCTAAAGTTAGCGGTCAAGAATCTCAAAAATCTAGCAAACACAATAGGAAACAGCAAAATAGTGTGTTGTCGCTTGATTCAACTTACTTCAATGTTCGGCACAACTAGTGCTCGCTGCCCATGCCACAGGAGACTTGCCGGCGTCTGACATATCCCATTTAAACACACCTACCGCATTGTAATTAGTCATTGGAGCACTTGATCCCCCATTGCGCCTAGTACATTAGATAGATTGTGAACCTGCTGGGACAGACAGGAAAAAATGCTTGAGTACCTGAATAAATGAATGTAAACTGTTCTGAGCTCCCTTGGGAGAACAGTATAGAAAATTGAATGAATAAATCTGTGGATGCTTTTCCCCTTTCCATATCCGCCCTCCCAAATGCACCCAGTTTGGTTATAGCAGTAACATCCTCAGCTAGGGCCTCCTACATCGGAGGAAACTTCCAGAATGCTGCAATCATGGCTTGTAGTTGTCAATCTTAAGCAATGAGCAGAATTTTCTCACCTTCTGTGACCGTGACTGCTACCTTTTCAGCATCTCTAGCCAACCCATGGAAACTTGAAAGTAGTTTCATGCACAGCACTTTCCACCGGAGTCATTTCGAATGGGCTTTGTGAGCTTGTGCTAGCTCTTAAAAAGATCCAAAAAAGGAAAGAAAAGTTTTACTTTACTCCTCCCCAGGCCCAGCAGTTTTCTCCTATTTATTTCAGCTTCTTGATAAATCAGAACCAGCTTGTCCTGGGACTTCGGTGCCGCAGACCTTTATTCACAATTCCAGTGCTCTATCTGGCCCAGGCATTGCAGTGGCAATTATCAATGAGGAGTCAGAACAGAGCCTAGCCACTAGATAATGAC
This sequence comes from Geotrypetes seraphini, assembly GCF_902459505.1. Taxonomy (NCBI): domain Eukaryota; kingdom Metazoa; phylum Chordata; class Amphibia; order Gymnophiona; family Dermophiidae; genus Geotrypetes; species Geotrypetes seraphini. The sequence continues at coordinate 46,663,856 of NC_047094.1, read as the reverse complement.
GATCTGCAGTGAGTGAGATGCTTGTGTCTCCTGTCTCAGGACTGTGCCTTGATGGAACCTCCACTCGACTCAAACAGAAGCAAGACTCGGCAATCAAATGGTATTCTTTGGCAAATGACACATGGCAGTACCACTGAGCTATCAGGTCACTCCTAGAACTGTTTTACAAAACACCAAAGGAAGAGTAAGTGAACAAACTGCAATATTCTCGGAGAAGAGCTAATATGTTATGTGAAAACCATAGAAGATGACAGCATGGAAAATCATACAGCCTATCCAGTTTGCCATCCATTCTAACTACTAGCCTCTACAATCCCTTCCTCTTCCTCAAAGATTTGCTGTATGTGTCACTTGTTTTCTTGAATTTAAATAGTTCTCATCTCTTCACCTCCACTGGGAGGCACTCCCTTATACCCACTACTCTTTCTATAAAGAAATATTTCCTTAGATTACTCCTAAATCTATATTCTTTCACCCTCATCCTGTGCTTTTTGGTCTAGATCAGGGGTGCCCGCACTTTTTGGGCTTGCGAGCTACTTTAAAAATGACCACGTCAAAATGATCTACCAACAATAAAATTTTAAAAAAACTTACCAAGCACACTGAAAGGCAGAGAAAATGTTAATTATCATTCATATTCCGGGATTTTTTTTCAGAGGTCAAGACAGATGACTCTATGCAATGTCACCTCAGTAACAACCATACAAAAATAGACAAATATACCCCCTCCCTTTTTACTAAACCGCGATAGCAGTTTTTAGTGCAGGGAGCTGCGCTGAATGCCCCGCACTGCTCTCGATGCTCATAGGCTCCCTGCGCTAAAAACCGCTATTGCAGTTTAGTAAAAGGGAGCCATAGTACAAAATATAGACAGCAGATATAAATTCTCAAAACAAACATATTTTGATCACTAAATTGAAAGTAAAATCATTTTTCCTACCTTTGTTGTCTGGTGATTTCATGAGTCTCTGGTTGCACTTTCTTCTTCTGACTGTGCATCCAATATTTCTTCCCTTCTTTCAGCCTCCAATATGCTTCCTCTCCTCCAGACCTCATTGTCTCCCCCAACTGTTTCTTTCTTTCTTTCTCCCTGCCCCTTCTTTCTTTCTGTCTCCCAGCCTCCTTTTCTTTCTCTCTCTCTCTCTCTCTCCATGCTCCCTTTCTTTCTGTCTCCCTGTTCCCCCTTTCTTTCTGTTTCCCTTATTTCTTTGTCTCCCTGCCCCCTTCTTTCTGTATCCCTGCCCCCTTTCTTTCTTTCTCCCTGCCCTCCCCAAGCCGCCACCATTGGGTAACAGGCCCCCAAGCCATTAGGTTTGCTGCCGCCATCGGGGAACAGGCCCCCAAACCACCGCTGCCCCAAGTCTCCCTGCAGAAGCATCGCGCTGACCAGCATTTTGCTCCTCGATGTCAATTCTGATGTCGGAGAGGGAAGTTCTGGCCCAGCCAAGCAGCAATTGGCTGAGCCAAAACGTCCTCTCTGACGTCAGAATTGAGGTCGGGGAGAGGAATGCTGGTTGGTTCGACGCTTCTGCAGGGAGAGCTTGGGGCGGCGGTGGGGGACGTCGGGGAGAGGAAGGCTGATTGGCCCGGTAGATCAGGATGGCAACACGAGTTTATCACGGAGCCCGGGATAGGTTCCATGATCGACTCGCGTTGCCTTCCCAATCTACTGGTCGATCGCAATTGACATATTGGGCACTCTTGGTCTAGATCTTCCTTTCAACTGCAAGAGGCTTGCTTCCTGTACATTGGTGCCAAGGAGTTATTTAAATGTATTCAAAGTTAGAAATTTAGCTAATATGGCTGCTTCAACATTAAGGGGGCAGTTCTACAACTTGGCACCTCAAGTGGCTTGATGCCACACACTTGAGTGCCAATTTTATATCAACATCTTGGCACCATGATTCCAGTGTAGAATACTAGCATAAGTCGGCTTCGATGCACCTACATTTAGGTTAGGTCTATGGCTGTTTTTAAGTTGACATGCCCAAGTCTGATATGCAGTATGTGCAACTTAGAGTATTCTGTAAGGTGCCCGTGTAAGTAGGAGGCACACCTATATACTCTCCTTGCAGTTATGTGCTATAGCACTTGCATGCTCTTTTCTAGCTTTGTGCACTTGTGTTTATAAGTGCCAATTAAGGCATCAAGTGCAGGTATCCAGTTGTAGGACTTCCCTATAAAATTCCATTTCAAACGTTCTAGGGATACCGTGCACTAAATCTGAATTGGCCAGTTAGCTTAGCTGATTTTGACTTTTCTAACACCTCTCTCTCCATAAAATGCTAAGGGCCTGATTCTATAAACAGTGCCTAGGTTAAGCGCTGCCTAATGATGCCTACCTGAAAAGTAGGTGTGGTAAACTTAGGTGTCGCAAGGTGTGGCGTGCAAGTTAGTGCCTTTCTCAATGATGCCTAAGGATGGGTAGGCACTGTTAGGCATGATTCTATAAAAGACGCCTAGCAGTTGATTGACAACCATGCAGACCATCACCTACAAGTTAGGCGCGGTTAAATGCTGTTTATAGAATCAGGCCTTAAATGTCGCATTCCAGTTATTTTGTTCTCATTATCTTGTCTTATTTAAGAAAAGACTATGGGATCCATGAATTCATAGGCTGTTTACAGCAAGCTAAGGGAGACTTTGAAAAAGACTTCTGTAGCAATGTTCATATGGTTGGCTGGATGCAGTGTGAGTTCTCTTATGGGATAAGAAAACCATCTGTCAGTCTGGGTTTATTCTTGGAGATTCACAATTGCTGAAAGAAATTGAACACCACTAGAGGGCAGCAGCAGCAGCAAATTTTGCCTGTCCTTGCAAGACTACTGCAGCTGCTTCATCAAAGGCAAAACTGGTCCTTTACATTTTGCTTATTTAGGCGATAATGGCAGATAAGAGATGAGAGAAGCCTTGGGATCCCATGGCTAAGAGAAGTGGCTGAAGTAATTCTTACATTCCAGACTCAGAAGGTCACTGTGTTTGTTTGCCAAATAGTTTGTGATATGTATTTTGCTTTTTAAACGAGTTTCTGTAGTGAGTCTTCAAAGGATTTAAAGGCAACTTTTTAAAAGTATAAACTTGGGAAGTTGTTTTTTTGTGGCTTAGATGTTGTTGGCATTAATGAAAGCCATAAACTCCCACTGATCTCAGATGTATGCGCTTATGTTTGTTTTTCTTTTTTCTCTTGGGGGTTTTATGTTATGTTATACTCGCAGACCATTTTCCTCATACAAGAGTAGAACCTCAAATGATTTACAACAAATAACATAAATCAATAAAGTACAATAATGCATCAATGTTCTAAAACTTATCAATAAAATGCAAATACATTCATAATCTAGGAATGTAAATCTAATAAATCCCAGTCTCACAAGAGGCTTTTTGAGTAGCTGATTTAGTAGCTTTGGGGGAATGGGTAAAATGTGGACCTCGCAGATTTTAACTGCACGTCCTTAAAAATCTGAGGTCCGTGCCACTTTTAGTCTCAGCGTAGGTTATGGTTCTGACAGACCTCTATGACACTTTAGCTCTGACAGATCCTAATGTTTTTCCCTCCCTATACTGAGACTAAAAGTGGCACAAACCTCAGGGCAAAAGTTTTGCCACTTTTAATCTCAGCATAGGGAGGGAGAAGCATTAGGATCCATCAGGGCTAAATTGTCATAGAGGTCTGTAAGAGCCATAACCTACGCTGAGACAAAAATGGCACGGACCTCAGATTTTTAAGGACGTGCAGTTAACATCCGTGAGGTCCACATTTTACTCCTTCCCCAAAGCTAATAAATCAGCTACTCAAAAAGTCATTAATTACTGTTGCTGTGCTGAAACGAACAAGCCATCTTATCCTACAAAAACACTTACCCACTGAATTCCAGGGAAGTTAAGTTTTCAGAAAAGCATGTACAGTAGAACACCGATTATCTGGATGTCCAATTATCCAGATTGCTTTGGGGGTCAGTTTATATTTGAATTCCCCCCGAAGTAGCATTACTAACACTCTCCCTCCCACTAGTGCTCCTTCTCTGCTTCTGCCACCGCTGCCATCAGCCCAGGCCAGCGCCTCCCCCCCAAACTGGGAGAATTTCCCCCACTGTCAGCATGCCCCTTGCAATGATTGGACATTTTTTTTTTCTTTTGTTTTTAATAATTGTTAAAATAGCGTCAGCGCACCCCCCCTCTCCCGAACAGGCACCACCAACCCCTTCCTGGACCCAGAGGAAAGACCTCCGGCCTACCTTGTTTTCCTGATGGTCTAGCGGCGCGCTGGGGCAGGAGCAACTCCCACTCGTTCCAGCCCATGCTTTTTCAGCGATGAAAATAGCTGTCAAGACTTCCAGGCGCAGTCTAGCGAAGCTATGGGTTGTATGTTTGATTTCTATAAGAAAAGCAAGATTAAACCTTGTTGCATGCAATGGAATAAAACCAGAATAGCTTCTGCTTGTTTTGAGTGATCTCTGATACCTTAATCACAGTTTTAGACTGCTTTCCATAAACATAGAAGAATATTAGTATAAAAACCATATAATTAAAAAAAAATTAACAGTAAAAAAAAATTATATCCAAAACAAACAACCCCGTACTAGCCTATAACCGAACTTTTCAAAAAGTTATGCTAAATGATTAGGACAACCCCTTGTGGTAGAAGAATCATACTTCTTGGAAGCTACATCCAGCATCACTCTTTGGTATAGACACTGGGTGTTACCATAAGAGAAATATTTCATTTGGGCTGTGCATGTCACTGCAAGGCACAGGAAGCCTGAAACTGAAGCTAAATTCAGGTCCTACAGCTCAGAGCACGCGTAAATATTGAAGATAGCATTTTATTTTTCATTGAAACTCAAAACAATATATCAACCTTACTTAGATTTTCTTTAGAGGAGAGAAAATAAGGTCAGATGTTTTTTCTCTGTTAAGACTTCAGATGAGGCTTCTTAACCTGATGTTTCTGGCACATCTCTTAGAGTAATATAACTTTTTTTCTTTCTTACATAGGTTTTCCAACTTGCTGCACATTTGGTGTACTGGGGCAAAGCCATTATTATTTATCCACTCTGTGAAAATAATGTCTACATGTTGTCTCCCAATGCAAATGTTGGCCTGTGAGTATACATTATTCAGCATGCCTGGCACTGATGATATGTATTTATCAGTACTTTGTAAGGCTGATGTAATAATAATAATAATTTTATTCTTATATACCGCCAAAGCTGTACAGTAGAAACTCAGTTAACCAGCACTCTCAACCAACCGACAAAAAAAATCACTGGTGGGAAAATAAAACCATCCCGTGAAGCACCAGTGGCAGTGGTCATGAGCCGCGAACCCCCTCCCTCCCTCAAGCCCCGAAGCAGTAGAAGCAGTGGCAGTCCTGAGTCTCGAATCCCACCTGAAGCAGCAAACCTGAGTTGTAAATCCCACCTCCCTGAAGCCCCAAAGCAGCAGAAGCAGGCAGCGATCCTGAGCCACGAACCCCCTCGCGCTCTCCCTTCCTTAGCCGAAGCAGCAGCTGGTCAGCAGGAGGCAGCACTCGAAACAGGCTGCTTACGTCTAGCCCTGGCAGGGTCTTTCCTCTGACGCATGGTCTTTTTGTCAGACACTGGAAAGATATAGTGCTAGAAGTCGCAAGATTGTGGCGGTGTAGAAAAATGAAGTTATTATTATTATTATTATTATATACAGCATATAGTGCTATCTCTATAGTGCTAATCACCAAGGCCATAAATATTGGCCCTAGAAACTACTTGTTTTGTGACTGTATGCACCACCCCATGATTTGTGGCTTTGCTTTGCATTCTTTCTTCTGTATTTTACCCATTCTTAGGTATTCATCATTGTCGGATCAGTTTTCCTGTCAGTTTCCTGGTCATGATCTACCATGTGTACTGGCCAGATTTTCATTGCCGGTCTCATTATCAGAGTTCAAGAATCCATTGGCTCCACCAGGACAAGAGGTATGCTAGAAACACTTTCGGTGACAATTCTTTGGATTTTTTTATAATTTAATTGCATTAGGAGTGGTTCAGCGCATCATGAAGTTGACAGTACCTACTGTACTGAGAAGAAATGAGGAAGGCAGTGGAGAGCAATATGGATCTATTAATTGTATCCTGCTTAAGGAGGAATTCTGACTCATTCCTGTCTCATCCTCCTGCCTTGGGAAAGATGTAGATGTGTGTTCTATTCCCAAATTCATACTACTTGTAACACTGGATTTTTATGTCTCTATTAGTGTATTTTATTTATTCGTAAACTGTTTCTTGCTTAATACTTTACCTTCATAGACAGCTGCAAACAGGCTGGGATTTCTTTGCTCCAAAACTGCGGCAGTATTTTACAAAATGTTTCCACTTTGTTCTAATATCCTTTGACTTGTCTACTGATTTCCTTTAATACAAAGGACACATAGCCAGTCAGATTTTCACTATATCCACAATGAATGATTACTATAGCCTGTTGGTCTCCATAAATATTGTTGTGGTTTTTTTTGCAGCATCACTTGATGTATTATTTCTCCTTTTTCTGTTGGTCAGCTTGTATATAGGAGTCCCATAGGTTAGGATTTTACAGTGCTTCTTATCCTCAGAGAAAACTTACATGTAGAAGATGTTCTTCAAGGTCAGCAGGACTTAAATCCTCACAATCCACCTACCTTTCCAAGGAGTTGTATTCCTTTAGCTTGTAATGGACTGAGGAAGCCCCATGCAATCTGCAGCAGCTGAGAACGGATGCACATACAAAGTAAGAATACCCAAAGACTTCTGGAAAAAGTTAATGGGTTGCTGCTCCTCATGCTGGGCTCTGGTGGCAATGTTGCACATAGGCGAGGACTTAAGTTCTGCTATCCTTAGAGAACACCTGCTATAGATCAGTAAATTTTGTTTTTCCACGATAAGAAATCATTTACACATGTAAGTGGCCATTGTTTAAGTACTTTCCTGTTGTCTAAGGGGCTCGTTATAAAATTACCCCCTAGGTGACCTGATGCTTTACACCTAATCTTGCCTCAGTTCTGTGTTGTTTTTTCTAATTGTACAGTTTAAACCAGAATCTTACCTAGGCATGCCTAGGTTTGCTGATCCAGAATTAGATTTCATTGTCCTTGTTGCGCTGATTTGTTGAAAGCCACTACTTTGCTCCTCTAGCCTCAGCTCATACAAATGGTTGTTTGGATGCTACAGCAGCAGCTTCTCATCCAGCTGCACACGTATGCCTGCCTCATGGTGCCTCCCAGTGAGGAAGAGGTCCGACCTCGAGAAGAGGATGTGCCCTTCACTGCCAGGGTTGGAGGGAGAAGTCTCAGCACGCCAAATGCCCTGAGCTTTGGCTCACCAAGTAAGAGCAATTTTGTCCTGTTCTGGAGTTTTCTTCTTTTAATTAATCTGTAGATCCTTAAAAGCTGAATGTTCTCTGATAGCTATTTTAAAAGACTTTTAATTTCTCCTCTCTTTAACCTTATAGGAGTTGTAATGCTTCTCCGAGGACAAGCAGGCATAATATTCTCACATGTGGGTGAAGTCATCCACAGAATCTGGTACGGACACTACCAAATGCACTGTCACTTTAAATCTTTAGGCTGTTCTTATACCGCATGCATGCCAGGTGCCTTCCCACCCGGCGTTGGCTCACAGGACCATCAGTTCTTCATTTTCCGCGAAGCTGAAAAGCTGTGTCTTCAGTTTTCTCTTTAGTGCATCTAACTTTTGCCTTGTTTTTTTGTGTCTTCCTGTATTTATTTTTCAGTATTATCCTCATATTCTTATTTTTATTGTGCTCCAATATTTTACTCAACTTTGGCTCATTTTTGTCAATTTTTCATTTTTGGCCTTCAGGCCGCTCTGAACTCATTTTTCCTCCTGGTAGTATTGACTGTTTTCAGCATTCTAGTTACTCGACCTCCCTGGGCCATTGAATCCTTTGGCTTTGTTTTGGCCATTTTCCTGTCCGTGTCAGAGGGTACAGAGTGGCTTTACGAAATGTTCTTAATGTAATCGGACCATTTCAGGCTCTGACCCACATAATTGGTGTGTCCAGTGTCTGGGTCCTGAATATTGAGACATTTGCTGTGACCTCTGTTTCCACATGCAAAAGAGGTCACTGAAAGCCCAATAACCTCAGTTTGAAAAACTTTTCAGTACCATATTGGCATCAACAACGGGCATGGCGGAGGACTCAGAACCCAATCCACAGCCTCCAATGACTCAGGCATTGACATCGACACTGCATCCAGAGCATCGGGCATCAGGTTCCTTACAGAGGATTGTACTTGCTCCTTATCTATGCCTTGCACATTGAAGGATGTGGCACATAAAGCTAAGAAGCACAAACATTCTTTCTTTCTCTTCTAAGCATGGCAGTGCGCGTCCTCCCAAGCATTGACTTCCTCAACGCACTGAGGACTGCTCTCCTTCCATACAGCTGATGTCTCCTCGTAGGCATGCTTCGACATTAAGGTCTTCCATTCCCTGACATCCGGTATTGCAGATTGCTTCCATTCCGATGTCTCTTCCAGTTCTGGCACCATATGTCCAAGAGGATATCTGGGCTATGCTCAGACAAGAGCTTTCGGGGCTACTGCAGATGCAATCTTTACAGGCGTGAACAGCTTTCATGCCAGCCTTCACCCAGACCAATGGTATATCGAAACTTCGATCGAGGACAAGGTCACGCACCCATTCTTGACGTTGAGCATCAGGGTCAGCAAGGACCCACTCGACGCATGCATCATCATTGTCAGAGGAGTTATCTCCTGGATTGTACCATCCACCTACACCTCGATATAACCATGATGTGCAATTGATGCTCCCTGATTCACCTAGTCAGGAATATTTTAAGGAATCTGACTTGGATATTTCCAACCATTCAGAGAAAGATTTGCTAGAATACTCACAGAAGATCCTATAGAATACCTTCTGATCCTTCTCCTCCTCAGTGATGCATGGCTTCTTGAGATAAATGGATCAGAGTTTGCCAATCAAAAGGGAAAGAGGAGAAACCTCGCTCTGAACTTTTTGAACTCCTTGACTTTGAGGCATCGCTAAATGAATGCATTAAGGTACCTTTGCATAGAGTCATGAAAGAAGCTTTTTTTAATTACTGGGAGAATCTCCTTTAAGTCCAGGTAGCTCCTAAAAAGGTAGATACAATGTATAGAATTCAAAGTATCCAGACTTTGACAAAACTCAACTTCAGCATCATTAATTAGTTGTGGAATCTGCCCTCAAATGATCTTGCAGCTCTTTTGGCAAATTAATTTTCCAGTCATCTATGCTCATCAATAGAGTTATGGATACTAATTCTACATGTCCATTTATTTTGAATCCTTGCTTAAACAGCTGTTAGCATTTGAGGAATTCTTCCTTCCCTCCCAACTAAAACAATTTATTTATTTAATTTGTTTTCTATTCCGTTGTCCCCAAAGAGCTCAGAATGGGATACAGGTTAAACATACACAGTATACAGTTAACAGGTTACGATTTGCACTGGATTTGCCAAAATTTCAGTACAAGTTTACGGTACAAGTTTTTATCCTAACTTGACAAATACTAGGGGTCTAATACTAATAAACATAATAATTCAATAGTTATCTAAGAAATTGTTCACTACAAGAAAGTATATGGCTAGGGGAACTCGATGCATTTAATATTTTTTCCCCAAACATCTGCAGTAGCAATTGCAACTCGCTGCTTGGCCTGGCTTAGTCTCTGATCTGGAAACTTCAGTTCAAGAATGCCTTTCCATTGTTACTTGTAAAGGCGATGACCTTTCTGTGGATCTAACCCAAAAACCTCTCAATCTTTTTTATCGTCTGGAAGATATTCTTCCTCATGCAGACGTTCATATTATTACAACACCAAACATCAGTACAATCAGCCTTCTTCATTATCTTCTAGGCCTGCTGCTCAACAACCCCATGCAAGACAACAAAGGACACAGACATCGCAACCTCATTCCCAGTCCAAACAGCAGTCATCCTTTGACTCCTTTCTAGAGAGCATTACCAACATTTCCCTGCTTCTTCTTCCCTATCTCCCCATCGGAGGCAGATTACTCTACTTCCATCAATGTTGGACTCTTATCACAATAGATCAATGGATGCTTCAAGTCATCACTCAGGGCTATACCTTAAGCTTGATAGAACACCTCCAAACCACCCACCAAAAGAGAGTCCTTTCAACTTCCTCCAGAAGACCCTTCTTAACCAAGAACTCTCGGCCATTTTCCAGCTAAACAAAATAGAACTGTTCCTCTGCAGGAAAGAGGCCAGCAGTTCTACTCCCAAGTATTTCCTGATACCAAAATAGACCGAAGTCTTTTGGCCTATTCTAGACCTCTGGTGCCTAAACAAATATTTGTTAAAGGAGAGGTTTCACATGGTCTCTCTGGGAACCCTTCTACCTCTACTGGAAAAGTATCTTCACTTTCGCATTGGATCTCAACATTTCCAATATAAAGTTTTACACTTTGAACTGGCTTTGGCCCCTCATGTCTTCACGAGATGCCTAGCTGTAGTGGTGGCAGCCCTTCGCATATTTCCCTACTTAGATGACTGGTTGATCAAGGCTTCATCATCGCAAACAGCTCATCATTTTATCAGTTCAACAATTTGTCTCCTGGAGCTGCCCAAGTTTGCCATCAACTACCAAGTCACATTTCCACCCTTCTCAGACGCTGGAATTCATAGGAGCTTTCTTGGATACTACTCAGGGTTAAGCTTTTCTACCAATGTAGATAGCTGACAATCTCATTCACCTATGTCAAACAGTGTCAACCCTTTGCGCACTTCCGCACATCAGATGTTATGTCTTCTTGGTTACATGGCGTCGATGGTACACGTTACTCCATTGGCACATCAATTTTATATTTCGAGTTGATTATTTATTGGAAAAAATATGCTGGTACTGCGATAAACAATCAAAACATAAACATGTTTTCAAAGTCTTCGTTAATGAAGATGTCACTAAAAAAAGTAAGGAGTGATTTTACTAAACTGCAACAAAAAATGACCTTAGTGCACCCTTGTGCAGGTTTTCCCCATACACTAAGGCCATTTCTACCACAGCTGTGAAAATGGCATTTTTCTAGTTTTTGTATCAATGTCCATGTGTTTTTGCCATTAGTATGCAGCCATTTAAAAAAAATTGAGAGTGCACTTACCGCCACCCATTTTGTAGGCTATAAGGACTCACACAATATTCCTCTGTGGTAATGTAGCTGCTCTTACTGATTAGTGCAGTAACATCCACTCTCTGCCCCCTCAAAAAAGTTAAAAATAATTTTTTGCATGCACACATTTAGCACTTAAAGTAGGATACCTTAGGCACCTAACGCAGCTTAGTAAAAGGGCTCCTAGGTTGTTGTTCTTTGAAAATTGGTTGTCTGTATGAATATTCAAAGCTTCCAATTTGAGTGCAAAAAGAATAATGTTTCTTCTGTGTATTCTGCGTGTTTTGCATACCAGTTTCTTATAGCTTACTCTCTGGATTCTCAGGTCATTGCTTTTGGTCTGGTGTGTGCCTCATACTCCACCATCTGAGGCTCTCCCAAACTAGTCTGAGCTTTTCTTCCATTCTTAGATATTTCTCTATGGTATGGTAACTTCTGCTGCTACAAATAAAAGAAAGTATGATCTATATATAACAGCATCTTGGTCACATGACTGGATAGGCACAAAAGCATCTACATTGAATTTTCCCAGAGGCTTCCAAGCAAAATGTTATATTTCCCATGACATCACAGTCTGTGGTGAGAAGCAAATGACCCAGTAGGTGCTCTATGGCAGTTATTTTGTATAATCGTTAAGTGTATTTTCAATGTGTCTGGGGAAAAATAATATCCCACATGAGATCCTGAACTTGTACAAATGTCAAGCATTGATGGATAATGAAAGAGGGCAAAGCTTCAATGCTGAGCACTAGTTCAGTGACTATATATCAAACCTCTTCTGATGAAATGCTTATATATACTGCCCTGAAAAGCCGGAACACAGTAACTTAAATTTTTGTCAGAACTGAGGTAACTCACCAGATGCCCTGTAGTTGTTGTGTATTTCTTAATACGGAAGACACTTAACTTTCGGATGCATTTCAAGCCTGTAGCAAAAATCCAAAACACGGTATTTCTTAAAAAAAAAAATAAAAAATAGGAGATGTTAGTTTTGGTCAAGAATTACATTATGGAGATTTTTTGGAACTTTTCTCATTTACATTCTCAGTAGTTACTATGTTTTAGCTTTTCAGGGCAGTGTACACATATTTCAAATTTATTTATAACCTGCTATACTTTGACAGTTCAGAGCAGTTTACAGCAAAGAGGATCTACCAGATGTACATGAATTACATATTGGATTATATTAAATATCTGCTCTTGTTGTGCCTCTCCCTCAGCCACACCCTGTCCAGCACCTCTTCCTCATCTTCTCTATTCTGCCCCCACAGGTGCAGGCCCCCTCCCAGTCCAGTCCCAGTCTTTCATCCTTTCTTAGCACTTCCACACCTATTGGTCCTTTAAACACTTTTTCTTTGCTGGCATTGGCAGCAGCATTTGCAAGCAGCTAGAGCTGACTCCTTCCTTCTGCCGCATCCCATCCAACAGACACAACTTCCTGTATAAGCGTGGGTGGGACACGGCAGAAGGAAGGAGTCTGTTCTGGCTGCTTGTAAGCACTGCCGCCATCAATACCAGCAAAGAAAAAAAGTTTAAAGGAGCAATATATGTGTGGGGAGGGGGTGCTGAGAGGATAAAAGAAAGGGACTGGATTTGTGGCTGAGGGGTGGGGGGCACTGCACCAGTGGGAGAAGGGAAGATGCTAAAGAAAAAAAAAGAAAAAACATGACAGGCAGTGGCTTAGTGAGTGGGGTGGGAGATGCAGACTGCCCTGGGCACCATTTTATCGGGGGCGTCGGCACCTCTCCTCTCCACACACCCACCTGCCTCTTCAAAGTATCATCAGAGGCAAGCAGCATCTCTAACCTGCTGCTCATACCAAATTCAGCTCTCCCTCTAACATTTCTTCCTGGTCATGGGCCCTGACAAGCAGCAGGCAGCCGTCCACCGACCTCCAAAATTTAAAGGTACCGCTGGGGGGCTGGGATGGAATTTAAAGGGGCTGGGGGTAAGTAAAAGTGATGATTGATTGGGGGGGGCTGGGACGGAATTTAAAGGTGCTGGGGGGTTGGGACAGAATTTAAAGGTGCTGGGGGATATATAAAAGTGATGATTGATTGGGGGAGGGGGGCTGGGACGGAATTTAAAGGTGCCAGGGGGCTGGGATGGAATTTAATGGTGTCTGGTATATATTAGTATACAATTTGGTTCAGAATGGTTTTTTTTTTCTTGTTTTCTTTCTCTAAATCTGGGGTGCGTCTTATGGAGCGAAAAATACGTTGTACAAATATGAAGTAGCAGTTTCCTTTCCTAGACCAGGGCTGTATTCTTTTCTTTCTCAGTGCTGCACTGGTGCTCTCTGCCTTTCTCCCATCCCAGAAACTCATTGATGGGGGGGGAACTTAGCAGGGATTCTACAGCATGAAGGCCTAACACTCCTTCTCCCCATCGACATCAGAGCAGTGAGTTAACCTTTCTGTTATTCCCATATCCCTGCAAAGGTTCAGTTGCCTACCAGTTACTTCCTACAGCTGAATAGGATAGGATACAGATTTTGAAAAGGGCACTGCCCTGAACTGGCATAAGATTATTAGTGGTAAGGACCAGCTCTTCTAATTCTGGGGAGGTACTCAAATTGATTAAAACATGACCAAGAAGGCAAAGTTACAGCCTATGGGGAGAAATATCCATCAACACAGTCCCCATGGAACCCCCTGCAGCAGGTTTGGTGTCCTAATCTGCCCTAGTGCATTTTTGACCTGCTCTGTGGGGAAACCCCCCACCCCCCTGCTATTGCACAAACACTGCCTGCTTACTCAGAATTCTCCCTTTAGGGTCCATCTCCTGATAATGCCAGATAGCCAACAAAGCTTTTTACACCAATCTGGAATTCTTTAATGAGAATAATCTTCCAAGCCTGGACTTTCCCTGTCCTTTGTTTCCAACCAACCCTAGTCAGAGTTCACAAGGGAACTACTACAGAGTACAGTATTTGGATCCCCCCCAGTGATTCTAAAGAATCACATATCTTTTCAGACACAGAAGATGAATAGCCAGGGGAAGTAAGATGTTTATTTAATGAATTGGGTATGAGTGTACATAAAAAATATCTGACAAGCACTCCTCTTCAATAATACTGAGCCAAAGAAACCAGGAGAATCATAGGCTCAAGCTGTTCTCTACCTTCCTCAGAATGGCTGGACAAAGTCTCACTATTGCAGCTGTTCTGTACTCTGTCTGCCCTCAATTTTACTTTCATGTCTCATACAGTTGCTCACCTCCTTCCTGCACTTCTGCCCCAATCTCCTGCCAGCTCCCTCCCTCCAGCTGCAGAGGAGTGTAGTCAAGGTCTTCAGGGGGGGGGGGCTAGGTGAATCCACAGCTCTATAGCCTTGTGGCTTGATGCAGTTTCATTGGTTAAGCAGGCAGCCTGTTCAACCAATTAAACTGCATCAAACAAAAGAAAGCAGGGATGTACGGCTGGGGATCTATCCAGCCCCCTGAAAGCCTTGGCAGCACTATTCTGAATTTGATTGGTTGAGCAGGCAGGCGGCAGAAGCTGTTCTCAGTCAGATTCAGAGCATTGCTACCAGGGCCTTCAGGGGGCTCGGTGAATTCCCAGCCCTGCTTCTTTTTTTTTTACTTTTTGCTTAATACAGTTTGCTTGGTTGAGCTGTTCAAACAAAAAAGTGGGGCTATAGAGCTGGGGATTCACTGAAGGCCCTGACTGCACACCACTGGTTAAACTGCCATATTTTATCACAGCTTTGTAACTGCTCTCTCCCCTCTTTTTTTTAAAAAAAATTCTTTATTCATTTTTAAACTTTCATCAAGTGTACAAAAATTCATAATAAACACTATTAATTAGACCACTTGAACATCTTATCATTATATCCTATAAATATAAATGTAACCCTCCCCCAAAGCTCATTATTCATTATAAGATCATAAACCCTACACTTGAAACCCTCCCCCCCGCCCAACATTAAGTGGTGCTCTCTCCCCTCTTAATTTTTACTTAAAAATTGCCCTGTTAACCTATCATTGATGATTGTGTGGGAATATGTATTCCTTTGATTGTTGGAGATCACGCAGCTCTTGCTATTTGTGATCCTGGGCAAGTCACGTAGCCCTCCATTGTCTCAGATACAAACTTAAAAGTATGAGTCCATTGGGGACAGGAAAATTATGATTGTACCTTACTGTACTTTGCCATGAACTACTGAGAAAGACATGTGCTAAATCTAATTGCTTTTATTCTTCACCCTTTCACCCCTTTTTGAGTTGCAGATCTTTCCTTGTTTGCTGTGTTCTGTTATATTTTTTGGGACAAAGTTAAAGAGAGGGCGGGGTTAAAGCACTTGCTAAATTTGTCACAACTATTGTTCACAAATTCTTATTATGATACAGTATATCTATGGTGCTGATGCTAATAATTTCATTAAATAACAGTTTCCTTTGCTTTCTAGCCAGCAGTGATGACATGACTTTGACCAGCCCTAGTATGGACAATTCCAGTGCTGAGCTGCTCCCTGGAGGCGAGTCGCCTCTAAACAAAAGAATGACTGAGAATCTGCTTGCATGTTTATCAGACTATGAACGCGAAGCTATCCTCAATGTGCCTGCAGCACAGAATCCAGAGGATCTTCGCATGTTTGCAAGGTAGAAAAATAAAGAATAACTCTATACAATATATACATATATATATATTTTTTTAGTTCTTTATTGATTTTCCATACTTCAAAAGTGCAATACAAGAATATATAACACATAATACATCATTTTAAGCACATTTAACTTACAATCTATAATAAAAAAATGCTAAGCGCGCATGCGCACTTTTAGCCCGTGCTTCCCTGATCTCTGATCTGTCGGGCTGTGGCCAGCAAGAGTGCGCATGTGCGCTTACTACATCACCACAGCCGGCGGAGGGAGCGAACGCTAGGAGCTGCCAGCGGGTACGCCCTGGATCGCCATCTTGGCGGCGTTTTTTTATTTTTTTTTTCACGGGTCCAGGATGCAATCTCCCAGCAGCGGTGGCTTGGATTTTTTTGGGTAGGCTGGCTGCCAGGAGTGAAGAAGAGACCCATCAGCACATGCACAGCAATGTAGGGGAGCTTTAATGGCATGCCAGTAACAACCACCAGTAATGAGCATGTGCGCCAGCGCACAAAAACTAGGCCACGGGTTGGAAGGTATAGGTCTGGGAACCGGTACCAGGACTCACGGAGTGACTCGCGGAGCTTCGGCTGCTAGGAGGAGGGCTTCGAGGCGAGGGGCCGCGAGAAGATGCGGATGGCGGCGGATGGAGCAATCGCAGAGTCCTGCCGTCGTAAACTTTCCATCCGGAACAAGTTGAGCGCTAAGTCGAGGGGTGGGGTGGGGGGAAACGTGAGATCCACCTCTAATACGTCGGAGATGTGAAAGCGAATAGAATAACTCAGATCACAGAAAACTGGAGTAGATCAGGAAGGTAGGATTCAAATTTTAACAACTTTCTTGGTTGAACAACAAATGTGGCAATATTTTGTCTAAATAAACTGCATCAGTGGTCAACAGACATCAAAACAGGTTACTCCAAGATCATAGGTTTAAAATGCAGCTTTGATTTCCAGATAAAGTGGCATGCTCCAAGAATAACTAATTAATCCAAAATTGGTAAAGTAGGAAAATATAAATATTAAAGTGCAAAATACTTTTTGCTGCTACTACACAGGGAAGTGGAGTGCGGAGGGTAATGCTGCTGGTGAGGAAAGGGGGCTGGGGCTGAAAGGGAAAAGATGCGAGAAGGGGGCTGGGTGGGTATAAATGGGTTTGGAGCTGGGGCTGAAAATAGGGGACATGTGAGGGGAGGAGGCTTTACAAAACTAGTTATATATATAACCACTCATTTTCTCCCAACCCCCACTCATTGATTAAGAACATAAGCAGTGCCTCCGCCGGGTCAGACCATAGGTCCATCCTGCCCGGCAGTCCGCTCCCGCGGCGGTCCAAACAGGTCACGACCTGTCTGAATCACCAGAAGGGGCTCCCTTGCCACCTTGGTTTCTCATTGAAGTCCTATCTTCCCATCGTAGTCCTAACCCTCTGCCCAATTCCGGTCCTCGAGATCTACTGGCAGGCCAGGTTTTCAGGATATCCACAATGAATATGCTTGAGAGAGATTTGTCTGCACTGCCTTCTTGGTATGCAAATCAGTCTCATGCATGTTTATTGTGGATATCCTGAAAACCTGGCCTGCCAGTAGATCTCGAGGACCGGACTTGGGCAGCCCTGGTCTAGACACAGAGCCTTCCATGGCTGTAGTTGATGTATAGGGTACAGTGAGTGGCAGGGATCTAGAGAGCTATGAGTGACTGATACACAGAGTAGATCAACAAATGTGAGATATAGACATAAAAGAGGTAAATTTCAAAACTTTAATTCACAAATTTAACTAGAGCCTAACGTGCCCAAAAGGTTTTGAAAAAATCTCTATGGTTGCTGTTCAAAGTGTAAACTGGCATTTCCTTAAGGGTCTCGCCACAAGCTACCATCACAGCCACAAGCTCCTCCCCCCCCCAAAAAAAAATCTTGTTCCATTATCTTACACTGAAGATCTCATGAGGGAGAAAGGAGGTTGTGGCTGTTAGCGTAGCTTTAGGAAGTGAGACCCTTAAGGTAGTGTCAGTTTTGGAAAATTTGTAATTGTGGCCTCTGCCTGACCTTGTACCCCTGACCTTATACAAGGCTCATGAACCACCAACAGAGTTCTTCTGATATATTTTGGAGAACAATATTCTCCATTATTAAGAAAATCTATAGCGATTAGAATATAATTGTGAGATTGACCAATGGTGTTGGCATTTTTGGCTTAGGAAGAGTGTTCCTTTCTACTCAGTAGTAGTTTTTGAAAAGCCTTTTGATGAGGTATCGCAAATAGATAAGTAACGCTAATAGATAAATTTTATTATATCTATCAAGTTAGCGAATAGTTTATATCTCTTTTTTGTTGTTTTAATAGGCTGAATATTGAGATTGTTAAATATTTAAGTGTGTTGATATTTTGTATCTTGGGAGTTTCAGAACATACATTTGAGAAAGATGTTATGGTTTGAAACCCAGTCTGTCCTTCCTCATTTTCCTTCCTCTTTCCCTCTTTTCTTTCCTTCCTCCTCTTCTTTTCTATTCCTATTTTATTGCTTCCTCTCCAGTTCATTTAGACTCTATGGTATGGTCTGGGTCTTGTCTACTGTAGCAAATAAATACTGCACTAATTAAAATTAACATTCTGCAATTCAGGCAGAAAAACATTGTATCCTGATATCATTTATGACCCATTGCATCCAACAATTTGGAATTTTTTCCGGAGGAGTATTTGAATATGTCCTTGAACTCTGCTTCTTGAGAGCAGATTTGACTACCACTGCTTGGTGAGACAGTTGATTTTCTCATGTCCAATTGTTGAGCAGTCTTTATATTTTTTTCTCCAGCCTTTTCAAGTTGGTTGCACTGAAGAGGGAGCTTTCCAGGTTTTTGTTTGCAAGTCCAATAAAATCTTATAAGAAACATAGAAACATAGAAACATGATGGCAGATAAAGGCCAAAATGGCCCATCCACAGTAACCATTATCTCTTCCTCTCTCTAAGAGATCCTACGTGCCTATCTCAGGCTTTCTTGAAATCAGACACAGTCTCTGTCTCCAACACCTCTACCGGGAGACTGTTCCAAGCATCTACCACCCTTTCTGTAAAAAACTATTTCCTTAGATTACTCCTGAGTCTATCACCTCTTAACTTCACCCTATGCCCTTTCATTCCAGAACTTCAATTCAAATGAAAGAGACTCGACTCATGTGCATTTACATCACGTAGGTATTTAAACGTGTCTATCATATCTCCCCTCTCCTGTATTTCCTCCAAAGTATACAGATTGAGATCTTTAAGTCTGTCCCTTACGCCTTGTGACGAAGACCACGCACCATTTTAGTAGCCTTCCTCTGGACCGACTCCATCTTTTTTATATCTTTAGGTGCTTTCAGGTATATTAGAATATGAAAGAATTCCCTTCTCTAGTATCTGAGTCGTCTTGAAGTGAAAGTGATAGTTCCTTCGAGATCTTTTATAAAAATTTTGGAAACCATATATACTCGAATATGAACAGAGATTTTGGGGCCAAAAAATGAGGGTCTCAGTTTATATTTCAGTCTACTACTGTAGTTTAAAAGAATATCCAAATTTAAGCCTACTGTGGGGAATGGAGTCATAGGTCAGGGGCAGGTCCGACATGTGAGGTAGTCTGCTAACTTCTCTCTGTGGCGTCCACATCATCCATGCTGTTTGCTGGCCGCCAGGAGGAGGGGAGGAGTGAGGAGTCAGTGGCACATCTAGATTGTGAGCAGCCCTGCCTTTGGTCCCGTCCCGGTCCTGCTAAACCGGCTAGCAATAACAAAGCCAGATGCTTCAGGGGGCCTTCCCTCGTGCCAAATCGCTAAAGGCTTTGCCAGTCTCAATCCCGCCCCCCTCTGAAGTTACTTCCTGATTTTGAGAAGGTGACTTGCGGCAAGTTTATGTGATATAGAAGTAAAGTTTTTGCACTTGGTGAGGTGCAAAACAGAAATGAACCCCCTCCAAAATATGTTCCAGTACATTTACATGGGAAAAGCAGTTTCAACAGTTGCAGTACACATATACTGATTAAACATAATGATTAAAGAATTGCTCCTTTCAAACTGCCTTCCTCTCTCATCTCCTCTTGATCACAGACACCCAGAAAAAACACAGAGTCATACCAATACATATGTGCAGACACACAGAAATGTACAAATCCACCACCCTTCTCCTCCCCACCACAACACACAATTATATGCAGAGAAGCTGGAAAGAATTTCATGAGGCATTGTCTGCATTATTTATTAATTAATTAGTTTATTTTTGGTACTTGATATACTTTATCTTTATTGGAAGCATCTATACCGCTACTAATGACTGGGGAGTCAATTTAGAGCGGTTTTCAAAGACATCTGTAATGCATTTTAAATACAAATTCAGATGGATTCTACTGTGATTTTTGTTGGCCTCCTAGCTGCTTGTCTGGGGTATCATGTCTGTATTTGCATTATTATACTATTATATATGCATGCTATGTTTACACAAGATTACAGTTAACCATTCTAAGTATACTATATTTATACCCTCCTAAATAGGTTAACCATTACAACTAAGTAATCTATATTTGCCTGCATCCTAAATAGCTCTAGCAACATGTACTATATTCATCTTATTTACTCTCATCCTAGATAATTCTAGTTACATTCATCCTAATTTATTTTAGTTCCGTTTACTATATTCATCATATCTTAAACATATCTGGAAAGATCTACTATGCACATACATGTTATGTCCTGTCCTCCTATCATATTCCTAGTTGGGGGGGGGGGGGGAGGATCCTGTTATTTTCCTCTATGTTGCTTCCTCCCTCTATTGGCTCACAGTTTCAGTTGAAGTAGTCTGAGAAAAGGATAGTGTTTATCCCTTTCTGGAATTTTCCGGTGTCCTGTTCTAATCTAATCTAAGGCTTGGCTTTATATACCGAGTTATCATTCTAAGAAAGCTTGACTCGGTTTATAATAATTAACAAATAAAAACCATAAAAAATAAGACTAAATTTCGGGAAATTAATTTTCAAAGTGTTTATCAAATAAAGTAGTTTTTAAAGATTTGCGAAAAAAATTGAAGTAAGCCAGAACTCCTTAAAAGAAATGGAAGATCATTCCAAAGTTGAGAAAACTTTAATTCCTTCGGTAGGGCGTTCCACCACATTGGAGCCATTACAGAGAGCATTCTTGCCCTTGTGCTTTTTTATTTGATGTCTTTGAAGGAGGGTATTTGTAGTAGAGACTCCTGGCTTGAGCGTAGGGCACGAAGTGGAGTATGGTTATGAAGTCTGGCCACAAGATACTGCAGTTCTGAGAGGTGAACGGTTTTGTACGTCAGCAGTAAGATCTTGAATTTCATCGGGAGCCAGTGTAACTCTTTCAGTAGCGGGGTGACACTCGTCTGTCTTGATTTTCCTAGCAAAAACCTTGCTGCAGCATTTTGTACTGTTTGGATCTGTCTGATCATGTATTTCGATAAACTCAGCAAAGTTGCATTGCAGTAGTCGAAGATTGTAAGTACCAGGGATATTACTACATTGGACATTGCTTGGTGGGAGAGGTAGGGTTTCAGCCCTCTATAGAAATAATTAATAGTAGTAGTAGTAACCCAGTAAAGTTTGCCATAAGCGTTTTTGATGATGCTTTGGATCTGTATTGTCATGTCTAGGCTTGGGTCCAGCTATACTCCTAGGTTTCTCATTCCATTCTTGGCTGATTTTATGGTATTGTTGTTTAGTGTTAGTTGAAAACTGGAGCTATTTCCTCCCCATTTATTTATGAGAAATAGTTCTGTCTTTTCTTTGTTAGCTACTAGTCTGTTTGCTTAATGCTGATACTGTACTATCAGTGTGATATACAAATCGTAGTTAAAACTTTTGTATGAAAGGAAGCTCCAGAATGAGAGGGCATTGGATTACGTTAAAAGGTGATAGGCTCAGGAGTAGTCCTAAGAAAATATTCAAGAAAGCATGGGGCAGGCATTTGGGATCTCTTAGGGAGAGGAGAAAATAGTGGATGCTGTGGATGGGCAGACTGGATAGGTCATTTGGCCTTTATCTGCTGTCATATTTCTATGTTTCTAGAACAGTAAAATGAAGGGAAAGGACAACAGATACACAGAGAAGGTAATGCATAGCATAATAGTTGTATCCAGTATATAACAAATGATGAAATAAAAATTAATAAGCAGGACACAGTAAGAAGGGGAAGCAGTAGTAGGCCCCCATTTTCTCTCTTCCTGCAGAGGAATGGAGTAAGTTAGAACAGGGGAGGGCAACCTACAGCCACTGAAATTTTATGCAGCCCCCAAGATCAAGAGAACTATACATAGAAAACATCATTAATCTGAATTTTGGCAATTTTAAATATTGTATTTTGCAAATGTTTTCAGAACAGCCACTCTTAATAGTTTGTTTCATCATTTTTCGTTTCTATTTTTACTTATTTACTTATCGCAGAGGGTCTGTGGAGTTCTGTGCATTTCCGATTCCAACATTCGCATTCCTCTAGAGGTAGTACTAATATTCATGCAGACCTTTGTGTATAAAAGCTGCCTTCCCCTGAGTTAGAATGATAAAGAATAGGCCTGACAGAAAAGTAGCATCTTCGGAGACAATTAAACCTTAAATTGGGGGCGTAGCTATGGGTAGGCCTTTCCCACTCAATTTGGGCTCCAGCCCACCCAGTCTCTCACGGCATGAGCATGTGGTGCCAAGGCCAGGCTGCAGCATCGGTTCCACTCATTGCAGTGCTGTTAGTGCAGCCTAGCCTGCCACCTCAAAGGAAGAGTGAGTCACTCCCTGCCCCAGCTCCGGAGGTAG
Organism: Geotrypetes seraphini; assembly: GCF_902459505.1. NCBI lineage: Eukaryota > Metazoa > Chordata > Amphibia > Gymnophiona > Dermophiidae > Geotrypetes > Geotrypetes seraphini. Next base: position 46,641,292 of record NC_047094.1, on the reverse strand, counting down.
GTCAGGGCTCAGCGCACTCACACAGTTGCACTCCTCCAGGATGGTTCTGTCCACTTTGGGCTCAAGCATGCCCAAAATTGGCTGTCTAGCTATGCTACTGCCTTAAATATGAGGGATCAGAATGCAAAGAGGCGGAAGTTGGTTCCAGAGTGTGGGGGTTAAATAGCTTAAAGCTGTTGATCAAGAGGACTCGAATACTTCCTTTAACCCTCGCTGAGGGGCTGTTAGTTAATGAAAATCTCTTTTTTTTGTTCTTATATTGTTTCTCAGCCTGGGGACATTTTCATTTAATGAAAGTACAGACCATTCAGCCTATTATGTGTTAATCTGCCTAGTATTACATGGCTTGAATAGTTAAACAGAGATACAAAGATGATAGAGGCACAAATGATGGAAAGACTAAGATGAAAGGCTTTTTGCATGTGCATATTTTTGTCAGCCAGAAGCAATGGAAGATGAAAAGCAAAGTGCTGTTAAAGTATCTGACTGTAGAAGCAGAAGAATGAAAGCATAAGGAAAGGATGTGGATTTTCTCTCGGGGCAGCAGGAATTAAAAGGAGTTGCTTTGTTTATGGAAATGCATTTTCCAGTTCTGAAAACCAGAGCAGAATTTGGAATAGATGATAATTATAAAGTGTTACTATGGGTAGAGATGACATTTTTTTTAGAATATTTACTACTACCAAAGACCTGCTATAATTTAGTAGGACTCGCTCATTAGCATTTGGCATTGGGAACTCACCCCAGCCCTCTCCAGGTTACCATCATGCACTCTTTCTCAAACCCCCTTCTCTCTCTCTCTCTCTCTCTTTCTCTCTCTTTCTTTCTCTCTCCTTCTCTCTCTCTCCTTCTCTCTCTTTCTCTCTCCTTCTCTCTCCTTCTCTCTTTCTCCTTCTCTCTCTCCTTCTCTCTCTTTCTCCTTCTCTCTCTCTCTTTCTCCTTCTCTCTCCTCTCTCTTTCTTTCTCTCTCTCTCCCTCTCATTCTCTCTTTCTCTCTCTCATTCTCTCTTTATTTCTCTCTTTCCCTCTCTCTTTTTCTCTCTCTCTCCTTCTCTCTCCTCTCTTTCTCTCTCCTCTCTCTTTCTCTCTCCTCTCTCTTTCTCTCTCCTCTCTCTTTCTCTCTCTCTCTTTCTCTCTCTCTTTATTTCTCTCTCTTTCTCTCTCTCTCTCTCCTTCTCTCTCTTTCTCTCTCCTTCTCTCTCTCTCTCCTTCTCTCTCTCTCCTTCTCTCTCCTTCTACAGAAGGCAAGCCAGCATCTGGAGCAGTGTTTGCCAGTGCGAGGGAGGCATCCTCCATAGATGCCTGCACATGGCCCCGCTGTTGCTTCTCCTGATCTTTGCTAAACCTCCAGCCACACTGGGGCAACTGTCAAGAACAGGTGCAGCAGGCAGGGTGTAGGGTGCAGTGCAAGGGGTTTGGTAGCTGATGGAAGGTGTTTGGTGAATGCAAGAGGGAGGGGGGAGCACTCTGCAAGCACATAAGTCATGGGGTCAGTTGAGCATGCTATGTAGAGGCAAGAGGGGGAGTGTAAAGGGGAAGGAGAGAAAGTGAGTGTAGGGGGTTGATATATAAGGTGTGGGGCAGATGATGGGGTGGTATGTAGGATTATCATTTGGATGAGGAGAGTTGGGTTGGGATAACAGACTCTAAAGGGGTACTCCATTTTTATTAGCATTAAATTGGCTAACTGTTGAGCTGTAAGGGAAGTTTAAGCTTAGGCATTTAAGCATTTCATGGACTAGAGCACTGAAATGATATAGTCCTTTGCAGCAATTTAGGCTAATCGGTCATTGGTGCTAGCTCTGTGGGTCCTGGACACCCTGGATAGCTTCACTGTGTCCTAAGAAAGGGGAAAGGGAATGGGACTTGTATACCATACCGCCTTTTTGTGGTTACACATTCAAAGTAGTTTACATATATACAGATACTTATTTTGTACTTTGGGCAATGGAGGATTGAGTGACTTGCCCAGGGTCACAAGGAGCAGCGCTGGGATTTGATCCCACAACCTCAAGGTGCTGAGGCAGCAGTAACTTGTGTTGTGTTATGAGTAAGCCTCAATAATTTTGAAGAGTCAGTAAAGGAAGTAAGTTGTTCCAGGGAAAATATATTAGGTTGGGGCACATTAAAAATAGGGCATTTTCAGGGACATTTCCAGTATCCTGTCAGCTTATTTACTGTTCTGAAAAGCACTAAAGCTGAAAAATGAGTAGCGACAGGTGCTTGGAAGCAAAAAACAGAGCTACTAATTTCTGTGTATGATTTTGTGTTTAAATTTTAATTGTTTTTTAATATTTTATTTTATTTTTTCTGTTTAAAGTTTTTATTGAAAAATTTTTTCACAGTACAAACATACACACCAAACTGAACAGCAATACAAAATACAACAGCGGACAACAAATATTTTATTTTCTATTTTTGTGATCTTATTAATGTGATAGTCTATCAATCATCATCAAAAATACATACATTTTACTGATGTAATCCACCTTGCATATTCCGTTGAACTGAAAAGGTGGAATAAAAATTTATAATTAAATTTTACCAAAATAAGGCCCCCATTTATCAAGCCATGCTAGGGTTTTTTTTTTTTTTTATCACCGGCTGCTGCGGTAAAAGCTTCGATGCTCATAGAATTCTTTTTAGAGTCGGAGCTTTTACCACATTGGCTGGCAATAAAAGACCCTAACATGGCTTTGATAAAAGGGGATCTAAATCTATTGAGACATAGCTATAGTGGAAGACAACAGTCATTGCTAAGTGACCCACGGAGTTATCCACAACCAGCTCTTCTACCTTCTCCTTTCACTCACTCCTCTCCCTTGATGTGTGGGAGTTATAATATGTAGGCTATAAGAAGGTATCCTGTGTGGTGGATAAGAGGGTTGCATGTTGGGTTAGAGGGTTGTAGGCACTGGTAGTTGAGTGGTGGTACGAGTTATGAAAAGTATGTTGTGGTATGTGAAAGGGACTGTAGAGTGTATGAATAGAGGGAAAGATAGTGTGTTACCAGATAGGTTCATGCAAAAAAAAAAAAAAAAGAGTACACACGGTCCCGCCCTGTTTTGACTTCAGCCCCGCCCCACTCCATCCCCAGCCCTGTTCCCACACAAACCTCGTCTCTTCTTCCCAGGCTGCATCTCCAAGCATGCACAAACATGATGTGATGACATCACAAGCATGTGTGTGACATTGCATCGCACCCGCACATGCTCAGTGGCTCTCCATATGCAGCCCTGAACTCAGGGCTAGAGAATGACATGGGGACAGATTTTTCCCCATCCCATCCCCACGAGTTTTGTCGCCATTTCTGTACCTGCTCCATTCCTGTAAGCTCTGTCTTAACCGCACAAGCCTCGAACACTTATAATTTTAAAGTGTTTGAGGCTTGTGCAGATGAGGACAGAGCTTGCAGGAATGAGGCAGGGACAGGAAAAGAATTCGCTGGGATGGGATAGGAAAATGAGTACCCTTGGGGACGGGGAAAAATTTGTCCCCATGTTATTCTCTACTCAGGGCCTTCCAAAACCTAGACTAACTGTAGGTTTTGGAAATCCATCCGGGCATCCAGTCTTCTAAAAAGAGGACATGTCCAGGTTTTCCTGGACATCTCATAATCCTAGGGATAAAAAAACTGAGGAAATGTAGCAGTGGTGAGATTTATGGTGTGTGGTGGAATTAGTTTGGTTAGAGTGACAGTGCAAAAGAAATAAGAGACAAACTGGAGAAGGGTCTTTTTCCATGTATGTAGATTTACTGTAGAGGAAGTTGTTTATATGAGAGCCATCCCAACTCACTGTCACCTCTTCACTGCCAGAGTGGGAACCCCCCCACTGACACTTGCAGAGGCAGAGCTGCAGTCTTGATTAATCTTTGGTGACTTGGGGTTGGGGGTAGGGAACCTTCTATTATCACATCTGAGAGACTGACACTAGGCAGGCATAGGAAAGTGAGTTCAGCAGGGTCTGCATACACAGAGATAGTTTATATCAAGGGTGTCAAAGTTCCTCCTCGAGGGCCGCAATCCAATCGGATTTTCAGGATTTCCCCAATGAATATGTATGAGATCTATTTGCATGCACTGCTTTCATTGTATGCTAATAGATCTCATGTATATTCATTGAGGAAATCCTGAAAACCTGACTGGATTGCGGCCCTCGGGATTGTGCATCAAAGGTCAGTGAGCTAGTGATCCAGTTCCAAAAGACAAATCCATTGCACCCAGTTTTGGTGGCAAATGCTGGTTCTTTCTGCAGATGTCTGAACGTAAGTTTCATGCATCACTAAAATGTACAAAATAAGTATTGGCAGAGAAAAAGAGAGATGAATGTGCATAAAATGTATGACAGCCCTGCTCTGTTTCAGGAAATAAGTAACACCGATATGCTGTTTAAGAGGCAGATGTCCAGAAGTGGGGCTTTCAAGCACAGAAAAGCACTTTCATCTTTAGAAATTCAGAGCTTTGAGTGGAAACTTGAAAGTCTAGGACATAGTAGTAAAATCAGTGAATTTTTTTCATACTGATTTTCATTTAGCTCTATTTGTTATCTCTGTCATTCAAAATGATGCTCTCCAGATTTTATTCAAGCTCAGTCTTTGCCACTCAGGTACATTAACATTGATCTGATTCTTAAAGAGCTGAGCTGTAAATTGCATTTATTAACTATTACACTGAAATCACATGAGCATGATAGAAGAATGCATTTCAAATAATTGGACAATTGTCCATTATGTTCATAAGAACATAAGCATAAGAACATAAGCAATGCCTCCGCTGGGTCAGACCTGAGGTCCATCGTGCCCACCAGCCCACTCACGCGGCGGCCCAACAGGTCCAGGACCTGTGAAGTAATCCTCTATCTATACCCTTCTATCCCCTTTTTCAGCAGGAAATTGTCTAATCCTTTCTTAAACCCCGGTACCGTACTCTGTCCTATTACATCTTCTGGAAGCGCATTCCAGGTGTCCACCACACGTTGGGTAAAGAAGAACTTCCTAGCATTTGTTTTGAATCTGTCACCTTTCAATTTTTCTGAATGCCCTCTTGTACTTTTATTATTTGAAAGTTTGAAGAATCTGTCCCTCTCTACTCTCTCTATGCCCTGTAAGTCTCTATCATATCCCCTCTAAAAAGTTTTAAACAATCATTTTCATTTAAACACCCTTGTCTTTAAAACCTCTGTTAGAGATGTTTCCCTTAGAACAGTGGTCTCAAACTCAAACTCTTTGCAGGGCCACATTTTAGATTTGTAGGTACTTGGAGGGTCTTGGAAAAAATAGTTAGGGCTCCTTTTACGAAGGTGCGTTAGGACCTTAACGCGCAGAATAGCGTGGGCTAAAATGCTGCGCGCGCTAGCCACTACCGCCTCCTCTTGAGCAGGCGGCAGTTTTTCAGCTAGCGCGCACTAATCCAGTGCGTGCGCTAAAAACGCTAGCGCACCTTCGTAAAAGGAGCCCTTAATATCTTATCAAAGAAATGACAAATCTTTCCTTTTGGCTAAGTCTTAATAATAATATTGTCATTTATAGCTAAAGAGACATATGATCAAGAAACTGTTTTAGTTTACTTTTGTGATTATGATAAACATACTGAGGGTCTCAAAAAAGTACCTGGCGGGCCGCATGTGGCCCCTGGGCCACAAGATTGAGACCACTGCCTTAGAACTAAGGGAGGTAATCTGTGAGTGTAAGTATACTCCTCCCTCCATATTCTCAGGGGGTCAGGGGCAAAGCTGGCCCGCAAATAAGAAAAATGTGTGAATAACTTTAGGGTTGACTCTGACCCACCCCCGCCTCCCTCCCATCTCCCAGACTTCTGCACATCTTACGTATGGCCGACTCTGACCCACTCCTGCCTCCCGGACCTCTCCACACCATACTCTTAAAGTCTGGTGGTCAAGCGGTGATGTGGGGCAGGAGCGATCTTCCTACTACATGTCTGCCTCATGGAGCCGTGAACAAAAATGGCTGCTGTAAGTTCCCGTTGTAGTCTCATGAGTACAGCTAACTCAAGACCTGTCAGTTTTGACCAATCTCACACATGGACACAGTTATAAATCTGTTGCCTGATTTACAGATAGATGGCTATGACCCCTATGAATTAAAGTACATCTGTACCAAATCTCCTTGAGTGCAGCCAATAATAGGTGGCTCTGCCCTCTGTGAGGTGCTGCAAGGAGAAGACCAGGCAAAAAAAGTTGCTTAGGAAGAAATTGTGGGAGTCATTCTGGACAGTTATTGTGAGCTACAGTGAAAGAAAATCCCACCACAACAAGTCCCTGTTCATTGAGTCTCTTTGTGCTTTTTCACTGCAGTGGGGTAAACCCGGCACTGAATCAGTCCCATCCTGCAAATCTGAATCCATGGCAGCAGACTGGCTGTGGCTCCAGAAGTGGTGTGCTTGCTCTTGTAGCACAGGCAAGCTCGGCTCCACAAGCGTTCTCTCCTACCTTGTAAACACAGCCATTTACACAGGCTGAAGCTAAGCTCATTGACATGACACCTCCCTCCCCCATTCCCCCCATTTCTGGCCCTATAAACATGTATGCAGTTAACTTACATTGTTACCATGTTGTTTTATGCATTTAGGGCTCAACTCTATATGTCATTTAAAAAATCGGCAAGGTGCACATCCCTATGCATTGCATAAGTTAGGTGCATCCATTTAAGTCAGCTAAAACCAAGCCTAAATGCCTGTGAATGTGTACTCATCGGGCATATTCTTTAACAATGTGCATAACTTTTAGGAATGCCCATGATCCGCCCCCCCCCCTTTCAAATTTGTGCACTGCAGCTGTAGAATCGCAATTTGAGTTCTGCATAACTTTTAATTACTGCCAATTAAAATCAATTATGAAGTGTTCATTGCTGCACCAATTAGGCCAATTAATTAGGTTGGGCACACATATTGGCTATGAATACCCATGTGTGTGCACAACCTTAAGCGCCATATACAGAATTTGGGGGTTTGTAAAAAGGGATTCAGTATGTCTAATAGGGCACAGAAGTTACAATTTGATACTTATAGTGGGTTTTTCTCCCTAGGCTCTTACACTATTTCCGAGGAAGACACCACTTGGAAGAGGTCATGTACAATGAGAATATGCGTCGTTCACAGCTACTGATGCTGTTTGATAAATTCCGCAGTGTGCTGGTGGTGACGAACCATGAGGATCCTGTCATTTCTGTTTTTCAGTCACTTTCTTAGTGACATACAGTGCCAATTTGGCAGGGACATTGCCTCATTTTAGACATCACTGTGGATAGAAATATTTTTTTTAAATTGTTTTATATACATAATATATTTTAATATTTAAAAAATGTAAAAAATAATTCACGATAAAGCGCATACAACATCTGTAGAATACAGGATTTGCCTTAATAATTTATGTCTTTCTATTTTGAAAGCTGGTGTGGCTAAATAAATGACACTTGGTTTAGCTCAGAACCTGGAATCTGTGGAGTACTGCTTTCAATGCATATTCATTGGGGAAATCCTGAAAACCCGATTGGATTGCGACCCTCAAGGAGAGACTTTGAGATCTCTGTGTTAGACTAACTAAGATAACGGATACTGCAAAAGCTTCTGTATTGAGACCCATTAAGTACATGTACAGATGTGGAGTGGAGTAGTGTTTTCTGTCCAAAATGATGGTCTGAGTACAGTGCCATGAAGCTGAGCTTCCCTGTCAGGTATCCTTTGTTCCATGTGTCCTCAATTATATACAGTGGTGCCTCACACAACGAACTTAATTGGTTCCAGGAGCAAGTTTGTTATGCGAAAAGTTCGTTATGTGAAACGTGTTTTCCCATAACAATACATGTAAAAAAAAATAATTCGTTCTGTAGCATAAAATATGCTGTCATTTTTCCCCATTTCCCTGTGCAGCAGCATAAGGGGTTAGGGAGTTTCTCAGGCTGGCAAACTGTCTTCTCCTCTCCCTCTCTAATGCTCCTCCTATGCTTTCCTTTTCTGTTCTCTTCCTCCTTCACCATCCCCTCCTCTTTGTCCAATCTCTCTCTCTCTGCTTCTCTCCTCCTCTCTGATTTTCTTCTTCTACCTTGCCTCTCCTCCACCCTCTGATGCTCGTCTCTCCTGATTCCCCCCTCTGGTGCTGGCCGACTCGTGGCTGGCACCCATTGGCTGCTGCGCGCGAGACCTGCCAGCGGCCGGATGCAATGGGAAGCAGTCATCTGTTGGAGGCTGTAGTCGGGAGTCAGCGCCGTTAAAGCTGGTGGTTCTGCTTAGAAAGAACCACGCGCCTGTTTAAAACTGTCACGCCGCTGGAGCCGGGAGGCGACAGAGAGCAACCGTTGCCAATCCAGCGCGTCTCTCCCCGTCTCCTCCCTGTGCGCGCATGCTCGCTCTCAGGCCTCCCCTCCCCACCCCACCATCCTAACTCATACCTGAGGCCGTCCACCACCAACACCACTTCTGCGGCTCGCTCGCGCTTCGATACCCTGTCCCCTCTGACGCGGGCCGCCTCGCTGGAAACAGGAAGTGTTTGGGGGGGAGGGCTAGATGCTGGATAATCGGGGGAAACAAGTGAGAGAGGGCAGTTAAGCGCAGTGCCTGCGCGGAAGGATGCAGCTCGGGCGACTTCGTTGTGTGAAACGAAGTCCGTTGTACGAATCAAGACAAGAAGTTCGTTGTGCGCAGCGTTCGCTGTGCGAGGCGTTCGTTAGGCGAGGCACCACTGTACCATCAAACATTTTCTTTGAAGCTGTTCTCTCCATTACATTTTCCTCACAGGTCATCTTTGATATACCATGCCAAAGACTACATCTAAGTGCTGTACAATTTCAAAAGAAACAAATCATAGTGCAAGAGGGATAGAGACTTTACTTAAAACGGTGGCCTAGGTTACACAAAGTGCCTGTTCAAATATAAAATAAACTAAGTAAAAATAAAAAAGGCATGAGAGGAAACAACCAAGTTTAAACAAGTGCACGTGGGAAATACTACTGACTGGCAGCCATTATAAGGACTAAGAATAGAAGTACCAATTTTCATGAAGTGAGATAGTGGTTCCAAGATGGTTATTGGTTAATTAGCAAGAAAGCTTGAATAAGTATATTTTCAATGCATTTTTGAAATGATGATTATAACTAGATGAGGAGGAAGCTATTCCACAGTGTGAGGGCCAACCACATTAAAATAAGAGCTTTCAGTACAATCCCACTGGACAGCTATGTGGGAAGGAACAACCAAAGGATGCAAGAGTGCAGGTGGGTTTGTGCGGGATCAACAAGTTAAAAAGTATGCAGGACTTTCAGATGTGCAATTATCAGGATTTTAAATGGGATCCTATAGGATATAGATATTTGGTGTTCCTCAATAAGAGTGACAAATGGGATTCTATAGGATATACAAGTAACCAATGTTTTTCAATAAGGAGTGACAAATGGGATTCTATAGGATATGTAGGTAACCTTGGGAGGACAGTATAGAAAATTGAATAAATAAATGAGTGACATGCCACGCCTCCACTCTACTCTTGTCTGCATTATTTCTCTGCTAGCCAATATGAGCTGAATACTTGTAGCCCCTGATCTCCCCGAAAACACTTCCTGTTTGTTAGTCTTGCAGGGAGTAGTGTCAGTGATATTTATATTTGCCTATGGTTGCATGCAAGGAGAGGCCAAAGTAAGTTGCCATTCCAAACTGTGTTCTGTAGGAGTTTCCCTATGGTTACCATATTTGTAATAGTAAAAAAAAGGACACGTGGCCTTGCCCTCTCATCTGCTCTCCTTCCCTAAACTTGGAGCCACCCGCAGAGGATCTACGAGCATGCGCGGATGTTTGTGACATTATCACATTGCAACTGCATATGCTCGGAGGCCCTTCAGACACGGCCCTGAGCTCTGGCAGAGCCGGGGCCTTCCAAAACCTGGACAAAATCATTCCAGACATCTGGACAATCCTCTAACAAGAGGCCATGTCCGGCTAAATCCAGACAGCTGGTAACCCTAAATTTCCCCGTTTTGAGTGATAGATGGTCCTCTGAAGTCGGAATTTCCTGCTCCATGTGGGAGATGGCAGATCTGCACGAAAAAGAGCAGGGGATACCCCCATTGCTGATGAGGAATTCCTGAGTTTCCTTACAGGAAGATCCTATAAAGAAGGAAAACAAAGGTTGTTAAACAGCCATTTTCTCAACCCAAGCATCAGTTTGAAAACAACCACTGACTACTTGAAACAGATTACCATGATTTAGTATGCCATATTTTCTAAACAGCTGGGTATGTCAATACTACCCACAGGCTTTGGGGCAAGTCCAGTAGATATTTATCATCGGCTTTGTGGGCTATACAAGTTCTTCTATAGCACAGGAGATAACTATCTGAAATCTTACCAAAAAAAGGCATTACTGATTAGTTCAGCCTTGTTAATCTCTAGGAAAGCTTTTTAATTGCCCCTTCCAATACCCAGCCACTTCTGCTCTGTTTTTGAAATGTTACAATCTGTTGGACATCTTACTAGTGTTTTCAAGATCAGATGCGTGGGTGTTAGAAGAGAGTCCCAAAGGTCTTCCTCTCTTCCTTGCTGGTTTTGAAATCTTTCCACTGTTGGAACTTGTGTGGGTGAAAGATTTGTGAATGAAGAAATAAAAAAAATGAACTAATGGTTCGATTCTAATGTCTTTTCACGCTTGTTGCAAAGTAAATTGAAACTTTTAAAAGTTTAATAAACTTGCTATGTGTATTTTCCCTGACCTAACATTTATTTTATATATCAACTTTTATTTTCTTCCTGGGCATTACTTCATTGTTTAGATTGCCCTAAGCTTGGGCCTTGTGATGAAATTAAACAGTCTTTTTACAGGTCATATTCCAGTTGTGGTTAACAGGTAACCAGGAAAAAGCAATATGGGAAAGATATTAAAAATGACTCAATGGTTTCCATCTTAGAACTTGAACCTCACTGTTAATTTCAATAAACATGCAAGAATAGATCTTAGGGCTGTATTTTAATTAAAGATATATTATCCCTCCTCCTCTACTGCAGCTCCTTGTGACTCTGGGTAAATCCATTAACCCTCCAGTTTTCAGAGCTTACTTCAGAAAAGCAAGGCTAATAGCATATGCTTGATTTTTATCATATGTAAATGTAGTGCCCCCTTCAGGGCAACTCGGGGTTTGGGGCCCGACTTGGCTAAAGTCCCCTGAAGGCCGTCTATCAGTCTCTCATTTGGATAGTTTGGTGCCTCCACCTGGGGAAAAGAAGTGTTAGTGGGTGGATTCACCCTCTTCTCCCTAAATAAATACACTAAAAGGATAAAGAGGCCCAAATGTATCTGAGATAACCTTCCAAACAAGGGTTTCGGTATCAATAAGAGGTCATTCTAATAGAGAGGAAAAAGGATCTCAGCAACCCCAATGGACAGTCTTATTCAAAACTGTAAGTCCGTATCACACACAGGGTTCCATTGTCTTTCATCGATCCAGAAAAAAACTATTATAGTATGGTCATCATATTAAACCAAAATTTTAACTTAGTTATTTCAATATAACTGGCTAAATCAATAATTCATATAAATAATTCATGTAATTGTGTGCCACTTGGTTTTCAATTAAAGAGATTTCAAACATTCAATTGACGGGACCTGTTTCACCACTCATGGTGGCTTCTTCAAGGGTCTTATGCAAGGATTCTACACAAAAAAAAAAAAAAATGTCAATGAAAATGTACCCAATAACCATGAAGCAAAATGGTCAAAAAATTACCCTTACTGAAATGAGAAAAACACCTCCAGTTTTGCAGTGTTCCTGTTAACAAAATGGTGTTACACTCAACTGGATGCCTAGTAGAGCCTCTTGTGGTATGGATGTATAAAGTAATGCAATGTCAAAATTTGCCAAAATAAAGGGGGAATATTCTGAAGGAATATGGTTCAAAATGTTGATTAGATGTGACATGTCCCTCAAAAATGAAGGGATTTTCACTACTTCCTGCTTGAGAAAATAATCTACAAAGTAGGCCAGTGGCTCAACTAAAGAGTCTTTGGATGATATAAGTGGACGGCCTAGAGAATTGTCGAGTCTCTTGTGAATTTTAGGAAGAATGTACAAGACAGGTATCGCAGGTCCTTTTTTATTCATTATATGTCAAAAATCTAGACTCCAATCCCAGTCTTCTAATTTTCTGAATTCTTGTTTGGAGTCTTTTGGTGTGATCCAAAGACAACTTTTTGTAAGTAGATGCATCTTGTAATTGATTAAAAATTTCTATATCATATTGTTCTTTGTCTACAACAATGGCTCCATTCTTGTCAGCTTTTTTGATCATGAAGACTATTCAAAGCTAAGCGCAGGTCTTTTGACATTTTTGAAAAATGATTGGAAGCTTGTTGATCAAAATCTTCCAAAACACATTGTTTAAAAATATGTAAAGCTGGCTCTAAAGGACCTGGTGGAGTCCAAGATGAGTGTGGTCTGAAAATAGTATGGTCACAAATACTTTCATCTTTATTCACAAATAAATTTTTAATTGTAAAGAGCGCATAAACACTTCAAAATCCACCATAAATTGGAATAAATTAAATTCTGCTGAAGGAACGATAGACCCAAAAATAGTAATTGTAATTCCGAATCAGTTAACACTCACTTGGACAAATTGAAAACTACAGATTCATCTCTGCCACTTGCATGTTCAACAGACACTATTGGGTCAATCTCGTTTGAGATCTCATGAACGGTTTTCCTCTTTGGGACCCTCATCCTCTCTTGCCTCTCCCTCGTTTTTGAAATGATCCTTTGCCTTTCTGAAAAACCTGTCCAGTTGACAAACTGGAAGCGGTGGAAGCTAAATCTGATGCTTAACTTGTATCCGCCACACCGATAGTATTGCTGGGTTCATTAATTGTATCATCTTTTAACATCCATGTGTATACCTTGTTGTTCAAATAATCATTTTCGTCTCTTAAATTTTTTGATTTTGTTCTTCTTCAATGTCTCTCTGAACTTGTTTATATTGTCCAAAAGTATTTGATGTTGGCGGTCATATTCTTCAACAGGGGATTTATCTTTCAGTTTATTTAATTTAGTCTCACACACTTTTCTCTGACTGGTTACAAATGCATTACTTTTTTTGATAATTAATAACATTAGATTGAGAGAGCATTTGTTTAAGATTCTGTTCCATTTGTCCAAAAACTCTGGATCAGATTTAAATGCCTGAGGTTCTTTAGCAATTCTCAGACTATATGGAATTCTTTCCAATTTACAATACTCAATTAACATGGCTGCATTCATTTCCATATTAGGAAAGATTTAAAGTGGGAATATAAATCTTTCCAACCAACTTTATTTCTAGTTTGAAGTGTTAAAATAGCAAACTGAGATGGTACATCCAATAAATTGCCTTCTTGTTTATTCAAAAAATTGAAGGCTGTCTTCCACATTCCAGTCATCCTATATCAAAATATAATACTACATAAATACACTAAAAGGATAAAGAGGTCCAAATGTGTCTGAGATAACCTTCCAAACAAGGGTCTCGGTATCAATAAGAGGTCATTCTAACAGAGGAAAAAGGATCTCAGCAACCCCAATGGAGTGTTTTATTCAAAACTGAAGTCCATATCACACACAGGGTTCTGTTGTTTTTCTTCGATCCAGAAAAAAACTCTCTTGTAGTATGATCATCATATTAAACCAAAATTTTAACTTAGTTATTTCAATATAACTGGCCATATCAATAATTCATATAAATTATTCATGTAATTGTGCGCCACTTAGCTTTCAATTAAGGAGATTCCCCCGCCAAACATTCAACCGATGGGACCCGTTTTGCCACTCATGGTGGCTTCCTCAAGGGTCTTATGCAAGGATTCTACACAAAAAATGAAAAATGATGTCAACAAAAATGCAACCAATAACCATGAAGCAAAATAGTCAAAAAATGGCCCTTACTTACTGAAATGAGGAAAAACTTCTCCAGTTTTCGCAGTGTTCCTGCTAACAGAATGGTGTTACTGTCAACTGGACACCAGCGCATGCGTATAAGACTGTGTTCCTGCACACGTACCTGAAATGACATACAATGTGGCGTTACTGCTGGCCAAATGCCGATGTATGTGATGTAACTACATACCTGGGCTTGCATCTAAGATTGCAGGCAAATATTGTCAACTTCAAGAACCTTCATTGATTCATGATACTTTTTGACACACATTAATGATGTTAGTGGAAGCGTGCACCTAACATTCAAAGGGGAGGGGCCTTAGGTGTCTGAGCCAATCAGGGTCTTAGGTTCCCAGGATACAGAGGAAGGATCCTAAGGCCCTGATTGGCTCTTGGGAGGGGACCCATACTTCATATGATGCACCGGGGAGGGGAAGGCCAGCCATTTTGGACTGGTGGGCCTCAGAGCAGGAGTGATCGAGCATCTCTCCTGCTCTCAACTTCTCACTAAGGTATGGGGGGAGAAGTTCGGGGGAAGCATCTGGTGGCAGGAGGGAGTGGGCATTTCTCCTGCCTTTTATTGGAGGGAAGGGGATGGTTTGAGGGAGTACCTGACATAGAGGGGCTTCAATAACCTTCTGCAAATGGTCCAGTGACAAAAAAATCATGAATCCGATGGGTCATATGAAGATAGGAAAGTTTGTACAGAACACCTATCAGTATCTGGAGATCTATCGTCAAACAGGGAATCATTCATAATACCACATCTATCCTTGGACCAAATTCAGGCCTTTGCCCATCAAAGGAAGATTTTATCTACAAAATTTTTTTAAAAAAATATATTTTTATTGAGAATTGTTCTTTCTGTATTGTTTTTCCTGCTTGTATTTACATAATTTTGATAGTCATGTTAGCTTCAGTGTTAGCCTAGTACAGCAATCGCTGATGAGCACAGACCACAGCCTGCTGACTAATGCTATACATGGATACCTTAAACCTTTCATAATATAGGATTATCTAAATTGTACAATTGTAGTTGTAGAGGAAACATGTAACAGTTACATAGATGTACTCTGCATTTCAGGACAGTAACAGTTAATACTGTACTTCCCAAAAGACTCCATCATAGAAATGATACTGGGTGCAGGTTTTATAGTGGATCAGATTTTGATCTTGTATTTAATGTTCTTTCCTGCAATATGAGAAGAGATGTCTACCCATTCCAACAAGATCTAAAAATATACCTCATTCATCTTTAAAAGGTCAACCCACTACTTTATTAACCATGGTAAAGGTAAAGATTTGAGCTGCAAATACATATCCAAATATTTCAGGGGTGGGAGGAGGAGTGATTCTGTTATAACAGTTCTCTATCTACCTCCCCTCCCCCCCAAGTCTTATAAAATGTTAGAGAGCAACATCTGGAAGTACAGCAAACTAGCCACAGTCCACCTCAGATATTGGCTATTTGCATTAACTAGCAGGGCTAAGAATTCATTAACTTAAATAAAACATTACATTATACCAAACAATGACCACAAAAGAATAACATGCCAGCATTTCTTCTTTCTTTTGAGTTTCCTCCACAAGTAATAGCAGCTACCCAGTTGACTGAGGGTGTCCTAGGCATTTAGTTTTCTATGAATTTTGCATTTGGTGTTAAGTCATTGCTCTTTTTTGTGGTTTTTTAGAGTTACTAAAGTAGAAGGGGTTAACATGCAAACTTGCATGTGCTAACCTCTATGGCAAGGGTATCAAAGTCCCTCCTTGAGGGCCGCAATCCAGTCGGATTTTCAGGATTTCCCCAATGAATATGCGTGAGATCTGTTTGCATGCACTGCTTTCATTGTATGCTAATAGATCTCACGCATATTCATTGAGGAAATCCTGAAAACCCGACTGGATTGCGGCCCTGAAGGAGGGGACTTTGACACCCCTGCTCTATGGTATGTCATTCCAGTCAGTGTTTGCACATTTGTGTGTTAACTGCAAGTTGTCATAGGGGGCAGAAAGCAGGCAGATGCTGCATATCATAGTACTCATTTCTTACTGCATGCTGATGGTGTTATAGTTCACACGGGTTTACTTAGCACCTCCTCAATAGGAGGCACTAAGGCCATCATTAGGGCTTTAAGTCACGGTAAATGCCCTTACCGTGACTTACCACAAAGCAAAACACCATCAAACCAAAACGGGCAAAGTGGAGTTGAACTGGAAGCCCCCAGGTTTATTAATAACATTTTTTTTTTATGCATAAAACAATAAAAGCAATAAAAACAGTTATAGCTGGAATGGGCTGAGCAGGCAGGGGACGCTTGGAATGAAGTGGAGGAGATGGAATGTGCTGTGGCTCAACAGCAAGGGAAGAAACAAAATATTCACAATTTATGCTCCGCAGCTGTGGAATACCTTATCCTCTCATCTCAGAGAAGAATAAAAGCTCGATCGCTTTAAGAGCAGCCTAAAGTCTTTTTTATTTAAAGATGCTTTTCACACTTAAGAATCAAATGTATGAAACTTCTTTTTAAAGAAGTATACAGCTCAGGAGACCTCAGAAATTCCCCTTGTTAGCCCTTCCCCGGTTGTATCATGTTGGTCCCTGTATGGTATGTTATGTGTTTTTATCTTATAATAATGTACCCTGTTTTAAAATGTACATCAAAGTATTATAAACCAGTGGTCCCCAACCCTGTCCTGGAGGATTTTCAGGCTAGCCCTAATGAATATGCATGAGAGCAATTTATATATAATGGAAGTGACAGGCATGCATATTCATTAGGGCTAGCCTGAAAACCCAATTGGCCTGGTGGTCCTCCAGGACAGGGTTGGGTACCACTGTTATAAACAATACAATCAAATTTTAAATAAACCTGAAGTAATGGCTGAAGAAGGATGTAGAGTAATTTTCAACATTGTCAACGTCAGTAAAACCAAAAGCTTATATAGAGATGGCATGGCTCCTATGGTAAAATCCACCAGCAGGTCAAAGTGTTTTAAACCTTCTCTTTGGATCAGCTGTGTGATTTCAATGAGGGGCCCCTGATGAAGGCATTCCTATGTGCCAAAACACAAACCGTGTAGGGTCCTATTCATCCATTTGGATCCATATTTGCTACACTGTCTGTGGAAATGACTGTCTGCCGCTATTGTATATGTTACAGTGGAAACATCCGCATACAGATGATCAATTTATCCTTATACAGATTGGTATAAACCTGGGACTATTTGTCATTATTGCCAGCTGTAACTATTTTTATTGCTTTATGCATTTTTCCAGCTCTTATGCAGTTTTATGCAGCTTTCCAGCTCATATACTCCACTTTGCCGGTGTTTTGTGGTTTCTCCTTACTGTGACTTAAACAGCAATAATACTGCAGGGACAAAAATTGCACTGCAGTATTTAAGTCCACATGTTACTAAGTCATGAGATGCAAAGCATGCATCTCATGACTATGAAAATTGCCTAATCTGTCTTGCAGCCAATAATTTTCCACTCTCCACAGCTGATGAATTATTCATGATTCTCATTATATAAGCTATGGTATTAGTTTGTAGATATGATTCCTGATGATTGTTTGTGTGACTGTTTTATCATGTTTTTATAAAATTATGTAAACCGTTTAGTTTTAAACAGTATAGAAATTTTTTTTAAAATAAAATAAATAATAAATAAATACCACAAGTTGCATTAGGGTCCAAGAATGAAGCTAAAATAACCCCAACTCTTTGTACTGTACTGGGAGCATCAGGCCATGCAAAGCCAATGCTCCCAGGCTGCAAGAATGAATTACTCTCCTAGACAGAACCCTTCCATGAAATGACCCCCACCCACCATGAGACTGCCACTAGGAGCACAATTTTCTCAGTGGCATCAGAGTGACCAGGAGCAATCTTTTAAATTAATTTTGTTCTGTAGTGCCAATACTTAGTAGTTGCTAATGTGCCCTTTAGTTTGGGATTTTTCAAAATTTTAATTTTTAGTGATTTACTTTCATTTTCATTTTATATATGGATGGTCTTATGGACAAGTGGGCTAACCCTTTTTTCATACCTGAGATGGTTGGCCCAGTTGTCCATGTAGCCAATGGGGATAGCCTGTTCAATCACTTGCAAAAATCTACAAAATTCATTGGCTTTAAGCTAAGTTTACTTGTCCTTATGTAAATACTAGGGCTGCACATTAATTAAAATGTTTAAATTGCATAAAGCAGCCTCCTCACATTTTCTCCTGTACTGTACGGACATATTTCAAATCACTAAACATAAAATAATTTGTATTATCTTTGTTGTATGGTGCTTTTTTTTTTTTCCTAATCATTTGGTTCGCTGCCTCTGGTTCTGTTTCTCTGTCTGTACTCTGAACTCTGTTTCCAAGGCATCCTGTCCATTTATTCTTTCTTTTTCTCTCTTCACTTTCTGCCCTATATCCATCTTTGAGGACAAGGACAACACAAAGCAGAGATAACAAGTCAAAACAGCAAGGTCTTTATTAGCTGACCCAACACCGCCGTGTTTCGACATAATGCCTGCGTCAGGAGTCGGTTATCTGAGAACATATAGCAGCACTCCCACACTAGCAAGAGCCTTATTAATAAGCTTTCTGAAACAAATTCCAATAGAGCTCTCACAGGGAAACAAATATTTGGCTGTTTTGAAACAATTGAGGTGCCAACAGGTCAGGCATACACAATCTTTGTATACATTTATTTCCAGTATAAAATTTGGTTAAGCCAACTGACTTTTCTGCTTCTTTATTTTCTTTATGCTGCAGTTGGAGGCTGTCTCTTTTTTTTGCTGTTGGTTTTGGAGTAACAATTCAAACAGTAGCTGGATGTTAAATTAAGATGCTCCAGTACCTCTTGCATCACAAAGAAGTGCAAAATGGTACTCTGTGTTGTTGGCCTGGCTGAATTTGGAATATTGCAATATGTCCTCTCTAAGATAGCTGTTCTTAGCTTGTCTACTATACAAGGGCTGGCTGACACTGCATGTACACTGGTACCTGGACTAAATACAATATTTATCTAAAGTGTTTACCTTCCCTTCTATCCTTTTTTAAATTGTAGTTCTCCCTTTTCAGCTCACATTCTTTTTGTATGTGATTTTGTGTCACTAATTTCCCACGTTTTATTTATGATTTTAGATTGAAAGCTGCCCAGGTTTGCCCATAGTGTGGGATAGTAAGATTTGAATAAACTTGGAAGCTTGGACTATGCACCCCTTTCAAAGCAAATGTAAAGTCATACACTGAAAAGCTCATACTCGGCTTTTAAACTGAAATCCCTGTGTATTGGCAAGAGACATGGGTAAAAGAACCTGCAGTGGGAAATAATCTATTCATACAGGAATAAAATAAATGCGAATGTGATGTTTAATACCGTGATTCCCCCCCCAAATAAGACAGGGTCTTATATTAATTTGTGCTCCAAAAAACGCACTAGGGCTTATTTTCAGGGAATGTCTTATTTTCGGGGAAACACGGTAGGTATATCTCTCCCTTTTCCTTCCCTTTGTGTGCAGCATGTCTCTTCCAAGGCCTCTCCCTTCCTGTGCTGCATGTCTCTCCCTCTCCCTTCCCTTCATGTGTAGCATGTCTCACCCTCTACCTTTCCTTTCCTGTGCAGCTGCATTTCTCCCTTGGCCTCTCCTTTTATTTTCAATATGTCTCTTTCTCTCCCTCTCCCTTCATGTGTAGAATGTCTCTCTCTCTAACTTTCTCTTTCTGTGCAGTATGGTTCCCCTCCTTCCCTCCCATGGGCCCAATCTCCCTTCCTGCTTCCTCCTCAGGTTGGTTTCAAGTTTACCGGTATTGCACCTCTAAAACCGCAATGGTGGCAGCGTTCTGAATGGACTGCTTTGCGAGTTTGCGACCTTCCCCGCTGGGGCCTTACCTCTGCTGCATCACTGATGAAACGGCAGAGGGAAGGCTCCCAAACTCGCGAAGCAGCCCGTTCAGAGCGCTGCTACCAGTTTTGAGTCTTCGGAGGTATGTAAGGTGGTTGGTGAGGTTCCGGTGCACAAAGGGTTGGGAGGGTCAGTGGGGTTCCGGTGCACAAAGAAATGGGAGGAAGGGATCTTAACTAGGGCTTATTTTGGGGGGAGGAAGGGATCTTAACTAGGGCTTATTTTTGGGGGAGGAAGGGATCTTAACTAGGGCTTATTTTTTTGGGTAGGACTTATATTAGAACCTATCCCGAAAATCATGCTAGGGCTTATTTTCGGGGAAACACGGTATAAGCAATTAATTTATCTAGTTATCTTTATGCCTAATATCCGTTTATAGTTAGGCCTCCTATTTATGTGGTCCAACTAAAACGGATAAATGAATCCAAACTGTGTCAATGTAGGCTCTGCATACTCCTGACCCCCTCCTTTTACTCAACAGTTAAATTCTGGATAAATATTAACCTTTGTACATCCAAATTTTATGTATCCAGTAGTCTGGTATTTAAAAAATACCTATGCAGTGGCAACCAATACTTACTATACAAATGATTTAAAATAGTGAGCAGAATTTTAAAGAAAAAATATATTAAAAAGGACTTGGTCTTCTCAGTTATGAACACATTTATATTAAGTACAAAGAACACATAAATTTACCAAAAAAAGGTACATTACTCTAAAAGTCATCCAATAAAGTTCAGCCAGAAATCAAATCAGGCCCAAATGGAAAAACCAT
Source organism: Geotrypetes seraphini (assembly GCF_902459505.1). Taxonomy (NCBI): domain Eukaryota; kingdom Metazoa; phylum Chordata; class Amphibia; order Gymnophiona; family Dermophiidae; genus Geotrypetes; species Geotrypetes seraphini. The sequence goes on along the minus strand of NC_047094.1, from coordinate 46,620,708 downwards.
GGCTGACCTAAGATACTATAAACACTATCAAGCTGATCACATATAGCATGGTCTTTCCATTAGATTAGTATCATAACTCAAACATTTCATGAAAACATTACTTCTGGACAACAAATTGCTTACATAGTCCTCTTAGATCAGAGGTGTCAAGCTGTAATTCTGGAGATTTACAGATCCTAATATTTATGAGAAAAATTTGTATGTAAATACAGTAGACTCTCAGTTAACTGGCATCCATGAGGATTAATAGATGCTGGATAAATGTAATTTCTGGTTGCTTGAGAGTTACTTTTAAAAATAGGCCTAACTAAAACTATACCCCATACTATGCCATACCATAAACTGTTCCAGACAAACTACTAGACATGTGGTAGGTAAAACTTAGGCATACTCAGGTGTGGTATGCCAAGTTTACACTTAAATTTCTGCCAGAAACTGATTTCATTTTCATTTAAAGTATTACAGTATTTCTTCAGTTTTTTTCTGGTTGCTTGAGAGTTCTGGTTCATTGAGTTCCGGTTAACAGAGTCTACTGTATCTCTTATTTAGTAGGAATATCCTGAAAACCAAACTGGTTTGTGGCCCCTGCGTGTTGTGAACCTTTTCTCTGCCTTTATAATTTCCTAGAGTCAGCCAAGAGCCCATACATTTGCATTCATGTTGTGTTTCTCTCTGCAGTCTTATCCACAATACTGACACATTTTGCCCCTTTAATATAAAAGCGTAGGGGTTTTTTAGCCCACTCTCCTGCATAGTTGATACCAATCCTCGCTGCTGCGATGATATCTTGATCACCAAGTACTTCTGTGCCCCGTTCCAGCCAGACTTCCTCATCTCTAGCCAAATCTCTGCGGTCAAAGCTTTTGTTGATATCAAGGGCTTGGCACAGCTTCGAAGGGCCATTACACAATTCCCAATCTTTCAGAGCCTTCCCATTTTCTTTCCTCCGAAGATTTCTCAGATGTCTCATTGTGTCCAGGCTCTGCAAAGGCTCCAAGGATCGAAGGAGGACTGCTGCCCCCTCCCCTGTGAAAAGACAAGTCAAGATTGTTTCAGTGGAGTTAGTATAGTTGTGTACAAGACCTGCAATTGCTTCTTTTTCCAAAGTCCTTATATATGCTTAAAAAGAACAATTGTCAGGTTTTACCTTAGAATCTCTTGATGTGCATGCTTGATATTTATTTCGATTTTTAGCCCATCCTCCAAAAAAACTCAGAACAGGTTACAAGAAGACAGTCACAAAGTAAATCCAAGGACATGACTACCGTGTTTCCCCGAAAATAAGGCAGTGTCTTATATTAATTTTGGGCCGAAAAAACGCACTAGGTCTTATTTTCAGGGTAGATCTTATTTTTTTTATATACAGTACAATGATCATCTCTCCCTTCCTCTTCTCCACCCCAGTTCTTCCTCTTTCCGTTCTCTCCCCCACATGTGCAGCATCTTTCCTCCCCTTTCACCCATCCCCTTGTGCCTTCCCTCTGCAGCATCTTTCTATCCCTTCCTCCTAACCCTTCCATGCAGCTTCTATCCCTCCCTTCCATGCAGCTGCAGCAGAACCCTTGAGCCCCCCCCCACTGTGCAGCCCGAACCCCCACTGACTATCCCATTCTTCCATCTGAACCCGACCGCGAGACCTCCACAGAGCAGCATCGGTAGCACTCTAAACTGGCTGCTTCGCGACCTTCTGCCAGGGCCTTCTGTTCACTACATTGCTGATGACATCATCAGTGATGCAGCAGAGGGAATGCCCCGGCAGAAGATGGCCGCAAAACAGCCTGTTTATAGAGTGCTGCTGATGCGGCTCTTTGTAAATCTCACAGTTGGAGGGTCGGCGGGGTTCGGACAGGATGGAAAGATGGAAGAGTCAGTGGGGGCAAAGGCAGGGGGAGGGGGGAAGTGCTGCTGCCGGCGACTAGGGCTTATTTGGGGGGGTAAGGCTTATATTAAGACCTACCTCGAAAATCATGCTAGGTCTTATTTTCAGGGAAACACGGTAGATACAAACAGGAAATACCTAGAAGGAGGTATATAGGACAGGAGTCTATTTTGTTGATGTCCTTTTTAAAAGAGGAGTCAGTTTGTTGGTGTCATTTTAACAGAAAAGGAGAGTCTTTACCGCTCTTCGGAAGGCCATCAGTGAGTCTAGTCTCCTAGTTTGTGTAGGGAGCTGGTACCATAGTCGAGGGATGAAGTGACTGTACGATCGTTTGAGCACAGTTTCCATTTGGAGGGATCTCCCTGGGGGGATGCTAAAACATCTCTCCCCTTCAGAGCGGCTGGGGGTGTACGGTCGTAGTTTGGCATACTTATGATTATATTTGATGACTTAAGCCGCCTAACATCACTGTAAGCGTGGCTAACACTGGAAGTGGCATTAGGCAACCTAAAGCGACTACAGAGGCACTAGTCACATCAAAGGCAGGCGCCAGAAAGGAGACGGTGGGTCGGGGACGGTGCAGTGACGGGGACAGATTTTTTTCCCTGTGTCATTCTCTAGTCTCAAACTTGTGGCCCGCCAAATACTATTTTGAGGCCCTCGGTATGTTTATCATAATCACAAAAGTAAAATAAAACAGTTTCTTGATCATGTCTCTTTAGCTATAAATTACAATATCATTATTAAGACTTAGCCAAAAGGAAAGATTTATAAACTTTACCTCATGCAAAATTGTCATTTCTTTAATGAGACATTAACTATTTTTTTTCTGAGGCCCTCCAAGTACCTACAAATCCAAAATGTGGCCCTGCAAAGAGTTTGAGTTTGAGACCACTGGTATAGACTATATCAGTGGTCTCAAACTCGAACCCTTTGCAGGGCCACATTTTGGATTTGTAGGTACTTGGAGGGCCTCAGAAAAAAAATAGTTAATGTCTCATTAAAGAAATGACAATTTTGCATGAGGTAAAACTCTTTATTTTATTTAATTCAATTTCTATCCCATCCTCCCAGTAGCTCAGAATGGTTTACAAGATTTATAGTTTATAAATCTTTCCTTTTGGCTAAGTCCTAATAATAATATTGTAATTTATAGCTAGAGACATAGGATCAAGAAACTTTTATTTTGCTTTTGTGATTATGATAAAAATACTGAGGGTCTCAAAATAGTACCTGGTGGGCCGCATGTGGCCCCCGGGCCGCGAGTTTGAGACCACTGGATTATATGGTCTGTATCTGCTGTCAGAGATCCACTAAACCAAGTATTTTCTTTTTTGCTCATGTTAATTCTTTAGTTTGTAAATGTGTCCTAAATACACAAAATGCTGAACTATTATAAAAACGCATCTGTGTTACTTGGATTACATTAGAGGAAGATATTGGTCCAGGGAAAAATGCTAGGAATTATTAGGAAAGAGATAGAAAATAAAACTATTATGCCTCTGTATCGCTGCATGGTGCCTGACCTTGAGTACTGTATGCAAGTCTGCTCACTATATCTTAAAAAAAAAAAAAAAAAAGTGGAATTAGAAAAGGTTCAAAAAAGGGCAACCAAGGAGAAGAAACTCCTCTCATGTGAGGATAGGATTAAAAGGTTAAAGCTTTTCAGCTTGGCAAAGAGAAGGCTGAAGAGGGATACGACAGAGGTCTACAAAATCCTGAATGATATACTGTAGAGCGTATAAATGTGAATTGTTTATTTTTTCAAAAGTAAAAAGCCTGAGACACTCAATGAAGTTACATAATAATAATCTTAAAACAAATATTTTTTTACTTAGTGACTAGTTAAGCTTTGGAACGTGTTACTAGAGGATGTGGTTACAGCAGTTATTTTATCTGGGGTTAGAAAGGTTTGGACAAGTTCCTGGAGAAAAAGTCCATAACTGATATTGAAGGAAAGGGGATGGGACTTGATATGCTGCTTTTCTGTGGTTACAATCAAAGCCGTTTACATTATTATATACAGACGTAGGAGCAGTGCCTTAGCTAGGGAGGCATCTAAAGTATCAATAAATCGGCTGTCGAATCGACCCATTTACATTGTGTCGTCTATCAATAAAGCATCTTTTGGATTATCCACTGCTGAGTGATTGGCATCTTTTTCCTCATGACACTGAGGCCTATTCGGGCTATTTTCTCCGATGCCCCGCAGCACTATGCTCCCTGCCACTTGAGCACCTCCCTGTCCCTCACTGCTTGAGCACCCATACCCGCGTACCTCTTGAAATGTTTGCTGATGCGAGCAGCATCTTCTACCTGTTGCTCGTGCCGGCCTTGGCTCTCTTCTGATGTCACATCCTGGTCCTGTGACCAGGAAGTGACATCAGAAGGGAGCCGAGCAGCAGGCGGAAGATGCTGCTCATGCCGGTTAACATTTCAAGAGGTATGCGGAGAGGGAGCAGAGACGAGGAGAGGCGACAGCGCTTCCGTGAAGACAATAGCCAGGGAGCCCCCTTCCCAATTACTACACCACTGTATAGGAGCCAATTTTTCAAATTACCATGTTTGTAAAAAGGAAAACAAGTATGGCAGGTCATGGGCACAACTAGCCAGGCTCACAGGCTACCTGGGGCAATGGAGGATTAAGTGACTTGCCCAGGGTCACAAGGAGCACTCAAAAAAGATTCAACAGCTGCCACCAAAGACCCAGAACTGAGTCAACTGGTCAAAGCATCAGCCTCCTACAAGCAGTTCAGGAAGCTCCTAAAAACATAACTTTACCCGAAATTCAGCAGCCCTTCTTAGATACTCTCAGAAGTTACCTCAAACACTAACCTCGCTTGTCACTTATGACATAGCTCGCTGACACTGGTCTGCTATACCTCCTTTGCAAACTGCCTACCTCTAAACCAGGGGTAGGGAACTCCGGTCCTCGAGAGCCGTATTCAAGTTGGGTTTTCAGGATTTCCCCAATGAATATGCATGAGATCTATTTCCATGCACTGCTTTCAATGCATATACATTGGGGAATTCTTGAAAACCCGACTGGAATACGGCTCTCGAGGACCGGAGTTCCCTACCCCTGCTCTAAACCTTACAGTTTACTGCTCTTGCCAAGTTAAATGACCCTAATATTTCTACCACTTTGTAAATATATACTGTCACCACCTTTGCAACTCCGCTGCTCATCTCCTTCTTAAGTCTTATTGTAGCACAATGACACTGGTCAGTTTTTTTCTTTGTAAACCGCATAAAACTGCAAGGCTTATGCCAGGGGTGTCCAATGTCGATCCTCGAGGGCCGCAATCCAGTCGGGTTTTCAGGATTTCCCCAATAAATATGCATGAGATCTCTATATATGCTAATAGATCTCATGCATATTCATTGGGGAAATCCTAAAAACCCGACTGGATTGCGGCCCTCAAGGACCGACATTGGACAACCCTGGCTTATGCAATATATAAATAAAAATTGATATTATGTTATGTTAACCCAGGTGATAAAGCATCAGACAGAAAAATAAAAGATGCAGATATCCACGAAATATGTTTGGGGAATTTAGGTGGGAAAGAAAGTTCAGACTCTACTCCACAGAAAATATAAATATTTAAAAAGTGTCTGTTAACGCCTGCCAATCTACATTTTCTGTCCTTTTGCTACCCTGCAGTTCTAAACCCATCTATCAGTTTGCTCTTTCTTCCTGATATGCCCAGGAAGATAGTCTGGCCTATGAGCAGTAGCTCTCATGTCTAGAAAAGCAAGATAAGAATAAAAGAGAGAGGATATATTCTATCTCAAGTGGAATGTAACTGCACCTTGACAGTTCCTGCTGTTTATTATAAGCTAACTGATTAAAAAGTATAATCTTTGAACAAATATCCCAGACATTAAGTCACTTCCCTGACTCTTTATCTCCTGCCCATTCTATCTGTACAACCAGCTGCAATGTAATGGGTTTATCTGTTATTTTGGTATCCCTCTGCTGCTACCATAGAGCTGTCTTATCTTACACGGATATTCCCTTGCACACAGAGCTCTGTAGATCTCACATTCTGTGTTTTGTGCTTTGCACAGTACTTTCACTGCAAAAAAAAAAAAAACCCCAACAAACAAAAAAAACCAAAATTTGTAATAACATAAAAGGAGTGAACTGGATGCACTTAATACCTCCACTGCTTTTTCCTGGCCTACATTTCTGAATATAGCAAAATATTCTGGAGCACTATAAAGCGCGCCTAAGTTAGGCGTGCTTTAGACGTCCAATCTAAGTGGTTAATGAGCCAATTAAGGGTCTTAAACGATAATTGGTACTTAGGCGTCCAAAGGACGTAGATGCCACTTTGTAGACCCAGCCACAATTTCATGGACGCCCATGTTTAAAACTCATGCCTAACTCAATAGGCGTGGGAGTGGAATGGGCGTGGTTTGGGCAATGACTCAATTTGGGCATTCTTCGATTCATTTATATAACACTGAGCGATCTAGGGCGTCCATAAGATGCCTACATTGTAGGCGAATGAAAACCAGGTCTACTTTTGAGCTTAATTTGGGCTTCAAATAGATCTGAGTTCTATGGACGGAACTTAGGCCCTCTTTGGACATTCTTAATGCGATCTGCTAAATAGATCTCTGGGATTTATTTTTGCTTTATTAAGCTCAAAATACATTTAATAAGGCACCACATAAACGGGGCACATCAAAACAGATATATTGCATGCAAAACCTTCTATTTTTGTGGACAAATAGCACATAAAAAAACATAGTTTTAGTTTTCTTACTAAAAAGCTACCCCTATTTTTTTTTTATTAAACAGTGCTCCAATTAGCTCATTCTTGAAAGCAAAGAAAGCACATGACACAAATATATAGATTGCAAACATAACTTCAATTGCAAAAGGTTAAAAACAGAAAAAACTAGATACAGACCTTAGCATGGCTTCTACTTCATTGCAAATGGAGGTTTGCAGCTGCACAATGATGACCTCATTGTGAGATCATCAAGGTGCACCTGCAAGGTAGAATGCCACAATTAAAATGTGTGCTGGGATTTGAACCCATGATCTCTGGAAGATAACTACAGGACTTTTATATAGTGAGTCAGAGCTGCTTCCTTTTGGTTATGGGGGTTCCTACCATGAGAGCTTAGTGATCCTAGCCATGTGAAGGTGAAAATACCTGAGAAGATCATAGCTTAGCAGATCCCTAAGTTATCATATCAGATATGAGGAAGAAAGATATTAGTGGAAGCTGCTGTGGCTCAAAGGGTAAAAGCCCTGTTCCTATCTTCCAGAGGTCATAGGTTCAAATCCCAGCACATATCTTAATTGTGGCATTCTACCTTGTGGTGTCTTATTAAATGTATTTTGAGCTTAATAAAGCAAAAATAAAAACCCAGAGAGCTATTTAGCAGATTGCATTAAGGACGTGCAAATTGTGCCTATGTTCCAACCATAGAACTCAAGTCTATCTGAAGCCCAAAACTATGCTGAAAAGTAGATTTCCTTTACAATGCCTATAGGACCTAGTTTTACAATTGCTATGCAACTTGCTAGCTCACTGTGTAGAACACTGGTTAAACCTACAGCCTTCTACCCTAATGTTGCTGGTTCGAATCCCAGTCACTCTCTCTGATGGAAGAGAAATAAATAAAAGCATTAAACAGAGCCAACTCCCAGTATCATAATTATAATGAAAAACACTATAAAATTGCCATTCAAATAACATCATAATAATAAAATATTATAACATTGTTTGGACGTCTAACTCTCACCTAAAACCTGATTCTCTAAAGGACACCTAAAAATTTAGACATCTAAACAGTGCCTAGCGCGATTCTACAAAGGACTCCTATCCTAGACATCTAAATGGCGTCTAACTTTAGACACGTTTTACAGAATCAGGGCCATAGGACCCAATATTCAGAGCGATTTTGGTGGGCCAGAGAGGCTCTGGCCCACTTAAATTTCCGATTGGTGGCCAACCACCAATATTCAGCAGCACTAAGCCAGACAGTGCAGCTGAATATCAGCTCTAACTGGCCCCCCAAAAAGTGGGTCTTCAGGGGGCGATGTCCAAAATTTACCTGCTCATCTTATGTGGGCCCCAGCTGAATATCAATCTAGAATCCGCATAAGTATTTTCCTCTATTTGAAAAAAAAAAAATTAAAATCCCCCTTGTCTCCTCCCCCCCCTCAACAATGCCTCCTCTCTCCCCCCTCCCCACCTGCCTAAATACCTGGCGGTCCAGCAGGAGTCTTCGGGGCAGGAGTGCAGCCCCTTTGCAGTGGCTTTTCAAAATGGCTGCTGAGACCTCTCACCATAGCTTGCAGAACTTCCAGGCTACCAGAATTATGCCCCAATATTCTGTGCCAGTTCTTAGTCTTGGCCTAGCACTGACTATTAGGACATAATTTAGCCAGCGACAATCAGCATTTTTTAAAAATGCTGACCACTAAATTTCGGAGGGATACATTTTACCCTTTCTTTTCCTCTTCACACATGCTTTACCTGTGAATTAGTATAATGTCTTCAGAGTTTTCTGATAAAAACTAGCCCCTGACTTAAGGAAAAAGAGGAGGTGCTTTAAAGCAATTAAGCATGAGAACCTCCTTAGGAATGAAATATGGCTGAAAACAATAAAGGGACTGGGAAGAATTCTGATTATTTAAACTGCAAATGCCACACATTATTATTAACTGCTGCTTAATATTCAACAGCTCTCTGAAAGAAATGCTGGCAACAGAGTCATCTCTATTCCTACAGCTCTCCCACAGACTAACATACAAAACGATAAAATGTACAAGCCAGAGAACAAAACCAGTAACTATTGTTGCTTGATAGCTTATTGCCTCATCCATGGCCTACATCACAGCAAATTCTTTTTGAATAATCATTTCATGCTCTTTTCTTGGAAACAGGATTTTGGCTGATGCAGAAAACAGAATATTCCTGCTTCTCCACCCTCTGACTCATTGCAACTCCAATTTCTCCTGCAAAGTATCAAATTTGTAATTTAAAAAAAAAAAACAACTATTCTGGGAAAATCCCAGAGAAGCTACACAGATGTGGCAAAGAACAGAATGTCCATAACAAGCCTTTAAGCCCAGTGGACCTTCCAATTACTTCCTAATTAATGCACTTTCTTGACAGCGACAAGTTAAAATTGAAGAACAGAAAAGTCGAAGAAAAGATGAGCTAGATCATTTGTTGTTTGTAATCCCAGGTGCGCACTACTGAAAAAGGTGTTTTAGGGTTTTCAGAAGATAATTCGTCTCTCTTATTAATTTCACCCTGCACTATCCACTGGCAATTTACAACAAACACCCCTAAAATAAAGTAGTCAAAATACATTTTATTGTAGACCATTTTATTGTAGAAGTGTGGGATGAACACAAAGGATCTAGAATCAGAAAATAAGATTAAATATTGAACTAGGCCAGTTACTGGGCAGACTTGCACGGTCTGTGTCTGTATATGGCCGTTTGGTGGAGGATGGGCTGGGGAGGGCTTCAATGGCTGGGAGGGTGTAGATGGGCTGGAGTAAGTCTTAACAGAGATTTCGGCAGTTGGAACCCAAGCACAGTACTGGGTAAAGCTAAGAAGAAAAAATTAAAAAAATTAAATTGAATCAGGTTGGGCAGACTGGATGGACCATTCGGGTCTTTATCTGCCGTCATCTACTATGTTACTATGTTAACCTTCTCATAAACAAGCAGTTCAAGCAAGGGGCCCTTTTAAACAGTTACTGTATGAATTAGCTTCCTGATCCTGTAGTGGTTTAGCAGCACACACTAATTCACTTATTAAATGCATTTTGTGTTAAGAGACAGGAACTAGGTGAGGCATGGGCATACTGCAGTTAGCATATAGGAGTCCTATTTATCCACGCTAATCGCAACTAGTGTTAATGTGTGCTAATGACCATTTCTGAGGTGGAACTGCAGAGTAGAGAATGACACAGGGGATAAATTTTTACCCATCCCCACAGGAACTCAATTTCCCTGTCCCCACAAGTTTTGTCGCTGTCGCCGTCCCTACCCCATTCCTGTAAGCTCTGCCTTAACCACACAAGCTTCAAACACTTATGATTTTAAAGTGTTTGAGGCTTGTGCAGTTGAGAACGGAGCTTGCAAATCTACTGAAGAGGGTCTTAAACTAGAATTGTTGGGGTGGGGGAAATCAAAGTCTCCAGTAGACTATAAACAGTGCTGGTATCGGCGGCTGTCAATCATGTGTTAATCACGCATCGGCGGAATTTATAGAATCACGTCTGTTTTTAAAATAGGCACCTTAAAACCAATAGAAGGAAATATTTTTTTACTCATAGAATAGTTAAGCTCTGGAACGCATTGCCAGAGGTTGTGGTAAGAGCAGATAATGTAGCTGGTTTTAAGAAAGGTTTTGTCAATTTTCTGGAGAGACAAACATGGGGGAAGCCACTGCTTGCCCTGGATCGGTAGCATGGAATGTTGCTACTCTTTGGGTTTTTGCTGGGAACTAGTGACCTGGACTGGCCACCATAAGAACAGGCTACTGGGCTAGATACACTATTGGTCTGAGATAGTAAGGCTATTCTTATATTCTTATGATATTTTTTACATAAGTCTTCAATTGATGTCAAAAAACATTGGTAAGGTACAGTGATAGAGAGCAATGAACTAATACCACCCTTCAAATTTGTACTACATATGAACATAAGAATTGCCACTACTGGGTCAGACCAGTGGTCCATTGTGCCAAGCAGTCCGCTCCCGTGGCGGCCCCTAGGTCAAAGACTGAGTCTAGCCTTACCTGTGTACGTTTTGATTCAGCAGGAACTTGTCTAAGTTTGTCTCGAATCCCTGGAGGGTGTTTTCCCCTATAACAGCCTCCAGAAGAGTTTTCCAGTTTTCAACCACTCTCTGGGTGAAGAAGAACTTGCTTACGTTTGTACGGAATCTATCCCCATTTAACTTTAGAGATTGCCCTCTCGTTCTCTCTATCTTGGAGATGGTGAACACCTGCCTTATCTACTAAGTCTATTCCCTTCATTATCTTGAATGTTTCGATCATGTCCCCTCTCAGTCTCCTCTTTTCAAGGGAGAAGAGGCCCAGTTTCTCTAATCTCTCACTGTACGGCAACTCCTCCAGCCCCTTAACCAATAACTTCTTAATATAAAGATTATTAGATTGTTCTTTCATAGAAGGAAAACCAAAATGATCATTATTATGAGTTATTCTAGGAAAATTAACAAATCTAAAGTTCAATCAAATAAGATGGAGCCAACCCAAAGAAAACTTTTAGAGCACACATGCAAATTTAAATTCTTGCTTGAATTGGGAGCCAGTGTAACTGTAAGTAATAATGGATGATCAACAGGCACCCTTAAAATACAAATAAATCCAACATCTATAATTTCTGCTGGTTACCCAGAAAATCATATAGAAACATTGAATGCCCGCTGAAACAAATGTGCCTAATTTCTTTTTATGTTCTCCAATTTTAAATATATTTTCCTCAGATGGTTCGTTTGGGTGACTATGAACAGTTTCTGGCCTGAGAGGAAGATGAGCATCCATCCCCTGAGACACACTCCCAGCACAGTTTGTTGGATGGCAGTTACTCCCATCGCTTCCCTCCACTTGGGTCTGAGTAAACCACCTCTATGATACACCGAAAGTAGACTAGCTCTGATAAATTGAGAATCAGAACTTAGATTCCCATGCTGCAAAGACACCAGCCTGAGCTGAAAGGCCTGCTCACAAGAGTTTTCATTTTGGTTGGGTTTTATCTTGACATTTTCAGAGTATTCTACTATTTCCACATGTTCGCACATTCGCAAAGCAAGGAGTGGAAATGTCTTATACAGACTGGTTGACTCAATTTGTTTGATAAATGTCCTTTTATTCATCCAAAGACTTGACATGTACTTGTTTTGGCCAAGACGGCCTGCTTCAGGAGTCTTAAAAGTCTCAAGGATAATGAAAATTGGTATGTCCACAAATACTCTGACTTCCAAGTCATGGTACAGAGTTGAATCCTCCGAAAAGGATGGTGCTAGAGCCAAAACGATATCAATCTGGAATAAAAGAACATTTATGAAACAAATTGAGTCCATTAGTCTGTATAGGACATTTCCACTCCTTGCTTTGCGTCTTTGTGTATGTGGATTTGGTTTTTCCGTTTTATACTCTGCATGTCAAACATTAACATGAATTCTCAGCTCCATTTCCAGTTTTAAGAGTTTCCCAGAAACAGCTGCACACCCACCACATTAGTCAAATATATGAGAATAAGCTACAGGGGACATGAGGAGCAGATTTCTCAGACAAAGGAACATCGCCCAGACTCAGAAATGATTAGTGGCTAAAGACCATATGGCATAATAATTAAAAAAAATAATACATATAGATTTAGTATGGTCAACTTTCAAATGTTACTGTGAGAAACAGAGTTGAATCTTGTTGCCCTACTAAAAATATGTTAGACTGGGTGACATTCTTCATTGTATAAGATGAAAGAGAATGGATATTTTTACTCTAAGATTGTGCAGCTGGACTTGCTCCAGAGACAGAAAAAAAAATCACTGCTTTTTCCTTCTGAAAAAGAACTTCTGACCTTCAACTATCCCTTTTTGCACAGTCTCAAGCATTCAGCTGTAGTTGCTAAATTTAGTATCTGTCTTTCACCCAGTTCTTGTCCTCACCGATACAAGAGTTAGCATTCATGTTGTTCCCCAGCTACCCTTGATCAAAGCAAACCTTAAACCAGATTCCTCATTTTTTTATTTATTAACTGTCTTTTTCATGAATAGATTCACTCGAAGCTGTTTACAATACATCGAACAGTATGAGGTTTACTTACCCCCTCTCGTCTATTAAACTGCGCTAGCAGTTTTTAGCGCAGAGAACCGCGCCATTCAGCGCGGCTCACCGTGCTAAAAACTGCTAGCGCAATTTAATAGAAGATGGCCTTAGTTTCATGGCTAGAACTTCAATTTCGTTCAATCCAAAACTTTTTAGTGGGGTGAGTATATACATACGTGTGTTTTTAGCTGTGGTGTGTATGGGCAATTCCCAAAAATGTTCCTGTTTGTAAAGAATAATAAAATGAAACCAAGTGTGATGTATTTAACCACAGACATTACTTTCTCTCTCTTTGTTCAACAGAGCAGATGAGATGTTTGGAAGAGACAGAAAATACCACAGTGTGCTTAAACACCTCTTTTACAAAAGCCGGCATTGTAGGCCAGAGCAGTAAATGCTCTGACACCCATTGGAATTGAATGGGCATCGGACCATTTGCTGCACCGCACTCAGCAGTGCAGCTTTGTAAAAGGGGGGGCTAAACTTTTAAAATCTCGATTAATGACCGAAAAGCGCAAGCACAGACGGGAAGCCAGAAGGAATGATAGAGAATAACAGGCTTCCTTGAAACCCAGAGAGATGAGACTCGGGAAGGGTAAAAATACTGCACCTGAGTGCGAAAACAACAGTATAACCGAAAGGTGTGAAAACCAATTGGGTGGGAAGGAGAAAAAATTCCAGACCCCTTGAACTCAAGGATGTTAGGAGGCGGATAGCGGCGGAAAGGCGACAGGTCCCAAGGCCAAAAGGCTTAGGGGCCCAAAACTGAAAAGAGGGCAATGGAGGGAAAAAATACTCCTCAAACTAGTAAAAGAAGGAAAATTCTGCGATCAAAAACAGGAGAAGAAAAAATATCCTAAAAAGGATTGAGCAGCCTCCTCCTCCCCTACAGCCATTCCCAAACCTCTGGCATGAAGTATAAAGGGATGTAGGAAACTGTGGGATAGTCTGAATTCTCCCAAGCAGACGCCCTCCAACATTAGTGGAACAGTCGAAGAGCAGTGAGGAATAAATACACCTGGTTGATCCTGGATCGCAGCAAAACAAGGGAATAGCTGTAGTGACGGGAAGACTAACTGATAGGCTCTCCACCCTTGTTAGTTCCCACCAGCCAGAAAAAGTCCATGTTCATTGATTCTTCTGGTAGTAGTAATATGGAAGTACTGAGAAGGCAGAGTCAAGCAGCAGAAGACGACACTGTGTACCAAATCAATTTGATGTACAATAGGAATACTGACTCTCCTTCCATAGCAACACCGAAAAGAAAGTCTTAGTTTTGAGGATATGCTCCGAAGGAACACGTCAAAAAGGGTGAAAGACTGATGGTAAACAGCTTGAAGCACTGAGTGGAATGCTGCCTTCACCACCTAGAATGAGAAGGAGCAGGTGTATAAACACTAGAGCCTGAAGACTTCTTCAAGGTATATTGTCACTAGAGATTCATAAAGACGTTGAGGCATATCAAACGCAGAAATAGGCATCACTCTGTAGAAAACAAGCTTCATAGGAACCCCTGAAAAGGGGGGAAAACGGAGACTCTAATCCCTAGAGAAGGTCTCTCAAGAAGGGAAGAAGTAAAAAATTTTAATACTTTCCTAAAAAATTTGGTTAAGACTGAAGAAGCAGAAGACGATGATGTGAGCAGCTGAAGCTAAAGCTGAAGAAATAACATCATCATGCAGAAAGAAATGGTTCCTAATCAGAGTCTCCAACCAAGTCAAGATTTTGGATAAAATGTGTTCAGTGCCATAATGGATTCAGACTAGACGGACACCGAGAGAGTTGGAGTCAACATGGATACAGTGAAAAACACACACCCAATTCCTCCCGTAGCAAGTTATCAATATTTCACTTAAGGGAGAGCACCGGTACCGCTAGTTTATTCTTCGGTACCATCGGTGTCACGTTCTGGTCCCATAAGAATGAGGTCGGAACCGAGTGCTTATGAAACTTCATCAAAGTCAGTATGGTGAAGCTGAGTCCCAGTTGTTTGAAGTGAAGGAGAAACACTGGTACCGTTAGCTGTTTATCGGCATCATCGGTGTCGCATACCAGTCCCATAAGGATGAGATCGATGTCAAGCCACAGATCAGGACTGGGCACTTACGAGACTGCATTGAAGTTAGCATGAGTTGAACTTTGAGTGGAGCTCAAGCTTTTGGGACTGAAGGAAAAAACACTGGTACTGTTTGCTTTTTCACCGGTACCATCAGTGTCAAGCTCTGGTGCGCCATGATGATCAAGGCACTTCACAAGATCGGGTGGGCGTGTATGAGACATATACGAACACTGGTACCATTGGCGCGCTATGATTCCATGAGAATGAAGCATATATCAAGCCACTCCTCAAGATCGGGATCGGGCGCTTACGGGACTATTTCGAGGTCAGCATAATTTGACTCAATGCTAGTTTGACCTGAGTCCCAAAGCCCACTTACTCAAACAGCATGATGCGACATCAGAGGCAGGTGATATATGCGGTGTCGCTGAGATTGGCGTCGATAGTGACATCAAGCAGTCTTTGCTGAAAAAGTCCAAGGAAGACGAAGACACCAGAATCGACATCGCTGGATCCTGCAGTGTTGAGACTTTGGCCCCCACATATTCGGTGTGGTGAAGTAAAAAAAAACAGTGTCAACTGTCAGGATGACAAAGTCCGTTGATGAAGAAAAAATAAAGATCCTTTTCTTCTTCTTTTTTCCTACTTTTTTTTTTTTTAATAACAACAAAATTGAAGACGGCGCAGTGACTTCAAAAGAACGAAAGAAGCTGGAACAGAGCGTCGCTTGAAGAAACTCAGTCAGCAGCCTGACATGGAGTGGAAACAGCAGCCCCGGAAAATTAAAGTCGGAGGCTGAAGTGAAGAAGTAGGCCCACCGAGCTAAATTTTAAAAAGTGCTTTCTTTTGTTTTTGTTTTTAAAGAAGAAAGCAACACCAAAGAAAAAAAAGGAAAAACTGACTAAAAGTCAGAAAGCCGCGAGAACGGGAAGGCAAGAAAAAGGTTAACGATCATTAAACTGCATCTTCTTTGCTCCGCGGAAATGAAAAAACTGAGGAGACGTGCGCCCTGCATCGGGCGATAAGGCACTCACACGGTGTGGGCTATCGCAAACTTTCTAAAGGCTTAAAGTGGTGATGCACTTTTAAAGTGGTGCATACCGGGGCTCCATTGGTGACGTCACCCATGTGTGAGAATAGGCTGCCTGCTTGTCCTGGGATAATAGGTTGGTCTCCCTAATTGGCAGTAATATTCTGCATTGTGGGGTCAGGGAGGTCTTTTCTCCAATTTTTTAAGAACTACATTTTTTCAATCCATTATTTTGTGGTTAATGATCAGAGTGGTTCTGGTTGTTGTTTCATTTTTCCATTCTACTTGTGGTTATTTTAAGCTTATTATGAGTAGAGCTACATCATCTTTTTACAGATCCATTTAATCCATGTAAGCTGCTCAGTCCTGTGGACGAGTGAGATAGAAATTAGTTTAAATAAATAAACAAACAAACACTATGGGGCTCATAATCGAAATAGAAAAACGTCCAAAAACTGGCCTAAGTCGGCACTTGGACGAACATTTACCAAATGCGTCCAAGTGCCGATAATAAAAACGGGTTTTGGACGTATTTCTAAATGACCTAGGCCTTCATAGTGCCGCTGAACGACCAAAGCTAAACGGGGCGTTTCAGGAGGCGTGTCGAGGGTGGGAATTGGGTGGGACATGGGCCGGCTTAGACTTAGTCGTACAGCATGTATAACCAAAAGTTTTACAACAGAGCCTAGACGGAATAAGCACTGTAAACACATAAAACAGACCCCCACACACTACCCCAGTGATCACCAACCCCCCCACCCCCATAAATATTTTAATCATAACTTTAAAATTCTGCCTCCAGACCATCATCACCTGGCCGCCTGACATAGGAAAGCCTAGTCATCCAGCATAGAGGCAGTTTAAGTCATCTTGGGGATGGGTTAGGGACCCATAGAGAGGAGGACCCATACCCATAAGCCCCTGTAATCACTGTATTGATATTTAAACATGTGCACTGCCCTATACACCCCCAAAACCCTTTTCTACTGGCCTATAAGTGGCTCCTGCAGCCATAAGGGCTATTGGGGTGGTAGATAAGGGGGTCTATGGGATTCTGGAGGTGGTTGGGGGGCTCACGGTGACCTATAAGGGAGCTGTAGTGAGGAGAAGACATAGCACCCTTTTTTGTGAAGTTCACAGCAGTGCTCTGTAAGGTACCCCACTATTTAGGTGGCATGTCTGGGTGTGCAGTCCATCACTTTGCAGACCCCTCCCACGTCCAACAGGGCTTGTTCTAGGCGTTTTGGAGTTGGACGGAAATGTGGTATAAAGATGGACGATTTAGTGACTTGGACGATCAGATCGGCAGGACGTATAATTAGACGATTTTTGAAACGAAAAAAAAGTTGGACGTATCTTTCGAAAATGTGTCTTAAGCTGTTTTTCACTTTGACTGACTTATAAGATGGACGTAAATGGACTTAGACGTCCCTTTCGATTATGCCCCTCCACGGGTTAGGCATAGCGGGGAAGTGTCCCTTTTGTTATCATACCAAAAGCACTGAAAGTATCCTGCTGAGAAGAGGCTTATTTGCAGACCACTAATAACTGAGGGAAAGCAGGGAGAAGGAGTCAAGGAAAAATAAAATTGAAAAGATAAACTGACTCTCTAATCCACAAGAACAATTTGTTTCTGAATCTTTTTAACATTCAATGGCTTCCCTTGTGAATTAGAACTATTTCTCCTTCACTACAGATATACTTCTTTGAGATACTTGGCAAGTTTGATTTATACAGTTTTCCTTTGGGATACTCAATGCTTAGTGTACATCTGTGCTCATACAAGATAAACAACAGCTGGTTAAGTCTGGCCATACAGAGGGAATAACTTTCCACAGCAGGCAATACATTACAGCTAAATCATAAGCAAAAAAAAAAAAAAGTTAAAAACCTGCTGTGGAATATAAAGACATTCCTGGGAGGAAAAAAACCCCAAACTGGTCTACTGGGGCTTTCCTTTTTCACAAGCTCACTTCCCTTAGCTTGACAATTACAAATCACAGACAAAATAATTATGGGTACTGGATATATAGAGTGAACTCCTTCAGGAGTAGTGGTAATGGTATTCAAAAGGTAGGGGATAAAAGCAAAGGATCCTTTAATGGCAAGAAGCACTGAGAAAACCTGCACAGATCAGCGGTTCATCTCAAAGCAGCAATAAGACTGAGATACGGCCTATATATGGGTTTTGTAGTCCAAACAGTGGGTGCGGCTTCCTTATATGGGGCGGCCTATCTAACGACATCGTAGATAAGCCGCCCCATTAGTAGATCCCCCCGTACCTTTTTAAATAATATAGCTCCCTCGCTTTCCTCCTGCAATGTCACGGCCACAGTGCAGGGCAGGAGCCTGCAGGACTCGAACTGATGCAGGCATTGAGGAAGCAGTGCGGGGCGGGCTGGACGCTGAAAAGACTGTTCCTGTCCTGCACCACGGCGAAGGTAGAGTATTTACCGGGGGGGGGGAGGGGTAGGGATGTATATGGGGGAAGGTTGTATAGGCAATCCCCATGTGGTTTTAAAATTCTTAGATAAGTCACAGCTTGTAACATGGGGTAGCTTATCTAAGAGTTTTAAAACATGTATAGGCATTTTTTGCACCCTATACACTGTGGCGGCCTATATGTGGTGAAATACGGTATTGCTAATACAGCGAGTAATCCGGTTTGCGAGTGTTTTGCAAGACGAGCAAAACACTTAGCAAACTTTTGTTTCAAGTTTATTAGGATTTTATATACCGCCTATCAAAGTTATCTATGCGGTTTTTACAAACAGGTACCGAGCATGTTCGGATACACAAGCACCTCCCCTCGCTCTAACTGGCATTGCACCCCCCCCGAACCGGCATCACATCCCCCCCCCGCGAGAACCGCATCACACCCCCGTGCTGGAAGCGGCATCCGCCCGCCCTCCCTCCCAAACATGCTCCTTACCCCATCTGCTGCTTGTGCGAGTGAAAGAAAGCTCCCGCCTCTTGCCTGGGCTGGGCCTTGAACATCTGCGCATGCTCAAGGCCTTCTGGCTCTCATTCTCTCCGAGATCTCGTTCTCTCCGAATTTTAACCTCTCCCTCGCTCCCAAAAAGCTTTCTGTGCTGCAAATGGGGTATTGCTGGCAAGGTCATTTGTTCCCAAATGGATAACTAGGAAAAAGCAGATCTCCCAAGCCCCAAAACAGAAACTGTGATCAGGGGGAGGGACTGCCCACAGAGACGATTGAAGTAGAAAACTACTTCCTTTCACCACTACTAAAGAGTAACTTGACTAATAACTCAAAATAATTTATAGAGAGCCCTCAGTCACACAGCCAACCTCCGGACTCCGGAGGAAAAGGCTGCCACTGGTTTGCACCTAGAAGGTGTCAACTGTTAAACATCCTAGGGCTCTCTGTGAATTTAGGTGCTAAATAACACAAAAGTGCTATAAGTGCAAAAAATCAAAAACGAACACTGTAAGCAGTCTCTTCCCCTGAACCAGGGGGGCAAAAGAACAAGTGTCCAAATTCAATCTGAGGTTGGCTGTGTGACTGAGGGCTCTCTATAAATTATTTTGAGTTATTAGTCAAGTTACTCTTTAGTAGTGGTGAAAGGAAGTAGTTTTCTACTTCAATCGTCTCTGTGGGCAGTCCTCCCCCTGATCACAGTTTCTGTTTTGGGGCTTGGGAGATCTGCTTTTTCCTAGTTTTGTTAGCTCCCATTGTTCGGGTTTTCTTTAGATTCACCCAAATGGATAACAACATCATCTTTATATTTCTTACCCCCCTCCCGTTTATGAAGAGCTAATACTACCACGACCAGTGATTAAAAACAGCCTAATGCGGCTTCATAAAAGGGGGCCTTAGTTTCTTCTCTAACTTATAGACAGTATTTGTTTGGTACTCCTGATAGCTGAGGATCCTGGGAGGCATTTACTATTTCAGGTTCCTTGGCTTGTGTTTCAAGGTTAATGACTCTGATGATGGAATCCCCTAACAGCAATCATTTTCTGGTTTGAGCTTTCTTATTTTAACTTTGGGAATGCTTTTTTTTCTTGAGTTACCTTTGCTGGTTCTAGTCCCATCTCATTTCTTGAGCATTGTAATACTCTAATGGAGCAAAAGAATTCTGTAGGGGCAAAAAAAAATTGGCAGGAGGGAATGCCTCCTGCCTTGTGGACCCCCACCCCCCCGACATGAAAAAAAATTGGCAGGAGGGATGCCCACTCCCTCCTGTCAACGGATTCACCAAGACCCGGTACAGTGGCATGATAACCTTCTCCGATCTGTTCATGATAAGAACATAAGAATTGCCACTGCTGAGTCAGACCAGTGGTCCATCATGCCCAGCAGTCCGCTCACGCGGCGGCCCTCTGGTCTAAGACCAGCACCCTAACTGAGACTAGCCCTACCAGCGCATGTTCTTGTTCAGCAGAAACTTGTCTAACTTTGTCTTGAATCCTTGGAGGGTGTTTCCTCCTATAACAGCTCTGGAAGAGCTTTCCAGCTTTCTACCACTCTCTGGGTGAAGAAGAACTTCTTTACGTTTGTACGGAATCTATCCCCTTTCAACTTTAGAGAGTGCCCTCTTGTTCTCCCTACCTTGGAGAGGGTGAACAACCTTTCCTTATCTACTAAGTCTATCCCCTTCAGTACCTTGAATGTTTCGATCATGTCCCCTCTCAATCTCCTCTGTTCGAGAGAGAAGAGGCCCAGTTTCTTTAATCTTTCGCTGTACGGCAGCTCCATCAGCCCCTTAACTATCTTAGTCGCTCTTCTCTGGACCCTTTCGAGTAGTACCGTGTCCTTCTTCATGTACGGCGACCAGTGCTGGATGCAATACTCCAGGTGAGGGCGTACCATGGCCCAGTACAGTGGCATGATAACCTTCTTTATCATTCCAAGCATTCTGTTCGCCCTTTTCGCCGCCACTGCACATTGCACGGACGGCTTCATCGACTTATTGATCAGAACTCCTAAGTCCCTTTCCTTGGAGGTCTCTCCAAGTACCAACCCGGACATCCTGTATTCGTGCATGCGATTTTTGTTACCAACATGCATCACTTTACACTTGTCCACATTGAACCTCATCTGCCATGTCGATGCCCATTCTTCGAGCCTGATTATGTCATGTTGTAGATCTTCGCAATCCCCCTGCGTCTTCACTACTCTGAATAACCGTATCGCCGCAAATTTAATCACCTTGCTCATCGTACCTATGTCCAGATCATTTATAAAGATGTTGAAGAGCACGGGTCCAAGCACCGAGCCCTGCGGCACTCCACTGGTGACGTTCTTCCAGTCCGAGTATTGTCCATTTACTCCCACTCTCTGTTTCCTATGCTTCAGCCAGTTTTTAATCCATGTGAGTATTTCACCCTCGATTCCATGGCTTGCAATTTTCCGAAGTAGTCGTTCATGTGGAACCTTGTCGAATGCCTTCTGATAGTCCAGATATACAATGTCGACCGGATCACCCTTTCCAATCTGCCTGTTCACTCCCTCGAAGAAGTGCAGCAAGTTTGTCAAACAAGATCTGCCTTTGCTGAAACCGTGCTGGCTGGTCCTCATTAGACCGTGTCCGTCAAGGTGATCAATAATGCGGCCCTTTATCAGCGCCTCCACCATCTTTCCCGGTACCGAGGTCAGACTCACCGGTCTGTAGTTTCCTGGGTCTCCCCTCGAACCTTTTTTGAAGATCAGAGTAACATTCGTCACCTTCCAGTCCTCGAGTCCATCATATCGACCCAACTCTCATCCTACCTAGAGAAATTCTCCATTCTCCTACCCTACTAATATGGCTTTCGCCCCAATTTCAGCACTGAATCCCTTCTGACCTCCCTAATCTCCAAGGTCCAACAACTTCACTCCCGCAACAAGTTTGCCGTCCTCCTGCAATTTGACCTCTCCGCCGCTTTCGACGTTGTTCACCACGACATTCTATTTTATCAACTCTCCGAGATTGGCATCACCTCTACAGTCCTTGAATGGTTCTCAAAATTCCTTCGTTCCCGTTCCTACATTGTTAACATGAACAGCACCTCATCCTCCCCCTGGATACCAACCTGTGGAGTCCCACAAGGTTCACCTCTATCTCCTATCCTTTTTAACATTTATATGTCCTCCCTAAAACTCCTCCAGCTATCCCCCCTTGAAACAATATACACCTATGCTGACGACATTCTTGTCCTTCTCGAAACCGACTCGAACCTCACTGATCTCTCAGAGAACTTATCCTCCTGTATCTCGAACCTGCAATCTTGGGCCCACACCGTCCAAATGAAATTGAACGAATCCAAGACAAAACTTCTTTGGCTTGGTCCAAAATTAGCTCAGCTACCCACCTCAATCCCACTGTCCTCCGGCTCCACTCTGCAGCTCGAATTCTCCAGCAAGGTCCTGGGCGTCATCATCGATTCTACACTGTCCTTCAACGACCATCTCAACTCCCTGGTAAAAAAATGCTATTTCAGCCTTCACATGCTGAGGCTAGTAAGATCCTGTTTCCATCAAAAACATTTTGCCGTTCTCGTCCAATCCATCATCCTCTCCAGACTGGACTATTGCAATTCCATCTTCATATGCCTAACGAAGAAAAACCTCCACAGACTCCAACGGATCCAAAATGCTGCGGCCAAGCTTATCTTTGCAAGAAGTAAATTCGACCACGTCTCACCTCTCCTTGCCAAGCTTCACTGGCTTCCGATAACTTCCAAAGTCCACTTCAAATCCATCTGCCTAACTTTCAAGATCCTCCACGGCATCCTTCCTCCATTAATCCCACTGTCCTGGAATTCCTCGAATCTTAATAGCACCAGACCTACCCAAAAATCGAAACTATCCTTCCCCTCATTAAAAGGCATTTCCCACCCAGGAAAACTGGGGACTTCCCTCCTCTTCAGATTCACCGAGCTCTGGAATAAAATTACCTCCCCTCTTCGGAACCTGAGTGCTCTCCAACCCTTCCGGAAACATCTGAAAACCTGGCTTTTCTCAAAAACTTAACCACTCCCTCCTCATCTGACATCCTAGCTCTCTAACACTCTTCTTTCCTCCGATCTTCATCTAACCCTTTCCTTTGAGTTCCTTTCTCATTACAATCCCTGTAAACCGTGCCGAGCTCTATGACCATGGAGATGGCGCGGTATACAAACCTAAGGTTTAGTTTAGTTTAGTTTAGTTTCCCGTTTTGATCGACAAATTGGCTGTTAGTTGAAGCAGTTCAGCTATGGTCTTTTTCAGTTCCTTGATGACCCTCGGATGGATGCCATTCGGTCCCGGGGATTTATCGCTCTTGAGCCTATCAATCTACCTGCATACCTCTTCTAAACTGACCATTAACTCTGTCAGTTTCCAGTTTTCACTTCTAGCATATAGCCTGATGGGTTCCGGTATGCTGTGTATATCTTCTTTGGTAATACAGATGCAAAGAACGTGTTCAGTCTGTCGGCGATTGCTTTGTCCTCCTTTAGCGCTCCTTTTATTCCTTGGTCATCCAACGGTCCCACTGCTTCCTTCGCGGGTCGTTTCCCTTTACTATATCGAAAGAACGGCTTGAAGTTCTTCACCTCCTTGGCTATTTTTTCCTTGTAGTCTCTTTTGGCCCCTTCTACCACCTTATGGCACCTGTGTTGTTTATGCTTATTCCAGTTTTCGTACTTTTTTGATCTTTTCCATTCCTTAAATGAGTTTTTTTTGTCTCTCATCGCTTCCTTAACCTCTATAGTGAGCCACGCTTGTTCTTTATTCTTTTTTCCTCTTTGATCTCTTGTTGATATGTGGTATATTTAGATTTTTTGCCTCGGTGACCGTATCCTTAAAAAGAGACCAAGCTTGCTCAAGCATCTTTAAAGTGTTTATCCTCTCGAAGAGAAGGGGTAGAAGCGCAGTCGGAGCCTCGCGGCGTGCAGATACCCCTCCTACGGTGGCTATAGATGAGTTTCTGAGGCGCCTACAACGGGATCCAATTTTGTCGGGGATTCGCCCGCTGGAAGTTCCGGCAACGAGTGAGGCGGCAGTGAACTTCCCTGGGCTCGAGTCGACGCTGAGCCCCGACGTAAGATCCCCGCCTCCACAGCCCCAGAGAGCCAGCTCACCGAGGGACGACAGTCTAACCGAAGTGGTGGACTCTCTACCCCGGGAGGCTAATTTGAGCTTGGCCCCGGAAGTTCTCAATCTTGAGGCAGAAACAGCGGTGGAGCAGTTAGAAGAACAAGGCAAAGGAGAGATAAGCCCTGAGACTGGAGGAATTCAATCAATACAACCAGGTACATTTGCTTCAATAAGACCTACTAATATCACCCTGGATTCAATTTGGGACCTAGTTGCAAGCTTGGGACAGACTTTATCTCCACAAATATTGGATTTGGAAAAGAAAGTTTTGGAACAAAAGGAAGAATTTAAAGTTGTGAAAGAAGATACTTCTCTACTGAAAACTAAAGTAGACACAATTGAGAAGGAACTATTAGAAGTAAAACAGGTACAGGGTACTTTAATCAGAGATAATACCAATTTAAGAAGGAAAGTTGAAAGTTTAGAAAATACTTCGCGTTTAAATAATCTTAGAATTTTGAATTTTCCTAAAACTTCAACGATATCCGCAAAAGAAATGTTGAAAAAATATTTGATTGAAATATTAAATATTCCTGAAGATATGCTTCCTCCTTTCCTACAAGTGTTTTACTTGCCAACAAAAATAAAAGAAGAATCTTCTCAGTTGGAACAAAATCAGAATTCTCCAATGGATGTAACAACAATTTTGGAAACTTCTCTTAAAGAAATAGTAAAACCTGCTACTCTTTTACTTACGGTGGTATTAACACCTGATAAAAATTGGTTACTGAAATTGTTTTTCAAAAATAGAGACAAAGAATTTCTTGGACATAAGATACAGATGTTCCCGGATGTGACAAAGGAAACCCAAAAACGTAGACGACAGTTTTTGCTTCTTAAACCAGGGGTGGCAGCAGTGGGGGGAGTTTTCTTTTTACGATATCCATGTAAATGTATTGTAAAATATAGATCCAATACATATATATTCTTTGAACCATCTCAGTTAACAGGTTTTCTCACCATGAAACGCCTTGAAGGGGGTCCAATAACATCAAGTTAATTTAGTAGTTAATCCTGTAACCACAGTCAGGAAATCACTATCTTATTGTTTAATTGGATGATTCCATTTCCTCTTTTTTTTTCACTCATTAACATTCTTGGATCTATAAATAATGGACTAAAGATTGATTAAGAAAACTATTTTCTTTATATTTTATATTCATTTATTATATATTGTAATGTCTTTCTCAATAATCTGAACAAGAAAGTTATTTTTTCTTGATGGTTTTCATGTTAAAAATAAATAAAGAATTAAAAAAAAAAAAAAAAAAAAGTGTTTATCCTCTTCTTAATCTTCTTCCCCAACATGCGTCTCATCTCTTTGGAATTCCCTTTTTGGAAATTTAGCGCCGTGGCCGTCATTCTGGACCGATATTTCACCCCTGTTTCCAGGTTGAAGTGGATCATATTGCGATCGCTGTTTCCCAGCGTCCCTTCTACTTCTACATCCTGTGCCGGTCCTCGCAACCCATTTAGAATTAAGTCCAGAATTGCGTTTCCTCTCATGTTTTCCTTGACAAGTTGTTCCAGGAAGCAATCGCCTACAGTTTCCAGGAACTTGGTCTCTCTAGCACAGCCGGAGGTGCCGATGTTCCATTCTATCCCCAAATAGTTAAAGTCACCCATGATAACTGCATTGCCTCCCTTGCAGTTGCATTTAATCTCATCTGTCATTTCTCCATCAATTTTTTCAGACTGCCCTGGGGTTCGGTAGTAGATGTCTATCCTTGTTTCCGGTTCATTTGTTCCTGGAATTTTGACCCATAGAGACTCTAACTTATCCGTCTGTTGTGGCATGTTCTCTCCAGTAGATTCAATTCCCTCTTTGACGTATATGGCAATGTCTCCTCCTTTTTGAGTCACTCTGTCTCTGCGGTATAGTTTGTATCCCGGTAGCACCATGTCCCAGACATTTTCATGTCAATGTTATCCTTTTGTGCCACAGTTTCTAATTCACCCATCTTATTTCTAAGGCTCCTTGCATTCGTGTATATACACTTGAGTTTGCAGCCTGTTCCCTTTTTGCGTGTCCTTCCCTCCTGTGTCCCTTTCGGTCTGTCTTGTCTGTGATCTGGTGAGTCTTCCCCTCCATCTTCCTGCACGGTATTCTCCGGGTATACCAGTTCCCGAATCATCGACTCTCTCTCTCTGTCAACTGTCGGCTTTCCCCTTCTTCCTAGTTTAAAAGCTTCTCAACTTCTCTCTTGATGTTGCTTACAAGTAGTTTTGTTCTGTCGCTGAGGTGGAGTCCGTCCTTCCTGTATAGCTTGCTCTTCCCCCAGAACATCGTCCAGTTGCGCACGAAGTGGAATCCTTCTTCCTCACATCAGCGCCACTGTGTACAAGGTGTACACAGCACTGAACAGACATAGAAAAGACAGTTTTTCTTACTCCCCTTTTATCCTTCCTCTATCCCCTTCTATTTCTCCACGTGAGCGGATCGCCGGACTTGATGGACCTCGGTCTGATCCGGTGAAAGCATTTCTTATGTTCTTATGTTCCATCCTCTCTATTATACTCTGGTCTGATACAGGCCCACTTCTAGCATCTCTACGTCCAGTCTCCTAGGTTCCACTCCCTCTTCCCCTCCACCAGAGATCTTAGTGTTCCCTTAATTATTTATTTTGGGTGTGTACATAATTATTTATTTTGGGTGTATATGTAATTTTGCAAATGTGCAGAGCCTTCTGCCACCCCCACTTCTGCATTCTCTCCCTGAATTATCAAGAGAACTTAGAATACTTTTCATGTTCTTTTCTATTACCAATAGAACAAACCCAAAGGGCTCGGTTATAATTTGTTTTTTTTCTGGTTTGTAATAACTGATTTGTAAACCATTCTGTAGCCCTTGGACTAAGGATGGTATGTCAAAAATGTGATTAAACTAAACAATAAATTATGTTAGTGGAAGAAACAACCTGAGGTTAATGTGCTTAAATTCATTTGTATAATAATTGAGGTCCAGTTTGTTCTACTGATGGAATAGATACCCTGCTAGGATTTTATCTGTACAGATCCAGCCAGCGCTTCTTCTGCTGGTGAAGTTTGGCCTGCTCATCAGCAGCAGTAAGAAAAGCCCTTTATATTGATGTTAAAGCCATATAATTACATTTAAAATTGTGCTACTTCCAATTTTCATCAGTTTATGCATGTTATATCATTCAAAATATCCCACTAGGCCAGACATGGGCAACTCTGGTCCTCGAGGGCCGGGATCCAATCGGGTTTTCAGGATTTCCCCAATGAATATGCATTGAAAGCAGTGCATGCAAATAGATCTCATGCATATTCACTGGGGAAATCCTGAAAACCCGATTGGATTCCGGCCCTCGAGGACCGGAGTTGCCCATGTCTGCACTAGGCCCTTTTAAAAAGCCACAGTAGTGAGTCCTGGCGCAGCAAATGTGACACAGCCCATAGAAACTGAATGGGCTGCATTGCATTAGCCGCACAGGAATTGCTACTGCGGCTTTGTAAAGGGGGTTCCTAAGCAAGTCTTAATTTAAAAAAAAAAATTCCAAGACTAGAGCTTCCAACAATTTCCAAATAAAGGATCTAGCTGTAACCACAGTTTTTATACTATAAGGCAATGAATTGGAAACTGTGTGTTGTGGCACACTAGCTGATCCCAGGTGTGCTGTGAGGGGCAGAGGCGCCGGCTGACTGCTTACAGGACATGCTTCTCATGGTGAGAGGCACATCCTGTAGTCAGTCAGCCTGCGCCTCTCCTCCTTGCTGGCTTCTCTGCTCTTTTTCCTCACCTTTCCTTCTGCAGCACCCTCATTCTGGTGATAATAGGAGGCTCAGGGCCACGGCTAGAGGACATCAATGCATTTCTGGGTGTCCTCCAGCCATGGCCCTGAGATTAGTGTGCCGTGGCTTAAAAAGTTGGCGACACACTTCTATAAGGAGTGAATTCAATGAACTGCACTGAAACTTGGGCACCAAAAAAAATCAGCACTAAGCACTGTTCTATAAGGGTGCATGCCTTATATAGAATAGCGATTAGTGCGGAGCCCGCACCTAACTTTTGGGTGCGGACTTACACCTGTTGAAACTCAGTGTAAAGGCTGGCAGCTATTATAGGCACATTTAGACATCATTCCGTAATTCAGTATGCAAATTTCTGAAGCACCCCAACATACTCATGGCCATGCCCCCTTTTGAGATACATGCCATGGGAGTTAGGCACCATGCCATATAGAATAGTGTGCATCCAGATACACGCACAAATTTTAATGAGTGCCAGTTATCAACTGGTTGGCGCCACCCAAGGGCAAACACCATCTTGCATAATTTATAATTAATAAAACCCAGTGAGGGCCTATATTTTCCCTAATTGGCTTCCTCAGAGCTCAATTACTCACACTGCCCATTTGATTCTGTAGTACATCACTACTTTAGACGCTGGTATTTGCATGAAGATTGATAATTATAATTTGATAAGGCTTATATATAGTTCTTATATAGTAAATGTCCACATTCACCTAATTGTGCCTAAATGGTCATGCTGCATGGTATTTTATAAAGATACCTATATATGAAATGAGTTTAAAAGCAAATCAAATGAAATGAGGCCTGTAGCAACTTTAATGAACAGTAATCACTTGCTACATTCTACTTACCCTGACTGGAGACATTAAGGCAGAAGTACATGCCATAGATCTGATACACATACATGGTTCCCGCTGGCATAAACATTGCCACATTTCTCCCTGTTTGCTTCCCACGCGTCGAATGTGAAGCGTCATCTTCTCCGCCCAGATAAGCTTCAGTTTCCACAATTCGGCCCCTCAATTCTTTCCCATCGGGAAGTTTACGCGCCAGAATCTTTGAAAAAGTGAAATTTATCATTAATAAGAAAGCAGAGGTAACTGCTTACTTCTAACCCCTAACCTTTATTTCTACCCCAACAAATTTATACTGCCTCACTGAATGTGCCCTCTACTCGACCTACAGATGTAATTAAGTCTCTAGTTGCACACTCGGAGCTCAACTATGCAAGATCTTACCCCTCTACTACATGTACCTATACCAAGAATGCCTAAAATTGTCCTTTCCTTCAATTACATTGTATTTCCAGCTACTCTACTTATAGGGCCTATCATTTGTCATGCTACTGGGCTCAGCCCCCAAAACATGTATTCATTCCTCCATACAGTTCATGAGAACCATCCCTCTGTTACTGTTCTTCCCTTTAATCTGTTGTTCTATACATCTTATATGTGCATTTGCCTCCTTGATGCCCATCATTTGCCATGTTACCATGCTCAGTGCCTAAAACATATACACAATAATTTATATTATTGCTTTTCCTCCTTAAATGTATTGTTCTGTATATCTGCTGTATGTGAAGTTATAACCTTGTTGCTAAACCTGTACTGTGTATGGAAACTTGTAACCCGTTCTGGGCTCTTCTGGGAGGACAAGCTAGAAATTCAACTAAATTAATTAATTAATTAATTAGTAATTGTTTTGGAGAGGTGAAAAAATGCAGACGCCCAGAGAGAAGCAGTGGTATAATAAGGGGGGGGGGGTGCGGACCGCTTCGGGCGCCAAGTCGGTCACCTCTACGCCCCACCCTGCCACACCACACTGCAGTTCAAAAGCTTATTCAAACGGGGGGAGTGCACCTTGAAACAGCCTTTGTGGCGAAACATGATCATGTCAGGAGATAAATAACCTTTTAAGTTACATTGCTACATTGTATTAACTACATTGTTACAAAGGGCTCCTTTAAAAACTAAGCTGCGCTAACTCCCGCGCTATGCGGAAAATACTAACGCCAGCTCTATGGAGGAGTTAGCGCGTAGTACGTGGGGCAATGTAGCGTGTGCTAAGCGTGCGTTAAAACCGCTAGAACAGCTTAGTAAAAGCAGCGCAAAGAAACAAACCAGTATTAAGCCCTTTTTTGTTATTTCATGAATATGAGAAAAATATATAAAAAAAAATATTTGACTAGTGAAGAGACATGTGAATTTTCACTCTAAACGACATGGTCCTGAGTGTCACCTCTGAAGTCCTAAGTACTAAATAAGAGATCTTTGTCTGATAATAATAAGATTCTAATTTAACTGTTTTGAATTAGAGAATGACACGGTGGCGGTTTACCCGCGGCCACCGCATTTTAGCCGCGGGTCACCCGCCGAAAACGGGGAAGAAAACTAGCAGTCGCTGCGGTGACGGGGACAAGGCCATTCACCGCCCGCGGGGCGGTGAATGGTCTTGTCTCCGCAGTGAGGTATCAAGGATCGCGCGGTCCCCGCAGCCACTGCCCGCCCGCCCCTAGCATTTAGCCAGCTCCCTCCCTCCACCTCACCTTAAATTTCGAGTTTTCCGGCTTCCTTTTTTCCGAGCCGCACGTGTTCAAAAATCCGTGCACGCGCGGCTGCGCGAGTCAATCAATCTTCTCCTCTGACGCAACCGGAAACAGGAAGTTGCAGGAGAGGAGAAGTTTGATTGACTCGCGCAGCTCGTGCGGCTCGGAAAAAAGGAAGCCGGAAAACTCGAAATTTAAGGTGAGGTGGAGGGAGGGAGCTGGCTAAATGCACGGCTTTTTGAACGCGTGCGGCTAGGGAAAAAGGAAGCCGGCAAACTCGGAACGAATATAAGGTGAGGTGGAGGGAGGGTAGGGGCTGCTGGACCATTCTTCATTACTTTGCCATACTAATTCCATTCTATGTTAGGTGCCACGGACTCAGATTCGAGTCCTAGCGATGATGAGTTAAAGATCCCAAAAGATGCTGCGGGGACGGTGACGGGGCGGTGAATGGGATGGCAGTGGCGGTGACGGGGCGGTGAAAGGGATGGCAGTGACGGTGATGGGGCGGTGAATGGAATGGCGGTGACGGGGCGGTGCAGAGGATGGTGGGCCGGTGACGGGGCGGTGACGGGGACAGATTTTTTCCCCGTGTCATTCTCTATTTTGAATAAGCAACTTTTTGAAATTTGTTCAAAATATTTTTTGCTCATTTTGAGAGTATTCATAAACATTGGGTGCCTCTAAGTTCTATCTAGAATAATATAAATGTATCAGGTTTCAAAAAAGGCGCAGGGATCATCTACATTAAATAAACATAGTTAAAACCCAAACTTTAATGAACATGAGTACAGTAAGCTGGATGTTTTGGACAATGTCTTCATTCTTTAACTATACCACATCTTATGTGGTATAGGTAATCAGGAAGAGGGTATAACTAGCCAACTAAACCGGCAAACTCGCACAACAGAAGCAAAAACCAGAAACAAAAAATAGAACCTACATTTTAACATTTTGATATGGCCTAGTATGCATTCCAGCTATCTTGTTTTGTTTCCATGTTTCTGGGATAATGTAGCATAAAGTTTTCCACCACAAAACACTTACTAAACTGTTAATTATTCCACATAGTACAGTCCCAAACAGAGTGGTGAAGGATTAGTGTTAATAACAGCTTTAATTTCTGACATATTTGCACAAAGCTCTTCATTACTGTTAGTGAGACACAGTAATAGATTTACCAGATGTTTGCATATGGCAATTAATTCATTTCATGATAAAGCTTCTGGGCTATGTTTTTGTTACATATCCAGTAAAATCACTTAACTTTCTATTGAATTAACAGGGTCATTTACTAACAGCACGTACTAACACGATGAACTTCTGTTTATTTGCCAAAGGACCTATCGTATAAAATGGATCTTGTGACAAATGATCCCCATTAATGGTGTTATCACATTCTGGTGAACTCTAAATGAGGAAGAACTTTAAATTTAGAACCCAAGTGTCAATCTACTAACACAGAAGGAATTAAAAAACATACAATAGTCCATCTAGTCTGCTCATCCATACCAGCTACTCAGCTCTATAACTTCTCCCTGTCCTCTAAAGATCCTTTATGCTTCATATCTCTTAGCATGGCTGTGGTTTCCCATGCAGAACAAAAAGGTATAACTACAGCTTATTCTTGACCTATATAGAACCACGCAGCTAATAAAATCCACATTTCAAGATTCTGTAGTTTCAGACTAAGGGGGCTAAGCTACAACTGAGCAGTGGTATAGTAAGGGGGGAGGGAGCAGACTGCCCCGGATGCCATCTTTGTGGGGAGTGCTGGCGCCTCTCCTTCTCTCTGCTCCCCCTCCCCCCAATATCTCTTAAAATGCTTGCCGGCTCGAGCAGCATTTTCTACTTGCTTCTTGCGCCAGCATTGGCTCCCTTATGATGTCACTTCCTGGTCATAGAACCAGGAAGTGAAGTCAGAAGGGAGCCTATGCCGGCGCAAGCAACAGGGAAAAGATGCTGCTCACGTCGGTGAACATTTAAAGAGGTACGCAGGGGGCAGGGGGGATGTTCAAGTGGCGGGGAACGCCCATGCAATGGGGAAGAGTAGGGTGGCAGGAAAGAGTGGGGTAGGGGCACACAGCAGGGTGATGCCAGGTGCCAATCTCCCTCGCTACACTGTTGTAACCAGGTACCCAGATTTTGTTATAGAATACTAGTGTAACCCGGTATCAGCATGCCTTACATTTATACAGTTACACAAGTCATAAACTTGGCATAAATGTGACCGCATAAATGCAGCAGAGCCACACGCAACGTGTGTAATTGAGAGCTGTGCCCATGCTCCACCTATGAATACACTCCCTTGCATTTACATGCTTTGCCACTTACATGTGCCATTGTAAAACAGTGCTTAGGCCTGTTGCAGGTGCTGTGCTAGTATTCTATACATTTACACACAAATGTGCACATCTAGATTATAGAATTGTCCTTTATCAAATCTATTTACTAAGTTGTGATAATATGGCAACATGAATTAAATGCTGAATTTGGCATTTAGGGAGTAATTCCATAAGGGAAGATTTGGTTCTTACATCCATAATCTTCTTTCGAGTAGATAGGCATATGAGTTTTGAACCAGTGGGCTATTCACCTCTACTCAAAAGTTTGTGTAGAAAGCACCAGCTACATTTTTCGGCTCCACCTCCTGCATCAACTGGGCTGGGCTGTTTCGCTTCAGTTTGTACCAAAGCAGTCAACAACCATTGTAAAAAGGAGAAATGAAGAGAAGGGGGTCAAGTCTGCTCTAGTCTGAAATGAATACTATTAAGTAACCAATGCCAATAGTAATATTGCAGAAACATGGTGGGGACGAACAAGCAACATACCTGAGTACTATCAGCACCGACATTTATGCAGCTCTCATAGTCTTGCATGTGCCTTTTTGCAATAGAGAGTTATCTCACGACTCTTCGGACCAGCTAGGCAGACAAAAAACACCAGCATGTCTTGAAACAACAGCATGTCTGAAATAGTAAGCAGGCTAAATTGAAATCTGACAAGGCAGGTCTTCAAGACTCATATGCTTTTCTACTAGAAAGAAGATTATTGAGATAAGAGCCTAATCTTTCCTTGAAGTGCAAAAGCCATATGAGTCTTGAACCAGGGGGACGTACCAAAGCAGTCCTCTGAGTCTAGTGTGGGATAGATGAGCCTGCTGCTAGCACTGAAGACCCAAAAACAGCATCCATTTGTGCCACTAAATCCACCCTGTAAAATCTCATGAAAATATGGTGGGTAGACCATGTATCCACCCTACAAATCTCCTTGGGCGGAACTGCCTGGGACTCCACCCCTGAAAAAGTCGCCACCACCACCATCTCAAGCCCCAAAGTCCAGGTTCAAATTAATGTTTGAGGACTAAATCCACCCAGTGGACTTGTGCATCCCTCAAAATCATTCTACCTTCCCTCAGTAGATAAGTTTGTTTGGTAACCTATGCTACCAGGGGAGGGAGGAAAGCAGCCAGCTTCCAATAAAGCCCTCGAGACTGACAGTGAGCTCAAGCTCTGGTAATAACCAGGAGCGAGCCTTGCTACTAGGAGACACATCTAAAATATAGGCATTTTTTTCTATAGAATAAGCTCCAAATAGGCACATTCCTGGTGCCTAAAAATAGGCATTCTTTTACAGAATTACCTGATTAATGTGCATTAAAATAATGTTAAAATATGCAATATAAATGATGCTCGCATGACCTTTACGAAGAAGGAAAAAAGTAATAATCCCAATGCAAGCAAAATGTTAATGACCTGCATATCATGCAAATGTATTCAAAGCAGCTCAACAATAAACTCTGGTGATAACTATGAAAAGCCAACTCTCTCTCAAGAGGTGAAATTGATTTAGCCAAGAGTGACAACAGGCTAAACATATCAACAATACTTTTAGAACCTCACCTAATTGGATCTGTAAAGTGTCATTAGCCTTAAGTGAAGCTTCTTCAACCCACATTCCTGTCCTTTAGATGAACCCCTTTACCACTGTGTCATCAAAGGTTAGGCTGGCTCCAAATCTCAGCTCTACCTTCTCCCACTTCCCAAGGTTCTCTTTGAAGGTCTTTCAAGTAGTAGCAATATTTACTAGTGCTGTCCGATTAAGAAAAAATTTTTTCGGTTCGATTCACTTTTCCTGCCCAAATCAGACTTTTTTTTTTTCCCCCCCAAACGGCCTGGTGGATTTATTTTAGTAGCCTCCTCATCCACCCCACGACGGTGATGCGGTGTAAACAAAACAATAAATAATTTTCCTATCTCTGTTAGGTCCTAGCTCACGCTTGCTAACACCAGATCTGGCAGGATTCACATTTCAAATCTGACATATTGTAATCACAAAATAGAAAATAAAATTAGAGTAAAACCTTAGATTACGGGTAACTTGATGTGCAAGTGTTTTGCAAGACGAGCAAAATGTTTAATTAAATTTTAACTTGATAAACGAGCGATATCTTACAATACGAGCACATATATGCGCGTCACATCATCACAACTGAGCCGAAGATGTTGCGAGGTCTTGGAATACAAGTATATACACGTCACAACTGAGCTGATGGTTCTTCTCTCTCTGATGCTGCAGGAGTATAGTAACTGTTCTAAACAAGTGAGATCTTGCAATACAAGTGCGTACTAGTGTACAGTACTGTATTTTCTATTAAGGTTTTTGGTTTGTGGAATGAATCGTCTGAGTTTCTATTATTTTTTATGGGGAAATTCGCTTTGATATACGAGTGCTTTGGATTACAAGCATGTTTCCGGAACAAATTATGCTTGCAAACCAAGGTTTTTTACTATATTTTTCTACCTTTTGTTGTCTGGTTATGTTTTGTTGTCTGGTTTGTTGTCTTATTATTCAAATTATGTTGGTCCCAGGCTCTGATTTCTGTTTGTCTTCTGTTAACTCACTCACCAGGGTCTCCTGCCCATTTGACGTTTTTCTTCTATCCCCATGCTCATCATTCATCTTTCGTCTCTGTACCTTCCCATCCATTGGCATATCCAAAATTTTTGTTTCTTTCCCACTGTCAGTGTCTACCATCTCTCTCTCTCTCACTCTCCCTGTCTTGTGCCCTGGGTCAAACCTCTCTATTCTCCTCCATGTAGCATCTCTCCCTCCCCTCCATTATCATGTGCAACATTTCTTTCTCTCTCCCCATGCATCATCTCTCCCTGCCCTCAACCAATGTCCAACATTTCTTTCTCATCTATGCATGTCTCCCTCCCCTCTACCATATGCAAGATTTCTTCCTCTCACCTCTTTCTACCTCGTTTACTCCTGGCAGAATTCTGTGCAAAAAAATTGAAAATTCTACACACAAAATTAGCAAATTTGCCAAATTTAAACACATTTTTGCTAATTATTACCCATATTCCAATTAAAATAGTTAAAGTAAAATGGTTTTCTTCTACTTTTGTTGTCTGGATGTTTTATTTTTCCCAACATGTTAGTTCCAGTTTCTTTTTTCTGCTTTCCTGTTGTCTGATAATTCTCCTTCAAGTGGGTATTTTCTATTCTCTCTTGTCTATTCCCTCACTACACAGGAAAGGAATCATGAGGATGAGATGTCTGTAATTCAGCCACGGGTGTAAAGTTAAAAGTTCATTTTATTAGGATCAGTGCTCGAAAAGCTTGCTGGCCGCAAGATCTGAGGCAGTCATCCAGGGAGGGAGGGGCTCAGTGCGGGGTAGGCGCACAGAAAGCTCGTTCCTGCTCGATACACCGCTGAACCACCAGGGATTCCAAAAGGCAAAAAAAGGTATGTGGGGGGAGGGGGTAAAAAACTGTAGAATCAGCCAGGATGGGAAACAGGAAGGATCCCTCCTGTCCCAGCCTACCAGGTCATATGGCAGGCCGGCAGAGGCCTGCAACAAGTCCGGGAGGGGGGTTGGGTGGTCACTGGGTGATGACGCAAATATAGGACGAGACCCCCATTTTGGGGCTATTTTTTTGGCACAAAATCTCATCCTATATTTGAGTATATACAATATGTATATTTTCAAATAGCTAGGTACACAATTACCTGGATATGTCTAACCCCCCCCCTTTACTAAGCTGCATTAGAGGTTTTTACCATGGCCTGGAGCACTAAATG
Source organism: Geotrypetes seraphini (assembly GCF_902459505.1). Lineage (NCBI taxonomy): Eukaryota > Metazoa > Chordata > Amphibia > Gymnophiona > Dermophiidae > Geotrypetes > Geotrypetes seraphini. The sequence continues at coordinate 46,584,403 of NC_047094.1, read as the reverse complement.
CTCTGACATTCATAGAAGTCTGAGCATTTAGTGCCCCGAGCCACTGTAGAAATCTCTAAAATGGCTTAGTAAAAGAAGGCCTAAATCAAACAGGTTGACTCTATTTTTTTCCTTTTTGAAAATTTAACCCCCTATCTTTTATCAAGCTGCACTAGACTAGGCTTTCAACAAAGACCAACAAGGTAAGTGCTCTGACGCTCTTAGGAATTCTACGAGCGTTGGAGCATTTACTGCGCCGGCCTGCGATTAAAACCTCTAGTGCAGCTTAATAAAAGGGGCCGTTATTTTTAGATGTCTGATGTGTCATAGAAGACAGCCTCTGCCCACAACCATTCCTAAAAAAATACCAAAATTATGAAGATTATATCTTTTATTAGCATATTCTTACTCAAAATGTTATTATATATCCAGGATGAACATTTCTACATAACAGAAGGGGCATTTTAAAACTCCCTTAGCAAAGTGGTTGTAAGATTCAGGTATATTTTGGTTACTTTAAAAGCTAGACCTGGATTTAGGTTTTTGAGGTTTGAATCTTAGGACCAGTGCACGTAACTTGGCACTTTATTGTGGAAAATGAAAGAAATTTAACATACAGTACTTCACTAACTATACACCTACACCTTGGTGTAGTCTTTCCAAGCACTCAAGCATAGGCAGGATAAAGCCTGAAATGCTGTTCAACTCCTTGCAACAAGGCCTCACGCTGCACTGTTAAATTTCTGTTATTTTCCACAATAAAGTGCAGATATTGAAGGTTTATTTAACAAAATAGTACTTGAGTTTTTGCATAAAATGTCTTTTTATCATTATTTGATGACAAAAGAATGTTTTCCTATTCTTTTGTGGTTGTAACACTGTATTAGTAGAGTTCTAAGGAATCTGACCCTACTTGTTATAATAAGCATATTGGAGACTCTAGTGTTATTTCTGTACCAATTTATTGTTCTTTTTCAATAAAATAGACTTGACATAAAATGTCTTTTTTTTTTAATCAATGTATCATTGCTGAATGTGAAAACATAAAAGTCATAGCTATAATATCAAGAAATTTGCTCTATTAAGTAAAAATAATAACACATTTTAAGAAAAATGGAGCTTTATATAATCAGTGGCTTTGAGAGACCACGGGATGGGCTTTAAAAATTTTTTTTAAATTATTTTCTGATCAAGCACAATCAAATTCATGGAAAAAAAAATTAAATTTGCACAATTTTCCAACTTTAGGTTTTTCTGGACAACCTGTTACTATATGCAAAGGAAAAGCTGAAAAGGCAGCTACCACTATGCAATAGGAATGTTAACATATTCCACGCATGCTGGACCATTCACCGACCACAATGTCACTTTAAGATCATGCTGCAGGACCTGGGTGGCAATGCCCTATGGTTTGTTAACCACTGCTGGAAATACCCAAATGATGGAAATAAATCTTTCCCCAGATTTTATCGTATTGTTTTTTACCCATTTGTTTTATTTCTTAATTTAAATTTCCTTAGAATTCCATTGTTTTCTTGTTGGAATATTTGAAATCTTGTTTTTATCTCTGTCTTTATTTTTACATCTTTACTATTCATTAATTGTTTTTCCCAGGTATTTTAGCTAGATTGTGAGCCTTCGGGACAGTAAGGGAATTTCTAAGTACCTATCTTTACTTATCTTATTTTTATTGTATCCTTAATGTATATTTTCTGTAAACCGCTTCAAACCTAACGGTATAGCAGTATATAAGAAATAAAAATCAAATTAAATCAAATTACCTGTCCAAGAAATGACTTCGCCAAACTGATGCATGGTTGGTTGAAAAAGTCTGAACCTAGCCGGAAAGTTTTCATTTTCTCATCAACAAAGTATATGCTGATCGGTGAGGAATCCCCTTTCCCGTCTTGAGTGAGCAACAGGGAATCTGTTGAAAGGTTTTCAGAAATGCTACTTTTGTGTTCTTCATCATCTAAATTTGACACCCGTCTTCTTTTCCTTGGCATAATTTTCCAAAGCCTATTATAAATGGGGAAGAACTAGTCAATCTTGCACATTTAAATAAAGTTTTTAAAAGTTCATCTAACCTCAATGACATCTGTAGCTTGGAATAGTTTCGCAGGAATAAAATACTGAAATATTGCTGGGAGATACCATAATTGTAAAGCTAATTAATGCTTCAAAATGACAGGACTTCAGCAAATCTGAGACCCCAAAACAGGTACAAGTTTGTGTTACAAACTGTGTAGTATAATAACTGCAAACCTCATTGTACCTTGTTAAATAAAACCCTAAAAAGAAATCAGGTTTATACCTTGCTAATATGTTTTCTAGTAGATAGGTGTGACATTCTTGACATGCTCGCGAGCCGTACTTTTCCTTCTCCTTTTCCAGAGGGTTCTGCTGCCCTCTTCTGTTTGTACCATAGCAGGCGATAGTCCTATATAGGAATGAGCTTTGAAGGAGACTGGCAATTGTTTGCCACAGGTAATATATGCCGACGAGATGGCCATCTGTATTCATATTGAAATGGTTGCCTTAGATGGCGGTCTACCGTATCTAGCCTAACTGGTGCCATGAAGAGAGAAAAACTGAAGGGGGCAGCAGAGTGCTCTAGAGGAGGAGGAGGAGAAGTTGAAAATCTAGAGTGGATTTCTTCTGCACAGCTCACAAGAACGGGGAGAATACCCTACTGTTCAGAATGACACACCTATTGCACTAGAAAGTCTTTACACCCATTAGTAAAATGAGTTTCATTGTCTATTGCTAAATATCCCAAACTGTGGCCAATTTTAATGCAGTTTAGTAAATAAGCTCCCTATTTAAACAAAAAAGCATGGGTTAGTTTAAGTTACTGCAAGTTGCATAATAATTATATGCACTGTATGCAAATACATGTAAAACATCTCATTATTATGCAAACTGAACCGCAGCTTACACTGAACTCCACAAGCTGCATTATTGTTTCCAGACCGGGAGTATTATCCCACTTTCATACAGCCCAATGATCTTGGGCATTTTTTTTTTACACGTGGGAGGACTGAGGGTCCTCCCTAGTCCCTTCACCTGGTAAAGGCTTCCTAAAATATCCTCAAGCAACACCAAACCTCTCAACCCCAAAAACAGAGAAGGGCCAGGAATTTAAGCCTTGTTCACATCCCATAATCCCACCCCATAACACCCTTGAAGAATCCCCTCTCCAAGGACACCCCCCCCTCCCTGGCTTACTTCTATCAATTTCAGGACGGATGCCTAGTTAGCAGCTTGACCTCCTTGCAGGCCACCCCTAGGGGTTACCAGCATCCTTTTGAACCTGCCATTGTTTTGCAGGTTAAGTTAGACTCTCATGGTCCTTTTGAGTTTGTCTGGCTGTCAGGACCTCACTGTTTTGCTCTAATGGGGGCTGCTTTTTGATGTTCCCTACTCGGGGTAACCGCCTAGCCTTGCTTAATGGATGAGTCGGGCCGGCAGCCTGAAGAACCTTTAAGCAACTAGCTGCTTCGCTTCCAAGAGATACCAAAACACACGCGTTTGGTTGCTGTCAGAGCCGAGCAGCCCACCCCGCAAAGTTGTCATCAGAGTCGGCGGCAACAGCTCCGTGGGCAGTTGATCACTTCAGCTACACGTTTGGTGACGTCACGGGGGACGGACCCCGGGTCGGTGACGTCACCAAAGGCGCGACTGAAAGATCAATCGCCACGGAGAACGACCGCTACAGGTAAGCAAGTTCTAGTTACCTGCAACGACCCCCGGTACTTTGCCTCCGCCGCCTTCCGCTTCCCCGGAAACAGGATGTTGCGTCAAAGAAAGGCGGCGCGGGGGAAAAGCTCCGGGGTCATCGCAGGCAACTTTGTGGATCGAAACCGCTTTCACCGATCTCGTGGAAGATTCTGGAGGTAAAAAAAAAATGGGGTAAGTGTCTGCTGCCTCCGCTTTCCTTCTCACTTAATCGGACCGGTTTCGACCTCACTGACGCCCTCGCGTTGGGGTCTTCCGGGAGCTACCTGAAGGAGCCGTTCTTGGAAATCCCTCAGGAGAGCTCCCGTCCCGTGGAGTCCAGAGCCGGAGCTTGCTGTGGACCTTGCGTGCGCCCGGTGAAGGGTTGCGCGGGGTCTCCTGGATTTCCTGCAGTCGCCCCAAGTGCACTGCAACCACACTTGCTGCCTCTGTAGTTTGTTTTGCTGTTGTGATTAAAATAATAATTTTCTCTTTGAATATATTTAAAAGCCATTCTCTTATGAGAGGCATGCTATGCATGTGAAAATGACGCTCATGTGTATGTGCATCTGCAAGTATATGTGCTAACGAGCATTTGTGCTTTTACAAGACCTGTCAGTTGGTGTTCTGCATGGGGTTGGAGCTGTTGCATTGTTGTTGTTAGGTGCTATCGACTCGTGCTCGAGATCTAACGATTTGATGAATTGCGGATCTAAAAAGAAATCGGCTTTGTGCTGGAAAGGTCCTCCAGCGTCATTTCCATGGTTGTTTTCAACACCCAGCCATCTGATTGCAGGTCGCCCTCTTTGCCTGGTTCCTTCGATCTTCTCAAACACGATGGCCTCCAGTGATCTTTCTCTTCTGACGGTGTGACCAAACTAAGACAGTCCTAATTTCATCATTTCTGATCTAATCTTTGGTTAATATACCGAGTCATCTCCCAGTGGAGCTCGACTCGGTTCACATATAATTAAGACTAGAGTACATAGCAGAAAACATAGGCGAAGGAAGAACTAATTAAAAACTAAAGTACATAAGAAAAGCATAAGAAAAATAACTATATTATTATTTCGTTGAGACTGTAGTTAAACCATTTAAAAATTGCGAGAACAAAGTTTTCAGAAATTTACAAAATAATTGCAGCTGGCCTAAAAGCCTAATGGAGCCAAGTTCATTCCAGATCTCTACAAACTTGAAAATAAAAGATTGACTGAGCTTCCCAGCAGATGTAATTCCCTTAAAGGAAGGGAAGGCTAATTTATATCTTTGTGTGTTTCTCAAACAGCAAAGTCTAAGGGTATTCCAACATAAGGGGACAAAAGGATCAAATATGCCATAGAGAAGCTTGAAGATTACGCATGCGCATTTAAACTGGATCCTAAAGCGAACTGGGAGCCAGTGAAGCTTTATCAACAAAGGGGAAACATGATCATACTTTCAATTCCCCAAAATGAACTTAGCTGCAGTACTCTATATTAACTTTAGTCATTTTAAATTTCTATGCTTAATGCCCAGATAAACTGAGTTACAATAGTCTAGCTGAGAAAGCATAGTGGATTGTACCAACACTGAGAAATGTTCTTGATGGAATAGTGATCTGATCTTCCTCAACATGCACAGATTAAAATAACACTTTTTTGTCAAGGAATTTATCTGTTCATGAAATGTAAGTGATGAGTCCAAGATGACACCCAGGACTCTAGATGAAAAATCTATATGTAGTTAGATACCTGTTTTCAATGTGACAGAGGAAGGGAGGTTTTCTAATCTTGGCCCAATCCAAAGCAATTTGGTTTTGGCAATTTGAATAGACAAAGCCCACAGTTAAAGTTTAGAAATGCAGCAGTCTGTACTAGGGACCAGGTTGTTAAGATCAGGATCAACTTGTAATAAAATGAAAATATCGTCTGCATAGGTAAATATAGTCTCTGCTGATGAAAGGCAAAAATTTTTCTGAGAAGTCATATCTAATCTAATCTTCTATTTCTGCGTCGCTCATACCTAGGTAGGCTCAAGGTGATTTAAAGAGGGGGGCGAGGAAGGAGAAGGGGGATTAAGTGTCAAATAGATGAGTTTTCAGTTTCTTCCGGAATATGGTGTGGTTAGGTTCCGTCCTGGTCATTTCAGTAAGGTCATTCCAAGTTTTTACGCCTAGAAAGGGGAGCATGGAGTAGAAAACACATTTATATTGCAGATTGTGGAAGGGAGATGTAGGGGGTCTGATATAGGGGAAAACACCCTCCAGGGATTCAAGACAAAGTTGGACAAGTTCCTGCTAAACTGGAACATACATAGATGAGGCATTTAGAGCACTGGTCTTTGACCTGGGGGCTGCCGCATGAGTGGACTGCTGGGCACAATGGACCACTGGTCTGACCCAGCAGCGGCAAGTCTTATGTTCTTATTCTGTTGAAGGCTCTGCAGGAAGTAGACCATGCCTTGGAGAAGAGCTGGATGAGAGGAGCCACGGAGTTTCCATAAAGTATACGGTGAATGATGCATGAAGTTTTGAAGGTTATTCGTGATGGGATGGGTAGCTAGTACAGTTACCTGATGAAGGTTGTACTCGAGTCATATTTTCTCAGGTTGAAGATTATATACATATATACATATACATTAAACAAGATTGGTGACAGCAGAGAGCCCTGTGGCAACCCACAGCTGGATTTCCAAGAGGAGGAAGTCTCACCCTCCAAATATACCTCATAAGATTGCAATGAGAGGAATTTACTAAAGCAATTCAGTACAACTTGGTTTAAACCAATATCTGATAACATACGAATCAGGATGTCATGATGAACGACATCAAACGCAGCTGACAGATCAAATTGCAACAATACCGCACATTTATTTTGTATCTGTAAATTTTGAATTTTGTATCTGTAAATTTTGAATCTTTAAAATTAACGACAATATGAGAGTCTCTGTACTAAAGTTTGGTCTAAACCCATGTTGAAATGGTAACAAAATAGAAAATTTCTCCAAGTAGTTGGAAAGTTGGCTAGAAATAATTGACTCCATCATTTTTGTCAAAAGGGGTATATTTGTGATCAGACGATAATGAGAGGGAACTGTAGGGTCCAGATCGGCGCTTTTCAATAAGTGTTAAAGTTATGTTCCCCAAACTCAATGAGAAGTAACCATTTTCAAGAAAACAATTTAATAGTGAAGTCAGCCATATAATAGCTTGTAAAGGAATATCCCCAAAAGATAAGGAAGTGGATCCAATTTACAACTGCATTTTTTCAACTTTTCCCATAATTTTGAAACAAGTTTCTGAGACTGGATCAAAGATGTTCCAAAAACGATCCACTGGAATTACCATCGGCCTATTGGGGCTTAAAAGGAAGTTGTCAAGGTTTACAACTGGAAATGTATCTCTAATGAGTGTAATTTTACTATTAAAAAAGTTTGCTAACTCCTCTGCAGTTGGAATACAGTTTTGTTTTGAATTTGTGCTCACTAAGGTTCATGAACGCCAGAGCTTAAAAAGGGTATTACTTTGATTATCTGAACTAGCTATCCTAACCCCATAGTAATTTTTTCTTGCAATTCTAATTTCTAAATTATATTTCTTGATGTTAACTCTCCAAATCTTCTTGGGCTTCTAGTGACATAGCCAGTTTGATCTCTTCCAGAATCGACTTGCTAGTTCTTCTGGCGGTCCACGGCATGCCAAAAATCCTTCTCCAACACCAAAGCTCAAATGAGTCAATCTTGTTGCATACTTAAATATATATATGTGTATATATATATATATATATATATATATATATATACACATATATACTTATCCTGCATTGGAATACGAATGACACCTTCCATGGATTAGGCAGTTAAACACATAACTTGTCTTTATAAAGTAGGCGTGTGAGTTGACTTTTTTTTCTTAGTTCTCTGTTATAAAGTTAGTTTCCAAATGTATTACAGCATTTGAATCTGTAAAGTATGTTCCTCTATGCACATATTATAGCTACCCCAATCTTGTGGTTGATGTGCCATGGTGAACTAGGCAAAGTCCCTCAAATGGAATTTTAATTCTTTTAGATTTACTATACTGCTGCAGCCACACAGGGCAGAACTGAGTTGTTTATAACCTAAAATTTTGGAGGGAAATAAAAAGAGGAAAAGACCACCACCATGTCGATGCAGGGGGTGGGTGGGGGGGAAAGCAAACCATAAGATGAAGAACACCACCGTGCCTGCCTTGTGCGCCGTTCTGCCGCAAGAGAGGACAGCCGTCCAGCAAGGGAGGGGCAGGAGCGCGGAAAGTTCCTGCCAATACAGCGCTGGACCAATGGGAGTAAAAAAAAGGTACCGGGGGGGGGGGGGCGGGGATCTACCTACCATTAGACCTGCCCAGGAGTAAAAAAAAAGTACTAGGGGAGGGGCTGACTTCCACTAGACCTCCCCGGGAGTAAAAAAAAAGGTACTGGGGGGGGGGGGGGCTGCCTACCACTAGACCAGCCCTGTACCTTGTCCTGGCCTACCACTAGACCACCAGAGGGGGTACAGGGCAGGGCGGTGGGTAGAATTTTTTTCCTTGGGGTTTCCTCCTCTACAGGGGTGTGTGTCCTATAGAACAAAAAATATGGTATATTGTAAAAAGTAAGTATAAAACAACCTAGCAATTCTCTCACACAATGTAGTAGCACCTTTTGGACTATTGAAAAAAATGGGGAATTTAAAGACATTCAAAATACTGATCATGACAGGAGGTGAAGATAGCCGGACTGATGTGTCTAGTAATATCTGTCATGCTTATAAGGATAAATTTTAAAACTTCTACAAGAGGATGCTAAGTCTTTGGCTTTTTCTCTTTCACCTACTTTTAGAATATGTTCATGGCATCAAAGCTTATTGTTTCATATGTGTCTGACCTAAATTTCCTAATTGCAGCTTATTTAATTTATTTTTTTGCAGAACTGAAGTGAAAATAGAGCAAAATGGCGGAGAATTCACTGCAGAAGAGTGCCGAGCGGTGATGAAATATCTTTTCCTAAAAGGGAACTTGGCCAAAGAAATTTACGATGATATGTCAGTTACATTAGGGGATAAGTGCCCTTCCTACTTCACAGTTGAGAACTGGGTTGCTGCGTTTAGAACAGGATTTTGGAGCTCGGAAGATGAAGAAAGTTCAGAGAGACCAACGCAAGTGCCAAGTCCAGACAATGTGGATGACATTCATTCATAATGTAAGCTGTTAGGCCCATTCAGAGTTGCACAATTATTTAACAAAGCTCAATAAACAATTGATAAATTGGTTTGGTTAGTTATGTTATTTGTATTTATTGAAATAACATCTTACAACATATAAAGATATTAGGATTAAACTTCTATCAATTATTGTTATACAATAGTATAACAATAACAAGACATCTCTTGTGAAAGATCAGCACACCAACGAGGGCCAGTGTTTCACAATACACGCTGCCTCGGTGTAAAATCGCCGATCAATCCTTTTTAGTAGAATGCACAAACACAGCGTTTCCTTGCACTTCTGCTGCATGAATAAGCCTGTGCGAGTATTTGGTGTTATATTAAACATTTCATGTTTAGTACCTAGCACGTTTCAGGTGGAAGGGTCTTGTACTGCTTTAAATTTCTGTTCAGAAGTCCTCCATCCAACAGCTGTCCACCCAGTTCCAAACCACGCTTATAAATATTCCATTTATCTTTTTTATTGAAGTTTATTAGAAGCAACAGTGCAAAGAATGACATTCTGCATGAAGCAAGATAAGACAAAACAAGCTAAAAATAGAAGTTGAAACAGATCCATTGGAAAAGTAGCACCCAACTTATCAGAATTGTAAAAAAGGGCAACAAATTTTCGCTTACTTGTCCATAGTCTTCTTCTGAGCAAATAAATGCACTATTCCACTGATGTACTTGAGGTGGGTTATCAGTTTGACTAAGGATAAAGTCCTTAGTTGCTTCCAAGAAGCAGCCAGATTCAAATGGGCAACTGTGAGACTTTGCCTGAGCAAAGCTGTTTTCATTCAATGCCTACCTGAGACTCGTTTATTGAACAAGAACACATCCGGGTCCCATGGAATCTTGCAAAACAATCACTTCTGAATTCTAAATTGCACAGACTTCCAATAGGCCTCAGACTTGACACAAGTCTATTATATGTGTCCCATTGATCTAACTTCCCTTCATTATCTCCAGCACAACGCAGAGGCCCCTGGATAGCCATAGTGAAGATAATCAGGGATAAGATTCCGTCTATAAAGAATCTTGACACAGTTGTCCTGTATGTTCCTAGCTGTTGAAGTCTTCACCAATCCTATTTCCATTTTTTTCCCATATTGGATCCCCAAGTCCCTCACCCACAAGGAATTATGTCCATGTGCTATAGGTTGGAGGCAATGTAGGTATATGTAAAAATTAGAAAATTAGTTTCTTTGTATCAAAGCCCTCACAGATTACAACCAAGAAAGAGGTTTCCTGAACAACTGTCTGCCAACTATCAGGTTTTAATAAAAATGTACAGTATTAATTGAGTATAGTCAAACAGCTCCCTATGATGAAGTTGATAGCCTGGGCCAGTGTGGCTAAAGAAACCATCTCACTGTTCTCAAAAAGTTGTCTATAGTAAGAGAGCCCCTTCTCCCAGGGTGGAAAAGCAGTAAAAAATCCAGGAAAAAATAAGGGATTATAAACAATCAGGGACAGCTGGGACCATTGGAAGACTGGAACCTTGCTCATTATTGTAAATCCCAGTATCAGAACATACAGGGACAGATAGGACAAAGGTCTTATTATAATAATAATAATAACTTTATTGTATATACCACAAGCAGTTCAGAGCGGTTTACAGGTGAAGAGACTGTACATATACAGCGATGTTACAGAAAAATATTGTCAAGTAACAAATATCAATTACATGGAGTGCCGAGAGAGGGTTGGTAAGAACCGAAAAGGAATTACATTAGAATGCCGAGAGAGGTTTGGTAAAAACGGAAAAAGAAAGTGATGCAGCATGTATTTCAGTAATATGGCAATGTAGGAAGGAGTCAGAAATTTATCAAAGAGATAGGTTTTGATTGATTTCCTGAAAGATTGGTAGGAGGGAGCATTTGAAATGAGGGTGGTCAGGCAATTATTCCATTTGCCAGCTTGGAATGATAGTTCTGTCAACGAATCTTTTGTAGACATAGCCCTTCGGAGAGGGAAAGGCAAACAGGTAGGCACTATGTGTGCAAGTGGTGCTTGGAAACACAAAGTGGCGCGATAGGTAAATCAGGGATGAATCCGTTAAGGTTTTGAAGCAAAGAAAGGCGAACTTGAAGATGACCCTTGCTTCCATTGGCAACCAGTGAAGTTTTCTGTAGAACGGGCTTACATGATCTGACATTTTGAGGCCATAGATGAGGCGGACGGCAGTATTCTGAATGATTCTCAGATGTTTAATGGTTTTCTTGAAGGATCCCAAATATATGATATTGCAGTAATCTAAGGTGCTTAAGATTAGAGACTGGACCAGCAATCGAAAGGAGAGGAAGTCGAAGTAGTGTTTGATAGTACGGAGTTTCCAGAGGGTGCAAAAGCATCTTTTAACCTGAGCATTGGTATGGTCTTCAAAAGTCAGGCATCGGTCCAGGATGACTCCAAGAATTTTAATGGTGGAATTGAATGGGTAAGTTAGCCCAGTGGTTCCCAACCCTGTCTGGAGGAACACCAGGCCAATTGGGTTTTCAGGCTAGCCCTAATGAATATGCATGAAGCAAATTTGCATGCCTATCACTTCCATCATATGTAAATCTCTCTCATGCATATTCATTAAGGTTAGCCTGAAAATCCGATTGGCCTGGTGTTCCTCCAGGACAG